>NC_087353.1:67467729-68092729 GCF_030014295.1 Loxodonta africana | reverse complement strand
AAGCAAGTTCATCATTAAACAACTCCCATAATTTCCACTGCTCAACATCCATCTTTGTCTCGCAGGGCTGAGGAAAAACAGAGTTTTTACTTCCAGATGGAGAAAACTGCCACCAAATTGCTCTTTTTGTCATCTGTAGGTTGTTGTGAAGAGGTGGATAAAAAGAATTGCCATTAAATGGACAGATACTTGGAGCTATAGGACCTTTTAAACATTCTAGAGTTTTGAAGTATACAACATGGCCGTGGAAGAAGTGGGCAGATTCTGTGAAGGCCAAGGATTTTATCTTGCTCCATGCCTAGCACCGAGTTGTTATAAGGTGCTGTTAAGTCGATTTTGACTCATAGTGACCCCATGTGTTATAGAGTAGAACTGCCCCATAGGGTTTCCTAGGCTGTAATCTTTATGGGAGCAGATTGCCAGGTCTCCTGTAGAGCCACTGGGTGGGTTTGAACCGCCAACCTTTCAGTTAGCAGCACCAGGGCTCCTTTAGCACAGAGTACGGTTGCTCTGAGTGGGAATTGACTCCACAGCAGTGGGTGGAAGGCACTCAATAAAGATGTGTTGAATGAATGATATGCCTGTTTTTACCTCTGGCATTCTTGGAAACACAATGGCTGCAGGTGAGTCAGTGAAAGCTGCAGTGTGTTTCGGCAGATTTTGTAAACATCTCCACTTTTCTTTGACGGCCACTTTGAATGCCCTGGTTTGAAAGCCCCTTTGCACTTCAAAACACTATCATTTTATATCATCAGGTGTGAACCAGCTTTTAACGGCTTTATTTGCAGAGAAGAGGGAAAAAATAAACTTTTATGATACTTTATCATCCTCTCTGCCCCCCTTCCCAAGCATCACGTCTGAGTCTTCTCTCACTCGCTGATCTGTTCTGGCTGTAATTAAAGTTAAATCGCCTTTGGGACCAGAACAGTCTCATCTTTATTTACAGCACCTGCAAGTTAAGCAGCTCCTCCTAGTTTTAACAGCTCCTTCGGTGGCAAAAATCTCTTTTCCAAAGGAGCAGGTGGAAAAGCGATAAAGAATGGTTGCTGAACATTTTCCTCTGGGCATGGAATAGGGACTGGGCCAGGGGAGGACAGCCCATCTGTGCTGTGGCAGTAGATGCCTTGAAAACCCTGGGTTCAAGTCCGGGTGCAACCTTTTATCAGCTGAATGACCTTGGGCAGGTCATGGACACTTGCTGAGCCTCAGTGCCTTAGCTTGGTAGTGCTGCTGTTTAACAGAAATACCACAAGTGAGTGGCTTTAAAGAAATTTATTTTCTCACAGTTCAGGAGGCTAGAAGACCAAATTCTGGGCACCAGCAATAGCGGCAGGCTCTTTCTCTCTCCCTGTGTCTCTCAGCTCCGGGGGGAAGATCTTTGTCTCTTTCAGCTTTTGTTCCTTGTGTGACATCTATTCCCTTCCCTCCTCCCTCATTTGTCTTGCTTCTGTGTCTAATCTGCTCTTGTAATAACTCAGAGGGGATTAGGTTTAGGACACACCCTATACTGATTGGCCTTATTAACACAACAAAGAAATCCCTATTCCCAAACAGGATTAAACCCACAGATATAGGCATGAGAATTCCAACACAAGACACATAGCGACCTGATAGGACAGGGTAGAACTGCCCCAGAGGGTTTCCAAGGAGTGGTTTTGTTACCAATTGCCAATCTGACACAAAGGGTCCTTGTCTTTTCCTGTAAGAATACATGGGAAAGACAAGCTTTATCTTCAGCAAGCTTTATTTTACTTGAGTCAAGCGAAAGGAGTCAGCGGGGATCTAAGCCTCTCCAAAAGACTGACTCAAAAAGGGAAGCAAGGCTAGGGCTTATATGGGTTCAATGGAGACAATAGAGTAATGAATATTTTGTGGGCTTCTTTCAAGGGGTGCGTACTTCTCAGAATGGTAAACCATCAAACCCACTGCCGTCAAGTCGATACCGGCTCATAGCGACCCTATAGGACAGAGTAGAACTGCCCCGTAGAGTTTCCAAAGAGGGCCTGGCAGATTTGAACTGACGACCTTTTGGTTAGTAGCTGTAGCACTTAACCACTATGCCACCAGGGTTTCCTCTCAAAATGGTGGTGCATGTTAATTAGGTTGCCTCCTGCATCTGGAATCCAAGGTAGAATCTGCTGATATTCAAGATGGAGTCCTCTTGGCAGCCTTTGGCATCACTTATTATGGGACATAGCACAAGCGCACTGATCTTCGGCAGTACATCACCATCATCAGAGGCCTAAGGAAGGTTAAACAGCGGTCATACTTTGTTCTTCCGCGCATGTGGGAGCCTGTAAAGGGAGAAGGACTAGAAAAACACTAAGAAGGACATAGTGTTTCAGTCTTATCTCATGTTGACAGGGTGTGGTTCCTGTTAACCCAACTTCTAGATGGTAACCTTTTAACAGCTCTTTTGTTCCACCAGCACAGTTAACCCTATCTGTCTCAGTTGGTGGATTCATACTTAACCAGCTCTTAACCACTATGCCACCTGGGCTCCAACACATACTTTGGGGGGACATAATTCAATCCCTAACACTCAGTTACTTCATTTATAAAATGAGAGGAGGGGTCAACCCATATCAAAGAACTGTATGAATCCAATGAAACCTCATATGAAAAAGTTCTTATATTTTTAGTAGTAGCAGTGAGAGGGAGTGAAGGGTGGGAAACTGTAATAAATCTATGGTTTTAATTATCAGGCTTATTGCATATTTTATTCGAAATCCTTCTCATTATATGTCTTTGATGCCTTTACTTCATTCATGTCTCTGTATGCCTTTTTCTCCTTCTCCATTTCCATCAAATTCATTCAGCAACTATTTTTTAAATACCTACCATATGCTGGGCACTGAGCCTATAGCAATGCACAAGAGAGATGTGGTTTCTACCCTTAAGGAGGTTAAAAGCTAATGGAAGAGAGGACTGGGAAAAATGGTCACATGTATGACTATATGATTATTATTGTGCTATGTTCTATTTTTTTTTTTTTTATGTTCTAGGAAGGGAAAATATGGGAGCTAGGAGAACACATTCTATTGTGATTCATAGGGTTTTCACTGGCTAATTTTCAGAAGTAGATCTCTAGGCCTTTCTTCCTAGCCTGTCTTAGTCTGGAAGCTTTGCTGAAACTTGTCCACCGTGGGTAACCCTGATGGTATTTGAAATACTGGTGGCATAGCTTCTGACATCATAGCAACATGTAAGCCACTGAATATGACAAACTGACAGATGGGTGGAGGATGACACTTTGATGACTAAGGTATGTCTGACCCAAGCCATGGTCTTTCCAATTGCCTCATATGCATGCAAAAGTTGGATAATGAAAAAGGAAGACATGAGAAGTTCTGATACATCTGAACTGTGGGTCTGATGAAGAATGTTGAATATACAGTGGACTACCAAAAGGATGAACAAATCTGTATCAGAAAAAATACAATCAGAGTGCTCCTTAAAAGCAAGGATGATGACACGTCAGCTCACTTACTTTGGACATGTCATCAGGAAAGACCAATTGCTAGAAAAGGACACCATGTTTGGTAAAGTAGAGGGCCAACAAAAATGAGGGAAACCCTGTATGAGATGGGTTGATGCAATGGCCACAACAGTGGGCTCAAACATGGCAACTATCCTGAAGATGGTGCAGAACTGGGCAACATTTTGTTGGGTTATACATAAGGTCAACATGAGTCAGAGCTGACTAGATGGCAACTAACAACCACAATATGAGAACATATAACGGGGAGACTCAATTATGTGGAAGAGTTAGGGAAACCTCCCTGAAGAGGTAGCATTTATGGTGAGCCATGAAATATGGCTAGGAGTTAGCCAGGTGAAGGGAGGGACAGAATTCCAGGAGGATGGAACAGAATGTGCAAAAATCTGGAGGAGGGACAAACAGAAGGCTGGTGTGGCTAGAATAAAGCAAGTGAAAGGACAGGTAAATGAAGAGAAGGGAAAGGTAGGCCGGGAGAGAGCCAGTGGGTAAATTACTTTGTTAAAGCAGTTGTACTTGTCTTAACATAGCTCTTGGAAAGGGAGGCTGATATGGTGTCTTGGTGGCGAGGACAAGCAAACCCAACCCCACCAAAAGAAAAACAAACAAACAAAACAACAATAATCGACAACCCCGCTTCTGATGACACTTGGATCATTTGAAACATTTTCTCTAAAAGGTACAGACTGGTGTGTGTTCCAAATCAAATTGCCCACTTAGAACTTTGTGGGTGTAGGAGCAGCTCCTTCTTTGAGATTAAAGAACGAGGATCTGCCTTTTGCTTCTGACTCCAGAAGGAAGAGTGGAGGAACAGGAGAAAGCAAAGGCAGTTCCCAGCTCGGTACTCTGTTAACCTCTTTACATGGGTAAGCAGAACCCCCAGCCACTGAGCACTGGTGCTGTAGTTCACCCCTTTAATAAGATTCTTTGGATGATAGTTCTCTTTGGAAGTTCCTATAATCACCCTGTGACATTTTTCTAACAAACAGAAACCTCCCCCCAAGCAGGACTCTAGCAGACAGACAGCTTTGCACCCCCAGGGGGCTGGTGGCCTCCTGATGTTACCACAAAGTGCTCATTATCAAGCCCAGGCAATCACATTTACATTGCTAATTGAAGAAGAAAGCTACAGTAAGCAGTAGTGTGAGAATTATTGGGCAATATGAAGGAAAAACTTCCCGAGCACCCTGGGGGTGTCAGTGCTGGCAAGCACACAGGCTGCTATGTGTGGTGCTAATAAAAGACTCTTCAGACGAGCACTGAGGAAAATCAGGGCACTCCAGAGCTTCTCCATGATTGCTTCTGTTGTGGGGTTTTGCGACATTTCAATGCAACGGGACTTCATTGAAGTGGGGCAGGGTTGTGAATGGGACTCATATCTTGGGTGGGTTTTTAACGGATTAACAAGGATATCTATCCTGAACATAGCTTCCAGCATTATAGCAACATGTAAGCCACTGAATATGACAAACTGACAAATGGATGTGGATGATACTTTGATGACTAAGGTATGTCTGACCCAAGCCATGGTCTTTTCAATTGCCTCATATGCATGCAAAAGCTGGATAATGAAAAAGGAAGACATGAGAAGTATTGATGCATTTGGAATGTGGTTCTGGTGAAGAATACTGAATATACTCTGGACCACCAAAAGAATGAACAAATCAAAATCAGAAAAACTACACCCAGAATGCTCCTTAGAAGCCAGGATGATGATACTTCAACTCACTTACTTTGGACACATCATCAGGAGAGATCAATTGCTAGAAAAGGACATCACGTTTGGCAAAGTAGAGGGCCAAAACAAAAATGAGGGAAACCCTCCATAGAGATGGGTTGATGCAATGGCCACAACAATGAGCTCAAACATGCTAATGATCCTGAAGACTGCAACTAGGCCACGTTTCGTTGGGTTATACTTAAGGTCACCATGAGTTGGAGCCTTGGAAAGTAGCTTGATTCCCCTTCAGCAGATCCTATACCCTTGCTGTGGCTATAAATTGACTTCTGATCTTATGGGGAGGTCAGATCGTTCACTTGTATGTCATGAAGGATAGTAAGGCAGGGACAACAGGCTCCACCCCCTCCACCTCCCATAGAAGGCATAACAAAAGGTGTGGCATTTGTGGTTCAGTGGTACAATTCCTGCCTTCCATGCAGGATACCTGGGTTCAATTCCTGGCCAATGCACCCCATGCATAGCCACTACCCATCTGTTGTTTGAGGCTTGTGTGTTGCTATGACGCTCAACAGGTTTCAGCAGAGCTTCCACATTAAGACAGACTAGGAAGAAAGGCCCGGTGATCTACTTCTGAAAATCAGCCAGCGAAAATCCTATGGATCACAATGGTCCAATCCATAACTGATCATGGGGTCATCATGAATTGGCGGCCCACTTGATGCAGCTAATGGCAACAATTCCTGTAATGACATGACATGAGAACACACTCTTTCATGTTGATTACAGAACATGTGTTTCGACCAGTGTCCCTTGTACTCAATGGAGGGGCTGGCACAAAATTTGCAAAGTGAGAGTGTTTAAAAAGTCTGGCCAAACAGGACCCAATCTTGCGATCAGGTTCAGATTTTTGAGTTTTGAGCAAGGTAGATATTGATGATTTTTCCTTTTCTGCCTTTATATACTATAACAAAGGAAAATTTAATTATTATTTTTAAAATAATTTTTATTGTGCTTTAAGTGAAAGTTTACAAATCAAGTCAGTCTCTCTCACAAAAACTCATATACACCTTGCTACACTCTCCCAGTTACTCTCCCCCTAATGAGACAGCCTGCTCTCTCCCTCCACTCTCTCTTTTCGTGTCCATTTCGCCAGCTTCTAACCCCCTCCACCCTATCATCTCCCCTCCAGGCAGGAGATGCCAACATAGTCTCAAGTGTCCACCTGATCCAAGAAGCTCACTCCTCACCAGCATCCCTCGCCAACTCATTGCCCAGTCCAATCCATGTCTGAAGAGTTGGCTTCGGGAATGGATCCTGTCCTGGGTCAACAGAAGGTCTCGGGGCCATGACCACTGGGGTCCTTCTAGTCTCAGTCAGACCATTAAGTCTGGTCTTACGGGGAAAATTTAATTATTTTAATTAAGTTGTACTTCACTGAGGGCTAGCCCAGAAGGGGACTACTCAGAAGAGGGGAGCAAGTGAATATAACTGGGTCTTCCAGCTCCATTGTAATTTGAGGGATTCCTTTTCATTGCTACAAACAGCTTTTAATTACGAAAAATTTCAAACATAAGCAGAAAATACCAAGAAAGTATAATGACCCTCACCCACTCATCTTTCAGCTTCAACAAGTACCACCTCATGGCCAATCCTGTTTCATCAACACCTGTATTCTTATTTCCCCCTTCCTTCAGAATATGTTGACACAAATCCGAGATATAATATTAACATAACAGTAAAGCTATTTCAATAAAAATCCCTGAAAAATAAGTACAAAATAAGTACTGTTCTAGAAAATATAACCATAATACCCAAATCACACCTAAAATTAATAGTTTCTTAATATCAAATATCCAGGCACTGTTCAATGTTTCCAATTATTTCATAAATTACTTTGCAGTTTATTTGAATAAGGACTGAATGATTCATTTTTCTTCTTATTTTTTAAATTTACTCAGAGTAAAATTGACTTTTTTTTGGTGCACAGTTCTATGAATTTTAACACATGTATAGGTAGATTTGCTGAGCCTCTACTTTACCAAGCATGATGGCCTTCCCAGGAACTGGTTCCTCCTGATAACATGTCCAAAGTACATGAGATGGACTCTTACCATCCTTGTTCCTAAGGAGCATTCTGGCTGTACTTCCAAGACAGATTTGTTCATTCCTCTGGAAGTCCATGGTATATTCAAAGAGGAAGACCCTCAATGAGATGAACTGACACAGTGGCTGCAACTATGCGCTCAAACATAGCAAAGACTGTGAGGATGGCGTAGAACCTGGCAGTGTATTCGTTCTGTTGGACCTACTGTTGCTATGAGTTGGAACAGCCTGGGTGGTACCTAACGACAATAAGTAGATTCATGTAACCACTACCATACTCAGGACGCAGAACAGTTCTATCACCCAGAAAAGCCCTTCCTACTCCCCCTTTGCAGTCAAACCCTCCTTCTTCTCCTAGCCCCTGACAACCACTCAGCTATTCTCCATCGTTATAGTGTTGTCTATTCCAGAACAGAATCATTCAGAATATGGCCTTATGAGATTGCTATCTTTAACTCCGAAGACTGATGAAGAATTGACATCTTTGAGTTGTGGTGTTGGCAAAGAATACTGAATATGCCATGGACTGCCAAAAGAACGAACAAATCTGTCTTGGAAGAAGTACAACCAGAATGCTCCTTAGAAGCAAGGATGTTGAGACTATGTCTCACATATTTTGGACATGTCACCAGGAGGGATCAGTCCCTGGAGAAAGACATTATGCTTGGTAAAGTAGAGGGTCAGTGAAAAAGAGAAAGACCCTCAGTGAGATGGATTGACACAGTGGCTGCAACAATGAGCTCAAGCATAACGATGCCTGTGAGGATGGCAAAAGACTGGTCAGTGTTTTGTCCTGTTGTACACAGGGTCGCTATAAGTCTGAAGCGACTCGACGGCATCTAAAAACAAAAACAACAATGCATTTGAGATTCAGCCATTTGGTTATAGGTATGAACGGTTCATTCCTTTTTATTGCTGAATCATATTCCATTATATGCATATAGCACAGTTTGTTTATCCATCCTCTACCTTTATGTTTTAGTTGTCCTGTGTATCACGTCTACATATGCTGAAAATCCCACCAGACAACCTTATAATGCTGGTTTCAACTGTCAAACATTTTAAAGACCTCGAGAGGAAAAAGTCTCTTATATTTACCCAGTTGTTTACCATTTTGGTTGTTTTTCTTCAAGTTTCTACCTTGTATCTTCCTCTAACATTTTGTTTAGATTAGGTCTATTGACAATGAATTTTCTTAGTTTTCCTTCATCTGAGAATATCTTTTTTTCAACTTCATTTCTGAAGGATATTTTCACTTGATGTACAATTATGATTTGACAGTTTCTTTTTTTTAGCATTTGAAAAATGGTATGCCACTTTGTTTTGTCTTCCATGATTTCCAATGAGAAATCTACAGACATTCAACTTGTGGTTCCTTTATAGGTAATGTTTCCTGCTCCTGCTCCCCCTGGCCTGGCTGCTTTTGAGGTTTTTTTTTTTTTGGTCTTTAGTTTTAACCAGTTTGATTATGATGTGTCTGGGTATGGACTTATTTAGGTTTATTCTTTAGGAATTTCTTATTCTGAAAGTTTATGTCTTTCAGAAAATTGCTGAAGTTCTCAGTCATTATTTCTTCAAATATTTTTTCTGCATCACACTTTCTCCTTTACTTCTGTGAATCCTCTAAAATGAACACTAGACCTTCTGGAGTTGTCTGATATGCCCCTGAGTCTCTGCTTATTTATTTATTTTTATCAATCTTTTTCCTCTCTGTTCTGCAGATTGGACAATTTCTATTGATCTTTTATTAAGTTCACTGACTCTTTCCTCTGCCATCTCCATTTTGCTATTGAGCCTTTTCAGTGAAATTTTTATTTGGGTTGTATTTTCCAGTTCTTAAATTTCCATTTGTTTATTTTTTCTATTATCTATTTCTCTGCTGAGGCTTTCTATCTCTTAATTTGTTTCAGGAGTGTCCTCTCTTATTTCTTGGAGCATAGTTATAACAGCTGTTTTAATGTCTTTGTCTGATAATTCCAATATCCAACCTCTGTGTCATCTTAGGGTTGGCATCTATTGATTGTTTCTTCCCTTGCAAGTTATTGAGATCTTCCTGGTTCTTCATGGGTTGAGTAATTTTGAATTCCATTCTGGACATTTTGAATACTATGTTATGAGACTTTGGCCTTGCTTAATTTGTATAATGTTATTTTATTTATTTATTTAAATTCAGTCTGCAAGTTTTGACCTACATTCTGTAGACTGTGGTTCTAATCTCAGTTCAGTTTTCAAGTTTCACAGTGCTATTTAGATCTGTCCTGTGTGTGCACTATCCATTGGCCTGTCTGGGACCTCAGTAGAGGCCTATCCCATCAATCAGTTCTCACAGCCTTTGGTAAGCTGTTTAAAGTCATTTCCACATATGCGCAGCTTGGGAGTCTGGTTAGGAATTCATACACAACTTTAAGGGATCACTTTCTTGAGCTTTCTCCTCTCTGCAATTTCCTTGACAGTTTCTGGTTCTATAGGCCTTCTTTCTGCACGTCTGGCTAGAAATCCAGAGCTCTATTCTTCCCCCTCTTCTATGAACAACTCACAACTATGTCTTATTCCAGGGCTGAGAGGTGGGAGTATAGAGAATGCAAATAAACAATGGAGATGCTCTCCAGACTTCTGAAAGCATAGCTCCTCTGGTTAGAGAGAAGAATTTCCCTTCCTCAAAGTTCTGGGCACTTTTCCAGCTCTTAGTGCATCACCATTGCCTCTGCAGCTGTGTGATTTCTTGTCCCTGGGTGGGGCAAATGGTTAACGCACTTGGCAGCTAACTGAAAGGTTGGAGGCTCAAGTCTACCCAAAGGTACCTCAGAAGAAGGGCTTGAGAGTCTACTTCCAAAAAATCAGCAATTGAAAATGCTGTGGAGCTCAGTTCCACTATGACACACATGGGGTCACCATGACTGGGAGTTAACTGGATGGCAACTGGTGTTACATAAACACATTAAAACCAAACCCATTGTCCTTGAGTTGGTTCTGATTCATAGTGACCCTGTAGGACAGAGTAGAACTGCCCCATAGGGTTTCCAAGGAGCAGCTAGTAAATTTGAACTGCTGACCTTTTGGTTAGCAGCTGAGATCTTAACTGTTGTGCCACCAGTACTCCTATGGTTGAATGTAATGGGGTTATATTAACACCCTATAGTACTAAAAAACCATGAATTAACTACATTTAATAAAGGCAGGATTATTTGCTCAGCATACAGACTGAATAGGTATGGTGAAAGGATACAACCCTGATGCACACCTTTCTTGACCTTAAACGACTCAGTATCCCCTTGGTCTGTCCGAACAACTGCTTCTTGATCTACATACAGGTTCCTCATGAGCACAATTAAGTGTTTTGGAATTCCCATTCTTCGCAATGTTATCCATAATTTGTTATGATGCACACAGTCAAATGCCTTTCCATAGTCAATAAAACACAGATAAACATCCTTCTGGTATTCTCTGCTTTCAGCCAGGATCCATCTGACATCAGCAGTGATATCCCTGGTTCCATGTCCTCTTTGGAATTTGGCCTGAATTTCTGGCAGTTCCCTGTCGATATACTACTGCAGCTGCTTTTGAATGATCTTCAGTAAAATTTTGCTTGTGTGTGACGTTAATGATATTGTTCTATAATTTCCGCATTCAGTTGGATCACCTTTCTTGGGAATAGGCATAAATATCAATCTCCTCCAGTTGGTTGGCCAGGAAGCTGTCTTCCAAATTTCCTGGCATACATGAGTGAGCACTTCCAGCGCTGCATCCATTTGTTGAAACATCTCAATTGATATTCTGTCAATTCCTGAAGTCTTGTTTTTTGCCAATGCCTTCAGTGCAGCTTGGACTTCTTCCTTCAGTACCATCCGTTCCTGATCATATGTTACTTCCTCTTGAAATGGTTCAGTGTCGACTAATTCTTTTTGGTATAATGATTCTGTGTATTTCTTCCATCTTCTTTTGATGCTTCCTGGGTTGTTCAATATTCTCCCCACAGAATCCTTCACTATTGCAACTCCAGGCTTGAATTTTTTCTTCAGTTCTTTCAGCTTGAGAAACGCTGAGTGTGTTCTTGCCTTTTGGTTTTCTATCTCCAGCTCTTTGCACATGTCATTATAATACTTTACTTTGTCTTCTTGAGCCACCCTTTGAAATCTTCTGTTTAGTTTCTTTTACTTTATCACTTCTTCCTTTTGCTTTAGCTGCTTGACATTTGAAAGCAAGTTTCGGAGTCTCTTCTGACATCCATCTTGGTCTTTTCTTTCTTTCCTCTCTTTTAAATGACCTCTTGCTTTCTTCATGTATGATGTCCTTGATGTCATCCCCCAACTTGTCTGATCTTCGGTAATTAGTGTTCATGAAGAAGAATGGGGCATCAGGATTGGAGGAAGACTCATTAACAACCTGCATTATGCAAATGACACAACCTTGCTTGCTGAAAGTGAAAAGGACTTGAAGCACTTCCTAATGAAGAACAAACACCACAGCCTTCAGTACGGATTATACCTCAACATAAAGAAAACAAAAATCCTCACAACTGGACCAATAAGCCACAATATAATAAATGGAGAAAAGACTGAATTTGCCAAAGATTTCATTTTACTTGGATCCACAATTGACATCCATGGAAGCAGCAGCCAAGAAATCAAAAGACATATTGCACTGGGCAAATCTGCTGCAAAGGACCTCTTTAAAGTGTTGAACAGCAAAGATGTCATCTTGAAGATTAAGGTGCAGCTAACCCAAGCCATGGTATTTTCAATTGCATCATATGCATGTGAAAGCTGGACAATGAATAAGGAAGACCAAGGAATTGACACCTTTGAATTGTGGTGTTGGTGAAGAGTATTGAATATACCATAGACTACCAAAAGAATGAACAAATTTGTCTTGGAAGAAGTACAACCAGAATGCTCCTTAGAAGCAAGGATGGCGAGACTACATCTCACATACTTTGAACATGCTGTCAGGAGGGATCAGCCCCTGGAGAAGGACATCATGCTTGGTAAAGTACAGGGTCAGTGGAAAAGAGGAAGACCCTCAACGGGGTAGATTGACATAGTGGCTACGACGATGGACTTAAGCATAACCACAATTGTAAGCATGGCACAGGACCGGGCAGTGTTTTGTTCTGTTGTGCATAAGGTCACTCTGAGTTGGAACCAACTCGTCAGCATTTAACAACAACAATAAAGGCAAGCAACAGCTTCAGTGAACTCAAACATTAAGAAGGATTGAGGATATTCACAATTTACTATTTTCAATCCGATAGCTGTTTCTAGGGCAACAACTTGCTTCTAAATCGGCCAAGAGATATTAGACCAGTATGCATCCCAAAGATCCATCAGCCCACACAAATGTGTTTCCAGCGTGATCACATCTGGAGAAGTTCTACCCATAGAAAAGCCAATTAATCCAATAGCATGTTCTTCTACATTTGCATCCATCTTGGGCAAGGGAGAGAGGGATTGTTTTCAATGAGGATTCAGGCTGTGTGCATTTTTAGGCATTTAGGCATGCCTTTCCTTTGTCACATAGGCAGGTGGGGTGCCCTCACAGCCCACATAAGTTTCATTCTCCCCCAACTGCTGGCAGGAAATTGAGTACTCTAATGTGGCTGGCTCACAGACATGCAGCCTCCTCTCCAGGAGGTAGATCAAGTTGACTTTTAAGAAATATGCTTGCTGTCTCTAGCTGCGTTTGTTTTGTTGGTAGGTTCATGGAATGCCAAGACTCCCAGGGAGTTGCAGTCTGGATGGCTGGCCAGCAGGATTCTGCCAGGAGGCCTGCCTGCCCGAGCCCAGAAGAGTACATTCCCTCCCACAATGCCTCCTCTCCCAGCTTCTCACCTTCTCTGCTCTTTGTCCAGAATCTCCCATGGTGTTGCCTCATTTGGGAGTCCACGGAGCCCTTTGCATCTCATGTGGACTTGAGGATTTGGGAAAGAGCAGGAGAAGTTACTCTCCTTCAAAACCCAACAGCAAATAATATCTTCTGATTCCAGAGGTTATTAAACATTTTTTTTTAAGTATAAAAACAGCATGGATACAAGGGGACTTTCTGAGGTGATAGAAATGCTACGTATCTTGATCGGGGTGGTTTTATACGGGTATATGCATTTGTCCCACCACTCATCTGTCCATTTATCAGTTCCACCCACGGACTCTATAACCCCATTGGAAAAATAAACCCATTGCCATCAAGTAGATTCTGACTCATAGCGACCGTAGAAGACAGAGTAGAACTGCCCCATATGGTTTCCAAACCTGTATACCTTTGTGGAAGCAGACTGCCACATAGTTCTCCCGCGGAGTGGCTGGTGGTTTCGAACTGCCGACATTCCGGTTAGCAGCTGAGTGCTTAACTACTGTGCAACCAGGGCTCCTTATAACCCCATTACCACACCCTTAAGAGTAGAAGTGACCCATGGTAAAGTCTATTATTAAACAATCTCAGTATTAACCAGACACGTACATATAGTCCCCATAAAGGTAAAAATAAAGACATAAAAAACCTTTTTCAGGTCGTCTTATATTTCTAATCATACAGAGGCCACTAACAACTTGTGAGAGTAGGAAGTGGCTCCTCTTTTCTATTCAGCTTGTCACCAGCATCTCAACAGGGATGAGTCCCCGAATATTGGTCCAAGGACCCTCTCTTCATGCTCACTGTGAAACTAAGCTCCTCATGTTTGACTCTGTCTTTTGCAAACTCTTTCAGCCCTCCCTGTGCCCTCTTCATGAACCTGCCCCTTCTATTCAGTAATTTAAAATGAGTTACCAGTCATTCAGTGGTTCCATGGACATAAGCCCAAGGGTGAGAGGCTGGGTTGAAGGTGGATGGTGGTTTTGGACCCTGCTGATAGAGCATCTAGAGTAACCCATATGAGTAGATTCTGACTCAGCGACTCTATAGGACAGAGTAGAACTACGCTAAGGTCTTTCCAAGGCTGTAATCTTTACAAAAGCAGACTGCCACATCTTTCTCTCAAGGAATGGCTGGTGGGTTCAAACCACTGACCTTTTGGTTAGCAGACAAGCACTTAACCACTAAGCAACCAGGGCTCCTTGCATCTACCAAACAACCCAAACCCCTTGCCACAGAGTTGATTTCAACTCATAGCAACCCAATAGGAAAGAGTAGAACCACCCCATAGGGTTTCCAACGGGTGGCTGGTGGATTTGAAATGTCAGCTTTTTGGTTAGCAACCATAGCTCGCTGTAGATCTTAACCACTGCCCACAGTACTGAGCAATTAAACCATTATGATGGTCTACATCCTGGCTCATGTGCTTGGCATTATTAAGTTAAAAGAATTTTTATCTTTTTGCATCTAGAATCATATTAAGGGGTCCTGGTGGCACAACGGTTAAGTGCTTAGCTGCTAATCAAAAGGTTGAAGGTTTGAATCTACCAGCCACTCTGTGGGAAAAAGATGTGGCAGTCTGCTTCCATAAGATTAAATATTACAGCCTTGGAAACCCTATGGGGCAGTTCCACTCTGTCGTATAGGGTCTCTATGAGTTGGAATCAACTCCATGACGATGGGTTTGGGTTTGGCTAGAGTCACATTACCCAATGCACCCTGCCCCCATTTGTTAAATTACCTTTGGGATGTGCAGGCCCTGGAATGAGGGTGAGGAGGAAGAAACCCTACTGTGCAAGCCACAGGAACATTAGCCAAAAATAGGATGTAAATTTTTTGACAAGGATCTCAGGGATGATCCATTCTTTGAAATGCAATAGTTTCTTCATCAACTGAGAGTCATCAAAAAAACATGAATTTGGGGGCCCCTCCCTCATTCCAGAACATTAGAATCTCTGGAAGCATGGGTCAGGTATGTGCATTTTTAGCAAGTTTACCAGGTGATTCTTACAAGATTCAGAAACTACAGCTTTAGCGAGCTTGGCTGCTGCTCAAATGGGAAAGTGGAAACAACTCCATCCAAAGGTAAGTCAGGAGCCATGTGCCTCTTGAACAGCGAATAGAGTAATAATATCCCCCAAAGACTTGGTGGGAAGAGAGAAGCTGATTACAATGGATGAAGTGAGGAATGTAGCATTAGTGATAAAACGTGGATAATTAATTTGTTATTCAAGAAAACTGGATTGTTTAATGTTGGATTAAGCATTTTTGGAGGCAACGAAAGTCACATTGGTTTACAAAATGAAAAGCTAGGGAAACAATATTCACAGCTTTGAAGGTTTCCCAAAGGGGTAAAAATAATACGAAAGCGTTTTCTAATGAGCTGAAGCAGGGCATAATATATGTTGTTTCCAGTAATGGGGACACATTTCTGTTGGTATGGAGCCTTAATTCTTTCAAAAACTTTAGACACGGTACACAATGAAATCTTGGTGATTATTTCAAGACAGATAATAGACTTCTAGTACTCTGTTGAGTGCTAGAGATGGGAAACTCTCTGATTCTTCAATCATTCATTCATTCATTCAATAAATATCTATTGAATGTCTACCATATTTTAAGCATAAGTGATAAAGTGGGAGACAATCCTAATTATTTAGTGACTATGTTTGAAGACTTCCTCCCTGTATTAGTTATCTGTTTCTGTGTAACAAATTATCCCAAAACTTAGCGGCTTAAAACAGTGAACATTTATTACCTCACAGTTTCTGTGGGTCAGAAACTCAGGAACATCTTAGCTGGGTCTTTCATGAGTCAAGACGTTGGCTGAGACTGTGGTCAAGACGTTGGCTGAGACTGTGGTCATCTGTAGGTTTAACTGAGGTTGGGGGATCCATTTCCAAGATGGCTCACTCACATGGCTATTTGCAGGAGGCCTCAGTTCCTTGCCATGTGGGCCTCTCCATAGGGCAGCTTGAATGTTCTTACAACGTGGCAGCTGGCTACCGTCAGAATGGATGATCCAAGAGGAAACAAGGAGGAAGCAGAACTGTCTTTTATGACCTAATACTGGAAGTTAAATAGCATGACTTATGCCAAATTATGTTCCTTAAAAATGCATCCATCACTAAGTCCATCCTACACTCAAGAGGAGAACTAGGCTTCATCCTTTGACTAGAGGAATATCAAAGAATTTGTAGACATCTTTTTATACCCCCACATATCACTTTATCCAAAGGACTTCATTACTTGGGTTAAGGCTAAGTTCAAATGCAGACTTAACTGTAATACATAAGCATGCTGACCTAATGATCTAACCACTCTTAGGTGCTACAGTGATTATTCCCATGGCCACATATTAGAATCACTGGGAGTGGCATGGAGGGCATTTAAAAAATACTAATACATTGTCCCCAACTCCAGAAATTCTGATTTAAATGATCTGGGATGGGATTTTTGAAAGAACCCAAATGATGAACTAATAAACTGAAAAATGATTGCTTCATCAACCTTCAAGCAGCTGGCTGGGGAGTGTCATCTTAATCTTTATTTAGATTCTATAATTTGGTCAGTTCTCCAAGTCTTTTGGAGAACTTGGTCACCGTTTGTATCCATCTTATATATGTTCTGATTTGGTTTTCCTATTTATTTTTGGATCCAGTTTCTCAACTATATTAGAGTCTGACATAGTGATGTTTCCTTACAGCTTCACCATGCATTCGCACATTGAAAAGGATCATCTTAACTCCAGCAAAATTGGCTCGAAGCATGTGTGTGCTATGTGAAAATGTCAGGAATGCTATAATTATATTTTATCAGGTGAAGCTTAACATTTTAATAGGCAGCATCTAAGACTGATCTGACAGGGTGTTTTTGGATGGTAAAAGGGATGCTGAAAATAAGAAAACACCCCTCAGAAAGTAAATGAATCACTACTGCCAGACAAGTAGAATTGGAGTTTATTCTGAAGGGCCTGTGTCATTTTTTGGAGTGCTGTCCTCTGTTAATGTATTTTCATTAAATCTGATTTGGAAGGTTGGGAAAATAAGTCTTCTGGGACTTGTTAATCATAAAAGAAAAGTGAACATTTGGCCAAATTCTAGGGGAAGCCCTTAGCTGGGTATTTATTTCATCTCACTGAAATATCATGAGTTTAAGCAACTTCATCAGCTAGACAGTGCCATCCATCTATTTGTGCGTTAAGACATAATATCAACCAAATGGGATACACAGGTTCATTATAGCCACACTATTTATTATCATTATTCTCTCTTGGGGGTGAATTTAATTTACTTGGGTTATTCTGCTGATGTGTGTGTTGTTTTGTTTATAAACAGGACAGTCATGAGTCCCTTGCCTTGAGTTAGGTTCTTGATTCGAAGCATAATTTTGCACATTAGCTGGCAAATAGATGAGCTAGGCATTTTACATAAGTGCAGCACTGCCAGCTCTTTCATGAAACGTTGGTTTTTGTCTCTAAGAAAGATTGCTCTTTTCCCTGGAGTGCTAAAAAGATCCCCCTTTGGATAGGCGGGTGATCAGTTACATCTGACATTCCAGGACTGCCAGGTTTGACTCAGCTGATCTGACTGCCTGCTTCCTTTCTTCTTTGCAAGACATTCTTTGCCGCGAATAGTGCCTAAGGGTATGGGCTTGGAAGTTAAGACAGACCTGGAGTTGAATCCCATCTTGACACCCCAGTGCATGACTTTGGGGAAACTATTCTAACTTCTCTTGCTTTCCACAGAACGTTGTTGTGAGGGTTAAATTAGTACATAGATAACTCTTGTTTATGTTTGACTTGCATATTTCTACCCTATTCCTTCTATTGGCTATGTCCTTTGTCTTCTTTGGGAAAATTTCATTCCATAGTAGCCAACCTTCCACAGAACTGGGCATTTGGTCAAAGAAAGTCCAAACAGGATCTCATCAATGGAAATTCATTTCAGTACTTTAAAGATATCACTTGGCTTCCATTGCTACTGTTGAGAAATATATAAATTCTTACTGTTGCTTCTTTAAGGTAATGATTCTTTTTCCTCTGGCTACTTATGAAACTTTCTCATTGCTACTGAATTTTAGAAGTTTTACTGTGATGTGTCAAGGTGGTATTTTTGTTTCTGTACTAACCCTACTTGGATTTCATAGAGGTTTTTCCCCCTCCGCATAGTTTCTTGAATCTGTGGTTTGATGCCTTAAGTCAGTTTTGGAAAATTCTCTTTAAAAATGCTTTTCACTGATGGAAAAATTTGGAAATGGTTAATGGTGATGGTTCACATGCACTAAATTGAACATGTGAAGAATGTTGAGATGGCAAATGCTTTGTTACATATATGTTTGCCACAAAAAAAAAAAGTGCTTTTCTCCCCCAAATTATCTCTCTTTATCCACTGGAAGTCCAATTGCATAAAAATTAGATATCTTGAAGAAGTCTCATATATCTCTTTTGCTTTTTTCATGACTTCCCATCTTTTATGTATTTTTGTGCTTCATTCTTGGTATGTTATACTGACATAGCTTCGGAAAGACTAATGCTCTCTTCTGCCATGTCTAATCTGATGTTAAACTATCTGTTGAATTTTTAACTTCAGTTGCATTTTTTCAGTTCTAGAATTTGATTCTTTGATGTAAATTACAATTATCTGCTTAAATTCTCTACCTTGCCATTTTCTTGAGCATATTAAAGTTATTTTACGTTCTCTATCTGATAATCTAATAACTTGATCACTTGTAGGTCTGTTTCTAATGCCTGGTTTGTTTTATCTTGGTCTCATCTCTGGTATGCCTGAAAATTTCTGATAAACCCTGGATGATGCTAGTCTTTCAGAAAGGACATGCTTTTGCTTTTAGTAGGCAGTCAAAATAGAGGCAGATTACCTTAACCCAGAATGAGATTAATCAGATTGGAAGCTGGGTTTATCTCTGTAAGGGCTGGTCTATATGCAATTTGGCCTTAAATCTAGGCATGTTTACCAGAACCCTTTATTTTCGGCTAGTCCAGAACTCCAATTTGTGTTTCTCCCCCACTGTGAGACTGCCATAAACTCTACTTAGTTTCCCAGGATTTTATCTTCTACTTTCTGCTTGGTTTCTCAGACTCTTGAACACTGACTATAAATTTGCAAAAGCCTCAAGAGGAAATGCAGAAGTCAAATGTAAAGCTTGCTTCTCACTTCTCCATAACTTTGGCTCCTCAAGTTCTGGCTGCTTTAGTAGCCATGGAGTCTATCTTCCCAGCCCCTCCCCACCACCACCCTGAGATTTCTGAAAGAGCTGCTCATCTTTTTAACCTTTTAGTCATCACTTTCTGCTGAGTTTCTCATCTTTCAGTTACTTCCAAATGGCAAATGTCTTAAGAGGAAAAGTAGTACAGAAAATCGGACTTTGTTGGCTACCTTGGTAACTCTTCCATGGGTTCAAATATACGTATAATTTTCCAGCTTTTCCGTTTATACTTGCTGGGATCACTGGTCTGATACCAGCTAGACCATCATATCTGGAACCAGCAATCTCACCTGGAAATTTTGATTTTGGTCTGAGATACAGAAACGGAAAGGCCAATGGTAGTTCTGAGGGAGCCAATTCTGGGGTCTCTACTGCTGAGAAATCCTGTGATGACCTAGTTATAGAATTTACTGAGCTTGGTTGCCCCCTCTTCCAATCTATGATCCACCTAGTGTATTTCTGTCAAAACCCCTATTTTTTATAAGCTAGCCTGAGTTGAGTTTCTGTACTTGCAAACCAAAAATATGGAATACATCTGTTAATTGACTAATCAGAATAAGAGGACAAGTTTGTATTTATTCAAAAGTATAGTTGTATAAAAGAAGCCCTGGGGCGCAGTGGTTAAATGCTTGGCTGCTAATCAAAAAGTTGTCGATTCAAACCCACCAGCCACTCTGTGGGAGAAAGAGGTGACAATCTGTTTCCATAAAGATTACAGCCTTAGAAACCCTATGGAGCAGTTCTACTCTGTCTTATCGGATTGCTATGAGTCAGAGTAGACTCAATGGCAATGAGTTTGGTTTTGCTTATAGACGCACAGTGTTCTAAGTGTTGAGTAGCCAGGTTTTTTCCCCAGGTTTTAATAACAACTCTGTCCCTAAATAGCTTGGTAACCTTGAAGAAGTCATTCCCTTGGGTCTCAGTTTTCTCATTTGTAAAATTTATGTTTGCACAAGATAACCTCTAAAGTTACTTCAAGCCGAAAAGTTTAGGATTCTGATTTGAAGCTAATTGGCTCACACAGGAATTGAATCCACAAACTTGTCCTTTTACACTCCTGGTCTCACCAACTGATTAAGCTAATATTCCACATGCAGTATTCCTTCTTTTTTTTTTTTAAAAAAAAGCTAACTGTAAAACTTCTTGCGCACATAAAGTAAAACATACCTGCACAGAATAACTGGTGTTCAGATAATACTGGGTAAGGGGTAGACTTGGTTGGGGAGGTCACTTTGATGGTGAATGCCAATGATTCTATCTGATTTGGTCGCCCGTCTGTATGTAGTCCAGTGAAGATATCCTTTTAACCTGAACATTTTACGAAGATACTAAAAAATTAATTGGGGAGATCTGGCCGCACATTTTAGGACAATTGTATATATTCAGGGCCACTATGAGTCAGAATCGACTTGACGGCAATGGGTGGTTTATGGTTAACTTACACATATATATCCATAACCTCATATGTGTCGACATGTGTACAATATATACAGTAAACTCTCTTTTATAGGAGGATGTTAGGATGTTAATTTTTAACTACTTCCAACTCAATAAGGACCTATGTATGTCACCATTGACTCCATGGAACATCAGTACCACAGTCCCTGGTTGTTGTAGTATGTCTTGGAGTCGATTTCAACTCATAGTGCTCCTATAGGACAGAGTAGAACTGCCCCATAGGGTTTATTAGGCTGTAATCTTTACAGGGAGCAGATAGTCACGCTTTTTCTCCCGCAGAGCTACTGGGTGGGTTTGAACAGCCTACCTTTTTGGTTAGCAACTGAGCACTTAACCATTGTGCAACCAGGGTTCCTAGTATAAATTTTAACTCTAGACTTCATCAAAAGCTCAATTATGGGACACATTTGTGAAGTATTACCAATCCAGTCTTCAGATTCTCTAAAATTTAAACTTGATTGAAACCAGTTTATCAGAGAAATGTGTACCTGGCTACTTTGGGGAGAACTGCTTTTGGTCTATGATCTGCTTTGTTAATCAAAGAATAAAGGCAAGGGTGTTCCATGGATAAGTATGAGCCAATGTCCTGGAGCGGAAGGGAGCATGGTGAGTAGAAGACACCGAAAGTTGGCCATTGTGGCTGGAATAGAAAGACTAAGGAAGACTCTATGGGAGAGGAGATTGGAGGAGTAGACAAAGGCCGGATCATGCAGGCCCTCCTGTAAAACCTGTTAAAGAATTTTATCTTTATTCAGATAACAATGGGAAACCATTAAAGGTTTTTAAAGGTGAAGCACTTAGTTTTTAAAGAAAAAAATTCTTGTTGACTATAATGTGGAGACAGTGTATACAGGATTTTATAGCCTTAATATTTTGTACAACCTTATCTTTACCTCCATAATACTGTTTTTGATTAGATTCCCTAGAAACAGAGCCTAAGGCAGGGATTCTTAAAAAGTCCAGACTTACTGGACCAGCTGAGTGAGACTAGAGGACTCCCTAAAACTATCGCCCTGAGGTACTCTTTAAATCTTGAACCAAAACTATTCCCCAAGATGGCCTTTTAGGGAAATAACAGAATCGCACACAAAATAAAAGATATTACCTGTGAGTACAGGGTTCCATTAAAAAAAACATGTATATGAATGAAAAGAGAGAGTGGAGGGAGAGAGCAGGATGTCTCATTAGGGGGAGAGTAATTGGGAGCATGTGGCAAGGTATATATAAGTTTTTATGTGAGAGACTCACTTGATTTGTAAACTTTCACTTAAAGCACAATAAAAACTATTAAAAAAAAAATGTATATGAGACCAAAAGACCAACAGTTGCTCCAAGGCAAAGATGAGAAGACAAGGGGGCCAGGGAAACTAGAGTACTGGAAATGGAACAACCAGAATATAATTAATAAGAATGTTGACACATTGGGAAAATGTAACCAATGTCACTGAACAACTCGTGTAGAAATTGTCCAATGGAAACCTAATTTGCTGTGTAAACTTTCAATGAAAACACAATAAAACGTTATTTAAAAAAAAAAAAAGACAAGGTTTCTTGGTAAGGTGATTTATTGAAAGAGTGCTCTCCAAAGGAGGATGAAAGGGCTGGGGGAAAGAGATTGCCAAGGTTGTGTCCCAGCTGAAGGCTGGCTTCAGCCTGATCCCATGGGGAGCTCTGGAGCATGAACTGCATCATAGCTTTGATTCCATCCTGGAGCCAGGGGATCATCAGGGGTCGCCTGTGAGCCATTCACAGCCAACACGCATAGCAGCCAGCCATGGCTGCTAGTGAAGATCTGGATGAAGCACCCACAGCATCTATACCACAAGTGCTTCATTTGCTTTTTCTTGTTTTGGGAAGAGACTTAATTTTTTAATTTTTATTTATTTACTTTAATAGTAATAAATGCATATGGTTAAAAACAAACAAAACCTAAAAAGATGCATATGTGCAGTCTTTTTCCAGTTCTCTCCCCCAGAGGCAACGTCTGCTAAGAATTTCTTGTCTATCCTTTCAGAGGTAGTTGATATGTATTTATTTCTCCCTTTTTTTTTTTTTTAATTGTGCTTTAAGGGAAAGTTTGCAAATCAAGTCGGTCTCTCATACAAAAAGCTATACATACCTTGCTGTGTACTCCTAGCTGCTCTCCCCCTAATTAGACAGCACATTCCTCCTCTCTACTCTGTATTCCCTGTGTTCATTCAACCAGCTCCTCTTCCCTTCTGCCTTCTCATCTCACCTCCAGGGAAGAGTTGCCCACATAGTCTCCAGTGTCTACTTGAGCCAAGAAACTCACTCCTCACCAGTATCATTTTCTGTGTTATAGTCCAGTCCGGTCCTTGTCTGAAGAGTTGGCTTCGGGAATGATTCTAGTCTTGGGCTAACAAAGGTTCCAGGGACCATGACCTCCAAGGTCCCTCTAGTCTCAGTCAGACCATTAAGTTGGGTCTTCTTAAGAGAATTTGAGATCTGCATCCCACTGTTCTCCTGCTCCATCAGGGATTCTCTGTTGTGTTCCCTGTCAGGGCAGTGATCAGTGGTAGCTGGGCACCATCTAGTTCTTCCGGTCTTATGCTGATGTAGTCTCTGGTTTATGTGGCCCTTTCTGTTTCTTGGGCTCATTTTTACCATATGTCTTTGGTGTTCTTCATTTTCCTTTGCTCCAGGTGAGCTGAGACCAATTGATGCGTCTTACATGGCCGCTTGCTAGTGTTTAAGACCCCAGATGCCTCTCACCAAAGTGGCATGCAGAAAGTTTTCTTAATACATTTTGTTATGCCAGTTGACCTAGATGTCCCATGAAACCATGGTCCCCAAACCCCTGTTCCTGCTACTCTGGCCTTCAATGCGTTTGGTTGTATTTAGGAAACTTCTTAGCTTTTGGTTTAGTCCAGTTGTGTTGACCTCTCCTGTATTGTGTTTTGTCTCTCCCTTCACCTAAAATAGTTCTTATCTACTACATAATTAGTGAATATCCCTCCCTCCCCACCCTTGTAACTATCAAAGAATATTTTCGTCTGTGTTGAAACTTTTTTTTGAGTTCTTATAATACTGGTCTCATACAGTATTTCCCTTTTGCAACTGACTAAGTTCACTCAGCATAATGCCTTCCAGATTCCTCCATGTTATGAGATGTTTCACGGATTCATTGCTATTCTTAATTGTTGTGTAGTATTCCATTATGTGAATATACCATAATTTATTTATCCATTCGTCTGTTGATGGACACCTTGGTTGCTTCCATCTTTTTACTATTGTGAACAGTGCTGCAATGAACTTGGTGTTCAAATGTCTGTTCATGTGAAGGCTCTTATTTCTCTAGGATATATTCCAAGGACTGGGATTGCTGGATAGTATGGTGGTTCTATTTCTAGCTTTTTAAGGAAGCGCCAAATCGATTTCCAAAGTGGTTATACCATTTTACAGTCCCAGCAGCAGTATATAAGTGTTCTGGTCTTTCCACAACCTCTCCATCATTTATTATTTTGTGTTTTTTTGGATTAATGCAAGCCTTGTTGGGGTAAAATGGTATCTCATTGTAGTTTTGATTTGCATTTCTCTAATGGCTTAATGATTGTGAACATTTCCTCATGCATCTGTTAGCCACCTGAATGCCTTCTTTGGTGAAGTGCCTGTTCATGTCCTTTGCCCATTTTTTATTGGGTTATTTATCTTTTTGTTGTTGAGTTTTTGCAGTATCATGTAGATTTTAGAGATCAGACACTGACTGGAATTGTCATAGCCAAAAACTTTTCCCCAGGCTCTGGGTAATTTTTTTTACTCTTTTGGTGAAGTCTTTGGATGAGCGTAGGTGTTTGATTTTATTTCTCCATTTCTTTAAGCCAAGTTATAGCATAGTATGCTTCCTGTTCTGCAGTTTGCTCTTTTCACTTAACAATGCAACTTGGAGAGCATTCTATATCAAAACATAGAGAGCTGCATCATCATTTTTAATGGCTGTAGAGTACTGTGTGTATGTACCATAATATAGTCACCTTGATTTTTTTTCACTTAATTTTCCTTATATGGCTGTACTATGCATTACTGTTGGTTGCTATTGAGTCAATTCCAACTCATGGTGACCTCATGTGTGCAGAGTAGAACTGCTTCATAGGGTTTTCAATGCTGTGACTTTTCAGAAGCAGATTGCCAGGCCTGTCTTCTGAAGGTCCTCTGGGTGGTTTTGAACTGCCAACCTTTTGGTTAGTAGTCAAGCACATAACTTTTTGTGCCAAAACCAAACCTGTTGCTGTCAAGTTGATTCTGACTCATGATGATCCCACTTGTTACACAGTAGAACTGCTCCATAGGGTTCTCTTGGCTGTAATCTTTCAGGAAGCAGCTTGCCAGGCCTTTCTTCTGTGGGTTCAAATAGCCAACCTTTAGGTTAGTAGTCTAGTCAAACCATTTGTATCACCTAGGAATCTGCATATGTCTATAAGCCACTTCACATACTTAGAACAGAGTAGAGGTAAATAACTAAAACTAACATATGGAATCTCATGTCCTTTGAGAGTTTACCCGAAAGACCAATCATAAGAACTGGAAATAGCACACACACAGGGAAGGAGCCATATTTTTTCCTGTATGACCTTATGGAGTTCAATCTATTATGGGTATTCAATAAATTAATTATAGCTTGAGGACCTTGGCTGAAGTTCTTGTCATTTTATCTGAACATGGAATAGGAGCCCTGTTGGTGCACATAGGTAAATGTTTGGCTGCTAACTGAGAGCTTGGTGGTTTGAACCCATCCAACAGCTCTGCAGGAGGAAGATATGGCAATATGCTTTTATAAAGGTTACAGCCAAGAAAACTCCATGGGGCAGTTCTATTCTGTCACATAGGGTCGCTATGAGTCAAAATAGACTTGACAGCACTTAGCAACAACAACAACAACATTCCAAGGAATCCATTAAGACTGCATCCAAACTCTCCAAACTTTGGTCCAGGCTTTCTTTACTGATTTAATGTAAAGCCTAATAAAATTCTATGGCTTTAAAATAAACCGGCTTGAACTAGACTTGGACACAAAGGCAACAGGGATGGTGTTTTTGTGCTTCTGTCTCTTTATCTTTGGCCATTTAATCACCTTCTCTAAGTCCTGGTTCGATGGAACCAAAGGCCTGAAACCATTCCTGTCTGGTTGTGTTGCAAAGTGAACAGCTGACATTCTTACAAGATAAAGAGCTGCTTCCAAAGCTAAAGACAGAATCTTGGATTCTTCCCCAAGGCAGCTAGTGTAGCCATGATTCAAACACTGCAGGTGCAACATGGAGCTGGAATAGGGTAGGGAGGCTGATATCTCCCCAGGCAGAGCCTCTCTGGGTTTCTTCGTTCATCCTTTCCGAAGGACAAATGCTCCATGGCCAGATGCCATGAGTAAAACATTTGGCCCTAAATTTAATGCAGCTCTGTAATTCTTTGGTTCTGTTTAAAGCCATGTGAACAGGGTTTAGATGTCTGTTTTTTCTCAGATAAACATATTTCACCAAGAGGCAACTAAACTCTAGAGTTAGACTTATAGGTTCTGCTGATGGATAGCAGTCACACATAGTATTTTATATTGTCTGGTGTCCAGCTTAGAATAAAGGCACTACTGCAAGTCTTGAAAGAGCCCTTTGTTGTCTGAGGATAAGTAGATTGAGGTCAGGTGTATCTTGTAGCGATTGACAACGACTCATGTTCATTCTCCTTCATTCTCTGTTTGGAAGAGGTAGAAGTGATTGGGCAAATGCCAATGACTTTATTCAATACTCCTCAGTGAAGGTGTTGAATGAGATACTCATTATTAGGGAAACAGAAATCTTTGGTTGGCGTAATGTCATATTGACGGATTATGTGTGTAGATGGGTCATTTCTTCTTTTCAGTTTATATTATTGACAGACTACTGGGTGCTGTAACCTATCCAAGGCATAATGCTTCAAAATATCCTACTAAGCCTGTTTCCTCATATTTAAAACAATGAGATTCTTAGAAAGATTTGTGAGATAATTCATGTAAACTAGCACAATGCTTGGGACATAGTAATTATTCATTCAGTATGTTTTCAATACATACTAACTGAATGCCATGCATGAGTTAGGCACATTTCTAGGCAACAAAGACATATACTGAGACAAGGACAAGGACATGGTGCTCGTATTCTAATTTGGGGAGATGAACAGCAATCAAGATAATTTTAGATAGTAATGAGCGCTATGAACAAGATAATGTGATCAAAATTGAGTGGGAGAGCGAAGACGGTTAGATTAAATAGGATGGTGCACTGGTCCTGGATCTGTTTGCCTTCAAATCCATCTTTTTCTTCCCCTTGTTGTGATGTCTAGGTCCTTGGGGGCGCAAATGGTTATGCTTGTCATCTAACCTAAAGGTTGGCAATTCCAACCCATCCAGTGGCAGCACAGAAAAAAGGCCTGGTGATTTGCTCCTGTAAGGATTACAGCAAAGGAAATCTTACGGAGTGCTTCTACTTTGTAACACATAGGATTGCCACGAGTCAGAATGGACTTCCTGTCAATGGGTTTGGGTTGCAGGATGTGTTTCCCTAGCTTCTGTGTCATCTGGCTTCCAGGTGGGCTCAGCTAATGGGAGGCACTGGTGAAAGATTACAGGGGGGAGGAAGGGAGAAGCCAAGGCATTTCTGCTCCTCTCTCTGAGCTGACTGGGTCTCTTGGGAATCTAGCTTCCCCTGGACAGGTATGAAGCATCTTCCAGTTTCTACCTGGTGACTCTGGCTTATGAGATACAATAATACCACTTCTTTCCAGCCTTTGGTGGATTTGGTTTTCTTGCTGTTGCAAATCTTTCAGTTACTACACCATTTCTTGTTTGGCTTCTCTGTTTTTCCATCAAATTTATAACTAAACACCTATATTAAATTTTGTCTCTGTCATGTACTTAGAAAAGTTTCTGCTTTCCTGGTTGGAACCTGACTTGTATAGAAAGTTAGAGAAGGTGTTTCTGAGAAGATGCCATTTTAGATGAAACCTGAATGGTAGAAAGCTGACAATGTGATGATCTGGAGAAATAACATTGCCGGTAGAGGGAACAAGGGCAAAAGCATTGAGGTGTGAGTGAGCTTGGAGTATCTGAGGAACAGAAAGAGAGAGCCAGTGTGGTTGGAACATGGTGAGTGGGCAGGAGAGTGAATGAGAGAAATGTAGAGAGAAAGGCAGGGACTAGTTGATAGAAGACCTTGTATGCCAGGGTAAGGATTTTGGATTTTAGCTTAAGTGTTATTAGAAGCCATTGGAATGCTTTAAGGCAAGAGGAGGGGAAGGGGCGTGTAAGTAATCTGAGTTATGTTTGAAACAGATTCATTTGGGTGCTGTGTGAAGAATATTAAAGGATTGTAAGAGTAGACTAAGACCAGTTAGTTGCCTGTTGCTAATGATCCAAGCACTATATGATGACAACTTCGGATAGGCTGGAAGCAAAGGAGATAGGGAGGACCTGGAAGAGTCCTAATATGCCTTGGAAGAAGAGTCCACAGAGCTTACTGATGAGGGGAGTGAGGAAAAAAGAGGAATCAAGGGTGATTCTTATGTTTTTTGACCTTTGGACCTTTGATGATGTTATCATTCACTAGGATGGAGCAGACTAAGGAAGCCATATATTTGTAGGGAAAAGAAATTATTTATTTTGAACATGTTAAATAGAGATGTTTATTGATATCTAAATGGGGTTATTAAGTAGGTAGTTATAGGTCATGTCTGTAGCTCAAGGGAGAAGTCATGGTTGTTGTTGTTGTTAGGTGCCGTTGAGTAGCTTCCGACTCATAGCGACCCTATGTACAACAGAACAAAACACTGCCTGGTCCTGTGCCATCCTCACATGGTTAGAGGCATCGATATGGAAGTCAACAGCATGTAGATGTTGATCAAAGCCACAGGAATGGATAAATTACCAAGAAAAAGGATATAAACAGTAATCATTATTATTCTTATTTCACTTTATATGCATATGAAAGCTGGACAACAAAAAAAGGAAAGCTGGACCACAAAAAAAGGAAAACTGAAGAAGAATGGATGCATTTGAATTATGGTGTTGGCAAAGAATATTGACTATACCTTGGACTGCCAGAAGAATGAACAAATCTGTCTTAGAAGTATAGCCAGAATACTTCTTAGAAGAGAGGATGGTGAGGCTTCATCTTGCTTACTTTGAACGTGTTATTAGGAGGGACCAATCCCTAGAGAAGGATATCATCCTTGGTAAGGTAGAGGGTCAGCAGAAAAGAGGAAGACCATCAACAAGATGGATTGACACAGGGGTTGCGGCAATGGGCTCAAACTTACCTACTATTGTGATGATGGCACAGGACTAAGCAACATTTCCTTCTGTTATACATAGGGTCGCTATGAGTTGAAACCAACTCAATGGCACCTAACAACGACAACATCATTATTATTATCTTATTACAAGGTTTCTTACTTTCTCAAAATTAGAGTTTTGACAAAGCTTGAAACTTGCTAAACTGGTAGAATGGAATGAGGGAAATGAGTATAGTGAACAGTCAAATGACCACTTTGCCCAGATGTTCATTAAAGCATTTTTCTCCTTTTCCTTAGAGACCAGATGGCTGGCTGGGTAAGTAGTAAGCATGATGGACAGTCTGGGGCTATGAATATCACCTCTATATGCCAGTTTTCTGGAAAAAGGCCCAGGCCAGTTCATCATAGTGTAGTGAACAAATCCACTTCATATCACCCTCTCTGATAAGCACAGCATCCATACCCAATCCCCTCAACCATGAATGTTTGGCCAAGAATAAGACAAGTTGTGATGAGTACATTTGAGTATATAAAAACTTAGCCTATTTAGATTTAAAAGAGAATTTAAAACAAATTTTTAAGACTGAACCAGCTGTTTCCAGAAAAACTCCAGAGTGAGACAAAGGAAATAACTCATTTACTCCAAAGCAAAAGAGTTAAGCAAGGCACAATGAGCTCACACATGACCTCCTTATGCTTAGGTGATTGCCTAGTCAGTCTCCGGGAACATAATTTACCTGCTGCTGTTGTTATGTAATGCCTCTTAGACACCTATGGGGAAACTTTGATAAGAGAAAATGTTTTGAATATTCATAGAAGATGGAACTAGGTCTGACCTTGCTGTAACCATATTGAAGTCATATATATGCAAGAATAACACCATCAGCAAAGTCTGCAAGATATCTGTTTCACTCTTCATCCAAATCTTATTTTAATACAACTTGGGGGCAAGTGTACATGTTTAAAAAAACACCTTCCCTAGCTGTCCGTTTTTGACCTGATAGGTCATGCTTGGCTTTGCTAATGAGAAGCAGAGGCACGTAGTGCTGTCTGATGAACAGTAACAAGATGATCCAGGGTGGATGTTTTATCTTCTCCAGTGCCAAATTCAGAGCATGCCAGCCTTGGGGGTGGTTTGACAGTCTCTGTAATATTGGTGATACACTAATTTTCCACATGCCTAAATCAGGCTAATCCAACCTGTCAGAATTCTGAATATCGAGATGTCAACGATGCCATGAAGTTATTCTGGACATGCTTTCCCTCCTGCCTCAGACAGTGTAAGATAGAAACCCTAATTGTAACTCAATTTTGTTATTTTACCCATGATGCTGTTTATCATTAACCCTTTCATTTCCTCTCCTTTTTTTTGTAAGCCCCGTGTACCTGGTACATGACAAAGGCATGAATTCATGATAACGGCACATTCATGTGGGAGGGGTAGGGTACAGGTAAAGACTGCAATAAAAAAAACACGAGGCAAGCTGAATCTAACAATGGGGCACACATGTCTACTATTTTTATTTGGATCCCAGAGGTTCTAATGACTAAAGACCAGAGGAGTTGTGGAATGACATCAGGACATCATACACGAAGAATGCAAGAGATCATTAAAAAGACAGGGAACAAAGACCAAAATGGACGTCAGAAGAGACTCTGAAACTTGCTCTTGAACTTAGAGTAGCTAAAGCAAATAGAAGAAATGAAGACATGAAAGAGCTGAACAGAAGATTTCAAAGGGTGGCTGGAGAAGACAAAGTATTATAATGAAATATGCAAAGACCTGGAGTTAGAAAACCAAAAGAGAAGAACATGCTCAGCATTTCTCAAGCTGAAAGAACCGAAGAAAAACTTCAACCCTTGAAATGCAATATTGAAGGATTCTATGGACAAAATATTGAAGCATCAAAAGAAGATGGAAGGAATACATAGAGTCACTATACCAAAAATAATTGATTGACACTCAACCATTTTGGGAGGTCGCATATGATCAGGAACCGATGATACTGAAGGAAGAAGTCCAAGCTGCATTGAATGGAATGGCGAAAAACAAGGATCCAGGAACTGATGGAATACCAATTCAGATGTTTTAACAAACGGATGCAGCACCAGAGGCACTCACTAGTCTGTGTCAAGAAATTTGGAAGATGGCTTCCTGGCTAACTGACTGGAAGAGATCCACATTTGTGCCCACTCCAAAGAAAGGTACTCTAACAGAATGTGGAAACTGTCGAACAATATCATTAATACCACACACAAGTAAAATTCTGCTGAAGATCATTCAAAAGAGGTTACAGCAGTACATAGAGAACTGCCAGAAGTTCAAGCCAGATTGGGAATAGGACACGGAACGAAGGAAATCATTGCTGACTGTCAGATGGATCTTGGCTGAAAGAAGAAAATACCAGAAAGATGCTTATCTGTGTTTTATCAACTATGCAAAGGTATTTGACTGTGTGGATCATAACAGATTATGGATAACATTGCAAAGAATGGGAATTCCAGAACACTTAATTGTGCTCATGCAGAGCCTGTACGTAGACCAAGAGACAGTCGTTTGAACAGAACAAGGAGATACTGCATGGTTTAAAGTTAGTGAAGGCGTGTGTCAGGGTTGTATCCTTTCACCATACTTATTCTGCCTGTATGCTGAGCAAATAATCCAAGAACCTGGACTATATGAAGAAGGATAGGGCATCAGGATTGAAGGAAGACTCATTAACAACCTGTGTTATGCAGATGACACAACTTTATTTGCTGAAAGTGAAGAGGACTTGAAGCACTTACTGATAAAGAAAGATCAAAGACTACAGCCTTCAGTGTGGATTGCACCTCAATATAAAGAAAACAAAAATCCTCACACTGGACTGATAAGCAACATCATCCTAAATGGAGAAAATAAGAAGTTGTCAAGGACTTCATTTCACTTGGATTCTCAATCAATGCCTATGGAAGCAGCTGTTAAGAAATCAAATGATGCATTGCATTGAGCAAATCTGCTGCAAAAGACCTCTTTATATTAGTGTTAAAAAGTAGAGATGTCACATTGAGGACTAAAATGCGCCTGACCCATGCCATGGTATTTTCACTTGCCTTATATGCATATGAAAGCTGGACAATGAATGAGGAAGACCAAAGAAGAATTGATGCCTTTTAGTTATGGTGCTGGTGAAGAATATTGAATATACTATGGACTGCCAGAAGAATGAACAAATCTTGCTGGGAAAAAGTACAGCCAGGGTGCTCCTTAGAACCAAGAATGGTGAGACTTGTCTCCCGTACTTTGAACATGTTATCAGGAGGAACCAGTCCCTGGAGAGGAACATCATTCTTGGTAAAGTAGAGGGTCAGTGAAAAAGAGGAAGACCGTCAATGAGATGGATTGACACAGTGGCTGCAACAATGGGCTCAAGCATAACAGTGACCGTGAGGATGGTGCAGGACAAGATGGTGTTTTGTTCTGTTGTACATAGGGTGGCTATGAGTCAGAACCAACTCAATAGCACCTAACAGCAACTGGAGGCTCCAGAGTGAATTATCTAGCTAGTTCTCAGTGTAGCACTTCTTTTCAATTTATACTGCCTCTCTCAGATATCAAGACTTGTTATAAAAAATCTGTAGTAATTAAATTGGCATGGTATTGGCATAGATACAGACAAAGAGACCAATGGAACAGAATAGAGAGCCCATATGATGGAGGTCCACCATCCCTCTGTCAGTTTGTCATTCCGTGGTAGCTTGTGTGTTTCTATGATACTGGAAGCTATGCCACTGGTACTTCAAATGTTGGCATGGTCACTCATTGTGGACAGGCTTCAGTGGACCTTGCAAACTAAGACAGACTAGGAAGAAAAGCCTGGCTATCTACTTATGAAAATTAGCCAATGAAAATCTTATGGATCACAACAGAACATTGTCTGATTTGCTTGCTTTGGACATGTTATCATGAGGGATCAACCACTGGAAGAAGACATCAAGTTTGGTGAAGTAGAGGGCCAGCAAGGACAAGGAAGACCCTTGATGAGATGGATTAGCATGGTGACCACAGCCATAGACTCAAACATGCCAGCAATTGTGAGGATGGTGCGGGACCAGGCAGTATTTTGTTCTATTGTGCGTGAGGTCATGATGAACTGGAATCGACTCTACAGCAGCGAACAACAACAACAACATGAAGGAGGTGCTATTGCAGATTAGTGGAAGAAAGGTGGCTGTTTTAATTAATGGTGCCGAAACATTTGTTACCTCTAAAGAAAAACATGGAATTGGATCCCAACCTCATATTATACATAAAAGTGAATTCCAAGTGGAGTAAACACTTAAAGGTACAAGGGAAACTATAAAGTCTTTTAGTAGAGAATAATATACGGGGATTACATTCATGGACTTAAACAGGACACAAAAAGCACAACCCATAAAGGACTGATAAATTTAACTGCATGAAAGTTGAGCATGTGCATTCATCCAGATGAGTGGATAAATGAAACATGGTACCTACATACAATGGAATATTACTTGGCCATAAAGAGAAATGAAGTTCTGAAGCATGTTACACCATGGATAAACCTTGAAAACACTATGCTGAGTGAAATAAATCACTCACAAAAGGACAAATATTGTATAATCCCAATTATATGAAATACCTAGAATAGGCAAATATGTAGAAACTAAAGTTTATTAGTGGCTACCAGGGGTGGATGGGAAGGAGAGAAAAGGGAGACACAATTCTTAGTGGACACTGAGCTTCTGTTAGGGGTGATGGGAAACTTCAGGAATGGTTAATGGTGATGGCTGACCACTATGATAAATCTAATAATGTCACTGAACTGTACCTGCGAAGATTGTAGAAATGGCATATGTTCTGGTACTTACATACTTACCATAATAAAAAAAATTTTTTTTAAAAGATGAAATCAAAACAAGGGACATCATATAAAGAGTAAAAATGAATGAAAGGTTTCTAAACCAAACAATAGCCTTGCTTAACTACTTAAAAATGTCTGCCTTGAGCATTATGCTCATTTAATAACTATCTATAAGGGATCAAAATGATAACAGCAACTCAAATGATTAGATAGGAACCTTCGGAGGCAGTAAGTTTGCTAATGAAGGAGCAACAGCTCAGAAAAGGAGGGTGAGAATGGCTGCACAACTCAAAGAACATAATCAAAGTCACTGAATTGCATATATAGAAATGGTTGAATTGGTGTATATTTTGCTGTATATATTCTCAATAACAACAACAACAAAATAAATTAAAAAAAGAAAAAGGAAAGCTTTCATTCTATTTGGGAATGTTGGTATATCCAGACCATTCCAAACACTAAGAATAGAGAAAGATGACAGGGCTGATCAAATGTGACTTGTGTTGACCTCTTTCTCTCCATCTGTGACCCTGTCCCTCCTACCAAAGTAATTGAGAGGATAAATTTAGCATAATTGCTACTCCCTGCTTGTTCTGCAAGGTTTTAAAATACTCTCGAATTACTCTAGTTAGAAACATGTTCTGTGGCCTCTCTCGCTGTTGCCAAAATATTCTATTCCTTCAAGGAACTGGAGTTAACAATTCAATGTGTATGTGTGTCTGTGTGTGTGTCTGAGAAACTCCAGAAGCACTAAATATGTGTTATTTTCTCTGATATTAAGTGTAATATATCCTCATTGTAGAGAAAATTTGTAATACAGTAAAATAAAAGAAGAAAACTCAACTCGCCCATAATTCTCCTATCATCCATTCCAGTGCCGTCGAGTTGATTCCGACTCATGGCGACCCTATAGGACAGAGTAGAACTGCCCCATAGAGTTTCCAAGGAGCGCCTGGAGGATTTGAACTGCTGAACCTTTGGTTAGCAGCCAAGGAGCATCTGGCGGATTTGAACTGCTGACCCTTTGGTTAGCAGCCGTAGCACTTAACCACTACGTCACCAGGGTTTCCCTATCATCCATAAAAAAAAGCCGTAGCACTTAACCACTACGTCACCAGTGTTTCCCTATCATCCATAGTCACCTATTATTAACATGTTGGTGTCTTTTTTTTTCTATGTGTATTTCTTGTATGATTGAAATCACACTTTAGATACAGTATTGAATTCTGCTTTATTCACGTAACACAATAACACAAGCTTCCCTCACGCTGGTACACATGTGGTGGAAACACTTTTTTTTTTATTGTGCTTTAGGTGAGAGTTTACATATCAAGTCAGTCTCTCGTACAAAAAGTTATACACACCTTGCTGTGTATTCCTAGCTTCTCTCTTCTTAATGAGACAGCACATTCCTCCTGTCCACCCTGTATTCCCCGTGTTCATTCAACCATCTCTTGTCCCCCTTTTTCTTCTCATCTCACCACCAGACAGGAGTTGCCCACATAGTTTCAAGTATCTACTTGAGCCAAGAAGCTCACTCCTCACCAGTGTCATTGTCTATCTTATAGTCCAGGCCGATCCCTGTCTGTAGAGTTGGCTTCAGGAATTGCTCCAATCTTGAGCTAACAAAAGGTCTGGGGACCATGACCGTCAGGATCCCTCTGGTCTCAGTCAGACCATTAACCCTGGTCTTTTTATGAGAATTTGAGATCTGCATCACACTGTTCTGCTCCATCAGGGATTCTCTGTTGTGTTCCCTGTCAGGGCAGTGATTGGTAGTAGCCAGGCACCATCTAGTTCTTCTGGTCTCAGGCTGATGGTAGTCTCTGGTATCCCATAGGACGCAACACACCAGACTTGATGGCTACTAACACCACCACCACCACCACTCTGGGTTGAGGGGAGCATGAGTGTCCTGAAAAACATTAGTCCACGTGGGGTCATTTGGAGTGCTTCAAGAGCTCGGGAAATAGGTGGTCATCCTTCTCCAAAATGACCCCTAGGAAGTCTGCAGGTAGCCATTGCTGGAAGGCCTTCTTTGACAGTAGGGAGGAACGCTCATTGGGGCTCTCAGCATCTGTCCAAGATGGTCTTCCTCCAATGGCTACATTTGGCCTGTCTCTTAATGCTGACTTCCCTTCATGAGGACCCCCTGGGTCCGTTTCTGTAATTTTAGGCAACAGCCCTCCTCCAAGATCATGCCCTGTCTCTCCTCCTAACCATGGAAGGCATGATTTCAACTCTTTTCTTTCCAGCCAATCACTGTTGCATAAACTCCATCAACCAGCTTTCACCAAACGCAGTTCCTTGTGATTACCAAGGCTTATTTTGGAAGTTAAAAAGATTGGATATTGACTGTTTCTTTCTATTCTTACCATAACAATCCCAATTTCCTTTGAATGCCTCTGATTAACTAGGAGAGGGGTCGTGCATAAGGGAGCATCAAAAAGAAAAGCACAAAGATTAATATTACAGGATATTATCTCATCATAAATGAATGTATCATAATTTACTTAATCATTCTCCTATTGGTGGACATTTAGATTACTCCAATTTTTAGCTATGAAAATGACACTGTGATTCACATCGCTAAAAATCCCTTTCATAATATATCCTAGAGAAATAAGAGCCTTTACATGAACAGATACATGCACACCCATGTTTATTGCAGCACTGTTTACAATAGCAAAAAGATGGAAGCAACCAAGGTGCCCATCAATGGATGAATGGATAAATAAATTATGGTATATTCACACAATGGAATACTATGCATCGATAAAGAACAGTAATGAATCTGTGAAACATTTCATAACATGGAGGAACCTGGAAGGCATTATGCTGAGTGAAATTAGTTGCAAAAGGACAAATATTGTATAAGACCATTATTATAAGAACTTGAGAAATAGTTTAAACTGAGAAGAAAGCATTCTTTTGTGGTTATGAGAGGGGGGAGGGAGGGAGGGAGGGGGTATTCATTAATTAGATAGTAGATAAGAACTACTTTAGGTGAAGGGAGTGACAGCACACAATACAGGGAAGGTCAGCACAATTGGACGAAACCAAAAGCAGTTTCCTGAATAAAATGAATGCTTCAAAGGCCAGCATAGCAGGGGCAAGGGCCTGGGGACCATGGTTTCAGGGTACATCTAAGTCAATTGGCATAATAAAATCTATTAAGAAAACATTCTGCATCCCACTTTGAAGAGTGGCGTCTGGGGTCTTAAATGCTAGCAAGCAGCCATCTAAGATGCATCAATTGGTCTCAACCCACCTGGATCAAAGGAGAGTGAAGAACACCAAGGACACAAGGCAATTACGAGCCTAAGAGACAGAAAGGGCCACATTAACCAGCAACTACATCATCCTGAGCCCAGAAGAACTAGATGGCGCCTGGCTATAACCGATGACTGCCCTGATAGGGAACACAACAGAGAATCCCTGAGGGAGCAGGAGAGCAGCGGGATGCAGATCCGAAATTCTCATAAGACCAGACTTAATGGTCTGACTGAGACTAGAAGGACCCCAGTGGTCATGGCCCCCAGACCTTCTGTTGGCCCAGGACAGGAACCATGCCTTAAGCCAACTCTTCAGGCATGGGTTGGACTGGACAATGGGTTGGCGAGGGATGCTGGTGAGGAGTGAGCTTCTTGGATCAGGTGGACACTTGAGACTAGGTTGGCATCTCCTGCCTGGAGGGGAGATGAGAAGGTGGAGGGGGTTAGAAGGTGGTGAAATGGACACAAAAAGAGAGAGTGGAGGGAGAGAACAGGCTGTCTCATTAGGGGGAGAGTAATTGGGAGTGTGTAGCAAGGTGTATATATGGGTTTTTGTGTGAAAGACTGACTTGATTTGTAAACTTTCACTTCAAGCACAATAAAAATTATTTAAAAAAAAATCCCTTTTATATTTTGGATGACTTAGGATGAATTACTAGAAGTGGAATTTTTCAGCCAAAAAAAAAAAAAAAAGTTTTAAGAAATGCCTTTCCTCTGTTGGGGGTAGATTGTATTACTTTACCAGGTGATAGAAAATGAAACATAAGAATAGGGTCATATATATACATATTTCAATTGTACTTTAGATGAAGGTTTACAGAACAAACTAGTTTCTCATTAAGCAGTTAGTGCACATATTGTTTTATGACATTGGTTAACAACCCCATGACAAGTCAACACTCTTCCTTCTTAAACTTGGGTTCCCTATTACCAGCTTTCCTGTCCCCCTCTGCCTTCTACTCCTTGTCCCTAGGCTGTTGTGCCTCTTTAGTTTCACTTTGTTTTATGGATCTGTCTAATCTTTGGCTGAAGGGTGAACCTCAGGAGTGACTTCATTACTGAGTTAAAAGGGTGTCCAGGGGCCACACTCTCAGGGTTTCTCCAGTTTCTATCAGGCCAGTAAGTCTGGATCTTTTTTTGTGAGTTAAAATTTTGTTCTACATTTTTCTCCAGCTCTGTCCAGGACCTTCTGTTTTGATCCCTGCCAGAGTAGTCAGTGGTAGTAGTTGGGCACCATCTAGTACTGGACTCAGTCTGGTGGAGGCCGTGGTAGATGTGGTCCATTACTCCTTTGGACTAATCTTTCCCTTGTATCTTTAGTTTTCTTCATTCTTCCTTGCTCCTGAATGGGTGAGACCAGTGGAGTGTCCCAGATGGCCACTCCCAGGCTTTTAAGACCCCAGGCGCTACTCACCAAAGTAGAATGTAGAACATTTTCTTTATAAACTATGTTATGCCAATTGAGCTAGATGTTCCCCGAGACCATGGTCCCAGCCCTCAGCCTAGCAATTCTGTCTCTGTGGAGCTTCTATGGCCTTGCCTTGTACAAGTTGTGCTGGCTTCCCCAGTATTGTGTACTGTCTTCCGAATAGGTTCATATTAAAAAAAAAAATATTGCCATGTACGTAACCATCTGGATGCCTGTATTTTACATTTATGCTGACTAAAATAGACCCTTAACAGTTTGTTAATATTTTAATTTCTTTGGCTAATAGCTTTGTTCTCCTGTTAAAATATTGTGCCCTTGGGCGTAGTAAAATTTAAAACTGAATAGGAATCAACTCAATGGCAAACAACAACATAACACACTAGAAGAAAGACTTCATTTTACTGTGCTGTTAACCAAGAATATGCTAGTTTCTGGGAGGCACAAATGCTTAAGCATTCAACTACTAGTGGAAAAGTTGGTGGTTTGAACAGACCCAGCGGTGCCTCAGAAAAGAGGCCTGGTGATCTGCTTCTGAAAGGTCACAGCCTAGAAAACTCTAAGGGGCAGTTCTACTCTGCGCACATGGGGTTGCCATGAGTTGAAATAGACTCAATGGCAACCAATAGCAAGAATGACCAAGAGTAGATAAATGGAAGTGGCATGGCCAGTGAGAAGGGTGATATAACCCGATACTAGAGGGCGGGCAGTGTCACTGGGTGTGGGATGTGACATTGGAAAGGGTTCCTGGAGGTGCCAATGGCCAACTTTTAATCTTTCTAGTCTTTAAAGAGAAATGAATAGGAGAGAAAACTGTAGGGTGCATGAAGATCACTATTATGCCCTCAACCCTATCATAATATTTTTAAACAGGTCACAGCAGGTCAAAATAAACACCAAAAATAAGGATATCCCTGATGATATGTTTGTTATGGAAGAAGAGTATTGTCTTCTCTGACTTGGTGATAGACTAAGCTTTATTCAGGGAAGAATTTTGGGTCACTGGGTGGTAGAAATTATTGCTAGACTACTAACCAAAAGGTTGGTAGATCGAACCCGTCCAGCAGTACCAGTGAAAGAAAGGCCTGGTGATCTATTTCCACAAAGATTACAGTCAAGTAAACCCCATGTAGAAGTTCTACTCTGTAACACATGGAGTCGCCATGAGTCAGAATCAACTCAGTGGCAATGGGTTTTGTTTGGTTTTCTCACTAACCTAAATTTGTCTAAAACTAATCCTGACTCATACATGGAAGAATTTTGCAAGGGGTGCTGTCAACCTGAGCCCACCATATACACCAGAATGTAAAATGAGTTGGGATTCTGTCCATCAATAACACAAAACTCTATAAAAGCAAAAAAATATTCATTGAGAATAAAGAAATGATGTTACATATGATTTTATTAAACATTTGTCACAAGCATAATTATATAATACAAACTACAAATACTGTACAATAGGGCTTGTAATTAATATCCAGTTAATCTTCACTAGGAGAATTGCTTTCCTGAGTTGGAGGACTTATTACCAAAAATTACAGAAAATTCTGTCTCTGGAAGTGCAAAAGCTCAACATTTAGTTTAAATATGGAGCCATCATCAACTGTGTTGCTATGGAGATCTTCCCTCCCATGTGCTCTGCAATGTGTCTGCTGCCAATTATCCAGAAATAACTTCTCTATTTCTATGGAATCTTCTGTGTCTCCCCTACTGCTGCCTCTGTGTTCTGTGTTCTGTGTGCTATGGTTGAAGGAGGAGGGCTTTTCATTTCTATCCCTTGTATGCAGGAAAGATAATTTTCAACATGTCCAAGCTGATAATGAACCCCTACTGTGTCACTTCCTGTGTAACACTATTAAATATCCCCCTTGGCTACAGTGGATGAAAGTCAACTTTTTATCCATTTCATACTGACTAGACTACCACAACGGTGGCAGTGGCAGGAAAGGTGCTTATGGATCAATTTTATGTTATAGACTCTCAGGTCTTTTTGGGGGGTGGGGGAAGTTTTCTTTGGTAGTTTGATGAGTCATATCTTTTTCTACATGAGCTGCCACTCAGAGTCACTCCTGGAGTTAGGAGTTGAGGATAAGGGTTTTTGTTGTTGTTGTTTGTTTCCCTATCTTGATTTGAATCATCCATGGTTAAGAACTAAAGAATCTTCCTTGAACTGATTCCATATCATGTGGGCAGATTTAAAAGTGCTCAGTCTAGACACTGAGCTAGACACAGCTGGTGACTTTACACAGCAGGAGGATTTCAGATGTGCAAATCCCTCGCTTGGTCCTCTGCAGGCCAGCAGCCTTTGATGCGATAGGAGCCTGTTTTACCTGCTGTTGCATGCTGAAAGCTGATGATGTTTTCGTGGTTGATCATTCCTTCATATAGGCTTAACCAAGTGATGTTCCAAGAACAACCTGGTATCATAGAAGGTCTCCATTATATTTTATAGATTCACTTTCAGAGAGTAGTTGAATGAACACAGATCTCTTCTGAAGTGTTAAGTTTCCTGTATGTGCGGTGGGCATGGAGAAACCTGGAAAGTTCTTTGAACACTTTGCCCAACTTGGAGACTCATGCATGAAAGGAAATGAAAGGTTTGTCAGCCCCTTCCTTCCCAGTTTTTACTGCCTACTGGGGACTGTAGGGAAACCCTGGTGGCATAGTGGTTAAGTGCTACGGCTGCTAACCAAAGGGTCAGCAGTTCGAAAACCGCCAGGCGCTCCTCAGAAACTCTGTGGGGAAGTTCTACTGTGTCCTGTAGGGTTGCTATGAGTTGGAATCGACTCAACAGCACTGGGTTTGGTTTTGGTTTGGTTGGGGACTATAGGGAAAATGTGATCCAAAAGACTTGGAGAACACCGTGGAACTTATCAGAAGTGTCACTGGCTGGATTGAGACAAAGCAGATGACTAGCTGGGCAGGAGCTAGGGGAGATTGCCCCATCTCATACTATTTATAGGTCAACTTCTGACTTTCAGGCACACAGGTTTCAAATCTTTTAAACCATGAAGGCTTTCTTAGATCAGAATCCACAGAGAAGTGGCACATAATGGGCTGTTAAATGTGATCACTGAGCTTTGATTCCCTACGTTTGGTAGGCACTCACCACACTCCTTGATCATTCGGCAGAAAAGAAGTCATCATGCCTCTTGATAGCATCAGCTCAACAGTGTTCTTCTTCCTCCCCAAAGCTTTGTACTTAAGGCTATTGCACAAGAATAATTTAGGGTTGAGGGGAGGGAATACTAGACAGTGCAGATGAGATGACAATTGGTTGAAGAGTAGACCAAAAGGCATTGTAGGGTCAAAGGGGATGTACATTTCAAATTTTGTTAGTGCCAAGTGACAGCTAAAGGAATTTGTCCTCCAGAAACAGCCACATTAGTGCACAAAGCTGTGTATATAAGGATGTTTATCACAGCACTGTTTGTCATCATGAAAAAAGGGGAACAACCCGAATGTCCAACAGAAGAGGATTGTTTAAATAAATGGCAGTGTATCCATACAATGAAATACTATATGTTCCTTATACAGATTAGGGTAGAGTTTTAAAGTGTTATTCTATATTTAGATATAACAATGTACATATGGGCATAGAAAAAAATTTGGGAGGCTGTGCATCAACCTATCAACTATGGTTACATATAGACAGTGAGTTTAGGAGGAGGAGATCTTTACTTTCCCCTTTATATATTCTTCATGTACATTTATATTACTTATATGATAAAAACATATTTTAATGTCTTGAAATAACAACAGTCAATATTCATTTGTTTGTTTATACAATTTAAATTGTGGTAAGGATCATACTTACAGCAAACTCCAATGAATGTCCTCAGGTCATGTAGTTACTAGTTCCCAAGTGACAGCGCCACCTCTTTCTCTCCCATTCCAGAGAGCACTCAGAACCTGAATCAGGGTAATAGGACAAGAGGGCTAACCTTGAATATGCTCTAATTTACTTTAAAAAGTAAAGGTACCCATTAACTAACTAACTAACTGTTTCTCACTACACACACACATGCACACACACATCTCCACCACCCATCTGTCAGTTTGTCATTTGTTGTATAGTGGTGGCTTGCATGTTGCTGTGATGCCGAAAACTATGCCACTGGTGTTTCAAATACCAGCAGGGTCACCCATGGTAGATAAGTTTCAGCAGAACTTCCAGACTAAGACAGACTAGGAAGAAAGATCTAGGGATCAATTCCCAAAAATTAGGCAATAAAAACCTATGGATCACAACAGAGCCTTGTTTGACTCGCTTGCTTTGGACATGTCATCAGGAGGAATCAATTGCTGGAAGAAGGCATCATGTTTGGTGAAGCAGAAGGCAAGTGAGGGTGAGGAGACCCTCAGTGAGGTGGAATTGGCACAATAGCTACAACAATGGACTCTAACATGCTGGCAATTGTAAGGATGATGCAGGACAGGACAACATTTGTTCTGTTGTACATACGGTCACCATGAGTCAGAATCAACAACTCAATGGCAGCTAGCAGTCTTTCTCTCACTCTCTCTCTCTTTCTTCCATCCCTCCCTTCCTTTCTCCTTCTTTCCTCCTTCCTCTCTCCCTCCTTCTCTTTCTTCCTTTCTATTTTTTTTTTATCAGCAACAAATTCATGAGACACAATGTGTTGAAGCAACAAAGTTGAGAGCCACTGATATTGATGGGTATTCATCAAATGGGTGAGCTATGGTGCAACGCGTTATAGGTAATACCAAGAAGATCAAGGTGTCATCTTTGCCCTGAAGTTGCTTGAAGTAGGTGAGAAGAGAGGGTCATATCACAAGGTAGACCATGATGAATGTTTCAAGTTGAGTGCCTAGATGTTCTGAGGACAACTTCCAGCTGGGAGAATGAGGGAAGTCTTCATGAAGAACGTGCCTCAACAAAGTGGTATTATTAGAAGATTTGAAACTGTATGTAGGTGAGATGAAGTCAGGGCAAAGGTTGTTTTTCGAGGACACTTCAACCTCCATGAAGGCAAGGGATTTGTTTCATTTGCCACTCAATACCTCATGTGCACAGCCAGACAGAGTGAAGGTGCTCAATAATATTTGTTGCATGAATAACAGTCAAAGTCCGCATCACCAGAACAACTTTGTCTAGTCTGGAACACAGCCCATGGATCCCAGGTCCCTGTTAGTAAAACAATAGCTGTTCTCATTTTCCTGATGTGCTAGCTTCCTGGGAATGCTGACAGAATTAAGTCCTTCAACAATAGCTTTGGGAGACAGATTGTTTCTTGGGTCCTGAGCCGTTTACTGATTGCTGAGCAGAAGACAAAGAAGATGAGATCTCTTCCAGAAAACTGTTGACTGACTCCTCTGTGTGACCAGCTTTTAATAAGTACCACATTTGCATAGTTCCAGACACTTAGCTCTGAATTCATGTGACTCTCACACTAATTCCGGAGTGATGATGGGCAGCTTGAGTTATCACTCCTCTTTTACAATGGCTGGAATCCAGAAGTGAGGGGACTTGCTACTGTTCTCATAAACTAGGAGTAGCAGAGCCGGAGAGAAAAATCAATGTCTCTCCACCACGACGTAGTTTGCTTTCTACTCACACAGGCTGAGACCCTGGAAGCTCCTGGTGAGTGGTTTGGCAAGTCTTTAGAAGTAGCGGGTGCTGCTGTAATTAAGGTGTGGATGACAAGTTTTTCACTCCTTTGGAAAAGAGGGCAAAACAGCCAACCAAACAAAATGCTAAAACTTTTCTGCCCCTGGCAGCTTTTTTCTTTCTGTTCTGTGCATTAACTTCAGGGTTTCAGTGTGTCCTGAGGCTTACGCGGGTTAGGGTCTCCATTTCATTTAAGTTTTTAGAAATACAAATAATGAAATTTGCTTTTTTCCACCTTGAATGGGATTCCTGTTGAGTGTCTTCTGTTTAGCTCTTCTGAATACAACCATTTTCAATTTGCACTGAGTAAAACTCATTCTTCCCTATATTCTTGTTGTTGTTAGATGCTGCTGAGTAGAACTGCCCCATAGGGTTTTCTAGGCTGTAATCATTACAGGAGCAGATCGTCAGGCCTTTCTCCTGCAGAGCTGCTAGCCAGGTTCAAACCACCAACCTTTAAGTTAGCAGCTGAGTGCTTAACTGCTACTCCACCAGGCTCCTACTTCCATGTCTACCTCCACAATATTTCCTCCTCCACATAATCCCAGACATTTGGGTAAAAAAAAAAAAAAAATAAGTCCTGGGTTATATATGCTGAGATGTAAGGTCAAGGCTCACCGTTAGAAAAATCATAACACATTTGTTTTACTTCCTTTCCAAACCAAAATCTATCTTCTACCTCCAGGAAAGTATTTCAAAACAAAATGGGATATTCATTCATTCAACAGTGTTTATGGGTATGCTATGTGCTAGGCACTTTAGTATTTGTATTATTCTTTTGCTGCTATCCATTGCTGTCTAGTCGATTCCAACACATAGCAATGCTGTAGGACAGGGTAGAACTGCCCTCACAGGGTTTCCAAGGAGTGGCTGGTGGATTTCAACTGCCAGCCTCTTGATTAGCAGCTGTAGCTCACCGTAGCTCTTAACCACTGTACCACCAGGGCTTCAGCTAGTGGCTTAAACAACACAAATTTATTGTCTTGCACTTTCTGTGGGTCAGGATTCCAGGCGTGGCTTAGTTGAGTTCTCTGCTTAGAGTCTGAGCAGGCTGAAATCTAAGTGTTGTTTGGGGTTGCAATCTCATCTGTTGCACGGGGTCCTCAACCAAGCTCACTGATTGTCAGCGGAATTTTTTTTTTTTTTTTTTTTTTGTGACTGTTTGAGACTGAGGTCTCCTTTGTTTGCTAGCTCTTAGCCAGGAACTACTCTCAGCTCCCATAGCCTGCCCTTGGGTCCCTGCCATGTAGCCCTTTCCTCTCAGAACTTGGGAGTCAATGTCTTCAAGGACACCAGGGAAGCATCTGCTGCTGCTTCTTATTGCTCAGACTTTGTTTAAGGGCTCATCTGATTAGGTCAGTCTACCCAGGATAACATTCCTTTTCATTAACTCAGTCTACTGATTAGGGACCTTAATTACATCTACAAAATCTCTCCACTTTTCCCACATGGCATAACCTAATCATGGGAGTGAAAGCCCATAATATTCATAAGTCCTGTCTATACTCAAGAGGAGGAAATTATATAGTATATTATATAATATATAGCATGTATCATATATATCCCAGAAAGCAGAAATCTTGGGGGCCATCTTGGAATTCTGCCTACTAAAGCCATGCAGCACAAATATAAAAAACCAAACCAAACCACTCTCCATCAAGTCGATTCTGACTAATGGTGACCCCACGTGTATGATAGTAGAACTGTACTCCAAATTGTTTTCAATGGCTAATTTTTAGCCAGGACTTTCATCCAAGGCTCCTCTCAGTAGACTCAAACCTCCAACCTTTTGGTTAGAGGTTAAACGTTTGTACCACCCAGGGACTCTGTTTTAGAACATCCCTTGTTAATTCCCTAGATTATTCTTGCCCTGAGTCATGGAAGACCATAAAAAAAAGGCTTGTTCCATCCTCTAGTCTATAAAAGTCAACATGAGATCTTCAAAAATGAGATACTTGTCCTGGATCCAGGTTTTCAGAAATGAGTAGCAAAAAGAATATCTGATTCTGGAAAGATGAGCATCAACAGACATCCCTGTCTCCATCTATACTCTTTTCTTGAACTTCAGAGTGAAAATAAATTCCCCACCAGCATATTGATTGATTGGGTCTTTGTCATTGTTAGGTAGCTCAGAGATTCCTCCAGAGGCCAGTCTGCAAGGGGCAAAGTGTTAAGTGTCTATAATCAGAAAGAAAAGCAGTAGATAGATGTCACTGAGTAACTGAGGGGGTGGCTTTCAAATCGATCACCTACATCAATACTTTCCAATACAAGTAGACCATCCAAATGGCCTTTGCAAGTGATATAAAAGCATCCTCTACCTTCAGAGATGCTGATTCAGCATCCTGGAGCACAGTTTTGGAATCTGCATTTTTAAACAAATTCCACAGTCATGTTGGGAATCAATGAGCTCAGTAATTACCTTTAACTAGAGTTATCCTAATTTAATTACTGATTTTAAAAATAATCATCAGGAACCCTTGTTTTAAATACTAATTCCCAGGCTACTCTCCTGGCGGGTCTAATTCAGAGGACCCTGGAATCTGTAAACCACTTAACCAACCATCACTCCCTGTAGAAGAAAAGGCTCTAAGCTTCACCATCAACTGGTTTTGTGCTCCTTGAGTATGTCACTCAAGCACTGTGAGGCTTAATATCTTCATCTGAACAATGTATAAAAAGATTTATTTCCCAGAGCTGATGTCAGAATCCAGTGAATGAATCTGCGGAGACATGGCTAGTCATTCTATCAAGTGCTATACACAGGTGTCGTTATTAGTTGACTCTGACCCATAGTGACCCCATGTGTGCAGAGTAGAATTGTGCTCCATAGGGTTTTCAAGGCTGTGAACTTTCAGAAGCAGCTTGCCAGGCCTGTCTTCTGAGGCAACTCCAGGTAGGTTAGAATCATCAAGCTTTTGGCTAGTAATCAAGTGCTTAACTATTTAAGCCACCAAGGGACTCCATACACTGCCCTGTTGCCATTGAGTTGATTCCGACTCATAGTGCCCTATAGGACAGAGTAGAACTGACTCATAGGGTTTCCAAGGCTGTCATCTTTATGGGAACAGACTGCCACATCTTTCTCCCGCAGACTGGCTGGGGGTTTGAACCACTGACCTTTTAGTTAGTAGCCAAGCACTTAACCTCTTCATCACCAGGCTCCTGGACTCCATACCCAGATCAAAACCCAACCCACTGCCGGCAAGTCGATTCTGACTCATAGTGGCCCTATAGGACAGAGTAGAACTGCCCCATAGGGTTTCCAAGGCTGTAAATCTTTACAAAAGCAGACTGCCACATCTTTCTCCCATAGAGCAGCTGGTGGGTTCGAACCTCCGACCTTTTGGTCAGCAGCCGAGCACTTTAACCACTGTTCCATCAGTGCTCCTTGGACTCCATACACAGGTAGGGAATTCCAACTAGCTTTTTTGTAATGTCTCTTTACTTATATCCAGGATCAATTACATAATTTGTGGGGCCCAGTGTAAAATATAAACGCAGGGCTTCTTGTTAAAAAAAAAAGTATTAAAAATTTAAAAAGTTGGTAACAGCAGAGCGCTAAACCAAGCATGGGGCCTCCTGAGCACGGGGCCCTGAGCAACCACATAGTCACACACTCGTAAAGCTGCCCCGCTTATGTCCGCTAACTCTGGAATCAACTCTGCCAAGTGTGCAGGGTTAGTGATAGGATGCAAAAATGACAATAATGATATGCACTACTATTTGAGAGGCACTTTAGAGTTTACAAAGATCTATAGACAGTGAGTGGCTCAGTGTGTCTCAGATTGGCTTGGTTATCAGAACCACCTGGGGAGTGTGTCAAAAATCCATGTTCCTATGCTCCTCTCTTGAAGAGTTCAAATGAGTAGTCCTGGGATAAAGATTAGGAATCTGTATTTTAAACAAGCTTTCGAGGTGAGTCTTTATGACCAAGAAAGATCTGGAAATAGGAAACACTACCAGTAGCTTATTTGGTTCTCACACAAACCTGTGAGGTGAGGTAGACGTTATTAACTCCATTTTATGAATGGGGAAACTGAGACTCAGGGAGGTTTGGTCAAAGATGGTAAGAGGTAAAGCTAGGGTTGAAATTCAGTCTTCAAAGAGGAAACTGTTAGAGTTTTATTACAGCATGGTGTTTGTGTGTGTGAGTGTGTGTGTGTGTGTCAGAGAGAGAGAGAGAGAGAAGGAGAATACCAAAGGGAGTAAAAATTCTCACAGCTCATCTACACTTGAACATAAAATTGTGAAAGAAAAATAAAATCCTTTTCATTTGAGCCAAGAGAAGTGCTGACATTTCTCAGAAGCCAACATAACCTTCAGAAAAGACTTCTTTGGTGAGTTCTAGTCAAGACTCTTAAAAGTCCTGCTTCTTCCTGTCAAAAGAGGAAGGTAATCTGACCCTACCGCCTTAAGGTGTTCATTTATTTATTTGTTGTTCATTTGGTCATTTGTTCCTTCATTGCTTTCCTGGGCTGTCCATTCTCTACACATGAGCGAGCCAGTGGGATCCTGGGAAACCATGTCAGATTGTGCCCTGCTTCTCCTCAAAAGCCTCCAGGGTCTCCCTGTTTCACTCGGGGTGAAGCCCAGACCTGCACGATGGCCTCTGAGGACTTCCATGACCTGCTGTCCCTGTCCCTGCTCCTGTCTCCTCCCCCATGACCCATTTGACCTCCTTGACTATCTTGCCCTTGTTCCCTTCACTGCTTGTGTCTCAGGGTTTTTTTTTTTTTTAGTTAAGTATTCCCTCTGACTGGAATGCTCATCCCCACGTATCTGCATGGTTCTCTCCTCATTGTCTTCAAGTCTTTGTTCAAAGTGGCATCTTCTTAGTGGGGCCCTCCCTGACCACCCTATTTTAAATTGTGGCCAACACTCCTAGCTCTCCCAATCCTCTTTACTTGTATCCATTGGTTTTCCTATATCATAGACTATCCTTTAACAGGAGCCCTGGTGGCACAGTGGCTAAGCGCTTGGGTGCTAACCAAAAGGTCAAGGGTTTGAACCTACCAGTCACTCCATGGGAGAAAGATGTAGCAGCCTGCTCCTGTAAAGATTACAGCCTTGGAAACCCTATGGGGCAATTGCACTCTGTCCTATAGGGTTACTTTGAGTTGGAATCGACTTGACAGCAAGGGGTATCCTCTAACCCATTATGTAATTTCAACCCATTTATTAAGTCTATCACTTGCCACTAGAAGATAAGCCCTGTTAGGATAAGGACTTTTGTCTTGGCACGTGACGATATCCTGAACACCTAGCACATACCTGGCACAGAGTAGATGCTCCTTAAACATTTGTTGAATAAATGGGTGTATTCATTCATTCAACACACTGAAGTGTCCTGTGCTAGACACTAATGATGCAAAAGTGAGTAAGACCCATCTTGGCCACTCAGGAAGCCTGCAGTCCTGTAAGAAAAGGCACACGTAAGTAAAGCTGGGAGGTGGTAGGTGACAGAGCACAGATGTGTGCTGCAAGGTGTCCATCAGACGTGGCCCAGGAACAAGGGAAAGCTTCTAAAGGCAGCTGGCTTTGGAGTTTGGCTTGAAGGATGATTGAAATTTTCACAAAGGGAGACCTTAGAGGAGAGATGAGCCCTCACCATACCTAGGGGCCAGAAAGTAGGAAGCACCAAAAAACCAAACCAAACCCATTGCCATCGAGTTGATTCTGACTCACAGTGACTCTATAGGACAGAGAAGAACTGTCCCATGGGTTTCCAAGGAGCATCTGGTGGATTTGAACTGCTGACTTTTTGGTTAGGAACCGTAGCTCTTAACTACTATGCCACCAGGGTTTCCAGTAAAAAGCACAGAAACACAAAATTCAAATCGTACTCAGCAGAACCTCAAGCAATGGGACAAAGGATGTGAGGGGAGCGTGGGTGGGGAAAGGAGTAACAAAGGCCTGATAGAAGGAGCCCTGCTGGAGCAATGGTTAAGGGCTTGGCTGCTAACCAAAAGGTCGATGTTTCAAACCCACCCAGCAACTCCATGCAAGAAAAGACCAGGCGATCTACTTCCGTAAAGATTAAAAAAAAATTTACAGCCTAGGAAACCCTATGGGGCAGTTCTGCTCTGTCCTACAGGGTTACTATGAGTTGGAATTGACTCACCAGCATGTAACAACAACAACAACAACAACAACAAGGCCTGCTGGGTTAAAGTGTTTGCGCTCCAGCACTCCCTTCCATTTATTCTTGTTGTTAGTTGCCGGCCAGTCGATTCTGACTCATGACCACCCCGTGTGTGCAGAGTAGAACAGCTCCATAAGAGTTTTCAGTGCTGCAAACTTTCAGAGATGAGCCCTGGTGGTGCAGTGGTTAAAGCTGTTGGCAACTAGCTGAAAGGTCAGCGGTTTGAACTCACCAGCTGCTCCTCGGGAGAAAGACATAGCGGCAGTCTGTTTCCATAAAGATCTACAGCCCTGGAAACTCTATGGGGCAGTTCTGCTCTGTCCTAAAATGTCATTATGAGTTGGCATCAACTTGACAGCAACAGGTTTGGGTTTTTAGGTTAACCTTTTGGAAGCAGATCGCCAGGTCTGTCTTCTGAGGTACCTCTGGGTGGTTTTGAACCACTAACCTTTCGGTTAGTTGTTGAGCACTCAACCGTTTGTGTCACCCAAGGACTCCTTCTCTTCCATTTAGTGCAACGGGAAACACAAACGTTCTGGCGTCAGGTGGAATGGGTATAGAATGTCAGCTCAGTTCAGTGGCGTACTGGCTGGGTTCCACATTGCCTTGGTGCTCAGCACTCTATTCTCTGAAAGACTATCTCCTCAGGTTTCTAGTTTCTCAGTTTCTCTCACCCTCAGACCTTCCCATATTATGCAGGGCAGTCTAGGCCTGGGCCTATTCTTATAGTCATAAACACACCAAAAAAAAAAAAAAAAAAACCCTCTGTTAAACCAAGCGTCAGCTCTTCTGAGACTCAGCCTTTAAGCAGCACAAAAACCAGGTAGATGCCTCAAATTTCAAATGCCACACTTTCTCTTCTGCACTGGACAAAAAACCCCATTGCCGTCAAGTTGATTCTGACTGAGAGCGACCCTACAGGACAGAGTAGAACTGATACAGAGCCCTCTGATTTTAGTGCCAGCTCTGTCCTGTATGCGTTCTGTTGCTCCGGGCTTCAGCTTCCTCTTCCCATAGCCCATTGCCTTCGAGTCAATTCCAACTCATAGCAACTGGATGGCAACGGGCTATGGGCCCTCAGCCCCCAGGAGGTAGATAGGCAATAGTCCATTTAAGTTCATAGAGCTCATGATACTCTTTTCACCTGGTTCACCTAGACTATCTTGGTGAATCCTCATTGCATCCCTGTGAGGTAGGTGTTATTATCCCATTTATCAGAAAAGGAAACTGAAGCCCAGGGTCACAGAATGCATACAGGGCAGAGCTGGCAATAAAGCTCAGATGTGAGTCCAAGCATGAAACCCAGGTGCTGCACAACATCAGCGAAAAACAGAGGCGACAATGACTATCTCATAATCAAGAGACTGAAGCCTGCTATTTTAAGGAGATTAAAAAACACAGCAGAGGATGGCTTCTTTTCCTCTCCCTCCATCTACTCATATTAAATATTAATTCTCTTCGTCTTTGCAAACAGAGAGGCTTACTAAGGCACACATCATAAAAAGGCAATGTCAAGTTTCACTCTAATTTCAGCTTTAGTGTTGGAAATGCACTCGGGTGGCTTCGTCCCTGTTGCTGGGGATAAACCTTTGATCTTCTTTGTCCTTCATCAGTGTCATCCAGAAGGATGCAGGTGTCCGTGGAGTGGCAAGAGATCAAGGACAAATTCCCATCAGGAGGCTGACAATCTCAGCTCCAGGTGTCGACAAACACTGTGTTTTAAATATTTTTAGGGTCATGAAGATCTGAAAGGAGTCCTTTCTGGTCGATGGGTATCTAGATCTCAGGAGAGAGGTCAGGAGGGACAGCCGGGGTAGTTGGAGCCAAAGAACCCATCAGGACAAAGGAAGGTCATTGGCTGGAATGTTCTTGAAGGATTTTTTTTTTCATTATTATTTATTTCCATCACCTCCACTGGGCTTAAAAAAAAAGGATAACTTTTACCTTTTTTTTTTTCTTGAAAGGAATACATGTTCACAGTGTGAAATTCAGAAGACATGAGGGTGCAAAGTGAAGATAAAAATGAACTGTAATCTAAGAAATGCATGAGCATGATAAATACCCAAGTACAGTTTGCCCCTCGGGGAGGCACAGGGATCTTCAGCTGTATTGGTACTTAATTTCTTTGGGTAAGTATTAGGTACATGGATATTCAGTACGTCTGAAACAATCCAGAATAAAATTTTTAGTCATCTGTTTTGTTCATCATTGAAAACTCAGGGCCTGTCACAGTGTCTGCTACATAATAGATGCCTAATAAATATTTCTTGAATGAATGAATCAATGAATGACTTAACTGTGTGTTACCTCTGAGCTTTGATTTTCCCTCCTCTAGAATATAAAGCTGGCAGTATCTACCCTCAAAATTAAAAACAAAACAAAACAAACAAACCCACTGCTGTCGAGTCGATTCCTACATATAGTGACCCTATAGGACAGAGTAGTAGATCTGCCCCCTAGGGTTTCCAAGGAGTGGCTGGTGGATTTGAACTGCCGAACTTTTGGTTAGCGGCTGAGTTCTTAACCATCACCTATCCCCAAATTATCAATATCAATATCTACTCTCAAATTATCCTGATATTTAAAGTTCCTGTGATCCCACCACCTAGAAACACTGTTACCACATTTTGATAGCTAGTCTTCCAGGCTTTCCTTTTTTCCAAAACATAGCTATTTTTGTTTGTTTGGTTTTTTATAGTGTGGGATGATGCAATATAGGCTACTTTGTAATCAAATACAATTGGGGCATCTTTACATGTGTCCTCTGCATTCCTTTCTTCAGTACTTTAGTGGCTGCCTATTATTCCATCATATGAATGAATCTCTCTGAGCTTTGTAAGAGTCAACACCCTCAGCTGTTGAGAGTGCCATTTGGCAGCAGTATCGTCATAGACTGGAGTCTGCAGGTGATGCAAATGATTAATGTGCTTGGCTGCTAACCAAAAGGTTGGAGGTTCAAGTCCACCCAGAGGCACCTTGGAAGAAAATTCTGGTGATCTACTCCCCCCAAAAATCAGCCACTGAAAACCCTACGGAGCACAGTTCTGCTCTAACACATACTGGATGTCCATGAGTTCAAATCAGCAGCAGCTGGTACTGCCATGAACTGCTATTTTTTAAAACAGCTTCCGAGTGGAGGTCATGACTCCAAAAGCATAGTCCTCAGCAAAAAGCAGGATTAATTTCTCCCATTTTAAATTCGTTTTCCCAAAATGATGTGTCAGGGAACATGCCGAGAAACTCTCTAACTTCCTAGCTTCCTAGGGAAGCACTGTCTCAGTCATTCCCTTTTCTGGCTTCTTAGAGCAAACTCAAACTCCCACAATGCCCTGCAAGGTCTGGCCCTTCCAAACACTTGCTCCTCCCCACAGCTCACCACCATCCAGCCGGCAGCCTTGCTTCAACTCCGGACCATGCCAAGCTCTTTCCTGCCCCAGGTTTTTCATGTTTACTGTCCACTATTTCTGGAACGCTTCTCCCCAGCTCCCCCTCTTCTTTTCCATCCAGCTGCACATCACCCCTCAGAAAGGCCTTCCCGACCCCCTAATCTGAAGAAGGCTTCTTTGAATCCCCTTTCATTGCACTCTCTGTTTTTCCTCCTCAGCCTCTGTCCATCATACAGTAAAACCTGAGAAAGCCGGGACCTGTGTAAGACGGACACCTGTCAGAGAAGGAAAACTCAAATACCTTCCACTAATAGAGACTGATAGAAAAGTGGTAAGACTTCACCCCGTCAAAGGCAGAAAACGTGAGAGACCGGGAAAAACAAGGCAGTCCTGTCGAGTTCTGGCTCTTACAGGTTTCACTGTATAATTAAATATTTGCCTGAACATTTATTTTTCCCCCAACTTTATTTTTTTAAATAATTTATTTTTGTTGCTGTTATGGAAAATATACACAGCAGAACACACAGCAATTCAACAATTTCTACATGTGCAATTTGGTGACATTGATTCCATTCTTCAAGTTGTGAAACCATCTCCTCCTCTTTTTCTGAATTATTCCTCCCCCATTAACAAACTCACTGCCCTCTAACTTCCTGTCTAACCTTCTGAGTTGCTGTTGTCCACCTGATCCCATAGAGATAGCTTTTAGAAGAGCACAATGCTCAAGTGACTGTATCTTTATTTGTTGAGCGCCTGCCCTCCTCACTGAGGACTCTAAGCCCCATGAGGACAGGGAAGGGCTACGTTACTTTGCCCATCGTTGGACATATAGTGCCTAGCACAGTCGCTGCTACAGTTATCGTTAGTTGCCATCAAGTTGGCCCCTGACTCATGGTGGCCGACCCTATGCACTATGGACCTAAACACTGCCCTGTCCTGTGCCGTCCCCATGATCGGTTATGGAATGGACCATTGTGATCCATAAAGCTTTCGTTGGCTAATTTTCAGAAGTAGATCACCAGGCTTTTCTTCCTAGTCTGCCTAAGCCTAGAAGATCTTCTGAAACCTGTTCAGCATCATAAAAAAAAAACAAACCAAACCAGTTGCTGTCAAGTCGATTCCGACTCATAGCAACCTATAGATCAGAATAGAACTGCCCATAAGTTTTCCAAGGAGCTGCTGGTGGATTCAAACTGCCAACCTTTTGGTTAGCAGCTGAACACTTAACCACAATGCCACCAGGGCATCATAGCAACATGCAATCCACTACTAACAGACGAGTGGTAGCTGCATGTGAGGTGCAATGGCTGGGAATTGAACCCAGGTCTCACACATGGAAGGCATATCTCTGCTACACCAAAAACCAAAAACCAGCCTTGACATTGCCATCAGGTTGATTCCAACTCATAATTACCCTATAAGACAGAGTAGAACTGCCCCATAGGATTTCCAAGGAGTGGCTGGCGGATTTGAACTGCCGACCTTTTAGTCAGCAGCCTGAGCTCTTAACCACTGCGCCACTACACGGTAGATGCCTAATAAATAGTTCTAGAATGAGCAAATGAATGAAAAAAAGTAACCCCTTATCTCTGTGTTACTTCTGAGCGTTAGCTCCTGCTGATCTAGAAAAAGAGCTGGCAATGTCTACCCCAAAGTTATCAGGAGAGTTAAATGCACTCACTCCTGTAGAGGGTCTCATGGGGTGCCCAGGCATGGTCGACAGGTTTTAAATGGCTCTCATTGGCACAGCTATTTCGCTCCTCAAACATCCTTGGGCTTCATTTAAAAAGAAAGGTACTGACCGCCCTACTTTACTTAAAAGGTTTTTCTTTGCTCTTTGAAGGCAGGTACAAATGAGAGCTCTGGGGTATTCGTTTTAATATAATCTCTTTGAACCTCCAAATGCAGACGATAGAAAAACAGGATGACACATACAATTTTACCTTTTTTTCTTGCTAACTACTGTTTACAAATGTTGGTTGCTCTGGTTTAGCTCAGAAAGCCTTTTCATGGCTCAGGCAGTTAATTTCAGCAGGCTCTGGGGCTGTCAAACCCGAGCCACACACAGAAATCAATCACTTGGACTAGATTGCGAGGGAAAAATGTCACTTGGGCATGGCGAGCTAAATGCTAGCAACCTGAGGACTCAATGTCTCTATAAGTCAGGGTCCCACCTCCACATCCTATTTCCAATAGCTTATATAAGCAAGGGAAACCCTGGTGGTGTAGTGGTTAAGTGCTACGGCTGCTAACCAAAGGGTCAGCAGTTCAAATCCACCAGGCGCTCCTTGGAAACTCTATGGGGCAGTTCTACTCTGTCCTATAGGGTTGCTATGAGTCAGAATCTACTCGATGGCACTGGGTTTTTTTTTTGGGGGGGGTTATATAAGCAATAGTCAATGCAAAAACATCATTTATTTTTCAGAAGAAACCAGGCCACCAACCATGGGTGTTTTTTTTTGTCGTTTGATGCCATCAAGTCAATTTTGACTAATAGAAATCCCATGTGAGAGAGTAGGACTGCCCCCACAGGGCTTTCTTGGCTGTCATCTTTACAGAAGCAATCACCTGGTCTTCGTTCCGTGGAGCTACTGGGTGGGTTTGAACTGCCAACCTTTCAGTTAGCAGCCAAGCATTTAATCTTTTGTCACCAGGATTCCTACCATGGGTGGAGAGGATGTGATAGAATTCATCCATTCGACCCACAAGTATTTATTGACCACTTACTACATGTCAGAAATTCCTGGGTGGTACAAATGGCTAATACACTTGGTTTCTAATCAAAAGGTTGGAGGTTTGAGTGTACCCAGAGGCACTTTGGAAGAATGGACTGGAGATCTACTTCCAAGAAATCAGCCATCGAGAACCCTATGAGCACAGTTCTACTTTAACACACCTGGAGTCACCATGAGTTAGAGTCAATGCAAGGGTAACTGGTTAACTAGTTACTATATGCCAGGCTATGTACTAGATGCTAAGCAAGGATATATTGGTGAACATGATAGATAAGATCCCTGCTCCCAAGGAGCTTATGTCTTCTTGGTAGGAAACAGAAAAAAGAAAAAGAAAATAAAGCAAAATAGCACATAGAAATGATTGTATTTTCAGATAAATTAAAATGGAATGAAGTCATAGAATGAGAGGATGACTATTTTACATTGGATAGCTTTAGAAGATCTGAGGAAGAGAAATTGAATCTGAGATCTGAATGACAAGAAGAAATAGCAACACAAGATTCTGAAGGGGAGCATTACAGAATGAGAGAACAGCTACTACAAAGGCCCTGAGGTAGAAAGCTCACATTTAAGAAACTCAGTAGGTGAATGGAAGAGTGGAAATAGAAAAGGTCAGTGGAGTAGAGACCTTGTAATCCAAGACAAAGAGTTTTCATTTTATTCTAAAAGGAATGGGAAGCTATTGGAAGGTTTTAAGCAAGGAAGTAATATGATGTGATTTATGTATTTTAAAAATCACTCTGGCTGCTGTGCGAAGAATATATGATAGGTGACAAGTATAGACGTAGGGAGACGGTTCGGGAGGCATTTGCAATAATATAAATGGGAAGCAATGGTGGTTTGGGCAAAAGTGACAGCAGTAGAGATGGGGAGAAGGGGGCATATTCCAGATACGTATTGAAGGGATGGCTGATGGGACTTGTTGGTGGAGATGATTCAAGAACGGCTCTGTGTTCAGCTTCTGTATGCAGGAAAGCATTAACTTTACCAAAAGAAAGGTTTGGGCTTTGCCCTTGGCTCCTGGGTGGTAACCTCTAAGCCCTTGGAATATCGTGCTAATAAGAGTGTCTTTGTTTACCTGGGAGCCTGGGGTCACACCAGATGGTCTATGCTAACAATGTGATTTATGGCTGGGGGTGTCGGGCCATACAATACCACCCTAACCTCTGGTGGGGATGGACCCTATGTTCAGCCATGCGAACAGTCAATCATGTCTACATGACTCAGCCCCATAAAAACCCTGAACACCCAGGCTTGGGTGAGCTTCCTTGGTTGGCAATACTCCATGCACACTGTCATACATCATTACTGGGAGAAATAGGCACTTCCCAGATGACTCCACGGGGAGAGTACAACTGGAAGCTCATGACTGCTACCTCCTGCACACAGCTCTAAGTGCCTCTTCCTTGGCTAACTTTAATCTGTATCCTCTCGCAGTAATAAGCCGTAACCATGAGGTAATAGCTTTACTGAATTCTTTAAATCCTGCTAAACCTGTTAGTTAACCCGTTGCCTTTGAGTCGATTCCGACCCATAATGACCTATAGGAGAGAGTGGAACCGTCCTGTAGGGTTTCCTAGGCTATAATCTTTACGGAAGCAGATTGTCACATCTTTCTCGAACCGCTAACATTTCAGTAAAGAGTTGAGTGATTAACCACTGCACCACCAAGTCCCTATAGTGGGAGTGGCTTTGGGGACCTCTGAGCTTGCAGTGTCAGAAGTGAGGGTGGCCTTGGGGACCTCCCAAATTTCTCTATGTCCAGCCCCCAATATTCCCTGTTTGACCCATGCTTTTCCTGCTTCTCTGGTTCCTTGGATCTGATGCTTCTAGACCTCCAGGTCTCCAACGTCCCTTCTCTGTGCTCAGTTTCCTCCTTTGCATGCTTCTATGGCTTTTGGTCAAAAAACCATTAATTGATGGCATGTTCGCAGCACACTTAAAAGTAGGAATAGAGATGACATGGGCAATCCCCATCCACAAAGGGCTTACAGTTAGTTGAGGTATATTCTTAAACATAAGAGGAGGAATGTTAATCCTAAAGTGGTTTAGCAATAAAATAAAACTGTCAAAAATTTGGATAGGAAAGTTCTAACCTCCCTCTTTCCCCAAATGTCTGCTCTGCCCAGGCTCCTCAGAGAAGGATTGCTTGGAATAGGTGGAATATATGTCACCTCCCTTTTTATCCTGAGCTCATCATGTTATGATTCCCACTGAATAACTTTCCTACAGATCTTTGATACTGTCACAGCCTCCACAGAACAAGGCCAAATATGGGAAAGGTGAAAGACAGATATTTCCCTTTTCAGGTATATAAAATCCAAGAGGTTTGGGATGGGGACACCAAAGACAGGGTACATTGGTATGAATGTGGCCACCAAACAAGCCTGAATTAGAAACCTCTCCCTCTGCACCACATGATGATGGGTGGGAACCTTTTGAGTCAAGGCATGAAGGCTGATAATTAATTTACCCAGTGTCTCCTGATGATGTTCACTTGGGCAGTTAAGGGATTGTGTTGGGAAGAGAATTGGTAGCAAGAGAGAGTATTTGTGAAAGCTGCTCCCAGACACGCCCAGTCCACTAACACCTCCTAAGGTCTTGCCAGGCGATTGGTCTCTTTTTTAACTCATGTTACCCCTGTGGCCATGGCAACTGGGTGATGTAGGGGACAGATCTTGGTAGCCTTAATCGGATATGTTGGGTAAAGGGTTTAAAACGTACTAAATATACATGTATGAGAGAAACCCAGATTCATCGTCTAAAAGTACCAGAGGAAGAATGAATACACACACACACATATAAAGTGTGTGTGTGTACTGTATATACAATAAATGGGGAAAGACTGAGTGAAGACATGCTCTAAAATCAAATGCCTGTATTTAGAAAGCCCTTTTGCATTTTTTTCAGGTGCCTAAATTGAGACAGTTTCATTTGGCACTAGCTAGGAAAACAAAAACCCGAGACATCAGAACCACACAGAGAGAAAGGGAGAGGGGCTGAACAAAATGACACTACTCTTGACTGTCACCATATAAAAAGGCCACTAATGCAGTCCCCCCACTATACCGCAGGACTGTAGCTCTCACACGCCCAGTTCATACACAGAAGCAACTCGTGAATTTACCCCACAGGAGATTTATTATAAATTAATATTAAGCTATGACAGAATCAATTAGATATAAACCTTTCGAATGCCCACACGTGCACGCACGCACACACACACACATACTCTTTCATCTGTAAGATAAGTGATCTCAAATAAGGTTCTCAAATTTGATAAAAGGTCTCAAATTTGAGGAAACTTTCATTGTAAACGAAACATCCTGACAATAAAGAAAATGACATAGCCCCGGTGCCAGTCAACTGTGAATTCTCACCAAAAGTGTGCTGTGTGCCTGCAGGAGCATGTTATTTTCAAGAGAAAATTGTTGACTCTGCCACTACAGCTTCTCTCTGTCCACGTGGCAGCTCCTCACTCCCGAAGGACAGATTAAACGGGCCTTCAAGTTCCTTCACTTTGGGAATTTGTTTCTTGTTTGCTATCCTACAGAAAAAAAATTTCTCTTTCTTCCTCAGGAAAGTTGAAAGCCCAGACTCTGAGTCTCAAAGACCATGAGGAGCAGCAAAGTCACCTTTGAGGGGTGAACACGTTTAGTTTCATACACCTGGTCATAGCATGCGGTGGGGGCAGAAGAGAGAAGGGGCAATGAGGAAAGAATCAGATATCAACTGAAACCCCAAATTCCACACTGACACGAGCATCGGCTTTTTGTTACAGGTTTCATCATGTTGTTTTTGCTGTTGTTCTTGGTAGTTGCTGTCAAGTCAATTATGACTCATGGCGACCCCATGTGTGCAGAGTAGAACTGCGCTCCATAGAATTTTCAAGGCTGTAAACTTTTGGAAGCAGATTGCCAGGCCTTTATTCCAAGGGCCTCCGGGTGGGTTTGAACCACCAACCTTTTGCCTAGTAGTCAAGCACTTAACCATCTGCACCAGGATGCATAGCTTAAAACTAAGTTTGCAACACACACAAACTGATTGGAAATATACATTGAAAAGTGTACATACTCTCTTCACTGACTGGAATTTTCTCATTCATTTATTTGTCTATATTTTTCTCCCCTTCCACCAACTTAGAATGTCTGTTCTAAGAGGGCAAGAACCTTGTCTGTCTTATTCACTGCTATACCTGCAGTGACTGACATATATAAACAAAAAACAAAACCAAACCAATTGCTGTGTAGTTGATTCCAATGCATGATGACCCCATGTGTGTCAGAGTAGAACTGTGCTCTGTAGGGTGGCTATCCTTTGCCAGTAGATCACCAGGCCGTTCTTCCACAGTGCCGCTGGGTGGGTTCCAACCACCAACCTTTAGGTTACTAGTTGAATGCAAACCGTTTGCACCACCCAAGGATCTTTAGCAAAGGCACACTCCGTGAGAAATTCCCAAGTACCAGGAAATGGATGATGAATGTTGGGATGGCGATGTCTAATATTTCAAGTTATCATCGCTTCTGTTCTATGCTGTATTCTCCCTCATTAGCAAAAAATCTTCAATTAAATAAATAGGTGTTATACACGACAGCCTGTACCAATAGTCTTTTGAAGACCATGTCAGTGCGGGTCAGGAAAGAAGAAAGCAGTTGTAGGAGGTAAAAAGCAGAAGGTGAGATACTCAGTAGAAGCAGAGACTCAGAGTAAGAGAATGTGGGTTCCCGCATTTTGGTCAAGGATCCTTGGAGGTGCAGAGCAGGGGGTCTAGATTTCCAGCCTTCTGTTGGATTGGAGCTCTATATGTTCTAAATGAATATTAAAGGAAAGAAGGGTCACCTCAAAAATCTGTAGCAGATACTTGTACACCAATGTGCATTGCAACACTATTGACAATAGGCAAAAGGTGGGAACAACCCAAGTGTCCATCGACAGATGAATGAATAAACGAAATGTAGCGCTTACATACCAAAACCAAAAATCAAACCAAATGCCACTGAGTAAATTCTAAATCATGGCGACTCCATGTGTTTCAGAGGAGAACTGCTCCACAGGGTTTCCTCAGATGTAATCTTTAGGGCAGCGGATCACCAGGCCTTTCTTCTGTGGTGCTGTTGAGTGGGTTTGAACCACCAACCTTTAGGTCAGTAGTTGAATGCAAACCATATTCGCTATACATACATACAATGGGATATGGATATTATTCAGGTATAAAAAGAAATTAAGTTCTGATACATGCTATGACATGGGTGAACCTCGAAAACATTATGCTGAGTGAAATAAGTCAGATACAAAAGGATAAATATTGTATAATCCCACTTACATGGACTATCTGGAATAGACAACTGCTTAGAGACAAAAGTTTGTTAGTAGTTATGTGGGGGAATGGGGAGTTATTGCTTAAGGGGTACAGAGTTGCTGTTTGAGGTGATGAAAAACCTTTGGAAATAAATAATGGTGATGATTGAACAACATGACAATATAATTAATGTCACTGAATTATACACATATAATTGGGGGGGGAATGGGTAAAATGGCAAATAAAGAAAAAGACTGGAGCAACAAATGAGAGCATGGCAGGCTTCCTGGAGGAAGTGATTTGAGCTAAGTCTGCAAAGAAGAGGAGGCTCTTGACACACAGATGGGACTGGGTAGGAGGGGAAGAGAGAACCACATGTGCAAAAGCAGAGAGGCATAAAAGATCACCGAACGTTGGAGAAACCAAGAGCTGCTGGATATTAGTAGAACTTACCTGTACAAACTGGTGGAACAGGATGTTGAGTATTATCCAGACCTCTCTGGCTACTGCTGGTATTAATCTTAAAATGATATACGCAATACAGAGAAGGAAGGCACTGTGATGGAAAACTGGTGATTGGACAAGGGTTTGAAGACTTGTATTCTAATATTCAGGGAGTCCCTGGGTGGCAAAACAGTTAAGCGTTTGATGACTGTAAACCTGGCATACGGGCGATGTCTGACCTCCTCTAACATCACGAAGGAAAAGGAAAATCAGGACCAACAGCTCAAGGCTGATTTCCATGAGGCAGAGGCCAGATAAGCTTCCTCTCTCTGCCGTATTTACCAATTCTGACAGCAACCGTCCCTTGCATGCATTCTCTATTTCTCTACTGGGTTCGATAATTCATTGCAACGGCCACACAGAACTCAGACCATACTCAGGATTATGGGGTTTATAAGAGAAGTAACAGTTACAATTAAGACTCTGGAAACTCAGGATACAGTTCTTCCATCAGGACAGCTTCTTCCTAACCAGGCTTGCAGGCACGTGCCTCTCCCTGGCCCAAAGGCACTCAGCTTTCTCTTGCTATGGGCCAGGAAGCCCACCATGCCATCTTCTGTTGCTGGGTCTCTCCTGCCACTGCTTCTCACTGTCTTCAGGGTTACCGCTTGCTCTCTTCCTTCCTTCCTTCCTTCCTTCCTTCCTTCCTTCCTTCCTTCCTTCCTTCCTTCCTTCCTTCCTTCCTTCCTTCCTTCCTTCCTTCCTTCCTTCCTTCCTTCCTTCCTTCCTTCCTTCCTTCCTTCCTTCCTCCCTCCCTCCCTCCCTCCCTCCCTCCCTTCCTTTCCTCCCTTCCTTCCTTCCTCCCTCCCTCCCTCCCTCTCCTCCTCCCTTTCTCTCCCCCCCTTCCTTCTCTCTCTCTCTCTCTCCTTTCTTTCTTTCTCTCTCTCTCTCTCAGTCTCCTGCTTCCAGGAGGGACCTGGGTCCAAAGGACGTGTTCTCCACACCTGGCTATTCTTCCTTGGTGGTGGTACAATCCTTCTCTCTGCTCTGGAATTGGCTCTCTTTTAAGGCAAAACTGACCAGTCCCCTTGGCGGACCACAATTACCCTATCACACAGTCATGCCCGATCACCTGGGTGGGAGTTGAAAGACCATGGCTAGAAAGACCACACACAAAAGTAATTTATCCACTGCAATGACCCATCCAGAGGTGCCTCAGAAGATAGGCCTGGCAATCTGCTTCTGAAAGGTCACAGCCATTGAAAACCCTATGCCAATTCAACTTTTTACAGGTGTACAACTTAGAATTTCTGGAGCCATGGAGGTTGGATGGGCCCCTGAAACTATTGCCCTGAGATACTCTTTAAACCTTAAACCAAAAATATCCCCTTAAATCTTCTGAAAACCAAACAGTAGTTTAGCTTAACTAGTAAAGAATGTCTGCCTTGAGCACTGTGCTCTTTTAAGGATCAAACCGACAACAGCAACTTGAAAAATTAGTTAGGAAACTTAGGGGGCAGTGAATTTATGTTAAATGGGAAAGAAAAACTCAGAAATGAAGGGTGAGAATGGTTGCACAACTCAAAGAAAGTGATCAGTGTCCTGAATTGTACATGTAGAAACTGTTGAATTGGTGTGTGCTCTGCTGTGTACATTCTCAACAACAACAATAAAAAAGAAATTCAAAAAAACCTGTGGAGCACAGTTCTACTCTGATATACCTGAGGTCACCATGAGTTGGAGTCGATTCAACGGCAATTAACAACAACAACAGCAAATTCTAATATCTGCTCTATCACTCACATAAGCAATTAGTTTTCCTGCCCTCTAGTTCTCTCATCTGTAACATGGTGACAGCAGAAAATTACTCCACTGTGTTTACACTCTTGGAACACTGTACTAACACAAAGTGTTGGAATCAGAAGACTTTGTTCTCTGAGCAATGATACAGGGCAAACCTGACAAAGGAAGAATGTTCAGCTGAAACTGCTCCGAACAACTAAATGGGCTGAATTTAATCCCAGTGTTGGAATTGAATCAGGGCAGACTAAACAAAAATTACCCTTCAGAAAAGTGAGGACGGTATTGCCTCATCTGTGAATAAACAAGACATAATTTTAACAAGTTTGGTCCAATGGGTTCTTCTTGCCCTTTGCTGGCAAGTTGACGTGAAACAAAGAGTATCGAACCTCAAGCACAGTTCTTTCTTTTCTTTAGCTGTTTTTGATGTTGATGTTGTTGGTTTTTATACCTGCCCCTCTCTGCTTCTTTTATCAACCTCTATTATCATGTAGAAGAGCAATAATAGAAATATAGTACCTGGTAATATGTTGCAAGGTAGGATTATTCTCTTCCAAGTCATGCATCTGAGAGGTTGTTGTTGTTAGTAGCTGTTGAGTTGATTCCAACTTATGATGACCCCATGTGTGCAGAGTAGAACTGCTCCATAGGGTTTTCAAGGATGTGAACTTTCAGAAGCAGATTGCCAGGTCTTTGTACCTCAGTGCCTCTGGGTGGTTGAGAGCAAACCATTTGCACTATCTGGGAACTCATTTTAGAGATACAGACAAATATTTTTACATCCACTAGTCCATGCGAGGGTATTAAATGTTAAGTGTGGGAAAGAGGCATGAGTTTAGCAGAACCAGTCCTAGAGACGGTGAAGTGGACAGACAGACATGTAGACACTCTGATGAACAGACACTTTTCTCACCTTTCTCTCTTTTACCTCAAGAAGCTCGAGGTGAGAGCTAGAATTGGCCCTGCACACTTCTCTCAGGCCCTAAGCTCCCTGAACCCACAAGAGTTCAGCCCCGAGGACTCATTCATCTGCTTTGAAAGAGTCTGGGCCTCAGATGAGGTCTTTCAGATAATCTTCAGATACTGAAGTCCTGCTTCCTCAGTAGGGACATCAAAGTCCTCCACAAGTGGGTTTTAGCAGTAGGTCAAGTGGTGCTCTCGACATAGAGGTGGGAGTCAGACTTCCTGGCAAGTCTCTAGGCTTACCTGGAGTCCCCGGGTGGCACAAACAGTTATGCTGAAAGGTTGGCAGTTCAAACCCACCGAGAAGTACCTTGGAAGACAGTCATAGTGATTGCTTCAAAAAGGTCACAGCCTTGAAAACCCTATGGAGCACAGTTCTGCTCTGCACACAGGGGGTCACCATGAGTCGGAATCTACTTGATGGCAACTAACAACAACAAAAACAACAGGCTTACCTGGCATCTCAAATGCTTTTGTGGATAAGATTAAACAATTTGCACAAGCTAATGTGTATTCTACCATCATCATCATGAAATGCTAATTAAGTAATTATGATGAGCTAAGTGTTAAGGGAGATGGCCAAAGGCATAAACACAACTGTTTCCCTAAAGGAGCAAGGAAAACAGATGTAGGATACACAATAGCATGCATCAAGTACCTAAGTGGTGTGGACAGCAACATTTCTGAAGGTTGTATTTATTAGCTTGATGAGCTGAAGACACGGACTGCACTGTTTTGCTTATCAATATATCCGCAGCAACTAGCACAGAGCATGACATATAGCAGGAGCTCAAGAATGTTTGTTGGACAGGAAAATGAATGGAAAGGCCTGGAGTAGTGGTCAGGGAAGGCTTAAGGAGGCAGTAGCACATGATTTTTAGAGGGAGACAGTATAGACAGGTAATTAAGAAATAGACTCTGGAGCCAGATTGACTGGATTTGAACCCTGGCTCCACCATTCATAAGCTATGAGACTGCACAAGTTATTTAACCTCTCTATGTCTCAGTTTCTTTATCTGTAAAATGGGAGCAATAATGGTACCTACATTAGTACATAATGTTGTGAAAGACTGGATATAGTTAGAAAATGACTGGAATATAATAAGTAATATATATGAGTAAGGATGTCAAAGGGTGGCTTGAGAAAACAAAGTATTATAGTGAAATATGCAAAGACCTGGAGTTAGAAAACCAAAAGGGAAGAACACACTCAGCATTTCTCAAGCTGAAAGAACTGAAGAAAAATTCAAGCCTCAAGTTGCAGTATTGAAGAATTCTATGGGCAAAATATTGAACGATGCAGGAAGCATCAAAAGAAGATGGAAGGAATATACAGTCACTGTACCAAAAAGAACTGGTCAACATTCAACCATTTCAGGGGTAGCATATGATCAAGAACTGATGGTACTGGAGGAAGAAGTCTAAGCACTGAAGTCATTGGCAAAAACAAGGCTTTTAGGCTGGTTCTCTAGAGAAGCAAGACCAGTAAAGCGTATAAACATATATATAGAGAGAGATTCGTATCAAGGAAATGGCTCACATGTTTGCAGAGGCTGTAATGTCCCAAGTCAATGGGTTAGGAAAGAGGCTTCTCCTGACTCACGTAGATGCAGGGGCTGGTGAACCCAAGATCAGCAGGCCAGAGAACAGGGCTGTTGCTCACAGGCGGTGAAGATCAACAAATCCCAAGATCAGCAGGCAAGACCACAGGTAAGCTGCTAGCTCAAGCCCCAAGAACTGGAGGTCAGACTAACAGAAGCCAGCTGCAGGGTCCAGAATGAGCAAAAGCCCCCGAGCCCTGCCTGAATGCCAGCCCACACTTGATGCAGGCCACACACCCAAGGAAACTCCCCTTCGACTTAATGGCTACTCACAGCAGATCACATCATGAGGGTGATCATGTATTAAATCTCAACAGGGAAGTGATGACATTATGTGACTGCCAAAACATGAGGATCATGGCCCAGCCAAGCTGACATGCAAAATTTTTTTTTTCCTCTCAGGAAATTCTTTTTAAAAAAAATTTCTTATTATTGTACTTTAGATGAAGGTTTAACAGAACGAACTAGCTTCTCATTAAACAATTAGTACACATATTGTTTTGTGACACTGGTTACCAACCCCACAACATGTCAACACCTCCTTTTCAACCTTGGCTTCCCCATTACCAGCTTTCCTGTCCCCTCCTGCCTTCTACTCTTTGGCCCTGGGCTGGTATGTCCCTTTAGTCTCGTTTTGTTTTATGGGCCTGTCCAATATTTGGCTGAAGGGTGAACCTCAGGAGTGCCTTCATTACTGAGCTAAAAGGGCGTCCAGGGGCCATACTCTCAGGGTTTCTCTAGTCTCTGCCAGACCAGTAAGTCTGGTATTTTTTTGTGGGTTAGAATTTTGTTCTACATTTTTCTCCAGCTCTGTCTGGAACCTTCTATCGTGATCCCTGTGAGAGCAGTAGCTGGGCACCATCTAGTTGTGCTGGACTTAGTCTGGTGGAGGCTGTGGTAGTTGTGGTCCATCAGTCCTTCGTGTCTTTGGTTTTCTTAATTCTCCCTTGCTCCTGACGGGGTAAGACCAGTTTAAAAAAAAAAAAAAAAAAAAGTAGAGTATCTTAATTGGCCGCTCACAAGCTTTTAAGACCCCAGATGCTACTCACCAAAGTAGAATGTAGGACATTTTCTTTATAAACTATATTATCCAGTTGAGCTAGATATTCCCTGAGACCATGGTCCCTATATCCCTCAGCCTAGCAACTCAGCCCCTCAGAGAGTTTGGATGTGTCTTTGGAGCATCCATGACCTTGCCTCGTACAAGTTGTCCTGGCTTCCCCAGTATTGTATACTGTCTTACCCTTCACCAAAGTGACCACTTATCTATTGTTTATTTAGTGTTTTTCCATCCCCACTCCTCCCCTCCCTTGTATCCATCAAAGATTGTTTCTTTTTGTGTGTAAACCTTTTCATGAGCTTTTATAGTAGTGGTCTCATACAATATTTGTTCTTTTGTGATTGACTTACTTCACTCAGCATAATGCCCTCTAGATTCACCCATGTTGCTCACAACGTGTTGCTTCGCAGATTCATCATTGCTCTTTATCACTGAGCAGTACTCCACTGTGTGTATGTACCATAGTTTGTTTATCCATTCATCTGTTGATGGGCATCTAGGTTGTTTCCGTCTTTTTTCTATTGTGAGCAATGCTGCAATGAACATAGATGTGCATATGTCTATTCGTGTGTTGGCTCTTATTGCTCTAGTATATATTCCTAGGAGTGGGATTGCTGGATCTTATGGTATTTCTATTTTTAGCTTTCTAAGGAAGTGCCATATCATTTTCCAAAATGGTTGTACCACTTTCCATTCCCAATTTTCAATTCTGTCCCATTGGTCAGTATGTCTATCATTGTACCAGTACCAGGCTGTATTGACTACCACAGCTGTATAGTAAGTTCTGAGGTCAGGTAGTTCAAATCCTTCTACTTTATTCTTCTTCTTCAATAGTACTTTACTTACCCGGGGCCTCTTCCCTTTCCATATAGTTAGTGATTAGTTTTTCCATCTTTTTAAAGAATGCTGTCGGTATCTGGTTTGGAATTGCATTATATTTTTAGATTGCTCTGGGTAAGAATTGACGTTTTCACAATGTTGGGTCTACCTATCCATGAGCAAGGTATGTTTTTCCATTTATGTAAATCTCTTTTGGTTTCTAGCAGTAGTGTTTCGTAGTTTTCTTTGTATAGGTTTTTTACATCCCTGGTTAGATTTATTCCTAAGTATTTATTTTTTAGAGGTTATAATAAATGGTATTGTTTTCCTGATTTCCTTTTTCTCATTCTTTTTATTGGTGGATAGTAAACCAACTGATTTTTGTATGTCAACTTTTTGTATGAAAACTACGGGTACTAATAGATGCAGCAGAGTAGCAGGATACAACATCAACATACAAAAATGAGAGTGTTGACACATCTCAGAGATTACAACCAATGTCACAAGACAATCTGTGTATAAATTGTTGAATGAGAAACTATTTTGTTTTGTTTTTTAACCCTAAAAGCAACAGGTTTTCTAGAATAGCATGTCTCCTTTTAAGCTGACGAATGAATGATTATCAAAAAAATAAATAACTACTGTAAAAAAAAATAAAATTTCTGATGATGTTTAAATGAATTTTAATCTTGCCAGGAGATGCTGAGGGGGAAAAAAAAAAAAAAAGCAAACAACATATTGGATTGGGCAAATCTGCTGCAAAAGTTCTCTTTAAAGTGTTAAAAAGCAAAGATATCACTTTGAGGACTAAGGTGTGTCTGACTCAAGCCAAGGTATTTTCAATTGCCTCATATGCACATGAAAGCTGGACAATGAATAAGGAAGACCAAAGAAGAATTGAAGCCTTTGAATTATAGTGTTGGTGAAGAACACTGAATATACCAGGGACTTCCAGAACGATAAACAATATCTGTCTTGGAAGAAGTACAGCCAGAATGCACCTTAGAAGTGGGGACAGTGAAACTTAATAACTTAATGTCACATACTTTGGACTTGTTATCAGGGAGGGCCAGTCCCTGCAGAAGGACATCATGCTTGGTAAAGCAGAGGGTCAGCAAAAAGAGAGAAAGACTCTCAATGAGATGGACTGACACAGGGGCTGTGATGATGGGCCCAAGCATAGCAACGATAGTGAGATGGTGCAGGACCAGGCAGTATTTCATTCTGCTGAATCACTATGAGTCAGAAGCAACTGGACGGCACCTACCAACAGCAACAACACAACATGGGTAAGGAGCCCTGGTGGCACAGTGGTTAGAGTGCTTGGCTGCTAACCAAAAAGTCAGTGGTTTGACCCTACCAGCTGCTCTTTGAGAAAAGGATGTGGCAGTCTGCTTCTGTAAAGATTACAGCCTTGGAAAGCCTATGGGAGCAGTTCTACTCTGTCCTGTGGGGTGGCTATGAGTTGAAATCCACTGGATGGTTTGTTTTTTTTTTTGATATGTAGGTAAGTGATGATGATCATAATCTATGTCCAGACAAGTTCACATTCACAGTCAGGTACAGGGGTTAGGATGTCAGTATATCATTTGGGGGATGCAATTAAACCCATAAAGAGAAGGTTGTCAAAAGGATTTTAGTCACATCCGTAATGTTTTGATTTTTAATAGGGATAATGCATTCGTACATTACTTATGTAAATAAAAAACAATAACATTTTAAAATAAGCTTGCTTTATGGAGGAGAGACTAGAATCTGGAAGCTTAAGTGGGAAGGCACTGCAGTTGTCTGGGTTTGAGGAGATTGGTAGCAATGACAATGATGGGAATGACAAAAAAAATGACATCATGTGAATAAACACAACATAGCCTTTGTTGTTGTTAAGTTGCCATCCAGTTGTTTCTGACTCATGGTGACCTCATGTGTGCAGAGTAGAGCTGTGCTCCCTAGGGTTTTTAAGGATGTGATCTTTTAAAAGAAGAGTGTGAAAATGCCTCTGGGTGGATTCGAACTGCCAATCTTTTAGCCAGTAGTCATGCACTTAACCATTTGTGCCGCCCAGGGATGAAACAGCCTAGGGCCAGAAAAAGGATAAGTATCAGTCTATGACAGAAGCCACTGTCTGAGAGAGGGGAGAAAGAGCAAGTTCAGTTTTATACACACAAATGGTGACACCAAGACTCTTAAAACATCTATCATGTAAAACTGTACCGCTTGGACTGTTTCCTCTGAAATAGTAATGGCCAAATACAATCAATTAGTTTTGTTAATTAATTAATTGCCAGGCCCACAGCTGTTTTAACAGCTTTATAAAATAATAGCAAAGAAATCTCCAAACAGTTGATATGATATTGAGTAGCTACAGCCTTAATCTTGTTTAATATGAAATAGCCCCTTTGAGACCAGAAGGGTATTATTATTTTATCAGTGCATTGGATCTGATGCACTAAATGGTTCTCAACTGATTTGGGAAAGGTTTTTTACATGATAAAGAGGAGGTCGTTTCAAAGCTTATTAAGAAAATGTTCTGCATCACACTTTGGTGAGTGGCATCTAGGATCTTAAAAGCTAGTGAGCTGCCATCTAAGATGCATCAATTGGTCCCAAACCACTGGAGCAAAGGAAAATGAAGAACACCAAAGACACAAGGAAAATATTAGCCCAAGGGACAGAAAGGGCCACATAAACTACAGACTCCATCAGCCTGAGACCAGAACTAGATGGTGCCTGGCTACCACCAATGACTGCCCTGACAGGGAACACAACAGAGAGTCCCTGACAAAGCAGGAGAAAAGTGGAGTGCAGAACTCAAATTCTAGTAAAAAGACCAGACCTAATGGTCTGACTGAGACTGGAGGAACCCTGGAAGACATGGCCCCTGAATTCTCTGTTAACGCAGAACTAAAACCATTCTCGAAGCCAACTCTTCAGACAAAGACTAGACTGGACTATAAGACATCAAATGATACTCATGAAGAATGTGCTTCTTAGTTCAAGTAGATATACGAGACTAAATGGGCATCTCTTGTCTGGAGGCGAGACGAGAAGACAGAAAGGGACAGGAGCTTTTTGAATGGACATAGGAAACCTGGGGTGGAAGGAAGGAGAGAGAGCAACTAGGGTCACATAACAATGTGCATATAAATTTTTGTATGAGAAATTAACTTGAGCTGTAAACTTTCACTTAAGGCTCAATTAAAAAAAAAAGCGGGGGGGATGTTCAAGCCCTAAGCGGTTTGGATTTAAGCATTTGTGGTCAGTAAAAAAAAAAAAAAAATTCATATTTTACTGACACCCAAGTAGAATAACACTTATAATGCTCTGACCTTTTCATGGCCCACATATAGACCCTGTTCCATCTGACAGCAGACCCATAAAAATAGTTATTGATTCAAGTTTAATATCAATCCTGTTGGAAGTCAACTGTTGGCAATACCAAATATAGTTCCCTTCTACTTCAGCTAATGCAGTATACAAGAAAATTAAACTATCAAATTAAAATACAAGTTCTTAATCTTGGGCAAATGGGCTTCAGGGGTCTGAAAGCGTTCTGAAATGTTACACAAAATCTTCTGGAATTTTGCTTTGTTAACATGTTGGGGAGAGACAGCCCATGGTTTAAATAAAATAAGTACTCAAAAAAAAAAAAAGTAAAAAGAAAGAAAGAAAAAGCTTAGGAACTACTATACTATTTAACAGTATTTCATCTGAACTAATGAAACAATTCTAAGTGAACAGGAAAATGATGATTCTGACAATATAAAATTGAAGTTATCCATGGTATGAATAGTTAATACTTTAAGGGAAATATGACATGTGAACCTATAGCTTTTTAAAATAATTGTTTTTGGTGAAAATATACACAGCAAAAGATACACCATTTCGACAATTCTTACGCATACAATTCAGTGACACTGATTACATTCTCTAAGGTGTGCAACCATTCTCACTATCCTTTTCCAAATCATTCCACCACCAGTCACACAAAATCACTGTCCCCTAAGCTTCTTAACTAACCTTTCAAGTTGCTGTTGTCAATTTGATCCCACATAGACAATTATTTAAAAGAGCATAATGCTCAAGGCAGACATTCTTTACTAGTTAAGCTAAACTATTGTTTGGTTCAAAGAAGACTTCAAGGGGGTTATTTTGGTTTAAGGTTTAAAGATTATCTCAGAGCAATAGTTTTGGGGGTTCTCCACTGAGAATTTGAAATTCTGTTCTGCATTTTCCCCCTTTTGATCAGGATTCTTCTGTAGAATCTTTGATCAAAATGAACTCATAATTTTTTAAAATCAGAATCAGTAATGAGTCCAACATTTCCCAGAAACAACATCTAAGAGGAAAAGTTTACAAAAACACTGTCTTTTAAGATACTTTGCAAGGAGAAAAACAGTTTCATCTGGTTGAGAAAATCCTAGCAGATGACTGGGAACAGGGCTTGGACTACCCCTCGTAGAACAGGTAGGAATTTGTAGACAAATGATGTGAGATCTAGGTTTGATTGAAGTCATGGAGGCAGAAAAATGAAAGATGTCTTCAGTGGCTGGAAACTTTAGGGCAAAAGTGGGAGATAAGGAATGTAGCCTGGGACTTGTCTTAGAGAGGTTGGCCTTATTCAATGGGAAACACTAGAAATGGGGAGCTGGTTAATGTTTTGATCAAGGGAGAGACATGAAAATCTAAATCTGCTCTGAAGGGGTCTCCACGGCAGCAATGACAGTAAGAGCTAGGGCTGAGAGGATTTGCAGTGGTCCACAAGAGAAGTCCAATGAATGTAATGCCAGAACCCAAATGATGTAATAAAACCAAAACCAAGCCATTGCTATCGAGATAATTCTGACTCACAGAAACTCTACAGGACAGAGTAGGACTGCCTCATAGGGTTTCCAGGGCTGTAAATCTTTACCGAAGCAGACTGCACACCTTTCTCCCATGGAGCAGTTGGTGGGTTCAAACTGCTGACCTTTCAGTTAGCAGTCAAGGGTTTAACCACTGCACCACCAGAACTCCTCAATGTAATAAAAAGGGAGATTTATTTGGCTATCTTAGTTATCTAATGCTGCCATAACAGAAATACCCACTGACTTTGGGGAACAGAAATTTATTTTCTCACTGTTTAGGAGGCTAGAAGTCCAAATTCAGGGCATCGGTTCTAGGGGAGGGCTCTTTCTTTTGGCTCTGGGGGAATATGCTTGTCTCTTTTAGTTTCTCTTTCTTGGTTTCTTGGTGATCTCCAGGTAACGCTAATCTTCCCCAGTTTGTGCTTCCTTGCTTCTGTACCTATGCTGCTCCTTTTATATCTCAAAAGTGATTGGCTTAAAACATACCCTACAGTGATACAGCCTCATTAACATAACAAAGAAAAACCATTCCCAAGTAGGATTACATTCACAGGTAGAGTGCTTAGGATTTACAACACATATTTTGGGGGGTCAAAATTCAATCCATAATAATAGAAGCCAAAAATGGAAGGCCAATCAATAAGCAGGCTCCTTATCTCCGAAATCTGGCATAGAGCTAGAAGCCACACAGTTGTTGTTGTTGTTGTTAGGTTCCATCAAGTCAGTTCCGACTCATAGTGACCCTATGTACCAAAGAACAAAACACTGACCAGTCCTGCCCCATGCTCACCATCACTGTTATGCCTGAGCCCATTGTTGCACCCACTGTGTCAATTCATCTTGTTGAGGATCTTCCTCTTTTCAGCTGACCCTGCACTTTACCAAGCATGATGTCCTTCTCCAGGGACTGATCCCACCTGACAACATGTCTAAAGTATATAAGACATACCCTTGCCATCCTTGCTTCTAAGGAGCAATCTGGTTGTACTTCCACGACAGATTTGTTTGTTCTTCCGGCAGTCCACCGTATATCCAGTATTCTTCGCCAACACCACAATTCAAAGTCATCAATTCTTCTTCGATCTTCCTTATTCATTGCCCAGCTTTCACATGCGTATGATGCGATTGCAAATACCACAGCTTGGGTCAGGTGCACCTTAGCCTTCAAGGTGACATCTTTCAGCACTTTACAGAGGTCCTTTGCAGCAGATTTGCCCAACAAATGCATTGTTTGATTTCTTGACTGCTGCTTCCATGGGCATTGATTGTGAATCCAAGTAAAATGAAATCTCTGACAACTTCAATCTTTTCTCTGTTTATCATGATGTTCCTTATTAGTCCAGTTGTGAGAATTTTTGTTTTCTTTAGGTTGAGGTATAATCCATACTGAAGCCTGTGGTCTTTGATCTTCATCAGCAAGTGCTTCAGGTCCTCTTCACTTTCAGGAAACAAGGTTGTATCATCTGTATAATGAGTCTTGTTAATGAGTCTTCCTCCAATCCTGATGCCCCATTCTTCTTCATATAGTCCAGTTTCTCGGATTATTTGCTGAGCATACAGATTGAATTTCTTTTTTATACAGATTGAATAGGTATGGTGAAAGGATACAACCCTGACGCACGCCTTTCCTGACTTTAAACCAATCAGTATCTCCTTGTTCTGTCTGAACAACTGCCTCTTGATCTATGTACAGGTTCCTCATGAGCACAGTTAAGTGTTCTGGAATTCCCATTCTTTGCAATGTTACCCATAATTTGTTATGATGCACAGTCCAATGCCTTTGCATAGTCAATGAAACACAGGTAAACATCCTTCTAGTATTCTCTGCGTTCAGCCAGGATCCATCTGACATCAGCAATGATATCCCTGGTTCCACGTCCTTTTCTGAATCTGGCTTGAATTTCTGACAGTTCCCTGTTGATATACTGCTGCACCTGCTTTTGAATGATCTTCAGCAAAATTTTGCTTGTGTGTGATATTAATGATATTGTTCGATAATGTCTGCATTTGGTTGGACCACCTTTTTTTGGGAATAGGCATAATTATGGATCTTTTCCAGTTGGTTGGCCAGTTAGGTATCTTCCAAATTTCTTGGGGTAGGCTATTGAGCACTTCCAGTGCCGCATCCATTTGTTGAAACATCTCAATTGGTATTTCCTCAATTCCTGGAGACTTGTTTTTCACCAATGCCTTCAGTGCAACTTGGAGTTGACTTCTTCCCTCATTACCATCCCTTCCTGATCATATGCTACCTCTTGAAATGGCTGAACGTTGACCAGGTCTTTTGGTATTATTATGACTCTGTGTATTCCTTCCATCTTCTTTTTTTAATTAATTTTTATTGTGCTTTTAGTGAAAGTCTGCAAATCAGGTCAGTCTCTCTTATAAAAATTTACATACACCTTGCTATACACTCTTAATTGCTCTCCCCGTAATGAGACAGCACAGTCCTTCCCTCCATTCTCTCTCCTCATGTCCATTTGGGCAGCTTCTGGCCCACTCTGCCTCTCCTCTCCCCTCCAGACAGGAGATGCCAACATAGTCTCATGTGTCTACTTGATCCAAGAAGCTCGTTCTTCACCAGTATCATTTTCCATCCCATATTCTACCTTCTTTTGATGCTTCCTGCATTAGTTAATATTTTCCCTGTCAAATCTTTCAATATCGTGACTCAAGGCTTGAATTTTTTCTTCAGTTCTTTCAGCTTGAAAAATGCCGAGTGTGTTCTTCCCTTTTGGTTTTCTATTTCCAGCTCTTTGCACATGTCATTACAGTACTTTGTTTTCTCGAGCCACCCTTTGAAATCTTCTGTTCAACTTTTTCACTTCATCGTTTCTTCCTTTTGCTTTAGCTGCGTGACGTTCAAGAGCAAGTTTCAGAGTCTCTTCTGACATCCATTTTGGTCTTTCTTTCTTATCTTTTCAATGACCTCTTGCTTTCTTCACGTATGATGTCCTTGATGTCATTCCACAACTCGTCCAGCCTTCGGTCATTGGTGATCAACACGTTCTTGAGATGGTCTCTAAATTCAGGTAGCTACACAGTAGGGCTCAGCAAATGTTTGTAAAATCGAACTGAATTGTTCCCACCACGCTCTCTCCCTTCTATCCCCAAAGCAACAGAAATCTGGGATCAGTCAAAGAGAAGGGTGGGTTCAGGAGAACTCAAGAAACGATCCAGGAAGAGGCACAAAAACCCTAAACTAGGTCAGAGGCAGAGGAGGGAGAAGAAATAACCAGAGAGGCTCAAGAGAACCGCAGAGAAGGGGAGTCAAAAATTCCCTAAGCTGCTCAGCCTGAGGGACCAGGAGTGTGGAGAAGGGACATCTGCACTTCAGTGGAAAAGTGTGGACGTGGAGAGCACACCTTTCTGCACTACCTGATTCTGTAGGAGCTATTTTACAACTGTGTAATTTGTAGACAATTGATGTAAGAAACAAACCTGCTGCCATTAAGTCTGTTTTGGCTCATGGCAACCCCATATGTTACAGAGTACAACTGCTCCACAGGGTTTTCTTGGCTGTAATCATTAGGGAAACAGATCACCAAGCCTTTCTTCCACAGCACAGCTGGGTGGGTTTGAACTGCTGACCTTTATTTTCTTATTTTTCGATTTTTTTGTTGTTGTTATGATTTAGATGAAAGTTTACAGAACAAATTAGTTTCTTGTTCAACAATTTATACACAAATTGTTTTGTGACATTAGTTGCAACCCCCACAATGTGTCAACACTCTCCCCTTCCCCACCCTGGGTTCCCCGTTTCCGTCTGTCCACTTTTCCTATCCCTTCCTGCCTTCTCATCATTGCTTTTGGGCAGGTGTTGTGTTGCCTGTTTGGTCTCGTATACCTGACTGAACTTAAGACCCACGGTCCTCACTGTGTTTTTGTTTGTTTTATAGACTTATCTAATCTTTGGCTGGAGGGTAAACTTTGGGAGTGGCTTCAGTTCTGAGTTAAAAGGGTGTCTGGGAGGCCATAGTCCTGAGGGTTCCTCCAGTCTCTGTTAGACCGGTAAGTCTGGTCTGTTTTTGTGATCATTCTTTAAGTTAGTTGAGAGTAGACCGTTTGTACCACCCAGGGACCTTAGGTAACCAATAGCATTAAAAAATAATTCTTGTTCATATACATGCAAATAGATTATGTTTAATAGAGGGACAACTCCCTCCCCCCACTAGGAAAAACCCAGTTTTGTGTCCATTCGAAAATTTATTTCAATCTCCCTTTACTTAGTCATACAGATTTGTGCTTCTTTGACTTGTTCTATAAACTGTTTACCACCTGGTTCCTCCACTTAATTAGAGCATTAAGTAAAATCTTCAACACATGTTCATTTTGGAGCTGTGTAAGAGTCATGATTTTACCTTTTTTTTGAAAATTGTCCTTTGACCTTGATGATCCTATTAAGAGTAAAGTCAGCAGGAGGTGATGAGTTGGGATGGGAGGGCCTTTGGAGTTGAACATGTTGAAATGGCTGAAATGTGGGGCTGGAGATCAGAAGAGAAGGAAAGACTAGACAGAAAGGGGGAAAGACTAGATAGAAGCAAAAGCTCTGTTCCATTCAACATGCTCATTTTACAGATCAGAAAACTGAGGCTCAGAAAGGGGCAACTCTCCCAAGGACAAAGTTACTGGCAAAGACAAAATGCAACTCAGACTTTGAGATTTCCAGGCCAGGATCCACATGCTGGTTTGAAAGGTGACCAGCATTGGATGGAGACTTCAGACCTTTCACATTTGCCCTGGACAACTTTTCACATATCATACCCTTAACATTCCCATGTGCACCCCCACATGCATCATGCGTGCATACACAAGAAAAAGTTCCCACATATGGCATAAAACATAAGTGTAAAAAACTCTTATTAGAAAAGCTGAATCTGAATCAAACTTCAACCACAGATAATTAGCTTACATGCCTCCCTGATTGCACCATTGTGTAATCTCCTGGCTGCAAGGAAATGTCTAAACTGTAGACAACTCTACAGCTATTTGTACAAAGAGGTAGATTTTGAGAAGAGGGTTTCAATACTTTATAATGGTACAGGTACCGAGGCTCTCTGAATTCTTGGAATTTACAAAAGCAGGAGAAATTGTGAAAACGGAAAGCATCACCGCCTTGACTCAATTTTTTTTTTTTTTTAATTACAGTCCTGGCACTACAGGCTTGGAAATATCCTAATCAAGAGTCATTTTCTTGTCTAACCCAGCTTCCAAAAGTTTAGAAGCATCAAATCATAAGACGTAGCAGATTTTTAGCTTCTTTCTTTTACTTCTTGCTTTTTATGTGTTAGTTCACATAGTGATATTTCTTTACCAGCAAAAAAGACTTGAAAAATTTTAATCATTTGTTTCATAAACTTTCTCAAAACTTTAGTGCTTCAGAGAGGTACCTCTCCTATTCTGCAGGGAAATTAAAATTTGTACCAAGCTGTTTTTTATTTTTTCAAATGTTGCTGCGTAATTTGGAGATACAGGTAATAATATCCATTAAAAAATTTTTTTCAATTGTTTCCATGATTTCATCTCATTTGATTCTCACAACCACTCCCTGTGGTAGTTTTTTCTGTCCCCATTTCAGAGATGAGAAAACTGAAGTTTAGGAAAATTTCCTTGACCTGACCAATTAATGCCATGCTGGAAGTGAAAGCAGATGAGTTGAAACTTCAACATCAAGCTCCACCCTCATCCACATTCCCCAGTTTACCATCCCTCGCCTTAAATGAGGCCAAAAACATTCTACAACGAGAATATACTCTGCTAGAAATGAAAGGGGGGTTACTTTTAAAACACATTAATGAAATGATACTTTGGAGCTGTTTGAAAATCATAAAAGATCTCTCCAGAGAAAAGATAGTGTCATGGTGGCACACAGTAGGTGCTCAATAATACCTGATGCATGAATACTATAAAAGTGGATACTTTCAGTAACCACTGACCATTTTCATTAAAATAGATATTTAAAAATCACAAATGTCTACTGAATGTTTTGATCAAAGATTTTATGGAAGAATCCCCATCAAAAGGGGGAGAACTGCAGATCAGAATTTCCAATTCTCATGAAAAATCTAGACTTTCTGAAGCCACTGAGGCTAGATGAACCCCCAAAACTATTGCCCTGAGGTTATCTTTAAACCTTAAGCCAAAAATGTTCTCTAAGCTCTTCTTTAAACCAAACAATTAAAAAAAAAAAAAAATTTTTTTTTTTTTTTTTTATGGTTTAGCTTAATTAGTAAAGAATACCTAAATCGAGCATTGGGTTCTTTTAAAGAACTATCTATGTGGGACCAAATGGACAACAGCAACTCAAAAAGGTAGGTAGGAAGCTTAGGGGACAGTGTGTTTATGTTAATGGTGGAGAAATAATTCAGAAAAAGAGGGTGAGAATTATTTCACAACTTGAAGAATGTAATCAATGTCACTGAATTGTACACACAGAAATTGGTTGGTTGGTGTATGTTTCGCTGTGTATATTTTCAATAACAATAAAAACAAATTATTAAAAAATCACAAATGTCTACAATGCCAAGTCTAGAAGGAACTTGAATATCATCTAGATCAGTGGTTCTCAACTGGGGTTGATTTTGCAACCCTACAGGACATTTGGAGACACTTTGGATTGACACAACTAGGTGAGGGGATGCTGCTGGCATCTAGTGGGTAGAGGCTAGGGATTCTGTTAAACATCTTAAATGTGCAGATCAGTCCCCCACAACAAAGAATTATCTTGCCCAAAGTGTCAGTAGCGCAGAGTAAACTTGGTCTAGATCAGAGGTTGTGGTTGTTAACATTATGTGTTGTCAAGGATTGAATTGTGTACCCCCAAAATATCTGTCAACTTGGCTGGATCATGATTCCCAGTGTTATGTGATCGTCCATCATTTTGTTATCTGATATGATTTTCCTATGTGCTGTAAATCCTGTCACTATGAAGTAATGAGATGGATTAGTGGCGGTTATACTGATGAGATCTACAAGATTAGATAGTGCCTTAAGCCAATCTCTTTTGAGATATAAAAGAGAGAACTGAGCAGAGAAACATGGAGACCTCATACCACCAAGAAAGCGGTGCCAGGAGCAGAGCGCATTCTTTGGACCTGAGGTTCCTGCACTGAGATGCTCCTAGGCCAAGGGAAGACTGATGACAAGGACCTTCCTCCAGAGCTGATAGAGAAAGAAAGTCTTACCCTGAAGCCAGCGCCATGAATTTGGACTTCTAGCCTACTAGACTGTGAGAGAATAAATTTCTCTTTGTTAAACCCATCCACTTGTGGTATTTCTGTTATCACAGAACTAGATGACTAAGACATGTGTCAACTCAGCTAAGCCATGGTTCCCAGTATTGTGTGGTTGTCCTACATTTTGTGATCTGTGCTAATTTTGGGATTCGTCAGCCTCTGCAGCCCTGTGAGTCAACAGCCCACCATCTGACCTACCAGCTCTGGGTTCATCAGCCCCTGCAACTTGTGAGTTGGGAGAAACCTCCAGCCTGACGCCTGACCCATGGATTTGGGACTTGCCAGCCTCCACAGTAGTGTGAGCCATTTCCTTGAGATAAATCACTCTCAATATATTTATGTATATATGCTTCACTGGTTTTGCTTCTCCAGAGAACCCAGCCAAAGGCATTGGCCCATAAACTTTTTCTGTAAAGGGCCAGAGATTAAATATTATGCATATTGCACAACTCTACAACTTTCAGCAAAAGCTGAAAACTGGGTATGGATGTGTTCCAGTAAAACTTTACAAAAACTGGCGGTGGGCTGAATTTGGTCCATACTACATAGTTTTCCAACCCTGATCTAGATCAGTAACTTTCCAATTTTCTTTTCTACAAAAAGCTGAAGTATTTCATTCAAATGAAGTAATATATGGAATTCAAGATGCAAAAGAGATCAAAGTGGTGTTTCTTCGGTTGAGGCAAGGGTTTACCAAGGTGGTTCTCAAGGAAATTCCAGAATATTCTGGACAAGCCTACTGAGAGTATGGATTTGAACCCTCCAATCTTACCAATTGCATCTTTTCAGAATGAGCAAATCACTCTCTGCTTAAAATTCTTCAATGGCTTAAAATCCTAGCAATGGCTTCCCATTGCTCCTAGGCTAAAGTTCTTTCCCCAGCCTATATGACCTATGTGGCAGTGTGGCTCAATGGTGCTAGACCCTGACTGAGAAGACTCTAGGCCTGACTATACCACTTATTGGCTGTGTGATTGGGGGAAAGTTACTTCGCTTCTCTCAGTTTCCTCACCTACATGCAAAGAATATTCATATAACCTACCTTGCATGATTGTGGAAACCCTGGTGGCATAGTTGTTAAGAGCTCAGCTGCTAACCAAATGGTTGGCAGGTCGAATCCACCAGGTACTCCTTGGAAACCCTATGGGGCAGTTCTACTCTGTCCTATAGGGTCGCTATGAGTCAGAATTGACTTGACAGCAATTTTTTTTTTTTTTGCATGATTGTTTTGAGGATTAAATGAGATAATGAATACTTAGCCCTGGCACAATGCCTAGTATTTAATAACATTCAATAAATGAACATCATTATGATGGGAGCTTACTGTTTTTATCAAATTATTGCATCTCTGGAAACAGTTTGTAAACCAAAACAAGTTGGCTGGTGCTCCAGGCCTAAGCTGATGGGAGGTGGTTGGTAGATGGAAAGAAGCCCTAAGGAAAAGATCTATCAGGTTTCTCCACTGTTATTTTTTGTTCTTATTTTATGCAATATTAATCATGGGAGGAGGTCAGATCAAGCTGTTTTTTCAAAGTCTTCTGGACCTCATGTGGATAAAAACATTGCCAAGTTTATCGCTTTTGTTCTCTGGAAGGAAAACTGATCTGTCTCTCAGCCTTTGGGAAGCTTAGACAGATCCAAAGAACAATGGGAAAGGCAGAGGGTAAAAGGCCCAACTGTGGTGCTGTGTTAGCTTCTACTGGGGAGAAAAAAGTTACAACAATTTATGGTAGACACTGTTAGTTGCTTTCCCAACAGCTATGGCCACCCTTCTTCTTTCTTCTTAATGAAGCTGCAGGAATCATGGGCCATGTGTTCCAGGAAAGGAAGGGCCCCTTCACGAGCCCCAGAGACTAAAGCTTTATTAGTTCAAGCTACGCATGTGGGTTCCTCTTTCCTGTGATTGAATGAGAAGTGAGCATATGATACACCTATGACCAGTAAGATGTGAGAAGAACACAATGAAGTTTGGGGGTCCTCAAGACCACCCTCATTTCTGACACCAAATGCACATTGGGAGGATCCCCAAAACTACCCTCACTTCTGACACCAGCTGTACATCCCAGGGACCCAAAGACCACCCTCAGGTTTAATAACTTACCAGAAGGACTCACAGAACTCAGCAAAACCATTATACTCACAATTACGGTTTATTATAGTGAAAGGATACAGATTAAAATCAGCCAAGGAAAGAGGCAGATAGGAAAGAGACCAGGAGACTGCAAGGGCAGGGCTTCCAGTTGTCCTGTCCTTGTGGAGTCATGTGGACAGGGCTTACTTCTCCAAGCAATAATGTGTCACAATACACATGGAGTATTGCCAACCAGGGAAGCTCATCTGAGCCTTGGTGTTCAGAGTTTCTATTGACTTCTTCATAGCTAAGCTTAATCTCTAGACTCTTGGATGTAAAAGAGATCAAAGGAGTACTTCTTTGGTTGAGGCAATGGTTCATCCAAGGCAGTTCTCAAGGAAATTCCAGTAGTAGTCTGGACAGGCCTACTCAGGGTATAGATTCGAAATTTCTAATCTTACCGAAATGCCTCTTTTCAGAATAGGCAAGTCATTCTCTGCTCAAAATCCTTCAGTGGCTTCCCATTGCTCCTAGGCTAAATACCACCATAAACCTCATTGTTAGCATAGACTATTTGGCATGACTCAAGGACTCTAGGTAAATCAAGGCACTTTTATCAGGCAGGACATTCCAAAGGCTTAGAGGTTACCTTGGAATCCCTGGTGGTGTAAATGGCTAAGTGCTGGACTACTAGCCAAAATGTTGGTGGTTGGAACCCACTCAGAGGACCTCAGAAGACAGGCCTGGGGATCTGCTTCTGAAAGGTCACAGCCTTGAAAGCCTTATGAAGCAGTTCTACTCTGCACCACGAGTTAGGATCAACCTGACAGGAACTAACAACAATAACTACTACAGAGTTTACCTCCCAGGAGCCAGGAGCAAAGGCCAAAGGTTAATCCTTTACAGCACAGACTCACAGAGTTTTTTTTTTTTTTTTCCCTTTCAAACGTCAAAAGGGATACAATACACAGATGTTCTCTCTCCCCACATTTGTTGCTTTTGGTACAAATATGTGAGGCCTGGAACCGTGGCAACCATCCTGTGACCATAAGGTGACCTACCTGAGGACAGAAGTCACATGCAGAGGGTGCAGAAAGAAAAGATGGGATGCTCTCAATTCTCCTGAAGTCTTGAGACAAACTTTTTGTCGTGTGAGATAACATACCTCCCTAACCCCATTGGTGATCCAATTATTTTCTACTTTGAATAATTTGTCAATACCATGTGTTTGCATTAATGGAAGCATGCAGAATCATTGAGAGTATCTGGATTTTTGGTAGGTAGTATGGATTGTTTTTGTTGTCCCCTCTTATAAGGCTACCTTTAGTGCCCCTTGGTACACATGACGTACCATTAATTCTACCCCAGAGTATCCACCAGGGTCTACTGGTACATATGGGTAAATTTAAAAATTTTCAAAATTTCTACTTTTCCTACCAAAAATTCAGACACCTCATACAAAACCCTGTAACAACAGTAGTTTGTGGTATATGCCGTTTCTTCAGTTTTGAACAGTGATAAAGGCTCCTGCATTGTGGCATTATGCACTATCAGTGGTACAACAGCTCCCCAATAAGCTCCAGAGACTGAAAAATTTCATGGTCGTTATATGCACTGCCGGGCACAAAAGGGTTAATGCTTAACCTATTTTAAGTTAGATTTTCTGGCTACTTGCAGCAGAAAGCTTCCTAACTCATATACCTGATTATAAGAATATTATGGTCTGCCTGAGATGGATGCACAACAAGTAAGAGTTTCTGAGGCAAACTGTACTACAGTATGAAGAACACTTGGATAATAGTAGTATCATCAGAGTCACTTAGCTGATTTCATTTCCACAATTTATAATATGGGTGCAGTAGAGATGTCCTGGGGAGGAGTCTGGGGATATGGGTTTGAAGTTTGGTTTTATCAATACCTCACTAAAAGGTCTTGAACAAGTCATTCAACTACTCTCGAGTTTCAGTGTTCTCACCTGAAATAGAAACCAAAGAAAAATTCTCTGAATTCGTGGCAACTCTCATTTATCATATAAATGTTGTTGTTGTTAGCTGTTGTCATCGAGTTGATTCTGACTCATGGCAGCTGCATATGTGCAGAGTAGAACTGCTCTGTAAGGTCTCTTTTTTTTCCCTTTTTTTACAGATGTACAACTTATTGAGAGCAATTACAATAATTGGCTGTGCAACCCTACCCTTAATCAATGCAATTTTTCCATCACTGTTAACTCCCACCTCCGTAGGGTTTTCAAGGTGTGACCTTTCAGAAGTAGACTGCCAGACCTGTCTTCTGAAGCATCCCTGAGTGGGTTTACACTGCCAACCTTTTGGCCAGTAGTAGAGTACTTAACCATTTGCACCATCCAGGGACTCCTCATCATATAATTAACCCAGTTAATCATGACCATTGGGATATACAGTTGCCAACCCACTTTTTCCACCTTTCTGGTTCATTGGAAAGATGCTTTCTCATTGTCAGTGTGTGCTGCCACAAGGCAGAGGCCTTTATGACTATTTGAAACAAACAAAAAACCAGGTATGTGCTGCGTATTACTATTTCTTCAAGGTGTTGTATGAGGTCTGTGCATTTTTGGTTGGAAACATAGAAATTCTAAAAATTTTCTTTGGGACACAGTTTTTCTCTCTGAACTCTAGGGGGTGTCTGGAGGTAGAATTAGTGGGACACAGTATGTCCCTTGGTGCGTGGAGGGTAGGATTGTTGGGGGAAATCCATACTACCTACCAAAAATTCAACAATACTCAATGATTCAGCATGCTTCCATTATTGAAAACACATGCTAGCAACATAAAAATTCAAAGCAGAAAATGATTGAGTCTTTTTTTTTTAATTTTTATTGTGCTTTAAGTGAAAGTTTATAAATCAAGTCAGTCTTTCACACAAAAATTTATATACACCTGGCTACATACTCCCTATTGCTCTCCCCCTAATGAGACAGCCTGCTCCCTCTCTCCATTCTTTCTTTTTGCATTCATTTCACCAGCTTCTAACCCCCTCTACCCTCTCATCTCCCCTCCAGGGAGGAGATGCCAACATAGTCTCCAGTGTCCACCTGATCCAAAAAGCTCACTCCTTACCAGCATCCCTCTCCAACCCATTGTCCAGTCCGATCCCTGTCTAAAGAGTTGGCTTTGGGAATGGTTCCTGTCCTGGGCCAACAGAAGGTCTGGGAGTCATGACCACCGGGATCCTTCTAGTCTCAGTCAGACCATTAAGTCTGGTCTTTTTATGAGAATTTGGGGTCTGCATCCCACTGCTCTCCTGGTTCCTCAGGGGTTCTCTGTTTCATTCCCTGTCAGGGAAGTCATCGATTGTAGCTGGGCACCATCTAGCTCTTCTGGTCTCAGGCTGATGTAGTCTCTGATTTATGTGGCCCTTTCTGTCTCTTGGGCTTGTAATTACCTTGTGTCCTTGGTGTTCTTCATTCTCCTTTGATCCAGGTGGGTTGAGACCAATTGATGCATCTTAGATGGCTGCTTGCTAGCGTTTAAGACCCCAGACACCTCTCTCCAAAGTGGGATGCAGATTGCTTTCTTAATAGATTTTAATATGCCGATTGACTTAGATGTCCCCTGAAACCATAGTCCTCAAACCCCTGCCCCTGCTACGCTGGCCTTCGAAGCATTCAGTTTATTCCAGAAACTTCTTTGCTTTTGGTTTAGTCCAGTTGTGCTGACCTCGCCTGTATTGTGTATTTTCTTTCCCTTCACCTAAAGTAATTCTTATCTACTGTCTAATTAGTGAATAATTGAGTCTTGAATGGGTTAAAATATTTAAGCAAGAGAAAAATTCATTTTGAGGGGCGGATAGTATATATGCGAATCACTTCAAAGTCATATTGAGGCACACGGCCTCAGAGCCCAACCCTTCTAAGAGACACTTGCTCTGACTTATTCTTCTACACCGAGCAGAATAAGCTACCTTTTCTTCTGAAATTGTGCTTGACAAGATAACCACAGAATGAGCCATAGATGGCCTCAACCCACCTCTGGGTAAACTTAACATCCCAATGAAAGAAAATCAACTTCTTCCTCCATCCTGGGGATCGAACCCTTGTCTAAAGAAAATACATAGCCACCCCCAAACTCTGAGTACCTGCATGAAGGTCAATCTTGAATATTCATGACTTTGCACTTTCTTGTCTGCTCTCTGTAAAAGCCCACCTCCCCAAGCTGCCTGCAAGCAGTCTTGGAGGCAACAGCCCTGATTGCTCCTTTCCCTGTACAATGAAATAAAGGCGTCTTTCTGATCTCCCACATTGACCTCTTGTTTATTGGCTGTAACAAGTCTCACTGAGCAAAACTTGGGGTTTTCACCTGGCAACAACATGCCAATACTAAGGTAGAATTTCCCCAGAGTACTAAGGAGGTGCATACGAGGGGCATTTAGCCAAGGCTTGGGTTGGGGAGTGCTTTTCAAGTTGAATTTCAGAGAACAAGAGTTAATCACGTGATGAGAAGTGGGAAGAATGTGTTGGGTGAGGGACATCATGGAGCACACACGTGAATGTGTGTGTGTGCATGGGTATGTGTTTGCATGGTAGGGTGTGTGCTACTAGGTAAGCAGCTCCTTATTACCAAAAAGCCAAGGGTCAGGTGGGAGATGAGCTGGAGAGGTAAATAGGGACCACCTCCGGCAAGGAATTTTCCATACCTAGCTAAAATGCACAAGCTGACTTTGTAGCATCCCTTTTCACTGTACAAGAAGGGGGAAAAATTCCCCTCAAGCTACAAATTGGATGCTTGTGGCAATAAGTCAAAAACAGAGGTTTACAAAGACAAGGGCAATGGTTTCCCCCTCCTCACTCAATCCCTGTCATTCTTCTACCAAAAGAACAAGGTTAAGTTTGGTATGTGAGCTTCTACACTCTTCTCTGTGTTCATATAGTTACATGTAAGCATATGTGTTGTTGTTGTGAGTTGCTGTTGAGTTGATTCTGACTCATGGTGACCCCATTTGTTATAAAATAGAACTGCTCCATAGGGTTTTCTTGGCTGTAATCTTAACAGGAGCAGATCAGCAAGACTCTTCTTCCGCGGTACCATTAGATAGGTTTGAACTGTCAGTTGGCAGTCAAGTGCAAACCATTTTTGCCACCTGTCATCATATACATATTTTTTTCTTTTTCCTACTTGAAAATAAAAAGAATTATATTATACTCACTATAGTAGGCAACTTGCTCAGGTTGATACATGGTAAAAAGATACATGGAGATGTTTTTAATTCATCTTAAAGCTGCCGTATAATATTCCATAGAATAAACAAACCTCAAAACTAATTCAACAATCTCTCTGTCAATGGACAACACTGAGTCTGCTTCCAGCCTTTTTCAGCCATTATTGATAATACTGCAATTAACATACTTGTGCTTATCTTTATATATGGTACTTTCATTTCTATGGTATAGATTCCTCAAAGCTGGGTTGGTAGATGGAGGGATATTTATATATCTAATTTTAACAGATATTGTCAGATTAATTTCCTAAAAGATTATACCGTTGTATTTGTACTGCAGCACTGTGCCATTTTTCTAATGAGTAGTCAACCCAAAGACACTATTTTTTCATCCATCAGATTGGTAAATGCTGGCCTGAATGAGGGGAAAAGATTTCATGCATTTGAGGTTCTTGGGAGAAATGAGGTCTGGTGATCTACTTTCTAAAATTAGCCAATGAAAACCCAATGGATTACAACAAGAATATTGTTCAAAATACTGCTGGAAGATGAGCCCTCTAGGTTGGAAGGCACTCAAAACACACAGTGGCTGCAACAACAGACTTCAGCATACCAACTACTGTGACAATGACAGGCCTAGGCAATGTTTTGTTCTGTTGTACATGGGTAAAAAAATGGCATGGAGGTGGTGTCTGACCTCCTCCAACTTCACAAGTGGGAAGGTAAACCAAGATCAACAGAATAAGGCTCATTCATGTGAGGCAGAGGCCAGACAAGCCTTCTCTCTTCACCATCTTTACCAATTCTGACACCAACTGGCCCTCACACAGCACTACTTCTCTGCTGGGCTTGATAATTCATTGCAATGACCACACAGAACTCACAGATCATACTCACAATTATGGGGTTTATTAGGGAAGTAACAGTTATAATTCAGGCTCAGGAACACTCAGGATAGAGCTCTTCCATCAAAACAGCCTCTTCTCAGCCGTGCTGGCAGACACACCTCTCCCTGGCCCTAGGCCGCTCCCCAAAGGCACTCAGCTTTCCCCCTCCATGGGCCCAGAAGTCCACCATGCTGTCTCCTGCTGCTGGGTCTCTCCTGCCACTACTTCTTACCGTCTTCAGGGTTACAACTTGCTCTCTCTTTCCCTCTTTCTCTTTCTCTCTCAGTTTCTTGCTTCCAGGAGCTCCTTAGTGCAGGGATCCTGGGTTCAAAGGACATGTTCTCCGCTCCTGGATGTTCTTCTTTGGTGGTGGTAGGGCCCTCCTCTCTGCTCTGGAATTGGCTCTCTTTTAAGGCAAAACTGACCAATCCTCTTGGTAGGCGACAATTACCCTATCACCTGGGTGGGAGTTACAAGACCATGGCTAGAAAGGCCACACAAAAGTAACCAATTGTACCTCAGTGGAATTGCCATGAGTCGTAGCCAACTGGACAACAACTAACAACAATGAAACCTGAATGGCAGAGAGTTTGCTTGAGCCCTCTCTGGGAAGAGAGCTGAACTAGAGAACCTAGTTTGAAGCAAGGCACCTGGATACCAAATAAGCCTGAAGAGTCACAGAGAAAAGTGGTCCTGAAACTAGGATGGCTTAAGGCCATGCCGCTTTTCTCATTCCTTGTATTCAGGGAATAAGCCATAAGTGTTCCCATCTCCAGACCTTTGCTAAACATGCTCTCTTCCTAGGTGCCATTCTTCTCCCAGCCCATATGCACATGTCAAACCCTTACTCTTAGTTCAAGACCCAGCTCCGCTTCCTCCTCCTCCAAAGAAGCCTCCATGTACCTCCATTGTAATTAATTGTAATTAATCTCCCCCTCTACCATTTGCTTGAACAACAATAAAAGCAACAGCTACTACTGTGATCATCTGTGATGTGCTAGGCATCATGCTATGCACTTTATCCACATTCTTATTCAATCCTCAATAATCTTAATAGGTATGTCATATTGTTATCTATATTTTGAACATGAGAAAACTAAGGCTCAGAAAGTTTAGGTCACTAGCTCAAGGACACATAGCCAATAAATGCTGAAACTGAACTTGACCTCAAGTGTGTCCGACTTCAAAGCCCAGACTCCACTCATCACCTAACGTTACATAATTAAAGAAGAATTTTATTGAGAAAATCTTATTTAATGGCAAACTGGCTGGGCCATTGATCTGTAAATACTGCCTGATGAATGTGTTTTCTACATTCTTGTAAGCAATCTTATCCCACAATGAATCTTACGAATGGAGCAAAGTTGTCAAGTCCTATGGTAAATGGCACGCATCGTGATGTTAGCAGGATCCAAGCTTTCTGCTGCTAATTTTTCACTGGGTTGCAAGCTTTAATTTAACTGTCAGACCCTGGGTCTTTTGCCAGCTCTAATGGAGGATGATGGCAGTGATGGTAATTATTTCTAACACTGGTACCTCCTTCGTTTACCTTTTGGTCGCAAATACTCAGCAGCTTCAAGCTAATTTCCTTTCTTATTTTCTTCATTAGTTTGCAAACTCCCACTGCCAACAAAAACAGCCCATCTAATAAAAATGTCAACACGGTGTGTTCAAAAATTAGACTGTCTAATAAAATTGTATTTTCGCAAGGCAGTCCGAATATGTCACACTGTGGAAACCACTTTCCAAAGACAGATTGTAGAGGTCAAAAAGTTGTTGGGATTTTTTTTTTTTTTTTTTTTTTAACCCCACAGTGGCAAACCTCATCATGACAGGTTCTTGAAGATATTGTTTTGATGCTTTGAAAATCGGTTTCCAATCTACTCTGGACACATCTGATAAAATTGCTGGAGTCAAATGTCTTTGCTTCAAATTAAGACCACGGATTTTCTGCTCATAGTGAAATTAATAGGAGAATTACCCAAAAGAAGCCACTGGGATTTGGCTTGCTGTTTATATACCATTCTTTCCACCATTAAACAATGCAGAGAGAAAATGGGGCCTGCCAACCAACGCTTATTATCAGGGGTGCTATTCTCTAGCAAATCTCAGAGGCTGAACAACCTGATTCAAATTGCTAGGTAGCAACTAAAATTGTGGATGAGAATAAAAGCACCAATGACAATTGAGAACCAGACAAGAAAGGTGGCTGACCTTGGGTGGGACTGAGCTGCAAAAAAGAGACAAAGGCTGAACTACAAATGGATCATTTTAAATGGAATCTGAAGAGAAAAAAAATCCTCCCAAATGGAACGCTTGGCCAAATAAACACTGGCATGTTTACCGTGCTGATTTAGAGAAAAGAAGCCATTTAGAGGGGTCCTCATCTTCCACTTAGCCCAATTCAGAGGAGTCATAAGTGAGGATGACAATAAAAATATGTGGGTTATGGAATCCCACCCCCTTGTTATAAAGGGAGAGAATAGTCCGTGTAAGATGAAAGAAGGGGCAGAGTCATGTCTGAAACCTATTCACGTGTACACGTGCATGCACACACACACACGCATGCACACACACCATGTGCAGTGTTTGTGTGTGTGTGTGTGAGAAAGAGAGAGATCTAGGAAAAGAGACAAAGAAAGCTATAAAATCAGACAGACAGAGAAATAAACCCAGGAACAGACAGAGGCTGAGATAGAAATGGAGAGACAGGCAGAAGCAGAGAAAGAGGGAAACAATGTATTTCTGAAAGCTGCATAACCAGGAGTTAGTTATTATTTTGCTTATTTTTTGTTTGCTTGTGTGCGTACAGCTTAGCTGCGAGAAATAAAGACATCAAGTGGCTGTGTGAGATCGTTAAGCATTCCATGAAATGAGCAAGAGAGATTTCCAAATTGCCCAAAAATAATTCCTGGCAAGGAGGCCAGAATTCCTTGTTTGTTACAGTAAATTTGAAATCTTGTTTTTGAAAGTCTCCACTGTATTCTGCCACTAATTTTTATTAAAAAGCACTTTTATGTAATAACAGTTAAGAGTCACCAGGTGCTTTCAGGAGCCCTGATGGCACAGTGGTTAAGAGCTTGGCTGCTAACCAAAAGGTCAGCATTTGGAATCCACCAGCGGCTCCTTGGAAACCATATGGGGCAGCTCTACTCTGTCTATTGGGTTGCTATGAGTCAGAACCGACTAGACGGCACCTAACAATAATGACAGGTTCTTTCTATGAGTCAGGCACTTCTTTAAATACTTACATGGATTAACCCAGTTAACCATCATTACATCTATATGAGGTACCAAAACCTGTTGCTGTCGAATCGATTCCAACTCAAAAAAAAACCCTATAGGACAGAGTAGAACCGCTCCATAGAGTTTCTAAGGAGCGCCTGGTGGATTTGAATTGCCGACCTTTTGGTTAGGAGCCATAGCACTTAACCACAAAGCCATATGAGGTAGGCATTGCTATTACCAGCCTCATTTTACACATGAGGAAACCGAGTCACAGAGTGATTTGATAACCTGCCCAAGGTCACACAGCTAGGAAGCTTTGGAAACCAAAACCAGTTGCCATCAACTTGATTCTGACTCTTGGTGACCCCATGTGTGTCAGAGTAGAACTGTGCTTCCCTACAGTTTTTAATGGCTGAATTTTTGGAAGTAGATTGCCAGGTCCTTCTTCCGAGGTGTCTCTGGGTGGACTCAGACCATCACATTTTAGTTAGCAGCTGAGCATGCTGTTTGCACCACCCAGGGACTCCGGAAGCTTTGGAGCCTGGATTTAAACAAGGCAGCTCTGGCCCCAGCTTCTGTACTCTTAATTACTGCCCCATACTGACCTCCTGCTATCCTGTACTGTATTTTTATGTATTTCTATATATTCTACAAAAATAGAGTGCTGTGAAAATTTCCAAAGGAATAAAATATATCCTGATCAGAAAGCGTATTTTAAGCCGACTGCTGAGTTAAGCCAAGTTGAACTGTTTTTCAGGGTAGAACTTCTCACCTACACTACACTAAATGTGCACTGTGAGTATCTAAGAGGCTAATTCACAGCATCTTCTGAATCTGTTCGATACTGGATTTTTTTCCTCTCAGCAGATTCTTGTAATGATATAAAATTGGTGGGTGTCATGGATTGAACTATGTCCCCCCAAAATACCTGTCAACTTGGCTAGGTCATGACTCCCAGTATTGTATGATTGTCTACCATTTTGTCATCTGATATAATTTCCCTATGTTGTAAATCTTATCATTATGATGTAATCAGATGGATTAGTGGCAGTTATATTGATGAGATCTACAAGATTAGATAGTGTCTTAAGCCAATCTCTTTTGAAATATAAAAGACAGAAGTGAGCAGAGAGACATGGGTACCTCACACCACCAAGAAAGCAGCACTGGGAGCAGAGTGCGTCCTTTGGACCCAGGGTTCCTGTGCAGAGAAGCTCCTAGGCCAAGGGAAGACTGATGACACAGACCTTCCTCCAGAACTGACAGAGAAAGCCTTCCCCTGGAGCTGATGCCCTGAATTTGGACTTGTAGCCTACTAGACCATGAGAGAATAAATTTCTCTTTGTTGAAGCCATCCACTTGTGGTATTTCTGTTACAGCAGCACTAGATGACTAAGACAGTGGGAAAACCTAATCTAGATATTCTTTGAGGTATCTCCCAACTTGAGGACTCCCAGACTTTGTGATTCTTTACTTAGTGACTATAAATGAAAATAAATTAAAAAAAAAAGAGACAAAAATCTCTTTAAAAACAATAAAGTAAGCCACATTCTATTATTCATTCAACAGTCATTTATTGGGCACCCACTTTGTACCAGGGGAACCTGTTCACCATAAATGCCTAAAAATGCAGAGGGAGGGGTAAGGAGTGAACGGAGTTGATCTCTGAGCCAGGAAAGTTATGGAAGGTGACATTTGAGGAGGTGACATTTAAGCAGAGTTTCAAAAGAGGTTACGTAATGAACCATGTGACCACTAGGAATAAAGTGTCCAAGGCAGAGGGGAGAGCAGGCACAAAGGCCCTGAAACAGATGTTGACATGCTAGAGGATCTGTAAGGAGCCAATATGGCTGGAGGACTATGAGGGATAAAGTGGTTGGAAAAGTTTGGAGAAGGACCAGGTAGTTATGTTGGGTCTTGTAGCCAGTAGGTAGGACTTGTGTCCTTTCCTCTAACCATGCGGTCATGCAACGAGTCTTGAGAGCCAGTTTCTCCCAGGAAGAAGAGTAGGTGATACTGACCCCAAAATGGTATCCCCAGTAGAGAGTAGCAAAAGAACCCAGTCACTAAGATATCTGAAAAGCAAAAGCTATAAAGGGAGCTTGTAGCCTACTTGATCATATACTTAGTGACTACAAATGATTATCTACCATTTTGTCTTCTGATGTAATTTCCCTATATTGCAAATCCTGTCGTTGTGATGTAATCAGATGGATTAGTGGCAGTTATATTGATGAGATTTACAAGATTAGATAGTGTCTTGAGACACAAAAGAGAGAAGTGAGCAGAGAGACATGGGCACCTCCTCACACTCTAACACTAAAAGTAAACCTGTGCTTACCTTGCTTACTATGTCATCTGCCGCTGCCTGCACGGAGTCCTCAGCTCTCCTGGCTTCTCTGGCCTCCTTGGTTGTCCTTATGCCTCCTGATCATGCCTTTGCATTTATCTACTACTCTCCCTCCTCTCTTGTTGTTGTTGCTGGGTGCTGTCAAGTTGATTTTGACTCATAGTAACTTCATATGACAGAGTAGAACTGCCCCATTGGGCTTTCAATGCTGTGATTTTTATGAAAGCAGATTACCAGGAGCAGATCGCCTCTACTTGATGCCAAATGTTGGAGTTCCTCAGGATTCAGTCCTGGACCTCTTGTTCTGTATGTTCCTATAATGCTGTCAAATTCCATAGGATATATCACCATCATGCTTTCAAAATTCCTACCTATAATCACTCACTAGGCGCTATAATCACCCGGCGCTCCTTGGAAACTCTATGGGGCAGTTCTACTCTGTCCTATAGGGTCTCTATGAGTCAGAATCGACTCGACAGCAGTAATCACTCATAATTTAAATTTAGAAATTAAAATATGTCTACCTTTGTGATGCTCTCTAACATTAACTATAAGACATGAGAAAGTTACTTACAGAATTTTTGAACGCAGGCGTAGAAACATGGCAGCAAGTGAAGTATGTAAAGAAGGTAAATGACCTTTAAGTTGATTTTGACCTGATGTGCTATGATAAAGAAGACACAGCATAGTTAATCTTCGTAAACTAGCATTGAGACATAAGTCTAAACGATCCCCCTAAACTCTAGCCTTGAAGAAAAGATGCATCATTTGGCTTATTTCTAACCCTGGAAAGAAGACATAATGTACTAGTCTTTGACATCACACTGGCCTTTATTATGTGAGGCCAAAGTGAGAATTTCACACAAACCAAGATCAAACCTGTTGCCGTTGAGTCGATGTCAACTCATAGTGACCTATAGGAAAGAGTACAACTGCCCCATAGAGTTTCCAAGGAGCACCTGATGGATTCGAACTGCCAACCTTTTGGTTAGTAGCCATAGCTTTTAACCACTACACCACCAGTGTTTCCAATAAAAAAAAAAAATTCCTGCCCACTCCCTGAGAGAAACCAAAGGGAACTTTCTCCAGTCTCTTACTCTCTCTGAAGACAGACATCCTGCTGAGACTACCCGCTGCCACTGACCTTAGACCCTAGCTACGAGGGACCTCCTGGGGTTCAAGTCTTGCTTAAGCCTTCCTCCTGAGACGTCTCCTTAAACGCAAAAGCCTTAAGTCCAAAGAGTTGGACTCTAACCATTGAATTAACATTGTAATTGTTAATTCTGATTATTCCAGCTCTAAATGAGTATCATGAGGTCTTATTTGCGTGTCTTGCCATGACTACCTTGCAATAAACTAAAATGAGCTTATACATGATAAACCTGGGTATTGCCTAATTAATTTTCTAAGATAAAATCCTGTATGACACCTCTTCCAGTTCTTCCCATCCCTTCCTGTGCCAGATTCCCAATAAATCCAAAGGATCTCAGAGGTCGACACAGCAAGGCAACTTGACCATTATGTCTACCTGTTAATTAGTTGATAAAAGGGAGGAAACTGAGTCTGTGCACCTGAGGGAGAGAGCAGGGTATGGCCTTAGGGAGGTGCCAGCAGAGGGTGAAATGACCAGGATAACAAACGACATTCAACCACTTTGATGCTAATCTCAGTGTAACAATGAAGTCTTCAATGTTTGTTAATGAACTGCTTGCAAGGATGCTACAATATAGGCAACTGTGATTTTAAAAAAAAGGAAACTCTGGTGGCATAGTGGTTAAGAGTTCGGCTGCTAACCAAAAGGTCAGTAGTTCAAATTCACCAGGCACTCCTTGGAATCCCTATGAGGCAGTTCTACTCTGTCCTAAAGGGTTGCTATGAGTTGGAATTGACTCGATGGCAATGGGTTTTTTTTTGGTTTATTGGAAAATAAGAAAAGCATTCCTGACTCCAGGCTTCAAAGCAGCCAGAATTATTTCTTAGCTGGTCTCACTGCCACCATTGAGAAGACACCAACAATTTTTTAATTCAAAATATTATCAATCAGGGGTAAGTTTTAAGTGGAGGCAGTCTCTACGACCTTGGCTTTATTTTATACCCTGAATTCAAAGCACTGGAAATGTAACAAATCCACAGTTTCAATATCATTCAAAATGAATAGTTTTTCCTTTAATTATTCCAAGCTAAAGCATCCTTCATTGAGATGCATTATTTGAGAATTTTATCTGGAACTCATGAATATCAAAGAAGGCCTTGAGCTTTTTCAAAACCCATTCCTTTCCACTGTTAAAAACAATTACAAGTTCAAAATAAGGCAAGAAAACCTGTACAGGAAATTTTCTAGCTCAGTTTTGTTACTCAAATTTAGGCGGACTGGAACTCTATTAATTTAAACGTTAAAGAGAGAAAGAGATATAGATAGATAGAGAGAGAGAGAGAGAGAGAGAGAGAGAGAGAGAGAGAGATAGATAGATAGATAGATAGATAGATAGATAGATAGATAGATAGATACAGATAGGTGGCTAGATGGCTAGATAGGTAGGTAGGTAGGCAGATGGATAGATAGATGAGGTAGATAGGTAGGTAGGCAGATAGATGAGATAGGTAGATGAGATAGATAGGCAAATAAACAGGTAAGTAGATAGAAGACAGAAATGATAGACACAAGTAATTATATCCAAGCATAAGAGAAAACACAGTAAAAGCAATATTTCATTTACTCTTCATAACAACTCTATATGGAACATATGAATTTTATCCCCATTTTATAACTGAAAAAGTGAACCTATGTTTGTGTTCTTTTTCTCTGTGCTTAAGGATGTTGAGGAATTTGTCCAAGTTTACTTAGCTTAAAAATGGAAACATTGGCTATGATGATAATGACAAAGCCATAGCCATCTTTGTTTTTTAACCACCACCTGTCTGTCTGTTTGTCCTGTGGTGGCTGGTGTGCTGCTATGATGCTAGAAGCTATGCCACCAGTATTTCAAATATTAGCAGGGTCACCCATGGTGAACAGATTTCAGCAAAGCTTCCACACTAGGATAGACTAGGAAGAAAGGCCTAGTTTACTTCCAGAAAAGTAGCCAATGAAAACCTTATGGATCACAACAGAACACTGCCCGAATTCCTTGCTTTGAACATGTTAACAGGAGGGATAAACTGTTGGAGAAGAACATCGTGTTTGGTGAAGAGAGGTGCAACAAGGGTGAGGGAGACCCTCAGTGAGATGAATTAGCATAACGGCTGCAACATTGCATGTCAACAATAGTGAAGACAATGCAGGACTGGGCAGCCTTTTGTTCTGTTGTACATAAGGTCACTATGAGTTGGAGTAGACCTGACAGCAGCCATCTATCTGTCCTGTTTTTTAATCACTTGCGTGCTAGTCACCAGATAGGTATTTCACATGCATTATATCAATATATTTAGGCATCACAATAAATCTTTAGCAGTCCCTATTTAAAATGGGGAAATTGAGCTCAGAGAAGTTAAGTAGCTTGTCCTAGGTCTCACAACAGGTGACATCATAATTAGAAACCAGGTCCATCTGATACTAATAGCCAAGATCTTTCTACTGTGCCATGTTTTGTCTCTTCTAGTTTGGTATTTTGAGATTTTATTAAATATTTGAGTCAAAAGCCATCAGCTGTGTCTATGCAGACTTCAGAAGTCTGTTGGTGAATTTGTGAACCTATTTTTCATTTGTTTTCCTCTGTGCAGCTTGTTTATAGAAATCACAGATATAGAGCATTCAAAAAGCTCTGCTCACAAATGTCTCACGGGTATTATATCTTGAGATCTGAGTAAATAAGACTCTCCTTTAAAATGTAAGGACTATTAGAAAGTCACATCTTAGTTTTAACAGTCAGATAACCCAATGTATACGTGAGTAGCGTACCCATTGCTGTCGAGTCGATGCCGACTCATAGTGACCCTATAGGACAAAGTAGAACTGCCCCACAGAGTTTCCAAGGAGTGCCTGATAGATTTGAACTGCTGATCTTTTGTTTAGCACCTGTAGTACTTAACCACTACACCACCAGGGTTTCTGTGAGTAGCATACTGAATGGGTATTGTAACTGTGGTAGAAGGATCATTTTCTTTTCCTTCAGTCAGGGACATTGCAGAGGAGAAGGAGGGATAAAAATACTTGGTAGGTTTTTTTTAAATACAATTTTTTATTTTATAATAATTTTCGATTTACGGAAAAATAGCAAAGATAGTACCCCCCCCCAAAAAAAAACCCCAAACCCGTTTCTGTTGCGTCCATGCTGACTTATAGCAACCCTATAGGATAGAGTAGAACTGTCCCACAGGGTTTCTAAGGAGCGGCCGGTGAATTCTAACTGCTGACCTTTTGGTTAGCAGCTGAGCTCTTAACCACTGTACCACCAGGGCTCCAAAGATAGTACAATCTTCTATAATAGGTTCCCCTATTATCAACATCTTACATTGTTGTTGTGTGCTGTCAAGTCAATTCTGACTCATAGTGACCCTATATGACAGAATAGAACTGCCCCATATGGACTGCTATAAGTTGGAGTCTACTCAACAGCAATGGGTTTAGATTTTTTATGGAAGGAGCCCTAGTGGTGCAGTGGTTAAGTGCTCAGCTGCTTAAGGTGGGTGGTTTGAACCCATGAGATGTTCCATAGGAGAAAAGTGTGACAGTCTGCTTCCGTAAAAATTACAGCCTTGGAAACCCTATGGGGCTGTCCTGTAGGGTTGCTATGAGTTGGAATAGACGTGATGGCAACAGGGTTGGTTTGGTTTAATCTTTATGAACAGATTGCCGGGTCTTTTCTCCCAAGGAGCCATTGGTGGGTTCAAACTGCTGAACTTTCGGTTAATAGCCGAGCATATAACCACTGTGCCACCAGGGCTCCTTAACATCTTACATTAGTATGGTACATCTGTCATGATTAATGAATCAGTATAGATACATTATTATTCATTAAAGTCACTAGTTTATTCGTATTTCTTTAGTTTTTAACCTAATGTTCTTTTTCTGTTCTAGGACCGTTAATCCACAAGCCTCTCTTGGCCACAACAGTTTCTCAGCCTCGTTTTTGATGTCCTGACAATTTGAGAAGTACTGGTCAGGTATCTTATAGAATGTCTATTGGGATTTGCCTGATGTTTTTCTCATGACTAGACTGGAGTTGTAGGTTTTTGGGGAGTTCCTAGGTGGTGCAAATGGTTAAGTGCTCAAGTACGAGCTGAAAGGTTGGCAGTTTCAACCCACCCAGAGGCGCTGCAGAAGAAAAGACCGATGACCTACTTCAGACGGATCAGCCAGTGAAACGCCTGTGGAGCACAGCTCTACTCTGCACACGTCGGGTCTCTGCGAGTTGGAATTGACTCGATGGCAACTAACAACAACAGCATAGGTTTTTGGGAGGAAGAACACAGAGGTAAAGTGCCATTTTCATAACATCATATTAAAGATGCATGCTATCCACCTGACTTTTCACTCTTGATGTCGACCTTGATCACCAGGCTAAGGTGGTGATTTTCAGGTTTTTCCACTGTAAAATTACGTTTTTTCTCCCTTTCCAAGTTATACTAATCTTTGGAAGGAAGTCACTGCGCGAAGCACAAACCCAAACGCAAAGAAAATGGGGCATTATTTTATTCATAAACCCCAAGGAGACTGAGTATTATCAAAACACAGATAATAGAGCACCTTTGATGTATAAAATGCTATGCTAGATCATAATAGCAATATTTGCTATTAAAAATAACAATAAATTGAGATTAAAATTACTCAGATAAAGCTAACTGTCAATTTTTTGGCATAATCACACCAAGAATATTTTTAAGTGACTTTTTTTTTTTTGACACACAATATTTTGACTTTGCATTCCAAGTGGTATATATCCTCAAAACAAAAAGAATGTAAGCTGTTTCCAGTAGCCTTAGCATTAATAATACTATTATTATTATTTTGAAAGTTTATAAATATATATGTACACATATATAATTAAATACATAATGTTAATGTCATTTTCTACCTAGATTTTCAGCATAAGAGAAAACGGATATAAAATTAAAACAATTAAGTAAAAAAAAGTATAATTTTTATTTGAATTGGAGGTATCAGTATAATTCAGGATTTACCTTTTTTTTCTTAATAAAAATACATATTTCCTAGCTCTGAACACTAAAAACACTAAGAGGCTTTGGCAGCCCATTAGCAATTAATACCCGTAAGCTCAGATTGTGGCCTCTCAATACCATTTCCTATGAAAAGGACTCAGGGTTATTTCAGCAAATGGTTAACTCCAGGTCTAAGACAAGAAATAAAAAGAGGACATTGTCACAACATTTTGCATCAGAAAACAAGCCAATGGCAATGACATAAAAGTTCATCTGAAGGGGCTTCCACAAGCGAAAGGTGGGACAATCTAAGCATAGGGGGGAAAAAACGGCCACGAAGGAATAAAACACATCAAATACATAAAAATGTATGAGTTTATAAATTACATTAAACCTAAAAAGTAACTAGTCATCTTTGGAAATTTCTAGGGCAACAGGTCATTACTCAAAATTCATAATTAAAGAGAAAAAAATCAAGTAGCTATCCTGCATTTTGTAAATGGGTTATATTTCAGAGTCACCAAATAGTGCTTAATAGAAAAATTCCCGTTTCTTCTTCCAGAAAAAGAATTTTTTAAATTTGAAAATCACTTTTTTTCAACCATTACAAGTGGGATAACCAGAGTTTCCAGGTGTGATAAAACAGGAAGCACACAGTATCACCGGAGAGGTGTCTCCCCACCTCCCCAGAAAAATTAAACATGAAAATAGTAAGGCTCTGTCATGGATTGAACTGTTTCCCCCCAAAATATCTGTCAGCTTAGCTGGGCCATGATTCCCAGTGTGTGTGATTGTCCACCATTTTATGTGATTGTCCTATATGTAGTAAATCCTGTCACTAAGATGTAATAACATGGATTAGGGGCAGTTATACCGATGAAGTCTACAAGATTAGGTAGTATCTTAAACCAATCTCTTTTGAGATATAAAAGAGAGAAGCAAGCAGACAGATATGGGGACCTCATACCACAAGAAAGTGGTGCCAGGAGCAGAGTGCGTCCTTTGGACCTGAGGTTTCTGCGCTGAGATGCTCCCAGACCAACGGAAGACTGATGACAAGGACCTTCCTCCAGAGCTGACAGAGAGAGAAAGCTTTACCCTGGAGCCGGAGCCCTGAATTTGGACTTCTAGCCTACTGGACTGTGAGAGAATAAATTTCTCTTTGTTAAAACCATCCACTTGTGGTATTTCTGTTATAGCAGCACTAGATGACTAAGACAGGTTTTAAATACCAATTTATAGGAAGTAAAGGGAATAGAGAGGAAGATGTTAAAGAGCTACAAGCTACAATGAACCAAATCCAGAAATTTGGGCAATTCTACAAGACAAACGACCCACTTTCTTTTCCCATAAATGAATGGTATGAACAAAATAGAGTGATATCAGTACATACAACTGTCATAGTTAAAATGTAAGGATACTGTTTGGATCCTGACTTCAAAATTCAACTATAAAAGACATCTTTAGGATAAATGTAGAGTACTGAATATTACTGTTCTTGTTGGGTGCTGTCCAGTTGATTTCAACTCATAAAGACTCTATGTGACAGAGTAGAAATGCCCCATAGGGTTTTCTTGTTTTTTTTTTTTTAATCTTTATGGAAGCAGACTGCCAGGTCTTTAACCATTGCACCACCACGGCTCCTTCCACAATTTCGTACCTTGCTTTTCTTCCTTTACATGTCATTATTGTTGTTGTTAGGTGCTGTTGAGTCAATTTTGAGTCATAGTGACCCCATGCGACAGAATAGAACTGCCCCATAGGGTTTCCTAGGCTGAAATCTTTACAGGAGCAGATTGCCAGGTCTTTTCTCTTGTGGGGTGGCTGGGTGGGTTTGAACTGCCAACCTGTAGATTAGCAGCCAAGCACTTAAGCATCGTGCCACCAGGGCTCATTTTTGAATATTAATATTAATAACAATAATTGAATGTTAGATGGTATATAAGAAATTATTGTTAAATTTGTTGGGTGTAATAACGGTATTGTGGTTATGTTTTTAAAAGTTTATCTTTACTGATACGTACTTAAGTACTTACAGGTGAAATGATAAAATGTCTTGTTTGTTTTAAACTACTCCAGAAAACAAAACAAAAGCAATGGGAAGAATAGATGAACCAAGAATGGCAAAAAGTTGAAAATTGTTGAGACCAGGTGGTGAGTGTCTGGGGATATGTTTGAAAATTTCCCTTAAAAATTAAAAAATAACAATTATTCATGGATGCATTCAACTAACGCCTAATAGGTCCTGCCTCTGTACCTGGTCCTATGCTAGAATTAGACAGGCAAAGATGAGTAACCATGGACTTTAACATCCAGTAAAGGGGTACTTACTAAACAGGTTCATGGCAGTGACAGTTCCCACAGGGAGGAGGTTTGGTAAGCTGCGTATTCCTCTTTTCCTTCATGGTCCCAAAGAATTTCAGCTACCAGGTCCCTACCATTCTTGGAAGTATTGTTTGAAATCCAAAGGTAGCCAAGCTTTGGAGGCCACGTAGAAACCAAGGCAGTGGGAGGTGGGCAAGCCAACGTTCCCCAACATGAGACATCACAGCTTTGGGGCTGTCACTCAAAGAAGGAGCAGCTTCTCCAAATGACATTTGGAGAACATAAAGCCTTAATGGCAACTGTGGGTGGGCAGACTGTGCAGGCGGGCTGGTGGATTAGGTGGATTGGACAAGCCATCAGCAATTCAGTGTTAAGTCTGCCAAGTGAAAGGTTCTGTCACTCTCTGGGGTTGAAAGCTCAAATTCACTTGTGCACTGACCGTGCTCATTAATAAAAGCTGCCATCTCTTGAACGCCTACGAAGTGCCATGCTTTGTGCTGTGTGCTATGCATATCTGATCTCCTTAAATCCTCCTAACAAACTTGAAAATATTTTAACCTTCATTTTTCAGATAAGAAAATTGAGACTCAGAGAAGTGAAGTAATTTGCCCAAGGTCAAACAGCTTTTAGGGATTAAAAAAAAAAAAAAAATCAACAAAAAATTTTTTTTTTTTTTTAAAAACAATGTGTAGGTCAAACAAAGCACACATCCGTGGGCTGGTCAGCCCCCTAGCTTCCAGTTTGAGACCTTTGCTCAGCTCATGACACTGCCAGATGCACCTTTTACTAAAGCCCTGCTCTGATTTCTCAGCTAAAGTGTTGAAGGTTCCAGAGCGTGGAACACAAACCAACCCTAGTCTTCATAAGAACTGGCCGATTTTGACTTGGAAACGCACATTTCTTGGGCAAGTATTGTCTACGTCAAACACACACATGCACAAACACATAGATACAGATGGTATATAATTCTTTATATATGGTTATCTGCAAATAGATATACAAGTCGAGAAACGTATTTTGAGGCCAATGAACACAATTGCAATGTCAGTTTTTTCCACCTTATGAAAAATTTCAGGCAGATCAGAAAGTTGGGAGAGTTTATATTAATAATTCTTTTGAACAATCTTTTCAAAATGTAAGTCAAGCCAGATGGTTTTTGAAAAATCAAACAGTGCAAAAGGGAATACAATGTATAACATTAGTAATTTAAAAAATCCTTTGCTGTCAAGTTGATTCCAACTCATAGAGACCCTGTAGGATGGAGTAGAAGTGCCCCACAGGGTTTCTAAGGCTGTAAGTCTTTCCAGAAGCAGACTGCCACACCTTCCTCCCATAGAGGGGCTGGTAGGTTCAAACTGCTGACCGTTCGGTCAGTGCTTTAATTACTGCACCACCAGGGCTCCTTCACTAATAAAACTAGCAACTAATAATTATTAAGCAACACTATTCTGTTCTGAGAACTTTTCATGCATTAACTCATTTACATCCTCACTACATCCCTATAATGGAAACCCTGGTGGCATAGTGGTTAAGAGCTTGCCATTGAGTCAATTCCAACTCATAGGGACCCTATAGGGCAGAGCAGAACTGCCCCACAGGGTTTCCAAGAAGCAGCTGGTGGATTTGAACTGCCGACCTTTTGATTAGCAGCCAAACTCTTAACCATTGCACCGCCACATCCCTGTAGGCAGGTTATACTAAGACCACCATTTTACAAACGAGGAGATGAAAGTACAGAGACTTGAAGTAACTTCCCCAAGGCCATGGAGTTGGAAAGTGAGTTTCCTTCCCACCTCTGACCCCCCAGTTGACCAGTTTCCCTCCCCGAAACAACCACTGTGACTAATATCTTGTGAGCATTCCAGAAATAATCTATTCATATATAAGCATTATTCCTTTTTTGAGGGGGAAAGAGATTAAATATACAGAAAAGCATAGAGAATAGTGTGACCGACTCCTATGTACTCACCACCTAAAATTAACAAAAGCGAATGCTTGGTTATATTTGTATCAGATTAATATTTAAAATAATAAAACACCACTAAATACAGTTTAAATCTCTCTTTTAATCCCTCATTCACCCTCTCCAGACAACAATTATCTTGAATCAGGTCAGTATCCTTCTAATACTTGATTTTATTCTAAACCCATTGCGATCGAGTCAATTCTGGCTCATAGTGATTCTACAGGACAGAGAACTGCCCTATAGAATTTCCAAGGCTATAATCTTTCTGGAAGCAAACTGCCACATCTTTCTCCTGAGGAGCAGCTGGTGGGTTCAAACTGCTGACCTTTTGGTTAACAGCAAAGCACTTAACCACTGTGCCTCCAGGGCTTCTGTTTTTATTTTATGTATCACTAAAACAGTGTGCATATATCCATAAAGAACATATTTTATGTATTTTCATCTATTTAATGGTATCTTTCTGCAACCTTCATTTTTCTCTGTTACTTTTTGGAGATCTATCTAGGTTTACGGATAGGTCTCCGAAAAATGGTATCTTTCTGTAACCTTCATTTTTCTTGACTCAAAAATTAATATCAAGAAATATGAAGGTTGCAGAAAGATACCAAAAATTAAGTAGATGAAAATACCCTGGTGGTGTAGTGGTTAAGAGTTCGGCTGCTAACCAAAAGGTTGCCAGTTCAAATCCACCATAGCTGCTCCTTGGAAACCCTATGGAGCAGTTCTACTCTGTCCTATAGGGTCGTTATAGGTTAAAATTGGCTTTTTGGTTTTATCTATGTTTATGCATACTGATCTCATCCATGCTTATACATATTTATCATCAATGCTATACAGTCTTCTATTGTATAAATAAATCATATTTTACCCCTTTCCATACTTCAATGTTATATATCAATATTCCTTTAAAAATTTTTATTGAAGTAAAATTCACATAACATAAGGTTCACCATTTTAACCATTTAAAAGTGTATGATTTTAAAGAAGACTAATTTCAAGATAGGAGCAATGACAGTTGAGGGAACCTGGGGACCCTGTCATATTCTTGCCTTCCATGTGGGAGACTTGGGTTCCATTCACAGCCAACGCACCTCATGTGCAGTCACCGCCCACCTGTCAGTGGAGGCTTACATGTTGCTATGATGCAGAACAGGTTTCAACATAGCTTCCAAACTAAGACAGACTAGGAAGAAAGGCCTGGTGACCAACTTCTGAAAATCAACCAGTGAAAACCCTATGGATTCCAATGGTCTAATCCCACTGTGCATGAAGTCACCATGAGTCAGAAGCTGACTCAACAGCAGGTAACAATTTCAAAATAAATTGAATACTTCTGGCTTGAAATAAGATGAACATACAAGACAGGTAGAGGGATGCCAGTTCTTCTAACTTTCCTTCAAAGTTATCTTCTCAAACTCCCCAAACCCAAATACTCCACAGCTCCCTTGTGTCATTGACTGCTTTCTGTCCTCTCTGCTTTTCTCAAGTCAATAACTGTGCACCTGCCTTTGCAATGTCTAGATGGATCTATACATCTGGATTGGGCTATCTGGCCCAAGAGTAGCATGATGTTGTTGTTAAGTGCCATTGAGTCAATTTTGACTCATAGTGACCCCATGTGATAAAGCAGAACGGCCCCATAGGGTTTTCTAGTCTATAATCTTTAGGGGAGCAGATCACCAGGTCATTCTGTCAAAGAGCCACTGGGTGGGTTCGAACCTTTTAGTTAGTAGCTAGGCGTTTAACCGTTGCACCACCAGAGCTCCTGTAAATGTGAGTTGTCATAACTAAGCCTAGCAGGTATGTAAACCCACTGGCATTTGTGTGAAATACTGGGAAGAGTGAAGACATCCATATGATATACAAATTCTGCATGTAGACACAGAGATGGATGCAAAGGAATCACACCATAACTCCATTTTTCAAACCCAGGAAGCAATCAAACATTTGTTTCTAGGATAGAAAACTCTGCTTCTCAATTTGTTTGTGAAAACAGCCTCTCCCTCATAAATAAGAGATCAAACTAGACAGGCATATCAAACCTGATGCAGCTTGAGCTGGGCCAGCCAGAAAGGGAATATGGTGAATTATAAATCCTCCAAGAGAAGAGAGAAGCCTGTACAACTCCCTTGAGCAAAACTATGCCAACAAAGGAAGAACTTTCACCATCCAAGAGCCAAAGAAATATGCTACCCAGAGGCTGTTCTACCAACAGAAGAAAAAACAAAACCCCCTGCCATTGAGTTGATTCTGACTCATGGCAACCCTATATGACAGAGTATACCTACCACAGGGTTTCCAAGGCTGTAAATCTTTACAAAAGCAGACTGCCACATCTTTCTCCCTTGGAGCAGCTGGTGGGTTTGAACTGCCAACCCTTTGTTAGCAGCCAAACACTTTAACCACTGCACCACCAGGGTGTCTTTAGTGAGCCTTCAGGAAAATTGACTACTGGAAGGGTGTTGAAGAACATGAAGGAGTTAGCCAGGTGGAGGGGAAGTGATGGGGTACAGCGAGGGAATGAATATGTTGTTGGCTCAAAGCCAAGATAGAAAATAGCCCATTGGAAGAGTGAAAGAATTGGGGCCTGTTTCAAAGAAAGAAGGGAGTGGAAGTGGGAAATAAGGCCGAGTAAATAAGGAATGCACCACCTTTGAGTGGTGTGGAGGGTTCACACACTTGGCTACTAACAGAAAGGCTGGAGGTTTGACCAAAGGATACCCATTGCCCTCGAGTTGATTCCAACTTACTGCAACTCTACACAACAGAGTAGCACTGCCTCATAGGGCTTCCAAGGCTGTAATCTTTATGAGAGCAGGCTGCCACATCTTTCTCCTGCAGAGGAGCTGGTGGGTTTGAACCGCCCACCTTTTGGTTAGCAGCCGAGTGCATACCCACTGCTTCACCAGGGCTCCTTAGCTATACATCGTTGCTGTTGTTGTTGTTAGGTGCCATCAAGTCAATTCTGACTCAAAGAGACCCTACATACAACAACCTTAGTCCTCAAAGTGACATCTTTGCTTTTTACTACTTAAAAAAGGACTTTTGCAAATTTGCCCAATGTAAGACATTGTTTAATTTCTTGACTGCTGCTTCCACGGGCATTGATTGTGGATCCAAGGCAAAAGAAATTCTTGACAACTTCAATATTTTCTCCATTTAACATGATGTTGCTGATTGATCCAGTTGTGAGGATTTTTGTTTTATGTTGAGGTACAATTCATACTGAAGGTTGTAGTCTCTGATTTTCATCAGTAAGTGCTTCAGATTCTCTTTGCTTTCAACAAGCAAGGTTGTGTCATCTGCGTGTAGCAGGTTGTTAACGTGTCTTCCTCCAATCCTGATGCTGATTTTTCTTCACATAGTCCGGCTTCTTGGATTATTTGCTTAGCGTACAGATTGAATAAGTATGGTGAAAGGATACAACCCCTTCTGATTTTAAACCACGCAGTATCCTCTTGTTCTGTTTGAACAAATGCCTCTTCCAATGTATAGGTTCCTCAGTAGCACGGTTAACTGTTCTGGAATTGCCATTCTTTGTAATGTTATCCATAATTTGTTATTATCCACACAGTTGAAAGCCTTTGCATAGTCAACAAAACACAAGTAAACATCTTTCTGGTATCTCTGCTTTCAGCTAAGGCCCATCTGACATCAGCAGTGAAATCCCTTGTTCCACGTCCTCTTCTGAATCCAGCTTAAATTTCAGACAGCTTCTATCAATGTAATGCTGCAACTGTTTTTGAATGATCTTCAGCTAAATGTTACTCACATGTGATATTAATGATATTGTTCGATAATTTCGGCGTTCTGTTGGATCACCTTTCTTTGGAATGGGCACAATTATGCATCTCTTCCAGTTGGGTGGCCACATAGCTGTCTTCCAAATTTCTTGGCATAGATGAGTGAGCACCTCCAGCGCTGCATCCATTTGTTGAAACATCTCAATTGGTATTCTGTCAATTCCTGGAGCCTCATTTTTTACAAATGCCCTTTAGTGCAGCTTGGATGTCTTCCTTCAGTACCATTGGTTCTTGATCATAAGCTACCTCCTGAAATGGTTGAACACTGACCAGTTCCTTTCCGTATAGCGACTCTGTGTATTCCTTCCATCTTCTTTTGATGCTTCCTGCATCATTCAACATTTTTCCCATAGAATCATTCAATATTACAACTTGAAGCTTGAATTTTTTTCTTTAATTCTTTCAGCTTGAGAAATGCCAAGTGTGTTCTTCCGTTTTGGTTTGTTAACTCCAGGTCTTCGCGTATTTCATTATAACACTTTGTCTTCTCCAGTCACTCTTTGAAATCTTCTGTTCAACTCTTTCACCTCACCAATTATTTCATTTTCTTTAGCTACTCTACACTCAGGAGCAAGTTTCAGAGTCTCTTCTGACCTCGATTTTGGTCTTTTCTTCCCTTCTTGTCTTTTTAATGACCTTTGCTTTCTTTATGTATGATGACCTTCATGTCATCCCACAACTCGTCTGGTCTTTGGTCATTAGTGTTCAATGGATCAAATCTATTCTTGAGATGGTCTCTAAATTCAGGTAGGATATACCCAAGCTCGTATTTTGTCTCTTGCAGACTTATTTTAACTTTCTTCAGCTTCAACTTGAACTTGCACATGAGCAATCGATGGTCTGTTCCACAGTCGGCCCCTGGCCATAGCTTCTAGCATCACAGCAAAATGTAAAACACCACAGTATGACAAACTGATAGACAAGTAGTGGCAGCTACACATACTAGGTGATAATGTGCTATATACAAAGGAACAAAAGTTTTTGGGTCAGCATAGACCTGGGTTCTAATTCTACTTGCATCACTTAGAAATTACCTACAAAGGTCACCTGGACAATGAATTTGGCCCATGTGAATCTACTTTCCAGATTTGTAAAGTGGGGATAATAATACATTTCTCCTAGAATTCTTGGAAGGAATATGTGTTGAGTGATTATTACGTGGCAGACATTGTGCTAAAGTTATATAACTTCACAACAAGTGAAGCACGTCCTGTTTTACCCCGTACTGATGATGATGAGAACTGCTGATAAGTTGACTTCAACTCATAGCAGCTTTATATACAATAGAATGAAACGTTGCCAAGTCTTATGTCATCCCCATGATCTCTGGCATGTTTGAGTCCATCACTGCAGCTATTGTGTCAATCCATCTCACAATTTCCTCTCTGGTGAATGGTCTTTTCTGATGACAAAGCAAGCAAGTCAGACAATGTTCTGTTGTAATCCATAAGGTTTTCATTGGCTATTTTTTGGAAGTAGAATGTCAGGCCTTTATTTATTCCTAGTCTGTTTTAATTTGGAAGTTCCACTGAAACCTGTCTACCATGATTGACCCTGCTGGAATTTGAAATACCAGTGGCATAGCTTCCAGCATCACAGCGGCGTGCAAGCCACCACAATGCAACAAATTGACAGACTGGTGGTGGATTACCCCCATTACAGACAAGGACACTGAGGTGCAGAAAAGTAACCTGCCTGCCCAAGTTTTCACACAGCTGGTGAGGGGTAGATGAGATAAAGCATGTGACCATTAGCTGTTTCCAGGCACTGGGGAGCCACAAGAGAAACACTCTTTCTCCTCACTCTACATAATTCTCGCTGCTACTAATACCCTTTGGGTTTAAGTAGTAGAGGCCCCTTTAAGTGTAAATATTTTAACTGGGACAAATAGCCCATCAAACTATATCAGCCATGAAATTCAGTTAGCTTAACATGTTGTTTTCCAAACTTCCCTGAAGATAAAAATCACCTGGGGCCCTTGATGTCTCCCCTGCTTCCCAGGCCCCTGCCCTGGAGAGTCTTAGCCAGTGCGTTGGGATGTGCCTCAACTTGGATTTTTAACAATCATCTTGAGTACTGCTGATCCTCAGAGAAGCTGGGAAACTTGGCATATTGACTTAAGTCAAGAGGGAGAAGAGACCAGTGGGAATTTCATGCCCATGCAAATGGAACCATAGAATCCGACAGCAAGAAAGAGCAGCGGCCCTAATTTAAACCCAACCTCTTTATTTTACTAATGGAGAAACTGAGTCTCAGTGAGGGGAAGTGACTTGTCAAGGTCACTTGGCCTAAGCATGGCAGCTTGGGAGTTCGAACCAAGATTTCCTGATCCCCAGGGCGTCTCCTTCTATTATTCTAACACTTCAGAACCAGCAAGTATTGGTTGGTGGTAAGGAATACAGAGGCAGAAGCCATTCACAAGTCTAAGAGCTACCAAGTAGCATATGTTTGGATGGGACACCTATGTGAAAGGCCCAAAAGCCCAAGAGGAAGTTAGAAATATTGGAAATAAAATAACAATTTCTATGTTTTTGTGAGATTTGGCTTTCTCGCATTCATTCATATTTATAGTCTTTCTCTCTCTTCCTTCCCTCTTTCTCTTCCTCTTTTCCATTTCATCTTTTTCTCCCTTTTTTGTTCTCTCAGTACCTTTTGCAGATATGTTCCTAGCAAGCTAAGGAGCCCTGATGGTGCAACAGTCAAGCAGTAGGCTGCTAGTTAGTTATCGGAAAGGTTGGTTGTTCCAACCCACACAACTGCTCTGCAGGAGAAAGACTTGGCAGTCTGCTTCTGTAAAGAATACAGCCAAGAAAATCCTATGGGGCTGTTCTACTCTGTCACATGGAGTCAGTATGAGTTGGAATTGATTCGATGGCATCCAAAAACAACAACCTGGCAACCTACAATAGTCTCTTTTTTGTCTGCAGAAACTTCAGATTTCTTATTCAATGCCCAAAAAGGGTCAGACATTCTTGTCCCATTGACACGTCTCTTCGGAGAAACACTTCACCTCCCCAACGGCATCTTCATCATTCTTCACTTAAAACCCACTGCCGCTGAGTTGATGCCGATTCATAATGATCCTAGAAAACAGAGTAGAACTGCCCCATAGGTTTCCTAGGAGCGGCTGGTAGATTCGAACTGCCAACCTTTCTGGTTAGCAGCCATAGGGCTTAACCACTGTGCCACCAGGGCTCCATTCTTCACTTAGTCCCATTCATTTTCTTCATCTTCCCCCAGAAATGATCCGAGAGCTACCAGGCTCTAGCTGCAGCAAAGCTGAATGACTTAACGCACAAGCTGTATATGAGGGGTGTGAAGTTTTGCCCCTCATCTGACAAACCACCACCCGTCTATCAGTCTGTCATAATGTGGTGTCTTGGGTGTTCCTGTGATGTTGGAAGCTATGCCACCAGTATTGCAAATACCAGCAGAGACACTCATAGTGGATGGGTTTCAGCAGAGTTTTCAGACTAAGACAGACTGGGAAGAAAGGCGTGATGATCTACCTCCCAAAATCAGCCAATGAAAACCTTATGGATTACAACAGAATATTGTCTGACTTGCTTGCTTTAGACAGGTCATCAGGAAAGACCAGTTGCTGGAGAGGGACACTGTATTTAGGGAAGTAAAGGACCAGCAAGGGCGAGGGAGACCTTTGGTGAGGTGGATGGGCACAATAGCTGCAACAATGGATTCAAAGTTATTGATGATTGTGAGAATGACACAGGATTGGCGACGTTTCTTTCTGTGGTACATAGGGTCTCTATGAGTAGAAGTCAACTCCATGGCAGCTAACAACGACATCTGTCAGACCTTAAACCCCACGTGTAATCACATTCCCCCCCGCCCCCACCTCCAGGGGCTTTCTTGTTCTAGGGCATATCTTGGAATCAGTGAGAGAAATATGTCAGGGGAGGATCAAATTGAAGTGGGATGGCTTAGCTTTGTTTGGAGCTGTCCAGAACACATGGACAGAGTCATTTCTGAGCAATGGAAGGAAAGGCGGGAAAAACAATGGATTTGACCACCTTGGGTGAGGAGCAGTCAAAGGTTCCTGCTTGGTGTAATAGGTGGCAACCAAGGCGTTCTTCTCAGGAAGCCATAGTCCTGCTGAACCAGGGGTAAATAGCCAATTCGCAAGCACCGTCCAGAGAACCTGTGACCTCCTCTACTGGAGCTTCCCAAAACACACCAGATTGTGGTCTCAGTTTCTACTGAGCTGCTCAAATCTGTAGCTGTGAATGATAGAATCTGAGAGGAGTTGATCTTTTGTTTTTAATCTGCTCCGCAGAACAGGCTTCTGCCAATACAATTCAATTCCTGATCAGCATAATGAAACCAAAGGAAAGGGTTTCACTTTCAACTGGAAGAAGGTGGAAAAACATACGTTAGGCTCTGGCGTAATAACTCCTTAGGTTCTGTAATGGATTGAATTCTGTCCCGCGAAAATATGTATTGGAATCCTCACTCCTGTACCTCTGGAGATACCTTGGTGGCACAGTGATTAAGAGCTACAGCTGCTAACCAAAAGGTCTGCAGTTTGAATCTACCAGCTGCTCCTTGGAAACCCTATGGGGCAGTTCTACTCTTATAGTGTCGCTATGAGTTGGAATCAACTCAATGACGTTTTTGGAAACCCTGGTGTTGTAGTGGTTAAGTGCTGTGCCTGCTAACCAAAAGGTCAGTGGTTTGAATCCACCAGGTGTTCCTTGGAAACTCTGAGAGAGTTCTACTCCCTTCTATAGGGTGGCTATGAGTCGGGATTGACTCGACAGCAACAGGTTTATACCTGTGGATGTAATCTCATCTGGGAATAGGGCTTTCTTTGTTATGCTAATGAGGTCATTATCAATGCAGGGTGTTTCTTAAAGCAATCATTTTGAAATATAAAAGGAGATTAGGCACAGAAGCAAGCAGGCAGGAATGGGGGAAAGATAGGTGCTACATGGGGATCTCCAAAGAATGCCTAGAAGGCAGGATTTTCCCCCAGATCTCAGAGAGAAACTCTTCCCCTCGAGGCAGCACCCTGAATTTGGACTTCTAGCCTCCTAAACTGAAAGAAAATAAATTTGTTATTAAAGCCACTCACTTGTGGTATTTCTGTTATGGCAACACTAAGAAACAAACAGGTTCAAATCTCAGCTCTGTCATTTGCCAGCTGTGTGATCTTAAGGAACTTACTTTACCTCTCTAAGCCAGAGTTTCTTTTTCTGTGAAATGAGAATGTTACTAAAACGACTTGTTTCCAGGGGAATATTGAGGGGATTAAATAAGTTGATAAATGTAAATCACTTAGAACAGTGATCAGAACTTAATATGCCAGTCTTAGCTATTTTGATGAAATGCCTGTTTTGATTGAATTATTTAAATCTAGTCCATGACCTTGCAATCGGAAAAAAAAAAAAATCAAAGATCCAAATCATGGAATCTGAGCAGTAAAGGTTCTTAACAGCCATTTTGCCAACTCATGGCCACAGTCATAAAATACAACCAAATTCAGTTACTAAGAGTGTTACTCAAATATTTATAATACTGTCTGTAGATGACTTTGGAGCCCTGGTGGTGCAGTGGTTAAGCATTCTTCTGCTAACCAAAAGGTTGGCACATCGAATCCACAGCCACTCCTTGGAAATCCTATGGAGCAGTTCTACTCTGTCCTATAGGGTCACTATGAGTCACAATCTACTCGACGGCAGTAGGTTTTTTTTTTTTATAGTTGATTTTGATTTTTAAGATTTTCTCATATGGTGGCAGATTTATTCTTAATGATATTTTACTGTATTTAATATTAAAATGAAGTTTCACTCCCCAAGAGTGCTTGCATAGCTATGTTTGTTGCTGAGTTTCAGAGGGTAGCCAGCCCAGGAAGAATCATTACTTGAGATAAACCAGGAAATAGATACATAGCATTCACCTGAGGAAAAGCATGTCTGGGACTTCTGGCTGGGGTCTGGGCCAAACCCCTTCTTGTCCTAAGTGACTCCATTTTGTGTTTTTAAAGACAGCTTCTGTCATACAATGCAGCTTGTCACTTCTGTAAAATTTCCACTGTACCTCTGACCTAGAAACAAGCAACTCTACAGGACAATGTGGTTTTACCTACCTTACTCGGCTAAAGGAAGAGCTTGCAGTTAGAAATAGCCAGTGTTAGAAAAAGATAATTCAGATCTGTACAGGTGTTAGACAAGATGTTAAATATGTGACTCAGTGGCTATGCCAAATTTCCTTTAACCCAGGCCCAGTGCCGTCGAGACCCCCTAAAAAACTGTTTGTTTTTCTTTCGAATCTCTTTACAATGTTCTATATAGCTATATTTTAAATGTTCCAGGAGACTCATGGTCAGCCAGATGCTGTTACCTGGAGCCGCTCTTACAAAATGGAGGCCAACTCCTACAATGGTGTCAGCTGAGTCTCTGCCACCTGCAACTCTGTAAATGTTAGCCAATCAGAAATGTTTTAGCTGTACCCTTGTGATTGTGGTTTTTTCCTTTTTAAGCTTCTGTATCACTGCAGCCCCCGAAGTACTTTGTTCAGATTATTCTTGTATCATGCTTCCCATTTTGCAAAATGCTTTTTTGCTGTAATAAAACTCTGTTTTTAAACTTAAACTCTTTGTTTTTCCTTGTCAACATTTTGGTGTCAGAAGTGGGATCTGGAGTCCACTTCCTCTAGCAGCCCCCAGAGAGCTGAGAAATTGGGTCCTGGGTCCAGATGAGTAAACTGGACTCTCCTTTTTCTATGGACCTTTGAGAGCTGCTGGAGTGAATACTTCTTGGATTCAAAAGCCTCCATTTTTTGCATCTGAGGCCTCCAAGTTTTGTTACTGGCTTACTTTCATTCTTGATTTGGCCTGGATTTGTTTTCTCTTTTCACACTGTTTTGGTGTTGGAGGTAATTCTATTCCTTCAGTCTCAGGGTAGTCATGGAGAAAAATTCTACTTTCAAATAGCTCAGGGAAATTTGAATTTCTCGCAAGCCTAAGGAAAACAAAATAGTGCTCTGGTTATTTATGAACTTTGACCTTCCTCTACCATAACACTGTTAGAGGAAACTGGCCTTAAGGCTTTCTGCCTACAATTCAGGGTAAAAGTTTCCCGCTCACAAGTTTGGGTTAAAATTGGAGACTTCGCTAACAACAGAATCTCAAATCCTTTTGGATTTTCGTCCTGAGACAATAACAAAAAATAGTTTTCCAATTTGGTTTGTGCGCACGTTTGTTTGGCAGGGAAATGGGTAACAACAAATTCAAAAATGGAGAATATCCCTTGGGGACCCCCACACAATGCATGAGCAAACATTATGGTCCTGCTACTTGATTCTTTTTTTTTAAGCTAATGGCATAGTCTAACTAAAGAAAACTTAGGAAATATCTGGCCTCTTTAGGGGTTCTTTGACCTCTCCAAATTAACTTTTCTGTCTCTTTTGTTTTTTGTCCACTAGTTTGCCTGTTTTGTGCCAAGCTGAACAAGACTGCAGCTTTGGTCTTGCTGCAGGGCATGGTCTCTATCTTGCTGCATATTTTCATTTCCCTACGGGTGTAAAACTACTCAAAGGGCAACCCAGAGTTGGACATTTGCCCTCTGTATTCTTTGAGTGAGCCCTCTAGCATTTAAAGTTTCTAGAGCAGGTTAAAAATCACATGCGTACCTATTCTATCTTTAAGAGAAAAAAATTAAAGGACAAATGTCCCATATGGAGAACAAGATAAACAACTCATATAGAGAATATTTGACATGTCTAAACTAATTCTTCCTGTACTGTAAATTACAAAATAAAGACCACATTTTTTATTGGTACCAGGAGATGTCCAAAACAGCAGGACAGTAAAACTGCTTATCTAGAAGATTAAAAATCTCAGGCACCTATCACCTCTCTTTCTGTCCACTTTGATTTTGGTTCACTATACATCCTGCTGAATTTTAAGCAGCTGAATCTTCAGAGGCTGAATCTTCAAAACTAGAGTGAGTTTTTCAAGAATTACTGTTTGTTTTACTCTGCATCTTAGTCATCTAGTGCTGCTATAACAGAAATACCACTAGTGGATGGCTTTAACAAAGAGAAATGTATTACATCACTGTCTACTAGGCTACAAGTCCAAATTCAAGGTGTCAGCTCCGGGGGAAGGTTTTCTCTCTCTGTGGGCTCTGGAGGAAGGTTCTTGTGATGTATCAGTCTTCCCTTGGTCTGGGAGCATCTCAGGGCAGGAACCTCAGGCACAAAGGACACGCTCTACTCCCAGAGCTGCTTTCTTGGTCGTATGAGTTTCCCATGTCTCTCTGCTCATTTCTCTCTTTTATATCTCAAAACAGATTGGCTTAAAACACTACCTAATCCTGTAGACCTCATCAAAATAACCGCCACTAATCCATATTATTACATCATAGTGATAGGATCTACAACATTTAGGGAAATCACACGAGAAGATAAAATGGTAGACAATCATATAATCGTACAAGGGAATTGTGACCTAGCCAAGTTGACAGATATTTTGAGGGGATACAGTTCAATCCATGACAGTTTGTTCCATTTTGTTTTGTTAGTCTTCGTTTTAACACCTTAAGGATTTTACCAGGGGAAATGTCCCCAATGTTACTCGTTAGTTTGTATTAAAATTTTAATCATTAATACATGCAAATTCACTGCTTTATATTTTAAAAGCTTCCCTGCAGAAGGTAGTTTCAAGGTTAGACAAAATAAGAAGCCACAAAATCAGAGCTCCAATGCTACTCCTTCTGTTCTTTTGCTGGCAAAATAAATTAGTTTCAAAATAATTAAACCAGATATCATATGGCTGTTATTGAGAAATCTCAAGAGTTTTTAAGCCACAAACCAACAACCCCACCGCAGATCCTACTAAGAATTTTATTTGACGCAGAGACCAAAATTTCAACCTATTCTTAACATCCTAAATAAATAAGCCTGGATTGTCCCCCCCGCACTGGGATGCTGGTATTGGGTTCATATTCAAACATTATAAACTAAGTATATTTGAAGTAATTTAGAATCTCAGTAATCACTTTAAAGAAACTGGGCTCCCCATACGTTTGTCTTATGCGAAGTTGAATATTAGCAAGTTTATGTGTTTTGTTTCTATTTCTCTTTTTCAAGTATCCTGTCTTGTTTTGCTGATTTTATATACTGCACAGTTAAAATTTAGCTATTTTGAAGAAAAAAGAAATTATAGTTCTTCTTGAATTAAAACTTTTAAATAATGTATTCTGGATGCTTATACAGATTAAGAAAAATTAGACTCTAATATTCATTTTCAGAATTTTTCATAAAAAGATATCAGATGAGATAATAACCCTCAAATGTTTCAGACGTTTGTGTGTGTGTGTGTGTGTGGTGGTGGTTGTTTGTAACATATGCCTAAAGTTGTGGTTTTTCTATTCTGTTTTGTCTAAGTTTTGCCTTACCTCAGGAAGTCTTGACTGGCAGTCACTAGTTTTTCCACTTATAGGATAGTCTTTTAAGTATTAGGTTTTTTTTTTTTTTCTTCCAGGAAAACTAATTTTTGCTCTTATTTTTTAATCTAGACTTTTGATAACTACTCTGAAAATTTTTAATATAAATTAGTATATTTAAAAGTGCAGTAAAAAGATAAATTGTTTATTTGGTACAACAAGGCCTTTAAGTTATTGCTTCTTCACAGGATCCTATAAACATACAAAAGAAAAGGTAAGGATTTTCTACCTTTGGATGGTATTATTGAATTTAAGTTATAACACTTCTAACTGGTTTAATAATAAATAAGCACTTCTGAAAACTAAATAAATTAACGAGAGTCTTAATTCAAATCCTAGCCTAACAAAAGTTTTTATGTGAACCATAGGAGGAAAATTTTTTAAAAAGCAAAACCTTTTTAATAACTTAAACTAAATTAAAACTTTACCTTGTTAATTGTCCTAATAATTCAACTTCTGGTTTTTAGCAACAAATGGCTAAAGGTTATGGCAAAGATAAAAAAAACTAAAGAAATTTCTTTAAGATGGCTAAAGTTCTTATTTACTGCAACTAGAATGTTTTTAAAAATTAATTTATAAAAATTTCTAAAATTTTGTCAACTAGGAAAAAAATTGGGTTTCTAACAGTTAAGCAAATATTTTTTCTTGGTAACCTAAGATAAACTCCTAGTGACTCTGAAATTTCATAAGAAAAAGTTTTAATTTCTAAGAGTCACTAAGATTTCACAAGAAGCCACAAAAGATTTGTTTTATTAAAAAAAAAACTACTAATTCTTTTTTTAATTAATAACATTTAATAATAATTGGACTAAATCAAGGTTTTAAAAGCTAATGGAATTTTCAAGCTACTATTAATCCACGACTATATGAACCCAAATTAACTACATAGGATTGGGTAAACTAAAAGGACTACTATACGGCTTATAAGAGAATATTGCTAAAATTAAATATTCTACTTTTATACAGAAAACTTTTTTCCTTTTTTTCATTTTATGAAAATCAATTATTTTAATAGTTTGAAACACTGAGTATATTTTCTTTTGATCTGTAACAGGCTCTGTAGCTTGTGAATTGAAGAAGTGTATATTCAGAATACTCTAAATTATCCCACTCGTAGACTCCAAGAAACAAGTGCTGAAATAACTATGATGAGAGAAATAGTTCTTCAAAATTGAATGGCCCTCAAAGTCCTTCCTACTGACAAAAAAGCACCTATGCCATTACTAAAACTGAATGCCAATGCTGAATCTTAACAATCCTTTTCCTTTCTTAACTGATTTTTATAAATAATTAGTTTCCTTTTTAAAGTTTATTGCCACTACTTTACTTTGGAATCTTTCTCATTGTTTCTATTATTATAAAATGCATTAACCGCCATACTTAATCTCACTTGAAAAAGTGCTCTTCACAAGCGCAGGCATTTGACACTCAAAAGCCAAATATATCTAAATTACCTTCTATTTAATTTAGAGACTATGCTTTTTATAAAAAGAACAGATCTTTTTGGACTTGCCAGCCTACTAAAGGACTAAAACTAAAATTCAAAGGCAAAATGACCAAGAGCAGATAACCCTAAAGAAAGCAGCTGAATGCAAGGACAAGAAAAAACATCTGGGTAGGCTGATTACATTCCCAAGATTCCAGGACCAGGCATTTTTCTACACCTACAAACCTAAAATCTTTGAACTGTGTTTTACTCTTTTCTTAAAAACGTTTAATTTCTTCTTCTTTAAATGAAAGTCATCGTTATTTTAATATTAGTTGCTTTGCTACCTTTTAATCATACAATTCTCTGCCTTTCCACACATGTAATAGTAGCCTCAATAGTACCACTTGTTTTCTAAAAACAATTTTATTCTAACAATTGGTAATAATTACTTGTGCCTTTAAAAAAATTTTTTTTTAATTACTGTGTATAATCAATTAGAAATAGTAAGAATTACAATTAATATCTTGGCAATTTGCTTTATACTTACAATCATTCTCATTTTCACTGCCCTGTTATATTATCCCTTATTTTTAGAAATTTTCATTTGGGATAGCCCAGTTTAATTTTATACAGTTAGTAGTTTTTAATTTTTATTGCTTTTGAAATAACTGTCATTCTATAAACTTAAAACTTTTAGAATGGTAAAGAATTTAACTGTAAAAATACTTAGAATTTATTTTTGAATTATTCTAATCCTTTTCTCTATTATCACTAAACTTCTAAGAAATAATTACATTCCTTATGACCATCAAGAATTAGAATCCATACTGTTTTTTTTTTTTTTTTTTAGGTTTCCTTATTATTGCATCCTTTTGTTTTACCAATATTCTTACAATCTGTTTCATACTTTCACCATTCTCCTTTTGATTATAATATTGTCTCAAGTCAATATTATTCTTTGAAATCCCTTGTTTTTAATACAGGTTACTAAAGCCACTAAAGCCACTTCCCTATACCTAATACTTATTACATTTGAAGTAATTTTATCAGGTAGTATTCTCCTTTTGACACAACAAAGAGGGGTCTATACTATAGCCAATACCTTATGCTGCACCTAAATCAATACCTCTACTCAGGCAGAAGAAAATCTTTTAAAAAGCTACTTAGTTATATATTAATCCTGAACCTGACTCCTCATTTTTTTGGACTTCTTTAACATATTCAGCTGGTTCTCCAATAACATAAAATCTTAGCTATGCTCCATACTCCAAGGTTTAATTTTACAAATTATTGGTGTACTAATCATTTGTATAATAAAACATTTTATGAAATGTTTCTCAAATCTCTGTAATCACCCAACTACATCTTTAGCAGTTCAATATGCCATATATCCTAAAGAAACTAACTGTACAGAGACATTTTGCCTCACACTTTAGTTGGAAGCCTTCTGTCTATCGAGTTGTTCCTTTTTATTCAGCCTTGCTCTGTTCACATCCCCATAGTAAAGTATCACTGAAGCAGAGTACAAACAATGGCATGGCAAAACAGTATGGTAAGATGCCCATGGTAGTAGCCAACTATCTGTCTGATGACATCCGAGCCTCATTATTCGTATCGTTTTAGTGTCCAGTACCTTAAATGACTAACAAGGTAAGAAGCCACCTATTTAATCTTTTAAACCCTTGAAGAAAACAGTTGCTTCTTTGTGGGCAACATGAGACCAGCTTATCCTGAAGACGGCCCTGTAAATAGCAAGGTAACAATCCTGATCCAAGGACAAAGTCCATGCAGAAGAAAGGTACTCTTAAGTGTGATCATTGATTCCAAAAAAAATTTTGATCAAAAGGGGGGAATGAGGAAGAACAGTCCAAAACTAAAGCTCTTGACATGACTGGGACTTCTGGCTGTGGTCTAGGCCAAATCCCTTCTTGTCCTAAGTGACTCCATTTTGTTTTTAAAGACAGCTTCTGTCACACAATGCAGTTTGTCACTTCTGTAAAATTTCCACTGTACCTCTGAACTAGAAACAAGCAATTCTACAGAAAAATGTGGTTTTACCTACCTTACTCTGCTAAAGGAAGAGCTTACAGTTAGAAATAGATGATGCTAGAAAAAGATAATTCAGACCTGTGCAGGTGTTACACAAGATGTTAAATATATGGCTCAGTGGCTGTGCCAAGTTTCCTTTCACCCTAAAAAAAATTTTTTTTTCTGATCTTTTTACAATGTTTTGTATAGCTATATTTTAAATGTTCCAGGAGACTCATAGTCAGCCAGATCCTGTCACCAGGAACCATCCTTGCAATGGAAGCCAACTCCTGCAAAGGTGTCAGCTGAGACTCTGCTACCTGTAACTTTGTGAATGTTACCCACCACCACTGCCATCGAGTCGATTCCGACTCATAGTGACCCTATATCGAAAATGTTTTAGCTGTACCCTTGTGTTTGCAGTTTTTTCCTTCATAAGCTTCTGTATCACTGCAGCCCCCTGAAGGACTTTGTTCAGTCTATTTTGGCACAGTTTTGCATTTTGAAAAATGCTTTTTTTCACTGTAATAAAGCTTTTTTTTTTTTTAAACTGAAACAGACTTGTGGTTTTTCCACTACAACACTTCCAACCTACAATTATTTAAATAATGGAGTAGGTTACATTTCTGTTTCCTGTTACTTAGCAAACACTTTTGGGTGGTTACCTAAAATTTCTGAGTCCTGGCCTCCTCATCTAAAATGAGGATGATGATGATAATAACATCTTTCATAGTTTTTGAGAAGATTAGGTAAGGGCAGTAAGGCACTCAAAAAAAGTCTTTTCCTGCAGCCCCCTTCCAGGCTCCCTGTGGACTTTTTAACATTTAGCTTGCCTGTGAGATTCAGACAGATAGGGATAATATCTTATTTTTTTCATCATTTTATCCCCAGTGCCTATAACATTGTTTGACACATAATTTTGTTGTCCTTAGCTGCCATTGAGTTGGCCCTGACTCATGGCAACACCATGCACAATGGAAAGAAATGCTGTCTAGTACTGTCCCATCCACTGATTGTTGCAGATTGAACCATTGTGATCACAGGGTTATCATCGGCTGATTTTCAGAAGTAGATCCCCAGGCTTTCTTCCTCGTCTGTCTTATTCTGAAAGCTCCACTGAAACCTGTTCAGCATCATAGCAACACACAAGCCTCCACTGACAGACAGGTGATGACTGCACGTGAGGTGCATTGGCCAGGAATAGAATCCAGGTCTCCTGCATGGAAAGCGAGAATTCTTTCATTGAACCACTAACCTCATGTGGCACATAATGGATACTCAACAAATATTTGTTGGAGTGTCACAGTGGCTGCAACAAGTGGGTGAAACAATGGGCTCAAACACAGCAACAACTGTAAAGATGGTGCAGGACCAGGCAAAGTTTTGTTCTGTTATGTACATAAGGTCTCCATGAGTCTGAACCAACTCAAAATCAACTAACAACAACAACAAATATTCATGGAATGAATGATTGAATAAGCATCAGTTTCCTGAAGAACATGAGGAAACTATGGTTTCACTAGTTCCTTCCAACCTTCCTTCTAACTCCATTTCCTTCCCTTCTTGAGACTATAGCCATCTGAACAATATCCTGACAGTAGATATTTTTGGATAAAGATGCTGGGTATTGAGATCTTTCTTTCTATCTCTCTGTTTGCCTTTATTTCTGTGCTACTAATAGCTTTGTGAAATTTTTTTTTTGTCCCTTAGGATGAATGGCAGCTCTTGGCTGAGAACACCTTCTGAAGTGACCCTGATGGTATGAAGTTATTTTAAACCTGTGACGTCTCATCTATTTGCAGTAAAAGATGAACTCTATGGGCCTTCGCAGATCACATAATAGGCTGGCTTCAAGGAGCACTTGGTAATGAGCCTTCTCTATCTCCCTCCCCAAATGTGTCAAGCAAGCACAGAGAGAAATGGTAAGGGATCCACATGTAAAGAGAAAGTTAGGCTCACATGGCATTGGAAGCCCGTGTCCATGGACCCAAAAACCAAGGCAAAATTAGAAAGGGGGAATATACCCTAGAGATACAAGAGCCTTCACACAAACAGATATATGCACACCCATGTTTATCACAGCTCTGTTTACAATAGCAAAAAGCTGGAAGCAACCAAGATGTCCGTCAACGGATGAATGGGTAAATAAATTGTGGTATATTCACACAATGGAATACTACACATCGATAAAGAACAGTGACGAATCTCTGAAACATTTCATAACATGGAGGAATCTGGAAGGCATTATGCTGAGCGAATTGAGTCAGAGGCAACAGGACAAATATTGTATAAGACCACTATTATAAGATCCTGAGAAATAGAAAAAACGGAGAAGAACACATACTTTTGTGGTTACAAAGGGGGGAGGGAGGGAGGGAGGGAGAGGGTTTTTTATCGATCAATCAGTAGATAAGAACTGCTTTGGGTGAAGGGAAAGACAACACTCAATACAAGGAAGGTCAGCCTAATTGGACTGGACTAAAAGCAAAGAGGTTTCCGGGATAAAATGAATGCTTCAAAAGTCAGCGGAGCAGGGGCTGGGGTCTGGGGAACATGGTTTGAGGGGACTTCTAAGTCAATGGGCAAAATAATTCTATTACGAAAACATTCTGCATCCCACTTTGAAATGTGGTGTCTGGGGTCCTAAAGGCCAACAAGCAGCCATCTAAGATACATCAATTGGTCTCAACCCACCTGGAGCAAAGGCAAAGGAAGAACACCAAGGTCACACGACAACTAAGAACCCAAGAGACAGAAAGGGCCACATGAACCAGAGATCTACATTATCCTGAGACCGGAAGAACTAGTTGGTGCCCGGCCACAATTGGTGTCTGCCCTGTCAGGGAGCATAACAGACAACTCCTGAGGGAGCAGGAGACCAATGGGATACAGACCCCAAATTCTCATAAAAAGACCATACTTAATGGTATGACTGCGACTAGAGGAATCCCGGAGACAATGCTCCCCAGACCTTCTGATGGCACAGGACAGGAACCACCCCCGAAGACAACTCATCAGACATGATAAGGACTGGTCAGCGGGGGGGAGAGAGATGCTGATGAAGAGTGAGCTAATTAAATCAGGTGGACACTGGAGAGTGTGTTGGCAACTCTTGACTGGAGGGGGGCTGGGAAGATAGAGAGAGAGGGAAGACGGCAAAATTGGCACAAAACGAGAGACTGAAAGGGCTGACTCAATAGGGGGAGAGCAAGTGGGAGAAGGGAGTAAGATGTATGTAAACTTACATGTGACAGACTGACTGGAATGGTAAATGTTCACTTGAAGCTTAATAAAAATTAATTTAAAAAAAAATTAGGAAGGGATTGGTTTTTATCCACTACCCTATTCTACTTTCCCTTATAGAATCAGCCTTTATTGATTCCCTACCCCCTCCATGTCTTCTTTGTTGTTGTCATTAGTTGCCATTGAGTTGGCTCCTATTAATGGTGACAAGAATGAAATGTTGCCCAATCCTGTGCCATCTTCACGATCATTGGTATGTTTGAATCCATTGTTGCTGCTATTGTGTCAATCTACCTCATTGAGTTTCCCTCATTTTCACTGATCCTCTACTTTACCAACCATCCAAATGTCTAGGATTCTCCAATGTTTAAATCTCCTCTCATTGCCCTATGTCCCACTCCCACAGTATCCCAGCTTTCATTTTGCTAAATGAAATCTACATTTATATGTTAGTTAATGGACTAATGACCTAAGTACATTTTAATAACAAATTGCTCTTTCTTTGCTAATTCCCAAAAGGTGTTCCACTGAATTGTTTTTTCCCTCACCGTTCTATCCCCAGAAACTAGCACAGTGCCAGGCATAAAGTAGGTTTTCAAAAATATGTATTGAAAGAATAAAATAATACAGTATTTTGTGAAAAAAGACTTAAATTAAGTTTGACTGTGAGTGACAAGGAGTCCCTGGGTGGCTCACACAGTTAAGTGCTCAACTACTAACTGAAAGGTTGGTGGTTCAAACCCATCCAGAAGTGCCTTGGATGATAGGCCCAGTGATCTGCTTCTGTAAGGTCACAGTCACGAAAACTCCATGGAAAAGAGTACTCTTATTCACATGGGGTTTTCATGAGTCAGAATTGACTTGACGGCGACTGGTTTATACATATAACAGCTAGAAAACTCTAAAGGAACAAACTGACAAACCATTAAAAAAGAAGAGAGTTGAGCAAAGTGGTCAGATACCAGACCAGCATAAAAACTAATAGTTTTCCTGTCCATCAACAAGAGAAATTAGACGATGTAATAAGAAATTTAAACAATCAAAGTACCTATAGCAATAAAACTTTAAAGTACCTAAGAATAAACTTTATAAAAAATAAGAACTTTATAGAGAAAATTATAAATCTTTACTGAATAACAAGAGACTTTTATAACTGGAGAGATATACCATGTTCATGATTGAGGTGATTCAATATTACAAAGGCGTCAGTCAACTCTTCCCAAATTGTCCTATAAATTTAATGCGATCTTAACCAATGTAACAATAAGATTTTTCATAGAATTTGACAAGCTTATTCTGAAATTAAAAAATAAAATAAAATAAACCAGAATTACTTTGGGAATAAGAAACAAAGGAAAACTTGTCTCACCAGCCATCAAAAATATATTACAAAACTAGGTGATACTAGGACAGGAATATACAAATAAACCAGTGAAAGAGATGATAAAATCTGTTAAAGGAGGTATTTCTAATGAACATGGAAAGAAAAGATTCTTCAATAAATAGTGTTGAGACAATCGGCTGCACATTTAGGGGGGGAAAAAAAGATCCAGTGTAGAACAGAGTTAATAAAGCAGGCCTGGCTGCTCTCTTTAGAAAGGTCTGCTTGTACAATGGGCCCTTGGCTGGCATCTGGGAACTTGGAATTTAGAAGTGTTCTCCCATTCCCAGAAATGGTTAGAGTGGTTAGCTGTGTCTGACCTGTTTGTGCAAACAATATAGTTTTTCTTATTGGGCCCTAGAATTTTGGTATGTGCTAGGTACAGGGCACCACCTATGAGTAGCCCTCAGTAAAAACTCTGGGTACTGAGTCTCTAATGAGCTTCCCGGGCAGACAATATTTCACATGTGTTGTCACAACTCCTTGCTGGGGGAATTAAATGCATCCTGTGTGACCCCCCGGGGAGAGACCCTGGAAGTTCACACCTGGGTTCCCCAGGTCTTCACCCCAGTACATTTTCCCTTTGCTGATATTTATGTGAATTCTTTCACTGTAATAAATTATAGCCATGAGTACAACTATCTGCTGAGTCCTGTGCATCCTTCTAGCAAATCACCAAACCTGGGGTGGTCTTGGGGACCCCAACACAGATCCCTACCTCATATCACACACAAAAATAAATTTAGTAAAAACCAAAACGATAGAAATATTTGAATAAAATACGAGCGAATTTTTATGACTTTGGGCCTTACAAATAAGATTTTTAAAAAGCCATAAAAGAAAAGACTGATAAATTTGATCATATAAAAATTTTAAGGTTCTGCATGACAACATGTATATGGACAAAATTAAATGACAAACAATATTCCAGAAGATACTTACACATAACAATTAAATAATTCTTTTTTTGAATCTATAATTTAGGAGGAAAAAAGCCCTTTTTTAAAGGTTAAAAAAAGACCAAAACGTCAAGAGGAAAATGGTCAGTGGTTATGAATGGGCAATTCACAGAAGAGGAAATTCAAATAAATCAATGATCATGTGAAAAAAAGCTCAAACTCATTAGCAAGCTGAGAAATGCTAATTAAAACAAAGAAATAATATATCTGCCTATTAAATCACCAAAAACTTAAATTTGATTGTGTATTTCCATGCACTGCTGGTGGTAAATTGTTGTAACCATTTTGAAGGATATTTCGGCAGTAAAATATGAGCATGCCCACAAGAGCATGCCCTAGGATAGCATAATTCTAGTTTTTGTTATTTCCCTTTGGAACGCGTTTGCCATGTGAACAAGAAAGCCTGAACCAGGATGTTCCTTGTAGCATCATGTGTAATAGCAAAATCAGAAAATGATCCAAATGTCCACCAATGGGTGAACGGTTAAACGTTGATATGCTGTGCAGCAGTTGAAAGAAGAAAGCCTATCTAAGCACACCGAGACAGCTCTGAGATATATAAGTGGGGAAAAACAAGTTGCAGAATGATACGCACATCATGCGTAAAACAATACAAAAAGCAGGAACAATACTTTCTAAAGGTATGAATATTAATGCATAGTGAAGGTCTGGAAAGGTACACACTAAACCAATATCAGATTGTTCCTTAGAAGCAAGGATGATGAGACTTTGACTCACTTACCTTGGACACGTCATCAGGAAAGAGCAATCGCTAGAAGAGGACATCATGCTGGGTAGAGGGCAAAGGAAAATGAGAGAAACTCTCAAGGGGATGGATTCACACAACAGGTGCAACAATGGACTCCTACCAATGATCATGAAGATGGCACAGGACCGAGTAATATTTTGTTCTCTTATACGTAAGGTTTCCGTGAATCAGAGCTGACTTCCAAGGCAGTTAACAACAACAACAAAACCAACAACAGAGACTACCTCTAGAGAAGAGGGAAAGGAGATGAAGGGTGGAATCACAGTCAGCGGTCAGAGAGGGCTTTAATTTTATAAGCAATCTTCTAAAAACCAGGACAAGTTAGGCATACACTCTTTGAGTAATTAAAAATTCCTTTAAAGTAGAAAATTTTTATTCCAGAGAGGGTATCAGTTGATTCCTCACCTCACACCACATTCTAAAGTAAAAGCCCAGATAAAATAATCAGCCAAATGGAAAAATGAAACCACACACAAAAAAAGAAAAAAAGCCAAATAATATGGTTCCTGAACTTAACGGAAATATTCGATATATTTGATCGCATAACAACTTTAAACCTCTTTATGCCAATTAATATCATTGACAAAAATTAAAACACAGACAATAAACCCTAAAAAGTAATAAATGCTACATTTCATATGGAAAGATCTTCAACAAGCCAATGTGAAAAACAGTAATTCTCAAATAGAAAAATAGACAAACACGCACTTTCCAGGATTATAAGCCAATAAACCTGAGAAGATATCTGACCTTACTGAAAATCGAGAAAAGAAAATGAAAACAAATGAACTGTCATTTTTGGTTACCAAATTGGCCAAAATTAAAAATAATCCTAATACTTAATGCTGGTGAGATAAACAGTATGATGGGCTCACTAGTGCAGGGCTGTCCAAGTCACGTGAGTAACTTTAAAATTTCCAGAATCCAAGGATCAGGTGACATTCATTTTGATATATGTAACCTAATACATCAAAAATAGTATCATTTCAATTATAATTACTAAAAAAAAAAAGTATTATGAGGTATTTACATTCCTTTGTTCAGGAGGGTACTAAATCTTCGATGGCCAGTATATATTTTATACTTAAAAGCACATCTTCATTCAAATGCTAAATTTTTACTGGAAATAGTTGATCTGTATTTAAACTTCACATAATCTTCAGTTGAAAAGGTGGAGTCACATAGCCAAAGCTATTCCAAACATACTCGAAAGTTTTCCAATAAGTAGAGTACCTTTTTTTTAAACTTAATTTTAGATTAATTAAAATCAGTAAAATTAAAACCTCCATTCCTCAGTCACAGCAAGTGCTCAGAAGCCACATGTGGCTGAGGTTTCCGTACTAGACAGCCAGGCTCTAGAATGAGCCTGTCTGCCTTACTCTATGTCCTGGCCGCAGATGGAGGCCATCTGAAGCCCACCACAGCTGCTCTCTCTGAGGAATATTTGTGACTATTTCAAGACTCACCCCTCTGGTTCTCAGAGCCTGGTGCCTTCTAGTTCTTCCCTGATGAATCCATCCCATAGTCCTTTCCCATTCCTGCTATGCCTGTTCTTCCATGAGGCCCAGGGCCCAGCCCTTTCAGCCTCAACCAGGACGTCTTGAATTTCACCCTATAAGTAGTAAAATAATAATACCCATAAAAAACAATAGGAATATTAAATATAATAATAAAAAATAACAGGTTCCATTCACTGAGCTGATTATCTACCAAAGGCTTTATGTTCTGGTAATGTATTTATAGGCATAAAACTATCATCTGTACCCTTCCAGTTTACAAACTGAAGAGCGAGGGCTAGAGAAGTAAAGTCACATGTTGTTGTAGCTGCCACAGAGTAGCCCTGATTCAGGGTGATCCCATGTACAAGGGAACAAAATGCTACCTGGTCCTGCGCCATCTCCATGACTGGTTATGGATCAGATTGTTGGCGATCAATAGGGTTCCACTGGCTGATTTTCAGAAGCAGAGCAACAGGTCTTTCTCGCTACACCCAGCCCATTAGTCCATCTCAAACTGGAAGCTCTGCTGAAACCTGTCCAGCGTCATAGCAACACACAAGCCTCCACTGACAGACGGGTCACCTCACGGCCACTCATGAGGTGCATTGTCTGGGAAATGGAACTTGGTCTTCCACGTGGAAGAAATCTACCACCAAAACACCATGACCTCAGGGGAGCTAGTTAGAAGGCAAATTCTCAAGTCCCACTCCAGATCTGCTTCATCGAAGGCTTGTGTGGGTCCCAGCAGTAAGTTTAACAAGCCCTCAGGGTGATTCCGGTGCTCTGGAGTCTGACGCCCACTGCCTCGGGTAAGCCAGCAGCATGACCTCTTCGAGGTGGGATTTCTCCACTGAGGCAAAGCCGTGGAGCAACCCCTAGGGAGGAGAGGTGACCCACGGACCTGCGCTTCCTGCTTCCACCATCAGCCTCCCTTCTGCTGACAATGGGACCTGTCTGCACCAGAGATGAAGCTAATGAAGCTAAGCTTCAGCATCCTTCACCTACAAGGGCTTCTTGCAAGGCCGGGTACCCTGTTTATATTCACAATTTTGTTATCTTTCTTTTCACGCCCTGCAATACCTGGACCTAAGGTCACTGAGTGGCACAAATGGTTTGCACTCATCTACTAGCTAAAGGTTAGTGGTTCGAACCCATCCAGTAGTGCCTGGAAGAAAGGCCTGGCAATTTGCTTCCGCAAAGGTTTAAGAAACAAAACAAAACCTCTATGGAGCAGTTCTACTCTGTGACAAATGGAGTTGCGATTAATCAGAGTTGGCTCTACAGCGATGGGTTTTTAACACCTGTATCTGCCTCTATGACAGGCAGGTGGTTATGTGAGCTTTATCACTCCAGTTGCTAAATAATGACATGACAGTTGTTCTCACTTGCATCAGAATAACGTAGAAGGCTGGTAAAATCCAGATAGCTGGGCCCCACCCTCAGAGTTTCTGAGTCAGCAGGTCTGGGTGGGGCCTGAGAATGTGCATTTCTTACAGGCTCCCAGGTGCTGATGCTGGTGGTCACAGCTGCCTTATGAGGCCTCACCTGTCCCTCACTCCTGGATTTCATGTGACAGTGTTGCTCCCTGGGCCAGTCAATGGCCTTGACTGTCTCTGAGGGGCTAACCCCTGCTTGTCCACTGCCTCCAGGAAGCCCTCCCTGGCCTTCCAGGCTGGACTTAGGGTCTCTCCTTGAGGTAACCCTAGCTCCTCCTCCCATTGTACTTGTCAAGCTATATTGTAATGGTCCACTGCTTCTCAGCTGCCCTCACCAGACCATGAAGAAACTGTCCTTTATCCAGACTCCCTGTGGATACCAAAACCCCATTGCCATTGAGTCAATTCTGGCTGTCATCTTTGTGGAAGTGGACTGCCACACCTTTCTACCGAGGAGCTGCTGGTGGAGTCAAACTGCAGACCTTTTGGTTAGTAGCCGAGTGCTTAATCACTGAGCCACCAGTGGTCCTCAACTTGGACAGCTACTGACCCCCATCCCCCAGCTAGGCCATGCACAGGGATGACTCCCTCCTCAGCTCCTCTGGGAGGACCTCCTAGTCCAGGCGACTTTTCAGGACCCATCAGAGGGGTCAGGGAGCCAGATGGAGACACAAGTGTTGCAAGAGCATCTTGGTATTTCAGGGCTGACTGTTACCTGTGAGATGGTGGCTGCTCCCAGCCCAGTGTCTCTGAGCGGCTTCCTGATTAGGTCACAGCCATCGGAGAGGGTAAGGGGGGGAGGGGTCACTCTTTCCTTCCTGCACCCTCACCCTCTCTCCCCGAGAATAACACTGTCAGGATTCCTAACTTAGGGTTTAAAAAGCCGTCATCTAGTGCCTGGCCTCTGGTCACCCTCCCTCAGGATTCTCTGAGCAACTCTTACAGGCCCCGAAGTGCCTCCTCGCCTGGCCCATCCAGCCTCCTGCTCCACTCTGTCCCTTAGCCCTTCTGCCCCTTCTCTGCCACACTCAGCTCTTCTCAGAGAACCCCCCTCTTCCCCCTAAACCCTGGAAGACTTCTGAGTCCCCCAAATTGAGTGAAACCTCTGAGAGCTGGGACTGGTCTTTGTCCAAGGTGGGGTCTCCAGGGGAAAGGGGTCCACAGGGTAGCCCCAACCCTGACTACTTCCCTTGCAGGCGCTGGGGAAGAAGGGGACCCCTTACCTCTCTGACTCCCCCCAGGGACCTCCTCCTGGGCCTGGGGGATCAGGAAGGCCTGGCAGTGAGAGCTGGGGCACTGGGTAGTTTAACACGGTGCACACTTGGCCAAGGTGAGCCTCGGGTAAACCCTGTGGGCTGTGGGGCAACTTAATTGATAACTCTCCATTCCTCTCTCCCCCAGTCCCTGTTGTTGTTGCTGGGTGCTATCAAGTGGAATCTGACTTATGGTAACCCCATGCATTAGAGTAGAACAACTCCATAGGGTTTTTGTGGTGTAATATTAATGGGAGCAGATCGCCAGGCCTTTCTTCTAAGGTGCCTCTGGGTGGGTTCAAACTGCCAGCCTTTCAGCTACTAGTTGCACACTTAACTATTTGTACCACCCAGGGACTTGTTAGGTAACCAATATACTTTAGTTTTCTTCCCTCCCATTCCTCAATATTAGTGGTGCTTATTTCATTTTTTAAAATTCAGTTAGAGTTACATCTTTAGATTTAAATCCAGTATAATCCAAAATCCACTCACTTTATTATTGAGAGTATGGCTTCCTGATCTCCTATAATACCTTTAAATAAATATGGGATGTTTGTAATTCCTCTGCATTAGCAGCAAAGAGTTATTTTAATTTAGTTTTAATTATAGATCTCTGGAGAGGGCAGTTCACCTGGAGTCCATGTATCTGGATGCCTGAAATAAGAACATTTTTAGTCCCCTTTGCACTGGTGGAGAAGTGGGTAAAGCACTTGCCTGCTAACTGAAAGGTCAGTGGCTCAAACCCATCAGCCACTCTGCAGGAGAAAGATGTGGCAGTCCGCTTCTGCAAAAATTACAAACTTTGCTACTATTTGGAACATTTTGATCAAAGATTCCAAAGAAGAATCCTGATCAAAAGGAGAAAAATATTGAATATAATTTCAAATTCCCATGGACTCCAGACTTTCTGGAGCCATCGAGGATAGATGAACCCCAAAACCATTGCCCTGCAATAATCTTTAAACCGTAAATCACAAATATCCCCTGAAGTCTTCTTAAAATCATACAATAGTTTAGCTTAACCAGTAAAAAAAATCTGCCTTGAGAATTATGTTCTTTTAAGAACTAGCTATACGGAATCAAAGCGACAACAGCAACTGTAAAGATTACGTAGGAACCTTAGGGGGCAGTGAATTTATGTTAATGGAGGAGGAACAACTCAGAAAAGGAGCATGAAAATAGTTCCACAACAAAAAATATAACCAATGTTACTGACTGGTACATGTAGAAATAGTTGAATCAGTGTATATTTTGCTGCGTATATTCTCGACAACAACAAAAGTTTAAATAAAGCAACTTCTGGCCAACATGACACCATAAACAGAAACATCATGCCCTGCCTCTACAGCCAAGACCTGAAAAACTAAGTAAAACAGAGACAAACATCATTCCTGGAAACTGAAGTGTCAAATGAAGAGATAAAGAACTCAGACAAGCACCAAATGGAATAAGAAACTGACAGAGGACAGAGAGCCAGGAGAGATACCAGCGGAGGGCCCCATTGCTAATGCAGCACAGATCTGCCATCTTGGACTCCTGTTGGGGATCTGCAGACAGGGAGCTTGGGAAAGCAGCTTCGCGAAACTCCCAGCAGGAGACAGAGCACCTGGTAACCAGCCATACGTGCTTTCCCACCCCCCATTTTCTCCCCACTGCTCTACCTTCAAGCTTGCTGGCTGGCTGCGGTGGCTCCGCCGGCCACGAAGTGTAGCATCTATGCCACTTGGATTCACCCCACCCATGTTGGAGATCAGCAGACAGAGTATGGGAAAGCAGCTTCATGACGTTTCCAGCAGGAGACAGAGCACCTGGTAAGGAGCAATATACACTTTCCTAACTCTCCCCTTCTTCCTCCCCCTTTCAGCCACCCTTGCTTCCCACCAGCTACAGTCTCTTGGCTGGGAGGCAACTGCTTTGGCCTAAGGCTGCTTGGATTCGCCCTAACCACACTGGTGGGGCTCCTCAGCTGGTGTTGGTTCTTTTCTGTCTCTTTTGGTTTCTTCTGTGCCTCCTACCACCTCCCTTTCCTTTCTCTGGAACACCTGGCTCCATGTGCCATCTTTGCTTCTTCTTGAAAGGCTGTGAAGCCAAGCTCGACTGGGGAACCACTCACCTGGCCTACGACACCATGCTGGTAGGATCCCTGGGGCTTTTTTTTGCCTTGTTTGGCTTTGCTCTGTTCCATTTTGTTTTGTTTGTTTGTTTTCTTTCTCTTTTCACAGCTTGGGGGGCCCTTCTAGCTGGGCTGCACTGCATGGCTTAGGAGCCACTCCCCAAATCTGCACAGCTCCATAGGTGGGATCCCTGGGGGGAATTTCTTTTTTTTCCTCTTTTTCCCTTTCTGTCTTTCTCATTTCTCAGTTCTTGTCTCTCTACACTTATCTTCTTTTCCTGTTCCTGAATACCTGGTGCTGTGTGACATTTATACTCCCTCTAGCCAGGCTGTACTGCACAGCCTGGGAGCCACTTCCTTGGTCTTAGCACTTCCTCTGTGACTCCTGGGGGCTTTTCTTTTCCAAATTTTTAGCTAGTTATTATTTTTTTTCTTTTGCCCTTTTTCTTTTTTTCCCCCTTTTTGCTTTTCTCCATTTCTTGGCTTCTCTTATCTCCACTCCAATGGTGTCTTAGTCACCTAGTGCTGTTATAACAGAAATACCACAAATGGATGGCTTTAACAAAGAGAAATTTATTTTCTCACAGTCTAATAGGTTACAAGTCCAAATTCATGGCGTCAGCACTGGGGAAGGCTTTCTCTCTTTCTCTGTCAGCTCTGGAGGAAGGTCCTTGTCCTCAATCTTCCATGGTTAAAGTGCTTTTCAGGCACAGGGACCGCAGGTCCGAAGGACATGCTGTGCTCCTTGTGCTGCTTTCTTGGTGGTATGATGTCCCCAACTCTCTGCTTGCTTCTCTTTCCTTTTATCTCTTGAGAGATAAAAGATGGTGCAGGCCATGCCCCAGGGAAACTCCCTTTACCTTGGATCAGGGAGGACCTGGGTAATGGTAGTGTTACAATACCACCCTAATCCTTTTAACCTCAGGCAAAGATCATGATTTATAACACATACGAAAATCACAAAATTGAGGAGAACTACACATGGCCTAACCAAGCTGATACATTTTGGGGGAGGGGGACATAACTCAACCCTTGACAAACAGCAAGCTCCCTTAGCACTCCTTTTTTTCTTTCTTTCTTTTTTGGCTTGTTTCTTTTTAGCTCTTGTTTCTCTCTCCTGTTTCCATACCCCTATAAGCTCCACACATCACAATCTCCCCCCTCTTTTCTGCCTACCTGGACCATGCACTGAACATCACACCCCCAAGCAGCACAGGCACGGCCTACCAGAACCTGCCCGGCACTGATTCCTTGCATGCCCTGTCAGCCCTAGTATGTGCCACAAACAACCCATCCCAGCACCTCCCCTTCAGCTGGACCTGCCTGCTGCACCCTAGCTGACTGACTGGCCCCACCCATTGGACAAGGAGGTGAAAAGTATTGTGACTACAGACAAGCAAACAACAAAGAATGCTCAGACATAACAAAACAAAACAAAAAAGCAGGACAAAACAAACAAATCTACAATCAAGAAACAAAGAAAATAACTACTGAATGTCCCAAAGACAGCACACAATATCAAAACATATTCAAAAAACAGGACAGGATGGTTCCAGATGACTTTCCAGTAGAAGAAAAGACACTAGAACTACCTGACAGGGAATTCAAATCTCCAATATTCAGAGAAATCCAAGAGTTGAAGCAAAAAACAGACAAAAATGAGGAAAAAAATAGAGAAATTTATGGAAAAGCCAGACAAATTCATGGAAAATACAGAGGAAAAAAATGGGACAATTCAGGAGAGTAATACAGGAACAAAATGCCAAAATAAACTCATGACTAGAAATCATACAAAAACAACAATTAGAAATGCAAAAGATAAACAACAAGATTTCAGAAATGACAGTGCCGTAGAAGGGCTGAGGAGCAGGTTTGAAATGATGGAAAACAGAATCAGTGAAATTAAAGACAAATACTTGGCTACGACTTCGATGAAAAATCAGAAAAAAGAATGAAGAAAAATGAAGAAACCTTGAGAATTATGTGGGATACAATCAAAAGCAAAAATTTGTGGCTGATCAGAGTTCAAGAACAGGGAGAGAAAACGGAAAACAGAGAGGATCATTGAAGAATTGCTGACAGAAAACTTCCCTAATATCATGAATGATGAAAAGGTGACCATCCAAGAAGCTCAATGAACCCCATATAGGATAGACCCCAAAAGAAAAACACCAAGGCATATCATAATCACAGTCATTAAAACCAAACATGAAGAAAAAATCCTGCAACCAGCTTGAGAAAAACAAAAAGTCACATACAGAGGAGAAACAACAAGACTAAGCTCTGATTATTCAGCAGAAACCATTCAGGCAAGAAGGCAATGGGATGACATATATAAAACCTTGAAAGAAAAAAATTGCCAACCAAGAATAATATATCCTGCAAAACTTTCCTTCAAATATGATGGTGAAAGTAGGGCATTTCCAGATAAACAGAAATTAAGGGAATATGTAAAAACCAAATCAAACTTAAAAGAATTATTAAAGGGAATCCTTCGGTCTGAGAACAAGCAACATCAGACCACAGCCTGAATCCAGGAGGCAAGATTGTACCAGCCAGATGTCAACCTAGGAAATGAACTCTCAAGGACTATCCAAAACCAAAACAACTACAACAGGGAACCTGAGAGGTTAATTTGTAATTGACAACAATGTCAGAACAATAAAAGAGGGAATAAATGGTATACGTATAGAACTTTCTAATAGAGAGGAAGGCAAGGTGATACCAAGTAATAATAGACTGCTTCAAACCTAGAAAGATAAGGGTAACTTTCAAGGTAAACACAAAGAAAGTTAACAAAACTACTCATCGAAATAAAGAAGAAAAATAACCATCAACAAAATCCAAAACATTGATATAATACAAAGTATCTTCTCTGACCACAATGCCATCAAAGTAGAAATTAACAACAGAAAGAGTAAGGAAAAAAAATCAATTACATGGAAACTGAATAACACCCTGCTTAAAAACCACTGGGTAATAGAAGAAATCAAAGATGGAATCAAAAAGTTCCTAGAATCAAACAAGAATGAAAACATATCATACCAAAACCTTTGGGACACAGCAAAGGCAGTCCTCAGAGGTCAATTTATAGCATTAGATGCACACATCAAAAAGGTAGAAAGGGACAAAATCAAAACATTAGTTACACCATGTGAACAAATACAGAGTACAGCAAAAGAAGCCCACAGGCACCAGAAGAATGGAAATAATAAAGATCAGAGCAGAAATAAATGAAATAGAGAATAGAAAAACAATAGAAAGGATCAACAAAACCAAAAGTTGGTTCTTTGAAAGGATCAGCAAAATTGACCAACCACTAGACAAAAGAAAAACAGAAGAGAATGAAAATAACCCAGATAAGAAATGAAATGGGAGACATTACAACAGGCCCAACTGAAATAAAAAGGATCATAACAGCATATTATGAAAAACTACGCTCTAACAAATTTGAAAACCTAGAGGAAATGGACAAACCTCTAGAGACACACTACCCAAACTAACACAAAATAACATTGAAAATCAGAACAGACCCATAACAAGAGATTGAAAAGGGGATAAAAAAAACTCCCAACCAAAAAAAGCCCTGGCCCAGATGGCTTCACTGGAGAATTCTACCAAACTTTCAGAAAGGAGCTCACACCTGTACTATTCAAACTGTTTCAGAACAAGTGATACTTCTGAATTCATTCTATGAAGCCAGCATAACCTTGATACCAAAATTAGGCAAAGACACCACAGAAAAAGGAAATTACAGGACAATATCTCTCATGAATATATATGCAAAAATTCTCAACAAAGTTCTAGCCAATAGAATTCAGCATCATATCAAAAAAATAATACACCATGACCAAGTAGGATTCAAACCAGGTATGCAAGGATGGATCAACATTATAAAATCAGTCAACATAGTCCACCACATAAATAAAAGGAAAAAAAAGAATCACATGATCATCTCAATTGACGCAGAAAAGGCATTCGACAAAGTCCAACACCTATTCCTGATAAAAACTCTCAATAAAATAGGTATAGAAGGAAAATATCTCAATATAATAAAAGGCATTTATGCAAAACCAACAGCCAACATCGTTCTCAATGGAGAGAGGCTGAAAACTTCCCCCTTGAGAACAGGAACAAGACAAGGATGCCCTTTATCACCACTCCTATTTAACATTGTGTTGAAAGTCTTAGCTAGAGCAATAAGGCAAGAAACAGAAATAAACGGCATCCAAATTGGTAATGAAGAAGTTAAACTCCCCTATTTGCAGATGATATGATACTATACTTACAAAATCCAAAAGACTCCATGAGAAAACTACTGGAACTAATAGATTGAGCAGAGTAGCAGGATACAAGTTCAAGATACAAAAATCAGTTGGATTCCTATACACCTTGTCTTAGTCATCTAGTGCTGCCATAATAGAAATATGACAATTGGATGGCTTTAACAAAGAGAAATTTATTTTTTCATATCCTAGTAGGCTACAAGTCCAAATTCAGGGCATTGGCTTCAGGGGAAGGGTTTCTTTGTTGGCTCTGGTGGAAGGTCCTTGTCCTCAATCTTCCTGTGGTCAAAGAGCTTCTCAGGCACAGGGACCCCAGGTCCAAAGGATGCACCCTGCTCCTGGTGCTGCTTTCTTGGTAGTATGAGGTTCCCAGCTTTCTGCTTGCTTCCCTTTCCTTTTATCTCTTTAGAGATAAAAGGTGGTGCAAGCCACACCCTAGGGAAGCTCCCTCTACACTGCAACAGGGAGGTGACCTGAGTAAGAGTGGTGTTACAACCACCCTAATCTTCTTAACATAAAATTACAATCACAAAATGGAGGACAACCACAGAATACTGGGAATCATGGCCTAACCAAGTTGACACATATTTTTTGGGGACATGATTCAATCCATGACACACCAATAAAGAGAACGATGAAAAGGAAATCAGGAAAACAATACCATTTATAATAGCCCCTAAAAAAATAAAATACTTGGGAATAAATCTAACCAGGGATGTAAAAAGACCTGTACAAAGAAAACTACAAAGCACTACTGCAAGAAACCAAAAGACATCTACATAAATGGAAAAACATACCATGCTCATGGATAGGTAGATTCAACATTGTGAAAATGACAATTCTACCCAAAGTGATTTACAAATACAATGTAATACCAATCCAAATATATCAACAACATTCTTTAAAGAGATAGAAAAACTTATCATTAACTTTATAGGGAAAGGGAAGAGGCCCCAGATAAGTAAAGCACTACTGAAGAAGAATAAAGTAGGAGGACTTGTACTACCTGACCTCAGAACCTACTATACAGCTACAGTAGTCAAAACAGCCTGGTACTGGTACAAGGACAGATACATTGACCAATGGAACAGAATTGAGAACCCAGATGTAAATCCATCCACCTATGGTAAACTGATCTTCAACAAGGACCTAAAGTCCATCAAATGGGGAAAAGACAGTCTTTTTACCAAATGGTGCTGGCAAAACTGCATGTCCATCTGCAAAAAAAAAGAAACGAAACAGGACCCATACCTCACATCATATATGAAAACTAACTCAAAATGTATCAAATATCTAAATATAAAGCCAAAAACTATGAAGTTCATAGAAGAAGAAATAGGCTCAATGCTACAGGCCCTAATACACAGCATTAACAGGATACAAACCACAACCAACAACACACAAGCTCCAGAGAATAAGCTAGATGACTGGGATCTTCTAAAAATTAAACACTTGTGTTCATCAAAAGACTTCACCAAAAGAATAAAAAGAGAACCTACAGACTGAGAAAAAAAATTTGGTTATTACAAATCAGACAAAGGTCTAATCTCTAAAATGTTCAAGAAAATCCAACACCTCTACAACAAAAAGACAATCTAATTAAAAAATGGGCAAAGGATATGAACAGACACTTCACCAAAGAAGACATTCAAGTGGCCAACAGACACATGAGAAAATGCTCACGATCTCTAGCCATCAGAGAAATGCAAATCAAAACCACAATGAGATACCATCTCACCCCGGCATTACTGGCACGAATCAATAAAACAGAAAATAACAAATGTTGGAAAGGCTTTGGGGGATTGGAACTCTTATACACTGCTGTGGGAATGCAAAATGATACAACCATTTTGGAAAATGATATGGTGCTGCCTTAGAAAGCTAAAAATATAAATACCACATGATCCAGCAATCCCACTCCTAGGAATATATCCTAGAGAAATAAGAGTCATCACACAAATAGATATATGTACACCCATTGTGATGGCTAAGCTTGTGCGTCAACTTGGCTGGACCTTAATTCTCAGTGTTTTGGCAGTTGTATAATGTTGTGATCACTTTCCTGTTGAAATTTGATATGTGGTCACCCCCATGATGGAATCTGCTGAGTGGTACTGGTGGGAGTGAGGCCTTTGGTAGCTCACTGCCCCCTCAGCCTTCATCTCTCCACCTTCCACTGCCTACTTCCTTCCTGCTTGTGTTGCAAAGGTAGTTGGCTAGTTCTGGGTCCAGCAGCTGTCTCTTGTCTGACCTCTGGTTCTTGGGACTTGAGCTAGCAGCTTACCTGTCCATCTTGGGATTCGCTGATCTTCATGGCCTGCGAGCAAGAGTCCTGCGGCCCCACTTACTTATCTTGGGTTTGCCAGCCCGTGCAGCTAAGTGACCTTGCGGCCTTGCCTGCTGACCTTGGGGATTCCTTGACTGTCACAACTTGTGAGTGGGATCTCTGCTCCCCAACCTGCTCTTCTTGGATTCCCCAGCTTCTGTGGCTCCATGAACTGGGAAAGGACCCTACCCTGATCCAACGACTTGGGAAGTTTCAACCGCTACAATTGCGTGAGCTGTTTCCTTAATATAAATCTCGCTCTATATAATGAGCTCAAGCATAACAACGATTGTGAGGATGGTGCAGGACCAGGCAGTGTTTCATTCTGTTGTGCATAGGGTTGCTATGAGTCAGAACCAGCTCGATGGCACCTAACCACAACAACAACAACATATATTTATACCCATTACTGGTTTTGCTTCTCTAGTGAACCCAGCCTAAGAGACCCATGTTCATTGCAGCATTATTCACAATAGCAAAAAGATGGAAACAACCTAGATGCCCATCAACAGATGAATGGATAAACAAACTATGGTACATACACACAATGGAATATTATGAAATGCTAAAGAACGATGATGAATCTGTGAAGCATCTCATAACATGGATGCATCTGGAGGACATTGTGCTGAGTGAAATAAGTCAATCACAAAAGGACAAATAATGTATGAGACCACTACTGTAAAAACTCATGAAAACATTTACATACAAAAAGGAACAATTTTTTGGTGGCTATTTTTTATGAGGGTAGGGAGGGGTGGGGATGGAAAAACACGTAATAGACAATAGATAAGCAGTAACTTTAGTGAAGGGTAAGGCCATACACAATACTGGGGAAGCCAGCACAGTCTGTACAAGGCAGGGTCACGGTAGCTCCATAGACACATCCAAACTCCCTGAGGGACTGAATTGCTGGGCTGAGGGCTGTGGGGACCATGGTCTCAGGGAACATCTAGCTCAATTGGCATAACAGAATTTATAAAGAAAATGTTCTACATTCTACTTTGGTGAGTAGCATCTGGGGTCTTAAAAGCCTGTGAGTGGCCATCTGGGACACTCCACTGGTCTCACCCCTTTGGGAGCAAGGAAGAATGAAGAAAACTAAAGGCACAAGGCAAAGATTAGTACAAAGGACTAATGGACCACATCTACCACAGCCTCCACCAGACTGAGTCCAGTAAAATGAGATGGTAAACAGCTACCATAACTAACTGCCCTGACAGGGATTCACAATAGAGCTGGAGAAAAATGTAGAACAAAATTGTAACTTAAAAAAAAGACTATGAGGAGGAGCCAAGATGGCAGAATAGACAGACGCTTCCGGCGAGCCCTCTTTACAACAAAGACCTGAAAAAACAAGTGAAACGAGTATATTTGTGACAAGCTGGGAGCCCTGGTATCAAAGGCAACCTTAGACAATGAAATGAGGGGCAGGAGGAGGAAGAGACCATTCAGAAGTGGAGAGGAGTTACCGGACCTGAATCATGGGCAGACCATAGGCACCATTTCTGGAGTGGCGGCGGCAGTGGCGGTAGAGGGCTGGTACTGGTGTTTGGCCACAGTGTCCTCGGGGGAAGCAGCCAGCCACACAGCCTACTCACACCTCTGGAACCTGAGGAGAACAGCGGTCTCAGCAAAAGCAAACTACTTGTGTATATTTTACCGTGCCACTCCCCACCCCCAAGCTGGCTTTAGCGTCTGAATCCCTAGGCCTGAGATAGACCCTGGTGAGCACCTAGAGCCATCCTCCCAGCCTTGGGGAAGGAAAAAATTTGCAACTGGGGGAAAAGATAATTTACAAGCTCCATTAACTGGGGGTGCTCAGGACAGAAGCAGCTCCTTTCCACGCATAAACTGTCCGTGGACCTTGAGCACCTTTCCCTTCTGCATGAACCTGTGTGGGCCTATTTCGGGAGAATAGGCCCTTGTTGGCAAACTCCAACCCTTTCAGCTGTGCGGTGGAGAGGTAGATGTTTGGTGTTTGACATTGCTTTGCCTATTAAACAAGGTCCTCACCTACCCACATCAGGGACCTAAGAACTGGTAGCTCCACTCAGGTCACCCAGCCACCTGTTAAAGGGGTCCAAAGATAACTGGTACCACCCAGTCCTTAGAACCAAAAACTTTGGGTGCCCATGGACCCTTTGCAGAACCCACCCACCAGCACGCTTTAGGGAACAGAGACGCATTTTCCTCAGAGACACTTGGGGGTCGATTTTCAGCCCCCTGTCTTGTTCAGAGCATGACTCCCTGCTGCAATCAGATATGAATACATACACCAATCACCCCTGCCCCTCTAAGACTGTAGGACAGAGCCTGTAGCACACACTTGATGATCAGGTACCTGGAAACCTGAGCTGAATTCATACAAGAAAACTGAATGGAATCCTAGACTGGTATACCTGAAATCAGCTCTAGCCACATGGGGACAGGACACCAGAGCTCCAAAGATGAAAATAATCAAGGTAGCTCACTCAAGCAACCCATAGGGGTATACCAAAACAAAACAAAGCAAGCAGCTACAACACAGTAAGCAAGCATAAAACAATACAATAACTTATAGATGGCTCGGAGACAAAAGTCGATATCAAGTCACATAAAGAAACAGGCCATGATCACCTCAACAGGCTCTCAAAACAAAGAATCCAGGGATCTTTTAGATGAAAGTGCTTTCCTGGAATTACCAGATGCAGAATACAAAAGTTTAATATACAGAGACCTTCAAGACATCAGGAAGGAAATGAGGCAATACGCAGAAAAAGCCAAGGAACACACAGATAAAGCAACTGAAGAAATTAGAAAGATTATTCAGGAACTTAATGAAAAGTTTAATAAGCTTGAAAAATCCATAGACAGACAACAATAAAAAATTCAGAAGATTAACAATAAAATTACGGAAGTAGACAACTCAATAGAAAGTCAGAGGAGTAAAACTGAGCAAGTAGAAGCTAGAATTTCTGAACTCGAAGATAAATCACTTGGCACTAGTATATTTGAAGAAAAATCAGATAAAAGAATTTTAAAAAATGAAGAAACCTTAAGAATCATGTGGGACTCTATCAAGAGAATAACCTACATGTGATTGGAGTACCAGAACAGGGAGGGATAACAGAAAATACAGAGAAAATTGTTGAAGATTTGTTGGCAGAAAACCTCCCTGATATTGTGAAAGAGGAGAAGATATCTATCCAAGATGCTCATCGAACTCCACATAAGGTAGATCTTAAAAGAAAGTCACCAAGACGTATTAAAATTAAGCTTGTCAAAACCAAAGACAAGCAGACAATTATAAGAGCACTGAGGGATAAAAGAAAAGTCACCTACAAGGGAGAGCCAGTAAGCATAAGCTTGGACTACTCGGCAGAAACCATGTAGGCAAGAAGGCAATGGGATGACATATTTAAAAATTGAAGGAAAAAAAAAATGCCAGCCAAGAATCACATATCCAGCAAAACTGTCTCTTAAATATGAAGGTGAAATTAAGACTTTCCAGATAAACACAAGTTTGGGGAATTTGTAAAAACCAAACCAAAACTACAGGAAATACTAAAGGGAGTTCTTTGGTTAGAAAATCAATAATATCAGTTATCGACCCAAGACTAGAACACTGGGCAGAGCAACCAGAAGTCAACCCAGACAGGGAAATCCAAAAAAACAAAGCAAGATTATATATATAAAAAAAAAGCCCCAAACAGGGTAATAGCGATGTTATTATATAAAAGAACAACATTAAAATAATAAAGAAGGACTAAGAAATGTAGTCATACACCTTCCATATGGAGAGGAAGACACGGTGATACAAAGAAATAAAAGTTAGTTTTAAATTTAGAAAAATAGGGGTAAATAATAAGGTAACCACAAAGGAGACAAACTATCCTACTCATCAAAATAAAATACAAGGCAGAAATACAGACTCAGCAGAAACAAAATCAACAACAACAAATATGAGGAAAGGACAACATATAAAGAAATCTACTCAGCACATAAATTCAAGTGGGAAAAAAAAAAAAACGTCAACACACTAAAAAAGACATCAAAATGATAGCACTAAATTCATACCTATCCATAATTACCCTGAATATAAATGGACTAAATGCACCAATAATGCACCAATAAAGAGACAGAGAGTGGCAGAATGGATTAAAAAACATGATCTGTCTATATGCTGCCTATAAGAGACACACCTTAGACTTAGAGACACAAACTGAAACTCAAAGGATGGAAAAAATATATCAAGCAAACAACAATCAAAAAAGAGCAGGAGTGACAATATTAATTTCTGACAAAATAGACTTTAAAGTTAAATCCATCAGAAAGGATAAGAAAGGACACTATATAATGATTAAAGGGGCAATACACGAAGAAGATATAACCATATTAAATATTTATGTACCCAATGACAGGGCTGCAAGATACATGAAACAAACTCTATCAGCATTGAAGAGTGAGATAGACAACTCCACAATAATAGTAGAAGACTTCAACACACCACTTTTGGTGAAGGACAGGATATCCAGAAAGAAGCTCAATAAAGACACAGAAGATCTAAATGCCACAATCAACCAACTTGACCTCCTAGACATAAACAGAACACTCCATCCAACAGCAACCAAGTATACTTTCTTTTCTAGTGCACATGGAACATTCTCTAGAATAGACCACATATTAGGTCATAAAGCAAGCCTTAGCAGAATCCAAAACATTGAAATATTACAAAGCATTTTCTCTGACCATAAGGCCATAAAAGTGAAAATCAATAACAGGAAAAGCACGGAAAAGAAATCAAACACTTGGAAACTGAACAATACCCTGCTCAAAAAAGACTGGATTATAGAAGACATTAAGGACAGAATAAAGAAATTCATGGAACTGAAAGAGAATGAAAACACTTCCTATCAGAGCCTTTGGGACACAGCAAAAGCGGTGCTCAGAGGCCAATTTATATCAATAAATGCACACATTCAAAAAGAAGAAAGGGCCCAAATCAAAGAACTATCCCTACAACTCAAACAAATAGAAAGAGAGCAACAAAAGAAACCCACAGGCAACAGAAGAAAACGAATAATAGAAATTAGAGCTGAACTAAATGAAATAGAAAACAGAAAAACAATTGAAAGAATTAACAAGTCCAAAAGCTGTTTTTTTAAAAAACTCAACAATATTGATAAACCATTGGCCAAGCTGACAAAAGAAAAATAGGAGAGGAAGCAAATAACCCAAATAAGAAATGAGAGGGGCGATATCACAACAGACCCAACGGAAATTAAAAGAATCATATCAGATTACTATGAAAAACTATACTCAAACAAATTTGAAAACCTAGAAGAAATGGATGAATTCCTAGAAACACACTACCTACCCAAACTAACACAAACGGAGGTACAACAGCTAAATACACCCATAACAAAAGAAGAGATTGAAAAGGTAATCAAAAAACTCCCAACAAAAAAAAAGTCCTGGTCCGGACGGCTTCACTGCAGAGTTCTACCGAACTTTCAGAGAAGAGTTAACACCACTACTACTAAAGGTATTTCAGAGCATAAAAAAGGATGGAATACTACCAAATTCATTCTATGAAGCCACCATACCCCTGATACCAAAACCAGGTAAAGACACCACAAGAAAAGAAAATTATAGACCTATATCCCTCATGAATGTAGACGCAAAAATCCTCAACAAAATTGTAGCCAATAGAATTCAACAACATATCAAAAAAATAATTCACCATGACCAAGTGAGATTCATACCAGGTATGCAGGGATGGTTCAACATTAGAAAAATAATTAATATATTACACCACATAAATAAAACAAAGGACAAGAATCACATGATTTTATCAATTGATGCAGAAAAGGCATTGGAAAAAGTTCAACACTCATTCATGATAAAAACTCTCAGCAAAATAGGAATAGAAGGAAAATTTCTCAACATAATACAGGGCATTTATACAAAGCCAACAGCCAACATCACCCTAAATGGAGACAGCCTGAAAACATTCCCACTGAGATCGGGAACCAGACAAGGATGCCCTTTATCACCACTCTTATTCAACATTGTGCTGGAAGTCCTAGCCAGAGCAATTAGGTGAGATAAAGAAATAAACGGCATCCAGATTGACAAGGAAGAAATCAAAGTATCTCTGTTTGCAGATGACATGATCTTATACACAGAAAACCCTAAGGAATCCTCCAGAAAACTACTGAAACTTATAGAAGAGTTCAGCAGAGTATCAGGATGCAAGATGAACATACAAAAATCAGTTGGATTCCTCTACACCAACAAAAAGAACATCAAAGAGGAAATCACCAAATCAATGCCATTTACAGTAGCCCCCAAGAAGATAAAATACTTAGGAATAATTCTTACCAGAGATGTAAAAGACTTATACAAAGAAAACTACAGTACACTTCTGCAAGAAACCAAAAGAGACTTACATAAGTGGAAGAACATACCTTGCTCATGGATAGGAAGACTTAACATTATAAAAAAGTCTTTTCTACCAAAAGCGATCTATACATTTAATGCAATTCTGATCCAAATCCCAACGACATTCTTTAATGAGATGGAGAAACAAATCACCAACTTCATATGGAAGGGAAAGAGGCCCTGGATAAATAAGGCATTACTGAAAAATAAGAACATAGTAGGAGGCCTTACTTTACCTGAGTTTAGAACCTTTTATACTGCCACAGTAGTCAAAACAGCCTGGTACTGGTACAACAACAGATACATGGACCAATGGGACAGAATTGAGAATCCAGACATAAATCCATCCACATATGAGCAGCTGATATTTGACAAAGGCCCCAAAACTGTTAAATGGGGAAAAGACAGTCTTTTTAACAAATGGTGCTGGAAGAACTGGATATCCATCTGCAAATAAATGAAACAAGACCCATACCTCACTCCATGCACAAAAACTAACTCAAAATGAATCAAAGACCTAAATATAAAATCTAAAACGATAAAGATCATGGAAGAAAAATAGGGACAATGTTAGGATCCCTAATACATGGCATAAACAGTATAGAAAACATTATAAAGAACGTAGAATAAAAACTAGATAACTGGGAGCTCCAAAAAATCAAACACCTATGCTCATCCAAAGACTTCACCAAAAGAGTAAAAAGACTACCTACAGACTGGGAAGAAGTTTTTGGCTATGACATTTCTGATCAGCGTCTGATCTCTAAAATCTTCATAACGCTGCAAAAACTCAACTGCAAAAAGACAAATAACCCAATTAAAACATGGGCAAAAGATATGAATAGACACTTCACAAAAGAAGACATTCAGGTAGCTAACAGATATATGAGGAAATGTTCACGATCATTAGCCATTAGAGAAATGCAAATCACAACTACAATGAGATTTCATCTTACTCCAACAAGGCTGGCAGTAATCCTCACTGTTCTTTATCAATGTATAGTATTCCATTGTGTGAATATACCATAATTTATTTATCCATTCATCAGCTGATGGGCTTCCATCTTTTTGCTGTTGTAAACAGTGCTGCAGTAAACATGGGTATGCATACATCTGTTCATGTAAAGGCTCTTATTTCTCTAGGATATATTCCAAGGAGTGGGACTGCTGGATTGTATGGTAGTTCTCGACTCGAGGGCACTGGGGTATGGTAGTTTTATTTCTAGCTTTTGAAGGAAGTGCCAAATCCATTTCCAAAGTGGTTGCACCATTTGACACTCCCACCAGCAGTGTACAAGTGTTCCAATCTCTCCACAGCCTCCCCAACATTTACTATTTTGTGTTTTTTGGATTCTGTGAAACATTTCACAACATGGAGGAACCTGGAAGGCATTGTGCTGAGTGAAATTAGTCAGTTGCAAAAGGACAAATATTGTATAAGACCACTATTATAAGAACTTGAGAAATAGTTTAAACTGAGAAGAAAACATTCTTTTGTGGTTACGAGAGGGGGAGGGAGGGAGGGTGGGAGAAGAGCATTCACTAATTAGATATTAGATAAGAACACTTTAGGTGACGGGAAAGGCAACAGACAATTCAGGCGAGGTCAGCACGACTGGATTAAATCAAATAAAAAAAGCAAAGAATTTTCCTGAATAAACTGAATGCTTCGAAGGCCAGGGTAGCAGGGGCAGGGGTCTGGGGACCATGGTTTCAGGGGGCATCTAAGTCAATTGGCATAATGAAATCTATTAAGAAAACATTCTGCATCTCACTTTGAAGAGTGGTGTCTGGGGTCTTAAACGCTAGCAAGCAGCCATCTAAGATGCATCAATTGGTCTCAACTCACCTGGATCAAAGGAGAATGAAGAATACCAAGGACACAAGGTGATTACGAGCCCAAGAGACAGAAAGGGCCACATGAACCAGAGACTACATCATCCTGAGACCCGAAAAACTAGATGGTGCCCGGCTACAATGGATGACTGCCTCGATAGGGAGCACAACAGAGAACCCCTGAGGGAGCAGGAGAGCAGTGGGGTGCAGACCCCAAATTCTCATAAGACCAGACTTAATGGTGTGACTGAGCCTAGAAGTACCCCGGTGGTCATGGCCCCCATACCTTCTGTTGGCCCAGGACAGGAACCGCTCCCGAAGCCAACTCTTCAGACATGGATTGGACTGGACAATAGATTGGAGAGGGATGTTGGTGAGGAGTGAGCTTCTTGGATCAGGTGGACACTTGAGACTGCACTGGCATCTCTTGCCTGGAGGGGAGATGAGGGTAGAGGGGGTTAGAAGCTGGCGAAATGGACATGAAAAGAGAGAATGGAGGGAGAGCGCGGGCTGTTTCACTAGCGGGGAGAGTAATTGGGAGTGTGTAGCAAGGAGTATATGGGTTTTTGTGTGAGAGACTGACTTGGTTTGTAAACTTTCACTTAAAGCACAATAAAAAATAAAAAAAAAGGCCAGACTTCCTGGCCTGACAGAGTCTGGAGAAACCCTGAGAATAGGGCCCCTGACACCCTTTCATCTCAATAATGAGGTCACTCCTGAGGTTCCTCCTTTGGCCAAAGATTGAACAGACCCATGGAACAAAATAAGACTAAAGGGGCGCACCATCCCTGGGGCGGGGACTGGAAAGTAGGAGGGAACAGGAAAGCTGTTAATAGGGAACCCAGGGTTGAGAAGGGAGAATGTTGGCACATCGTTGGGCTGTTAACCAATGTCATACAACAATGTATGTACTAACTAATGAGAAACTAGTTTGTTATGTAAACCTTCATCTAAAGGTCAATTTAAAAAAAAGTCAAAAAAAAAAAAAAAGATTACAGCCTTGGAAACCCTATGGGGCAATTCTACTCTGTCCTATTTTGTTTTTATGTCTCAGTTTCCTAACCTGTAATGTGGAGGGAAGTATGTCAGCCAGATTTAGAATTCCTGAATTGCACTAATTTAGTCATCACCCCTAGAGGAGGAAGGTGGGCGGGCAAGGGTGTAAATCAGAAACATTCAGAGAGATTTTCTACTTTATTATTTTTACTGAAGGAGATCCTCCTGGGGTCCTGCTTCTCCACTTACAATCAGGAGTTGTCAAGGCTTACTGCACATGGGTTTAGCATCCTGGAGATTCCCTTCATTAATCTGGACATTCCCCTTGCCTTTCTCCTAAGTGGAGCCCTGGTGGCACAGTGGTTAAGAGCTCGGCTGCTAACCAGAAGGTCAGCAGTTCAAGTTCAAGAGCCACTCAGAAACCCTTATAGGGTCCTTATGAGTCAGAATCAACTAGACAAGAATGGGTTTGGTTTGGATTTCTCTCCAAGGTTAAAGCCCGTCTGTCCTGCATTCTGTATCTTTTTTTTTTTTTCCTTCTTGGCTTACTGCCTTGTTTTAGGAGAGCATAATCTCAGTACTTTTCAAGAAAAGATGCTTCCAAGATAAATTTAATGAGAACTTTTACACCTGAAATTTATTTTGCCTACCATCAAACTTGACGAATCAACTGGCCGAGTATAAAATTTTAGGCTGAAAATTATCTTTCCCTCAGAATTTTGAAGGCACCCTACATTATCTTCTAGATTCCTGTGTTGCTCTTGAAAGGGAGCCCTGGTGGTACAGTGGTTAAGCACTGGGCTGCTAACCAAAAGGTCAGAGGTTTGAACCCACTAGCTGTGCCTCGGGAGGAAGATATGGCAGTCTGCATCTATAATGCTTGGAAAACCTATAGGGCACCTCTACTTTGTCCTATGGGGTTGCTTTGAGTTAGAATTGACCAGATGGAAACAGGTTTGGGTTTGGTGTTTTTTTTTGGGTGGGGGTTGGTTTTGCTCTTGCAAAGCCCAATGCCATTTCAATTCCACATTCTTTGTGGCTGTTTTTTTTCTTTAAACCTTGGGATGCTTTTATGAACTTCTTTTTATCACTGCTGTTCTCATTGTGTGGATACTCAATGGGCCCTTTGCTTTGAAAATGCATTTCATACAGGTCTCATAATTAAGTGATAGCCCCCTTCTCATTTTTTCTGTTCTCTTTTCCTGGCCCTCTAATATTCTCTTTCTTTATTTAATTTTTTTATTGAACCTTGGAAAAACTCTATGAGGCAGTTCTACTCTGTCCTATAGGGTCGCTATGAGTCAGAATTGACTTGACAGCACTGTTTTTTTTTTTTTTTTTTTTTTTATTGTACTTTAGATGAAGGTTTACAGAACGAACTAGTTTTTCATTAAACAGTTAGTAAACATATTGTTTTATGACAATGGTTAACAACCCCACTACATGTCAACACTTTCTCTTCTCAACCTTGGATTCCCTATTACCAGCTTTCCTGTCCCCTTCTGCTTTCTAGTCCTTGTCCCTGGGCTGGTGTGCCCCTTTAGTCTGGTTTTGTTTTATGAGGCCCTCTAATATTCTTAATCTTCCTCTCTTATTTTCCACCTCTGTATCATTTAAAATTTTTTGAGTCATTATCTCAAACTTAACTTCAAATCTTTACATTAAAATTTGCTATATAGCCTTCCACGTTTTTAGTCTCCAAGAGTTGTTCTTTGCTAAAGCATCCTGGTTTTATTGCATAAATGCAAGGTGTTTACACTATTACCTCTCTGAGGATCTTAATTATTGCTTTTGCATACCCAGCATTACCATTCCTCTGCATTTCTTTTCTCTGTTTATTTAGGTCATTGACTTTTAAATTAGAGTCTTTTCCTAAATTTCTGGTGATCTGAGGAGTTCATTCATATTTAATAGTGAGGCACTAAAATGCTGATTGATGTTATTGGGAAGTTCTGTGTTTGTGGACAGGACTTGTCAGTTGATGGGCTTCACTCTGTGTTTAAGAACCTATCTGTGGTTCAGTGGCTAAGATCTCAGCTGCAAACCAGAAGGATGGCAGTTTGAATCCACCAGCTACTCCTTGGAAACCATGTGGGGGAGTTCTACTGTGCCCTATAAGGTTGCTATGAGTCAGAATTGACTCGACAGCAACAGGTTCTGTTTTTTTTTTTTTTTTTTTTAATACCAGTGAAGTTGCCCCAGAGTAGCACAAACAGTTAAGCATTAGACTACTGGTGGAAAGGCTGGCAGTTTGAACCCAACCAGAGGCTCCTCGGAAGACAGGCCTGGCAGTCTGCTTATGAAAAATCAGCTGTTCAAGATCCTATGTAGCACAGTTCTACTCTGAAGCACATGGGGTCACCATGAGTCAGAATCGACTCAATGGCAAAATCTAGCTGTTTCTTGGCCCCTCTAGGAAGCTGGGGGGCTTTGAAATACATTCTCAGTGCCACTTCCATGGCCTAGATTCTTCCCAGATTATGCTCAGAAAAAGGTAGTGCTTCTTGTGCACCTCATCTTTAGAGGTACAACTCATTGTTTTCCATTGGAAACTAAAAGGCTTTGAGGAGATCTGAGATAAAAATTGTGGTACATGTGATAGTCATTTAAGTTTGTTGATTTAGCTCCAGCATTGCAAGATCCTTAATTTCTCACTGGCCCTGTCTGTGTTAATATAATTTACAGCCATTTAAAAAACAAAACTATTATCTCCAGCCTGTAGATTAATAGGCACCCAATCATTTAGTCTGGTGTTTATGCAAATATTTTTGTCTTCCAGTAGACAGGATGGTCAGGAGTGTGGGCAGTGAAGGAGAGCTTGTTTTTATGACCAGTTGAGTGGCTCTATAGGTCATCTTAAAGGACTCCTGGTGGTGAAGTGATTAAGTACTCGACTGCTAATCAAAAGGTCGGTGGTTTGAACCCATCAGCTGCTCTACAAGAGAAAGATGTGGCAGTCTACTTCTGTAAAGATTAAACTCACAGCGACCTGATAGGACAGAGTAGAACTACCCCATAGAGTTTCCAAGGAGTGCCTGGTGATTTTGAACTGCTGACCCTTGGTTAGCAGCCATAGCACTTAACCACTACGCCACCAGGGTAATCTGTAAAGATTAGAGCCTTGGAAACCCTGTGGGGAGTTCTACTCTGTCGTATAGGGTCGGTATGAGTCAGAATCAACTCAGCAGCAATGGGTTTGGGTAGATGATCTTAGCTCTCAAAATGGAAGATGCTATTGTAGTGGTTAAGTGCAACAGCTGATAACCAAAAGGTCGGCAGTTCAAATCCACCAGGCACTCCTTGGAAACTCTATGGGGCAGTTCTACTCTGTCCTATAGGGTCGCTATGAGTCAGAATCGACTTGACGGCAACGGGCTTTAGTGTATACAAATAAAAAAATCAACATGAAAAATCACCTCAAATTCACACCAGTAGTTCCCTCCTTGCTGTCTTCCCTTGCCTACCGTGCAAAGCTGTTTTGCCAACAAAGCACAACCAATCAGCATCCAGAAACCCATGGTGGGTTTCTTTGGATAACTTCCAGGAAGAACTTGCCTTCTTTTTGCAGTCTTGTCACCAGCTGATTCTGGCCATTTTTCCAGTCCTTTCACTCTGGTAGCCTATGACTTCAAGCATCATTCTACTCTGGTTGGCAATTAAGATATGGACGTGCCGGGTTTACTTAATTACCAACACTCCCCTACCCCGAGGAGTCCTGGTTAAGCAGCTCGGCTACTAACCTAAAGGGGGACAGTTCAAACCCACCCAGTGGCTCCGTGGGTGAAAGACTTGGTGATCTGCTTCTGTAAAGATCACGTCCTAGGAAGCCCTATGGGGCAGTTTTACTCTGTCAGATGGGGTTGCTATGAGTCAAAAATCAACTCGATGGCACCCAACAACACTCACACCCAACCTCTACCTCTACTTTTTTAAAGAAAAAAATGTCAATTAATGATGTCTACCTGCCTGGTTCACATTGTTCTTGTACTGAAGATGGATGGATGGAAGGATGGAGAGAGAACAGCAGTTTGGAGCTAGATGATCTGCATCTGGCTGCCTGCCTGCAGATGCTTATTAACTGTGTGGCCTTCTGCAGAGTGATTTACCTTTTAAAATTGAAATGCCCCTGGGAGGTGCCATATCCCATCCATCAACAACTCCTGTCTTGTCTACCTCCAAGACATATCTCAACTCCATTTCCTTCTTCACACTTCACTGTCAGCACTCTGGTCCACGCCATTATCATCTCTTCACTGAACACTCTTGTTTTTGTTGTTGTTAGGTGTGTTGAGTCGATTCTGACTCATAGCAACTGTACATGACAGAGTAGGACTGCCACACAGGGTTTCCTAGGCTGTAATGCTTACAGGAGCAGATTGTCAGGTTCTCCTTGGAGCCTCTGGTAGGTTCAGACTGCCAATCTTTCGGTTAGCAGCCGAGCAATTAACCATTGCACCACCAGAGCTCCTTCTTGGACTCTCTTAGTAGCTTCCAATCTAGCCTTCTTGCTTCCTCTCTGGATCCTCTCTGATCCAAGTTCCATGCAGTGATCTTCTTGAAATAGAAATAGAAATCAGGGCATATTTCTCCCCTAGTTAACATTACTCTTTGGTTTCCCATCTCCAAAGATTTTTCCCATGGCTTCTGAGTCCCTGACCTTCGAGCCCCTGCCTTTTTCTCAGGTCTCATTTCATCCTTCACTATGCTCCCTCTACCCCAGCCTCCTTTCTGTTCTTCAAAAAACCAAGGCCTCTCTCACCTCCATGCCTTTGGACTTGCAGATCAGTCTCTTTCTCCAGATCTTTATGGGACCACTCCTTCTCATCCTTCATATTGCTCTGTATGAGTGTTACACATCTAAATGTCACACCTGATGATTATTTTTCATATCAATTGGGTTATTTCTTCTATAACACTTATTGCAAATTAAAAATATCTTGTCCGCTTGTTTGTTTATTTTCTGGCTTTGCTACTAATTGTTCAGTGTTCTCAGGAAACAGATTATGCGTGTTTTACCCAGCATTATTGGTGCAGTTAACCCTAGGCTGCTAATGGAAAGGTTGGAAGTTGGAGTCCACCTAGCAGCACCTGGGAAGAATTGCCGGATAATCTACTTCTGGAAAATCAGCTGTTGAAAACGCTATGGAGCACAGTTCTACTCTGACACACATGGGGGTCACCATGAAGTTGGATCTAACTCTACCACAGCTGGTTCCTTCTAAAACAATTGTTGTTGTGTGCCATTGAGTCTATTCCAACTCACAGCGACCCTATAGGGCATAGTAGAACTGCCCCATAGAGTTTCCAAAGTTGTAATCTTTACAGAAGCAGACTGCCACATCTTTCTCCCCAGGAGCGGCTGGTGGGTTCAAACTGCTGGTCTTTTGCTTATCAGTTGAGCTGCTTAACAATGGTACCACCAGGGCTCCTTAAAACAATTAGCTTTGCCAAAAACCCTGTTACTGCCAAGTTGATTCTGATTTATAGCGACCAGTTTCCAAGGAATGGCTGGTGGGTTTGAACTGCTGACCCTTCGGTTAGCAGCCATGTTCTTAACCACTTCACCACCAGGGCTCCAGCTTTGCCAAAGGAAGGGGCAATAGGAAAGGCTAGATGCAAATGTCTGAAGGCAGCGCTTCTCTAACTAATGAGCACACAGATCACCTGGGGATCTTATTAAAATGAAGATTCTATTTCAGTAGTTCTGGGGTGGGGTCAGAGATTCTGCATTTTTAACAACCTCCCAGATAATGCTAATACCACTGGTCTTTGAATCACTTTTTCAAGTAGCAAGGTCTTAAAGCCTGCTTTAACTGCCAAGCCCTGAGCAATGACTAGAGGATGAAGAATTCCCCAATATTTCTGTAGGCCATGTAATTTCTTACATTTAGTTTAAATATTAAGACACAATATAACCTTCATGTATATGAACTTACACTGTTTGCATCTACACACACAGCTTTCATCAGCTGCACTAATGGCAACCAGTGTTTATTTTAAGAATATTCTTAACATGCATACAGAGAGACTGAGGCACAAAGAAAAGAGTACAGGGTGCTAGGAGGTTTGCAGGGCTTGTGAATCTTTAGTCTCATGGGCCAGGGCTTTGAGACTAAATACTTTGGGAAAAAAAAGGAAAACCCGGGTGGGTGTGTGTGTGTGTGTGTGTGTGTGTGTGTGTGTGTGTATGGTGGGGCAGTGGTGGGGAATAGGGAGGCGGGCTCAAGGTAAATGCCATAGGGATATTTGCCCTCATGATTTATTTCTGTCCAGACTACCTGGTTAATTGGCTCTCAGATGGACAGGCTTGGATCCTAGCCTGGAAAGAAATCAGACCCCTGAAGGTCCTGCCTCCCACAGTGATCATTAAGATTAACTAGATAGAGGAAATAAAGTGTCTCCATTTATTAATTAATTCTTTGAACATTCAACCAATATTTATTGAGTACCTGTTATGTCCACCACCCATCCGCCAGTTGGTCATACTGCAGTGGCTCGTGTGTTGCTATGATACGGGAAGCTACGCCGCCAGTATTCCAATATCAGCAGTGTTACCTATGGTGCACAGGTTTCAGTGGAACTTCCAGACTAAGACAGACTAGAAAAAAAGGCCTGGCCATCTACACCTGAAAACTAACCAATGAAAACCTTATGGATCTCAACAGAACATTGTCCGGCTCACTTGCTTTGTACACTTTACAAGGAGGGATCAATTGCTAGAGGAGGACATCATATTTAGTGAAGTAGAGGGCCAGCCAGGGTGAAAGAGACCCTCAGTGAGATATAGACTGGTACAAAAACTGCAATGATGGACATTCACGTGCTGGTAATGGTGAGGATGATGCAGGACTGGGCAACGTTTTGTTCTGTTGTGCATAAGGAGTTGACTCCATTACAGCTATCCATCCATCCACCCATCCATCCATCCATCCATCCATCCATCCATCCATCCATCCATCCATCCATCCATCCACCCACCCATCCATCCATCCATCCAGCCACCCATCCATTATGTGGTAAAGAGTAACAGCAGCGAATAAGGCAGATGAGATCTTTGCCTTCATGGAGCTTAAATTTGGCAAGATAGACAGATGTTAATCAATTAAACTAATAAATGAGCAACACGTAGCAGATGCTGCTGGTGTCCTGCTCTGAGCCTCTTGGTTGGTGCACCCATTCCCTGGCTGTTGCCTGCCTAACTGCTCATGCCTACAACTCTGTCCAAAGGAGCTGTCTCAATGGCTAACTGATGTGTCTCAAGGTGGGACCAGCTCAATGGTGTAGCTCAGGCTTCAAATCTCCAGTTTCTCCTGAGAGCATTCCCTTAGTAAGGAAGTGAGTTGCACAAAAATCCACAGGCTCTGTTATGGGTTAAGTGCCCCCCCAAAATAGGTACCGAAATACTAACCCGTAGACCTGGAATTTCAAAACAAAGGCCTGGAGATCTACTTTTGAAAACTCAGCCACTGAAAACCCTATGGAGCACAATTCTATCCTGATTCACATGGGGTCACCTGCTTATACCTGAAAATATGATGCTGCTTGGAAATACGTTTTTTTTTTTGTTATGTTAATTAGGTCATGGCAGAGTTGTTGTCGGGCGCCATTGGGTTAATTTCCACTCATATCAACCCCATGTGACAGAGTAGAGCTGCCCCATAGGGTTTTTCAGGCTGTAATCTTTATGGGAGCAGATTACCAGGGCTTCTTCCCAAGGAGTTTTGGGTGGGTTCCAACCATCAACCTTTTGTTTAACAGCCGAGCACTTATTCATTGTGCCACCTGGGTAGGATGGGTTCTAAATCTAATCACCTGTGAGTTATCTAAAGAGCAGAATGGGCACAGAGAGACACACGGGGGAAGACAGACACCATGTGAGGTTCACTACCAGCCAAGGAATCAAGGAACACCTGGGGCTAACCAACAAGGAAGGAATCAACATGGCTGAGACCTTGATTTGAACTTTTAGCCTCTAGATCTGTGAGAAAATTAACTTGTTCTTTAAAGCCAGCACTTGTGGTATTTCTGTTACAGCAGCACTAGGAAACTAAGATGCCCTGGTTCTGGAGAAACTGACCTGAGATACAAGACAATTTCAGGTAGTGATTAGGGCGATGAGGAAAATAGAACAGGAGAGATACAGGACAGAGTGATAAAGGAAGGTCTTATTTTAGATCACGTATTAAGGGAGGCCTTGTGGAGGAGGGGCCATTTGAGCTGAGACCTGAATGACAAGGGAGAGCTGCCCATGGGCTGCCCAGGGAAAAAGCATCTCAGGCTGCGTGACAATGAATTTGGCATGTTTGAAAGCCTAGAAGACAGCCAGATGGTGGGGTGTAATAGCTGAGGGGAAGGAAATGAGATTATAGAGGCACCCATGTGGCCCTTTGTGAGCTAGGAAAGAAGTTTGGATTATATTCCAAGTGTGATGGGAAGCCCCTGGAGAAGAGTGAGACCTGATCCATGTTTTCAAAAGATCACTCTCGATGTTGTCCTGATAAACCAAAAAAAAAAAAAAGCCCAAGCCCATTGCCAACTAGTGGATTCCAACTCATAGCGGCCCTACAGGCAGAGTAGAACTGCCCCATAGGGTTTCCAAAGAGCAGCTGCCGGATTTAAACTGCTGATCTTTTGGTTAGTAGCCATAGCACATAACCACTAAGCCACGAGGGTTTCCTGTCTTGAGAATAGTAACTGACAAATAGTAGTTGCTAAATAAACAGCAGCTTAATCAGCAGCTTAATTGCCATCTCTCAGAAGTGTCTTAAAAAAGATTCCTGTATTAGGAGGGAAATTGAGATGGTCACCCTTGTCTCAGTTATCTAGTGCTGCTATAACACAAGTACCACAAGTGAGTGGCTTTAACAAAGAGAAATTTATTACTTCACAGTCTAGGAGGCGATAGAAGTCCAAACGCAGAATGCCATCTCCAGGTGAAGGCTTTCTCTCTCTGTTGGCCCAGGAGGAAAGTCTTTGTCATCGATCTTCCCCAGTCAAGGAGCTTCTCAGAACAGGGACCTCAGGTCCAAGGGACACATGCTCCTGGCTCCTCTTGCTTGGTGGTAATGAGGTACCCCTGTCTCTCTGCTTGCTTCTCTCTTTTATACCTCAAGAGATTGATTTAAGACACAGCCTAATCTTGTAGATTGAGTCCTGCCTTATTAACATAACTGCCTCTAAGCCTGCTTTATTAACATCATAGAGGTAGGATTTACAACACAAATGAAAATCACAACAGATGACAAAGAGGTGGACAGTCACTCAATACTGGAAATCATGGCCTAGCCAACCTGACAGATATTCGTAGGCGACACAATTCAATCCATGACAACCCTCCAACAGCTAACTGAAATAAATTATAACTCCCTTCATTGATCACTCATGATTCAATGACCTCTCATGCTAGTCCACTTGCTGCTACTTGACTCACCTGCTAGGACTTTTTGTTTTATTGCTGTTGCTGTTTTGTTTATTGGAAAAATTGAGAAGACATAGTTTTATGTGCATAGTCACCCCTTTGGCAGATTCTTTTACTGACTTTTAGATATATAAAGATGAGACATAGTCTTCCAGTAATGGGGCAGGCAAGTGTCTGCTTAGAATGCGAGGTACTAAGTAAGGAGTATCTTTGAATGCAGTATTGCCCTGGCATTACAGTGAGCTATAATACAAAGCGGCCTGGCAGCGGCCCAAGTTCTGGCCTTGACTCTTGTAGAACACTGTGACTTGGGGAACTCACTTGTCTTTTCTGGGTTTGTTTTGTAATAAATACAATCTGTCCAGTTTTATCAACTAGTACATTTTTCAAACCAAAGGTACAGATATGTGTGTGTGTGTGTGAACACACATATTTATATAATTTTAAAATTATATAAAATAATTATATATAACTTTCTGTGTGTATATATGTGTTCTATGTGTGCATATGTATATATACACATGTGTATTTAGATATCCTACCTGAATTTAGAGACCATCCAAGAATAGATTTGATGCGTTGAACACTAATGACCGAAGACCAGACAAGTGGTGGATTGACATCAAGGACATCACACATGAAGAAAGCAAGAGGTCATTAAAAAGACAGAAAAGAAAGAAAAGACCAAAATGGATGTCAGAAGAGCTCTGAAACTTGCTCCTGAATGTCGAGCAACTAAAGCAAAAGAAAGAAATGCAGTAAAAGAACTGGACAGAAGACTTCAAAGGGCGGCTCAAGAAGACAAAGTGAAGTTTTAAAATGACATGTGCAAAGAGCTGGAGATAGAAAACCAAAGGGAAGAACATGCTCAACATTTCTCAAGCTGAAAGAACTGAAGAAAAAATTGAAGCCTCGAGTTGCAATAGTGAAGGATTCTATGGAGAAAATATTAAACGATGCAGGAGCATCAAAAGAATATGGAAGGAGGTGGAACCAGGATGGTGGAATAGACAGACGCCTTCAGCGAGTCCTCTTTACAACAAAGACCTGAAAAAACAAGAGAATTGAGTATATTTATGGCAAGCTAGGAGCTCTGAGCATCAAAGGCAAGGTTAGAAAACGAACTGAGGGCCGGGGGAGGAAGAGATGGTTCAGAATCAGAGAGGAGTTACCAGACCTGAATTGCAGGGAGCCCTCAGGCACCATTCCTGGAGTGGCGGGGGCAGTGGGCTGGTACTAACATTCGGCCGCAGGTTCCTCAGGGAGAAGCAGCCAGCCACACAGCCTACTCATGCCTCTGGAACCAGAGAAGAACGGTGCTCTAGGCAAAAGTTAAGTACTTGCATATATTTTACCATGCACCCCCCCCGCCCCCCAAGCAGGTTTCAGTGTCTGAATTCCCTAGGCCTGAGACAGGCACTGTTGAGCACCTAGAGCTATCCTCCCGGCCATTGAGATGGAAAAAATTTGCAGTTGAGGGAAAAGATCATTTGCCAGCTCCACTAACCGGGGGAGCTCAGGACAGAAGCGGCTTCTGTCTAGGCATAAACAGTTCGTGGACTTTGACCACCTTTCCCTTCTGCATGGACCTGTGTGGGCCTATTTTAGGAGAATAGGCCCTTGTTGGCAGACTCCAACCATTTCAGCTGTGCCACAGAGAGGTGGGTGTTTCATGTTTGATGTTGCTTTGCTTATTAAACAGGGTCCTCACCTACCCACATCAGGGGCCTAAGGACTGTCAGTTCCACTCAGGTCACCCAGTCACCTGTGACAGGAGTTCAAGGATAACTGGTACCTCCCAGTTCTTACAACCAAAAACACTGGGTGCCCATGGTCCATCTACAGAACCTACCCACCTGCACGCTCTAGGGAACAGGGATGCACTTCCCTCAGAGACACTCTGGGGTCGGTTCTCAGCCCCCTGCTTTGTTCAGAGCATGACCCCCTACTGCAATCGGATATGAGTACATACACCAATCACCCCTGCCCCTCTAAGACTGTAGGACAGAGCCTGTACCACACACTTGATGATCAGCTACCTGGAAACCTGAGCTGAATTCATACAAGAAAACTGAATGGACTCCTAGACTGATATACCTGATTACAGCTCTAGCCAGCTGGGGACAGGACGTGAGAGCTCCAAAGGTGAAAATAATCAAGCTAGCTCACTCAAGCAACCCATAGGGGTATACCAAAACAAAACAAAGGAAGCAGCTACGACACAGTAAGCAAGCATAAACTAATAAATAACTTATAGATGGCTCAGAGACAAAAATCAATATCAAGTCACATAAAGAAACAGGCCATGATCACCTCAACAGGCTCTCAAAACAAAGAATCCAGGGATCTTCCAGATGAAAGTGCATTCCTGGAATTACCAGATGCAGAATACAAAAGTTTAATATACAGAACCCTTCAAGGCATTAAGAAGGAAATGAGGCAATATGCAGAACAAGCCAAGGAATACACAGATAAAGCAACTGAAGAAATTAGAAAGATTATTCAGGGACATAATGAAAAGTTTAATAAGCTGGGAAAATCCATAGACAGACAGCAATCAGAAATTCAGAAGATTAACAATACAATTACAGAAGTAGACAACTCAATAGAAAGAGGAGCAGAATTGAGCAAGTAGAAGCCAGAATTTCTGAACTTGAAGATAAAATCACTTGGCACTAATATATTTGAAGAAAAATCAGATAAAAGAATTAAAAAAAATGAAGAAACCTTAGAATCATGTGGGACTCTATCAAGAGAAATAACTTAAGAGTAATTGGAGTATCAGAACAGGGAGGGAAAACAGAAAATACAGAGAGAATTATTGAAGATTTATTGGCAGAAAACCTCCCTGATATTGTGAAAGAGGAGAAGATATCTATCCAAGATGCTCATCGAACTCCACATAAGGTAGATGTTGAAAGAAAGTCACCAAGACATATTATAATCTAACTTGCCAAAACCAACGATAAAGAGAGAATTATAAGAGCAGCTAGGCATAAATGAAAAGTCACCTACAAAGGAGAGTCAATAAGAATAAGCTCGGACTACTCGGCAGAAACCATGCAGGCAAGAAGGCAATGGGAAGACTTATTTAAAAAATCGAAGCAAAAAAGTTGCGAGCCAAGAATCATATATCCAGCAAAACTGTCTCTCAGGTATGAAGGTGAAATTAGGACATTTCCAGATAAACACAAGTTGAGGGAATTAGTAAAAATCAAACCAAAACTACATGAAATACTAAAAGGAGTTCTTTGGTTAGAAAACCAATAATATCAGGTATCAACCCAAGACTAGAACACTGGGCAGAGCAACCAGAAGTCAAACCAGACAGGGAAATCCAAAAAAACAAAGCAAGATTAAAAAAAAAACAAAAAACAAAACTCAAAATGGGGTAACAGCGATGTTATTATATAAAAGAAGACAACATTAAAACAGTAATGAGGGACTAAGAAATATAATCATAGATCTTCCATATGAAGAGGAAGATATGGTGATACAAAGACATAAAGTTAGGTTTTAATTTAGAAAATTTAGAAAAACAGGAGTACATAATAAGGTAACCACAAAGGAGACAAACTATCCTACACATCAAAATAAAATACAAGAAAAAAAATAGAGAAGCAGGAGAAACAAAACAACAACAACGAATATGAAGAAAGCACAATACATAAAGATAAAATTAGGTGGGAAAAAAAAACTGTCAACAACATACATAAAAAGACATCAAAATGATAGCACTATATTTATACCTATCCCTAATTATGCTGAATGTAAATGGACTAAATGCAGCAATAAAGAGACAGAGAGTGACAGAATGGATTAAAAAACATGATCTGTCTATATGCTGCCTATAAGAGACACGCCTTAGACTTAGAGACACAAACTAAAACTCAAAGGGTGGAAAAAAATAAATCAAGCAAACAACAATCAAAAAAGAGCAGCAGTGGCAATATTAATTTCTGACAAAATAGACTTTAAAGTTAAATGCATTGTAGAGAATAAGGAAGGACACTATATAATGATTAAAGGGACAATATACCAAGAAGATATAACCATATTAAATATTTATGCACCCAATGACAGGGCTACAAGATACATAAAACAAACTCTTATCAGCATTGACAAGTGAGACAGACAGTTCCACAATAACAGTAGGAGGCTTCAACACACCACTGTCAGTGATGGACAGAACATCCAGAAAGAAGCTCAATAAAGACACAGAAGATCTAAATGCCACAATCAACCAACTTGACCTCGTACACTTATACAGAACACTCCACCCAACAACAATCAAGTATACTTTCTTTTCTAGTGCACATGGAACATTCTCTAGAATTGGCTACATATTAGGTCATAAAGCAAGCCTTAGCAGAAGCCAAAACATTGAAATATTACAAAGCATCTTCTCTGACCATAAGGCCATAAAAGTGGAAATCAATGACAGAAAAAGCAGGGAAAAGAAATCAAACACTTGGACACTGCTCAAAAAAGACTGGATTCTAGAAGACATGAAGAATGGTATAAAGAAATTCATAGAATCCAATGAGAATGAAAACACTTCCTATTAGAACTTCTGTGACACAGCAAAAGTCGTGCTCAGAGGCCAAAAAATGCACACATCCAAAAAGAAAGGGCCAAAATCAAAGAATTATCTCTACAACTTGAAAAAATAGAGATCAACAAAAGAAACCCTCAGGCACCAGAAGAAAACAAACAATAAAAATTAGAGCAGAACTAAATGAAATAGAAAACAGAAAAACAATTGAAAGAATTAACAAGACCAAAAGCTGGTTCTTTGAAAAAATCAACAAAATTGATAAACCATTGGCCAAGCTGACAAAAGAAAAACAGGAGAGGAAGCAAATAACCCAAATAAGAAATGAAATGGGGGATATTACAACAGACCCAACTGATATTAAAAGAATCATATCAGATCACTATGAAAAATTATACTCTAACAAATCTGAAAATCTAAAAGAAATGGATGAATTCCTAGAAAAGCACTACCTGCCTAAACTAACACAAACAGAGGTAGAACAACTAAAGAGACCCATAACAAAAGAAGAGATTGAAAAGGTAATCAAAAAACTCCCATCAAAAAAAAAGTCCTGGTCCCCATGGCTTCACTGCAGAGCTCTACCAAACCTTCAGAGAAGAGTTAACACCACTACTACTAAAGGTACTTCAGAGCATAGAAAAGGACGGAATACTACCAAACTCAGTCTATGAAGCCACTATATCCCTGATACCAAAACCAGGTACAGACACCACAAGAAAAGAAAATTACAGACCAATATCCCTCATGAACGTAGATGCAAAAATCCTCAACAAAATTCTAGCCAATAGAATTCAACATCATATTAAAAAAATAATTCACCATAACCAAGTGGGATTCATGATTCGATGTTAGAAAAACAATGTAATCCATCACATAAATAAAACAAAAGACAAGAATCACATGATTTTATCAACTGTTGCAGAAAAGGCATTTGACAAAGTTCAACACTCATTCATGATAAAAACTCTCAGCAAAATAGGAATTCAAGGAAAATTCCTCAATATAATAAAGGGCTTTTATACAAAGCCAACAGCCAAAATCATCTTAAATGGAGAGAGCCCGAAAGCATTCCTCTTGCGATCAGGAACCAAACAAGGATGCCCTTTATCACCACTCTTATTCAACATCGTGTTGGAGGTCCTAGCTAGAGCAATTAAGCTAGATAAAGAAATAAAGGGCATTCAGATTGGCAAGGAAGGAGTAAAATTATCTCTATTTGCAGATGCCATGATCTTATACACAGAAAATCCTAAGGAATCCTCAAGAGAACTACTGAAGCTAATAGAAGAGTTCAACGGAGTATCAGGATACAAGATAAACAAACAAAAATCAGCTGGATTCCTCTACACCGAAAAAAAGGAACATTGAAGAGGAAATCACCAAATCAATACCATTTACAGTAGCCCCCAAGAAGATAAAATTCTTAGGAATAAATCTTACCAGAGATGTAAAACACTTATACAAAGAAAACTACAATACTCTTCTGCAAGAAATCAAGAGATCTAAATAAGTGAAAAAACATACCTTGCTCATGGATAGCAAGACTTAACATTATAAAAATGTCTATTCTACCAAAAGCGATTTTATGTTTAATGCAATTCTGATCCAAATTCCAATGACATTCTTTAATGAGATGGAGAAACAAATCACCATCTTCACATGGAAGGGAAAGAGGCCCTGGATAAGTAAAGCATTACTGAAAAAGAAGAACAAAGTGGGAGGCCTCACTCTGCCTTATTTTAGAACCTATTATACTGCCACAGTAGTCAAAATAGCCTGGTACTGGTACAACAACAGATACATAGACCAATGGAACAGAATTGAGAATCCAGACATAAATCCCTCCACATATAAGCAGTTGATATTTGACAAAGGCTCCAAAACAGTTAGGTGGGAAAAAGATGGTCTTTTTAACAAATGGCACTGGCAGAACTGGATATCCATCTGCAAAAAAATGAAACAAGACCCATACCTCACTCCATGCACAAAAACTAACTCGAAATGGATCAAAAACCTAAATATAAAATCTAAAACGATAAAGATCATGGAAGAAAAAATAGGGACAACGTTAGGAACCCTAATACTTGGCATAAACAGTATACAAAACATTATTAAGAATGTAGAAGAAAAACTAGATAACTGGGAGCTCCTAAAAATCAAGCACTTATGCTCATCCAAAGACGTCACCAAAAGAGTAAAAAGATTACCTACAGGCTGGGAAAAAATTTTTTAGCTGTTATATTTCCAATCAGCACCTGATCTGTAAAATCTACATGATACTGCAAAAACTCAACTGCAAAAAGACAAAGAAGCAAATTAAAAAATGGGCAAAGGATATGAACAGACATCTCACTGAAGAAGACATTCAGGTAGCTAACAGATATATGAGAAAATGCTCACAATCATTAGCCATTAAAAAAAAAAAATTAGCCATTAGAGAAATGCAAATCAAAACTACAATGAGATTTCATCTCACTCCAACAAGGCTGGGATTAATCCAAAAGACACAAAACAATAAATGCTGGAGAGGCTGTAGAGAGATTGGAACACTTCTACACTGCTGGTGGGAATATAAAATGGTACAACCGCTCTGGAAATTGATTTGGCGCTTCCTTAAAAGCTAGAAATAGAACTACCATATGATCTAGCAATCCTACTCCTCGGAATATATCCTAGAGAAATAAGAGCCTTTACACAAACAGATATATGCACACCCATGTTTATTGCAGCACTGTTTACAATAGCAGAAAGATGGAAGCAACCAGGGTGCCCATCAACAGATGAATGGATAAATTAATTATGGTATATTCACACAATGGGATACTATGCATCGATAAAGAACAGTGATGAATCTGTGAAACATTTCATAACATGGAGGAACCTGGAAGGCATTATGCTGAGTGAAATTAGTCAGTTGCAAAAGGACAAATATTGTATAAGACCACTATTATAAGAACTCAAGAAATAGTTTAAACAGAGAAGAAAATATTCTTTGATGGTTATGAGAGGCGGGAGGGCAGGAGGGTGGGAGCGGGGTATTCACTAATTAGATAGTAGATACGAACTACTTGAGGTGACGGGAAAGACAACACACAATACAGGCGAGGTCAGCACAACTGGACTAAACCAAAAAAAAAAAAAAATTTTTTTTTTTTTTTAAACCAAAAGCTAAGAATTTTCCTGAATAAACTGAATGCTTCAAAGGCCAGCGTAGTGGGGGCGGTGGGGTTTGGGGACCATGGTTTCAGGGGACATCTAAGTCAATTGGCATAATAAAATCTATTAAGAAAACATTCTGCATCCCACTTTGGAAAGAGGCATCTTGGGTCTTAAACATTAGCAAGCGGCTATCTAAGATGCATCAATTGGTCTCAACCCACCTGGATCAAGGGAGAATGAAGAACACCAAGGACACAAGGTAATTACGAGCCCAAGAGACAGAAAGGGCCACATAAACCAGAGACTACATCAGCCTGAGACCAGAAGAGCTAGATGGTTTCCAGCTACAATCGATGACTGCACTGATAGGGAACACAATACAGAACCCCTGAGGGAGCAGGAGAGCAGTGGGATGTAGACCCCAAATTCTCATGAAAAGACCAGACTTAATGGTCTGACTGAGGCTAGAAGGACCCTGGTGGGCATGACCCCCAGGTCTTCTGTTGGCCCAGGACAGGAACCATTCCCAAAGCCAACTCTTCAGACAGGGATTGGACTGGACAATGGGTTAGAGAGGGATGCTGGTGACGAGTGAGCTTTTTCGATCAGGTGCACACTTGAGACTATGTTGGCATCTCCTGCCCGAAGGGGAGATGAAAGGGTAGAGGGCGTTAGAAGCTGGCAAAATGGACATGAGAAGAGGGACTGGAGGGAGGGAGCCGGCTATCTCATTAGGGGGAGAGCAATTGGGAGTATGTAGCAAGGTGTATATAAGTTTTTGTGTGATAAACTGACTTGATTTGTAAACTTTCACTTAAAGCACAATAAAAAAATTTTGAAAAAATGGTTAAAATGGCAAATGTTATGTTATACATATTTTCCTACAATAAAATTAAAAAACAAAGAGAAAAAAGAAGATGGAAGGAATACACAGAGTCTTTATTCCAAAAAAATTGGTCAACTTTCAACCATTTCAGGAGGCAGCATATGATCAGGAATTGATGGTACTGAAGAAAGAAGTTCACGCTGCACTGAACGCATTGGGGAAAAACACACTCCAGGAATTGAGGGAATATCAACTGAGATGTTTCAACAAATGAACGCAGCCCTGGAAGTGCTCGCTTGTCCATGCCAAGAAATTTGGAAGACAGCTACCTGGCCAACCGACTGGAAGAGATACATGTTTATGCTTATTCCCAAGAAAGTCGATCCAACAGAATGTGAAAATTATTGAACATTATGACTAATATCACATGAAAGCAAAATTTTGCTGAAGAATATTCAAAAGTGGCTGCAGTAGTATATAGACAGGGAACAGCTAGAAATTCAGGCAGGATTCAGAAGAAGTAATGGAACCAGGGATATCATTGCTAATGTCAGATGGATCATGGCTGAAAGCAGAGAATACTAGAAAGATGTTTACCTGTTTTTCACTGACTTTGCAAAGGCATTTGACTGAGTGGATAACAAATTACGGATAACATTGTGGAGAATGGGAATTCCAGAACACTTAATTGTGCTCATGAGGAACCTATACATAGATCAAGAGGCAGTTGTTCAGACAGAACAAGGGGATACTGATTGGTTTAAAGTCAGGAAAGGTGTGCGTCAGGGTTGTGTCCTTTCCCCATACCTATTTAATCTGTATGCTGAGCAAATAATTTGAGAAGCTGGACTATATGAAGAAGAATGGGGACAAGGATTGAAGGAAGACTCATTAATAACCTGCTTTATGCAGATAACACAGCCTTACTTGCTGAAAGTGAAGAGGACTTGAAGCACTTACTGATGAAGATCAAAGACCACAGCCTTCAGTATGGATTACACCTCAATATAAAGAAAATAAAAATCCTCAGAACTGAACAAATAGGCAACATTATGATAAATAGAGAAAAGACTGAAGTTGTCAAGAATTTCATTTTACTAGTATTCACAATCAACACCCATGGAAACTGCAGTCAAGAAATCAAAAGACACATTGCATTGGGTAAATCTGCTGCAAAGGACCTCTTTGAAGTGTTCAAATGCAAAGATGTCACCTTGAAGACTAAGGTGCACCTGACCCAAGCCATGTTATTTTCAATTGCATCATATGCACGTGAAAGCTGGACAGGGAATAAGGAAGGCCACAGAAGAATTAATGCCTTTGAATTGTGGTGCTGGCGAAGAATATTGAATATACCATGGACTACTAAAAGAATGAACAAGTCTGTCTTGAAAGAAGTACAATCGGAATGCTCCTTAGAAGCAAGGATGGAGAGACTGTGTCTTACATACTTTGGACATGTTGTTAGGAGGGACCAGTCCCTGGAGAAGAACATCATGCTTGGTAAAGTAGAGGGTCAGCAAAAAGAGGAAGACCCTTAATGAAATGGATGGACACAGTGGCTGCAACAATGGGCTCAAAAATAACAACAATTGTGAGCATGGGGCAGGACTGGGCAGTGTTTCATTCTATTGTACATAGGGTCCCTATGAGCTGGAACCAACTTAATGGCACCTAACAACAACAATAATTTAGATAGTTTTTAAATTTTATAAAATAATGATACATGAAACCAAAAAACCTCATTGCTATTGGGTCGATTCTTACTCATAGCAACCTTATAGGACAGAGTAGAACTGCCCTGTGGGGTTTCCAAGGAGTGGCTGGTGGATTGCAACTGCTGTCTTTTTGATAAGCAGCTGAGCTCTTAACCACTGCACCATATGTATTTGTGTATATATATGTATGCATGTGTTGTTTGTGTGCATGTGCGTGCATGTGGATCACACATTCCGATCCGAAACCTATCCTGGGATGGTATAGACTGGGCAGCATTTGGTTCCATTGTGCATGGGATCACCATGAGTCAGAGGCCAATTCAATGGCAGCTAGCCACAACAATACAAATTGTAAGGCACAGATTCTATGATATATTAAGAATTTATCATATTTATATATATATATATATATCCCTGTATGATGCATAAAGACATATGCACAAGGAAGTTCATTGCAAGATTGCTCATGCAAGCAAGACTGGAAACAACCTAAATACCCATCAACAAGGAAGTTGCTCGGTTTTTTTGAGCAGGTGTGGACTGTCTAATTTTGTAGGTGTACAAATGACAGTACAATGCTATGTGGGGGAAAAAAAAAGATCCAGGTAGATCTGAATTATTTATATGAAAATAGTGAGTGAAAAAAAGCATCATGCAGAACAGTGTGTCTAACTTTCCCCTTTTGTCTAGAGAAAATGGATATATTTACGTATATGTACTTGTACATGCATAAAAAATTGATAAAAGAATATCCAAGAAACCATTAACAGTGGTTGTCCTTGGGAAGGGTGACACGAGATCTGAGATGGGAGGGAGATATCAATTTCATTTATATGATGTCAAAATATTTGAATGTTTTTGTACAGTAAAACCTGTGAAAGCTGGTACCCGTGTAAGGCAGAAACCTGTCAGAGAAGGAAACCTCAAATATATTCCACCAATAAAGAGCGATAGGTCAAAGGCAGAAACTTGTGAGACCCAGAAAAATAAGGCAGTCCATTGAGTTCAGGATCTCACAGGTTTCACTATATTTATGTTTCTAATAAAAATTTTGTTTAAAAAGCATAATTGTGCCAAAATATGCATTGAGTATTTTAAATTTTTATGCCAGAGCCAGTAGGAGATGGTAGACTATTTTATAGGCTCCCCATATCCACTCCCAAAGGGAATTTTTGATGCTTCTTAAGGTTGTAATACCCTGATCATATGTATGAATCAGAGTGAGAGTGGTCCTCTGACATCACTCAGTCCCTGCGATGGCGCCTTCCGATCTGCCAACCACAGAGATAATTTGCGTTATGATGGCATTTTCCCTCTCCCCAGGCCCTGTCCTCAGCATACGCTCTTGGAGAAAGTAAAACCATGGAGAGCTTTTATCCCTGCTTTTTGAAATGCAGCATAAAAGCCCTGTGACTATCTGGAAAATTAAGGGAAAGGCAGGCAGATAATTTCAGGTCTGGGAATACCTACTACTTACACACGGGAACATTGTGCTTTGCATAATGATGGCTTCTAAAGACAATGTGTTTAGAATGAGGACAAGACAATGTTTTTAAAAAGTAATCTTTCTCACTTCATTATCAAAAATTCAAGACAACATGTTAAGATAACGCCTTTGTCTTGCTTATTTATGTCTATGCGGACACATATCCTTTTGAGGACTCAAGTCCTATCAAGATCTTTCATGCCAAAGCTAGGTTTATACGGATGGTCAGTGACTAAAAGTTCAACTTGTGTAAGCTCTGGGGGAGAAAATGATGATGATGGTAAACAGGGGTAGAAATAGTAGAACTATTAGAATTAAAAGTAATAGAAGTAGGAGAAATAGAAGTGAAAGAGGTAGGTGTAGTAGACACAGTAGAAATAATATAAATTGTAGAAATAGTAAAGTAAAGAAATAGAAGTAGCAGAAGAAGAAGTAGCAGAAGTAGAAGTAGAATTAGTAGAGGTAGTAGCAGTAGTAATAGTGGTAGAAGTAGTAGAAGTAATAGAAGTAGAATTTGTAGAGGTAGTAGAAATAGAAGTAGAGGAAGTAGTAATAGTAGTAATAGTGGTAGAAGTAGTAAAACTAGTAGAAGCAGAATTAGTAGAGGTAGTAGAAGTGGTAGCAGTGACTTCTCCTTAAAAGGGAGTCAGTACAAAGTAGTGGTAAAAAGCTTAACATGTCTGAGCCAGCTGGGAGTATTAACCTGTTGCCGTCAAGTTGATTTCAACTCACTGAGACCTTATAGGACAGAGCAGAACTGCCCCATACAGTCTCCAAGGCTGTGAACTCTACGAAAGCAGCCTGCCACATCTTTGTCCTGTGAAACGGCTAGTGGGTTTGAACCACTGATCTTTAATTAACAGCTGAGTGCTTAATCACCGTGCCACCAGGGCTCCTTCTTGTTTGTAGTACCAGTTGCAAAAAGCTATGTCTTAAAGCTTATACATTGGAATGCTATCAATATGTCCTCCTCCTCACCTTTCCCTAGGACAAGACACTGGTAAGCGACCCATGTTTGGGGCATCCTGTGCCCTGGGTGTCATGAGGCCTGGGTTCATGTCCTGGCTCTTCTGTGACTCACTGTGCAATCTTGAGTCAGTCCCATAATTATAGTTACCAAATGTCTTGGTTTGCCTGGGACTTCCCAGGATGTGGAACTTTCTGTGCAAAGACTGGGAAAGCCCCAGGCAAAATGGGATGCATTGCATACCCAGCCTATGATCTCTCAGCTTTAAACCCACCTATCCTTTGGTGTCCACAGTTGAGTGGCAGGTATCCAAACTCTTTGTGTTTTTCCCTAAGACACTACCACGCACTTTGAAACTGGTTAAAGATAAAAGTTGCAATGTGAAAAAGACTCGAATTTAAAATCGAGACTTGACAATGGTGAGACATTACAGATAGGCCTTAAGATACTACTACTACTTTGTATTATTAATATTATTGTTACAGTTATAACAATGATTACCAGTTGCCGTCTAGTTGATTCCAACTGATGGCAGCCCTATGTATGTCAGAGTAGAACTGTGCTCCATAGGGTTTTCAGTGGCTGATTTTTTGGAAGGAGATCACCAGGCCTTTCTTCCCAGGTGCTGCTGGGTAGACTTCAATCTCCAAGCTTTCTGTTAGCAGTCAAACACATTAACCATTTGCACCACTCAGGGACTCCATAACAATGATCCAAAAAATCAAAGCACAACAACCCTCTAGGACAGAGCAGAACTGACCCACCGAGTTTCTGAAGCTGTGTATCTTCACGGAAGCAGACTGCCACATCTTTCTCCCACAGAGTGCCTAGTGGGTTCGAACTGCTGACATCTCAGTTAGCAGCTGAGCAGTTTACCACTGTGCCACCAGGACTCCTTATAACGATGATAGATAATGTTTATTGAACACTTACTACATGCCAGACCCTGGACTCAGCAAGTTGCATGGATTACCTCACTTAAAGCTCACTGTAGTCTTATGCCTGTTGCTTTGAGTGGATCCTGACTCATAGAGACCCTATAGGATGGAGTACAACTGCCCCATAGAGTTTCCAAGGAGCAGATGGTGGATTCAAACTGCTGAGCTTTTGGTTAGCAGCTGAGCTCTTAATCACTGCACCACCAGAGCTCCACTGGCCCTATGAGGTAGATACTATTATCATCCCCTAGTACAGGTGAAGAAGCTGAGCCTACCTGCTCAAGATCACAAAGTTAGTAAGTTACAGACCCAGGATTCACACCCAGGTCTCTATGCTCTATTTGTCACAATTCTGAATTGTTTTCCTCCACCAGGTGCCAAAAATCTGAACGAAGACTTCCTTATGTGTCTCACTTTGCCTGGATTGGCTGCATGACAGAAAAGCATGTTACCCTGCAATTCTCCAGGTCAAAACTCCCTGTCGACAGCCTGCCTGTGCCTTAGAGGGTGGGCCCAGCAAAGCTGGATGAAAAGCAACTCCCTTCTGGTGCATTCTACCCAATACCATCAAGTTGATTCCGACTCACTGCGACCCCATAGGATTTCCAAGGCTGTAATCTTTACAGAAGCAGACTGCCACTTCTTTCTCCCACGGAGACGCTGATGATTCCGAACCACCAACTTTTCGGTTAGCAGCTGAGCACTTAACCACTGTGCCACCTAGTTATCCTGTTTTATGACAAGTAGCTTGATACCCTGGCAACACAAGCCCTGGCTTTTTTATTTCCCCCTTGTGTTCCGAAATTTGCAAACAAATAAGAAGTGGTTTGGGCTCATTATCTAAACCCCCTCATCGGCAAAGCAGAGAGAGGGATCCTAGTGGGCCCATGTGGCAGCCCCTCCTTTTATCTGAGGCCCATTTAATTAGGCCATAATACAGGCAGGTGATGGGAGAGCTGTCTCTTTTGTTGGTCGTATGGAAAATGGTCCTCCCCTCCTGTGGATCCACTGCTGGAAGAAGGAAACTTGCTCTCTGAAGCTGAGTTGCAAAGTAGTTCAAATGATGCTGAGTTCCAGGAATTAGCCTCTGAGCTGTTTCTTCGCTGGGGCTCATTTGACACCTTACATAGATGTGAAAGCCATGTGCAAGCCTGATTTAAGAGGCTGAGGCAGGGACGGGGCAAGAGTCATCTTTCCAGACTCATATTGGAGATTCTGACATCCCTGGAAGGCCAGGAACTCTGTATCAGACCCCTCAAGAGAAAAGCCTGTTTCTAGACTTCGATCCATTGACTCTACCTGCTGCCCTCTTTTTTGATCCATGACCTTGAACCTTTGTAGCAAGCCCTTGTCCCAATCTTTCTTTCCTTCATTTGCTAATTTCCATTCATCCTTCAAGAAATATCACTTTTTCAGGGATGCCATTCCCAATTCTTTGTTGTTGTTAGTCACCATTGAGTTGGCTCTGACTCATCAGACCTTATGTTTAACAGAACAAAACGTTGCCCCGTCCTGTGTCATTCTTCATGAGGATTGTTACGTTCGAGTTCATTTTTTGAGGCTATTGTGTAATGCCTTTCAACCTAAGGGGCTAATCCTCCTGTACTGTATTGGACAATATTCTGTTGTGATTCATATAGTTTCATGGGCTAATTTTCTTGACAGTCTATCTTAGTCCAGAAGTTTTGCTGAAACCTGTCTACCACGGATGGCCCTGCCAGTATTAGAAACACCAGTGGCATATCTTTCAGCATCATAGCAATACACAAGCGACCACAGTATGACAAACTAAACAAACTGACAGATGGGTGGTGGCCCAATCCTTTAGACTAGCTTAAATTCCTTTGTTACATGGCCCCACAGCACATTGTAGTTACCTTTTCTTAATATTCTTCCCAATAGTAGTAATTTATTTAATGCCTCTCCCCTAGTCATCTAGAAAGCTATACCAAAGAATAGTTTTCAAGGAGTTAAATACATAACTTTCATGCAAATATAAATTGAACACACCTCAACAATTTATTCCACTGTTTAATGAAAGAATCAGTAAAATGGCAAAAGATTTTCAAACAGCATATTGAAGAACTATTTACAGACATTTTGAAAAGAAGAACATTAGAATAAGATCGCTAGGTTAGATGCAAAACTGGATAATGTCCTACAGGGCAATAAAACTGTAACATTTTATGGTTGTATTTTCTACTAGACTGAAATCTACAAGATGTCAAGTTACATCATAGTATTTGGACACTAATAAAAGGATAAACAGCAAAGCCAATACAGATATATTCTCTAAGAGAATTAAATAATCCTTGAGCAAGCAGGACTGTTAAGTGAACCATGAGATGATACTAAAAGGACCTGCTATGAAAAGACATCCCACATTCATGGATTAAAAGAAAATATTGTTAACATGCCAATACTATCCAAAACAATCTATAAATTCAATGCAATCCCTATAAAAATTCCAACAGCACTTTTTTCAGAAATGGAAAAACCAATCCTCAAATTCATATGGAATTGCAAGGAGCCCTGAATACCGAAAACAATCTTGAACAAAGCAGGAGCACTCAAACTTCCCACTTTTAAAACTTACTACAAAGCTACAATGATTAAAGTAGTGTGGTATAAGAATAACCAGAGTCCTATTGGCACAGTGGTTAAGCGTTTGGCTGCTAACCAAAAGGTCAGCAGTTCAAATCCACCAGCTGTTCCTTGGAAACCATATGGGGCAGTTCTACTCTGTCCTATAGGGTCACTATGAGTCAGAATTGACTCAACAGCAATAGGTTTGGGGTTTTTTTTGGTATAAGAAGAGACATATAGACCAGTGGAATAGAATTAAGAGTCCAGCAATAAACACATTTGGCAATAGATTATTAGATAAGGCACCAAAAGCAAGAGCAACAGCAGAAAAAAATACATAAACTGGACTTTATCAAAATAAAAAACATTTTGTGCATCAAAGGTCATTGCCAAGAAAATGAAAAGACAACCTACAGAATGAGAAGAGATATTTGGAAATCATAAATTTGATAAGGACTTAACATCTAGGATATATAAAGAACTCCTGCATCTCAACTACAACAAAAGCAAACCAATCAAAAAATGGGAAAGAACTTAAATAGACATTTCTCCAAAAAAGATATACAAACATTTCATAAGCACGGAAAAGACGTTCAGTATCATTAGTCATCAGGGAAATACAAATCAAAACCACAATGAGATGCCACTTCACACCCACTAGGTTGGCTATTATAAAAACAAAACAAAAAAAGTATTGTTAAGGTTGTGGAGAAATTTGAACCCTTGTCCATTGCTGGTGGGAATGTAAAATGGTGCAGCCACTGGAAAATAGCTTGTCAGTTCCTTAAAAGGTTAAACATAGAATTACCATATGACTCAGCAATTTCACTCTTGGGTATATACCCAAAAGAACTGGAAGCAAGGATTCAAAGAGATACTTGTACAACAATGCTAATTGCAGCATTATTCACAATAATCAAAAGGTTGGAAACAACCCTGATGTTCATTAAGAGAAGAACGGATTTAAAAAATGTGGTATATACATACAATGGAATACTATTGTCATAAAAATAATGACTTTTCCATACATGCTACTGTATGGATGAACCTTATAAACATGGTAAGTGAAATAAGGTATACCCAAACCAAAAACCAAACCCATTGCCATTGAGTCAATTCCGACGCGTAGTGACCCTATGGGACAGGGTAGAACTGCCCCATAGGGTTTCCAAGGAGGGCCTGGTGGATTCGAACTGCTGACCTTTTGGTTAGCAGCCATAGCTCTTAACCACTACACCACCACGGTTTCCAAGCTATACACAAAAGGATAAATAATGTATGATCCCAGCTATATGAAATGCTTCCCTGGCAATGGTGTGGCGCGGGGGGGCGGGGTGGGCAGGGAGGAGATGGGGAGTTCATACTTAAAGAGTACAGAGTTTCTGTTTGGGGTGATGAAAAAATTTTGGGAACAGTGGCGATGGTTGTGTAACATTGTGAATATAATGAATGCTACTGGATTTTACACTTAAAAAAGATTAAAATGGCAAATTGTATGTTATAGATATTTTTTCACAATAAAAAAGGAACATGTGCTCTTTTTTGCCTTATTTCCAAGTTTCAGATATTTTCTTAATAGCCCATAGGGTCAGGTCCACTTTTGTGAAATAGTGCCAGCATCTAACCCAGGAATTAGCAAAGGATTTTGCTACGGTCAGGATCTTATGGAAAAAAAAAAAAAAAGATCTTATGAAGAGGTTGCCAAACACTGGATGAAAAAAAGATACTGCTTAGCAAAGTAACTTGGAGCCCATCCCTTTTCTTTAGTTGAATTGAATCAGATGTGAATCAGGTTTATTTCCTTTTATAGGAGACAGACCTTCAGAGCTCCCCATTGTTCTGGATGAACTTTGGAGGCTCTGTCATTATAATGGATGCCCATTACCCCACTACTGTTACTCTCCCCTGGATACAGTACAGTTTGTAGAAATCATCAGTAAGCAGTGCAACGAAGCTTTTCTCCTCTTATTTGGAACTCTGGAAATTTCTGCAAAAGCTGGGCAATGAATAAGGAAGATCAAAGAAGAACTGATGCCTTTGAAATATGGTATTAGCGAAGAATATGGAATATACCACAGAATGCTAAAAGAACAAACAAATCTGTCTTAGAAGAAGTACAGCCAGCATGCTCCTTAGAAGTGAGGATGGCAGTACTCCGTCTCATGCACTTTGGACATTATCAGGAGGGACCAGTCCCTAGAGAAAGACATCATGCTTGGTAAGTTAGAGGGTCAGTGAAAAAGCGGAAGACCCTCAATGAGATGGATTGACACAATAGTTACAACAATGAGCTCAAACATAGCAACGATTGTGAGAATGACGCAGGACTGGGCAGTGTTTCGTTCTGCTGTACACGAGGTTTCTATGAGTCAGAACTGACTCGATGGCACCTAATGCAACAACAATTCCTACTGGCATAGTAGGCTAAGACAGTGTAGCAAACATCTGTCATTTTTATCTCCTCAACAACCCTTTCCCCTTCTGGTAGCAAATGCTTAACTTTTTGCGGGGGGGGGGGTGAGGGTGGGGGGAAGGGAACTTGGTCTTTGTTTTGTTTGGTGCATCACTTTGGCTTGCACAAGTCTGTGGTCAACTAAGACCTCCCAAATCTTCCTCATGAGAACCACAGCCAAGCCAGATCCTCCCTATTCTCTACTGAAGCAATTGATTTTTTAAAAGCAATATTTATCCCTGTGTTTTGGACTGAATTGTGCCCCCTCAAAATTTGTCTCAACTTGGCTAGGCCATGATCCCCACTATTGTGTGGTGTCCACCATTTTGTCATCTGATGTGACATTTCTATGTGTTGTAAATCCTACCTCTAAGATGTTAATGAGGTGGAATTAGCAACAGTTATGTTAATGAGGCAGGACTCAATCTACAAGATTATGCTGTGTCTTAAATCAGTCTCTTTTGAGATATAAAAGAGAGCCATGAGCAGAGAGACACGGAGACCTCATACCACCAAGGAACAAAAGCCAAGAGAATAGCATGTCCTTTGGACCTGGGCTCCCTGCACTGAAAAGCTCCTAGACCAGGGGAAGATTGATGACAAAGACCTTTCCCCAGAGCCAACACAGAGAGAAAACCTTCCCCTGGAGCTGGCACCCTGAATTTGGACTTCTAGCCTCCTAGACTGTAAGAGAAGAAACTTCTCTGTTAAAGCCATCCACTTGTGGTATTTCTGTTACGGCAGCAGTAGATTACAAAGATATCCTGTTAGTGCTCATCTTTTGGCTTGTAGCCAATGTTCCAGTCTGGTGAGGCCTTTCTCCATTTGCTTCTTTCATCCTGGGGATTAGTCGTCCCATTCAGCATTTTGTCAAACACAAATTGGATAAGCGTGACCACGAGAGCCTCCCCCAAGTCCCTGATTTTGGTGTAATGATCTCGCGGCATTGCATTTAAGGCTGACCTCCAAGTTGACAAAAACCACACAAATAATCATTATTCAGGCCAGGTATTCTAGATGAAGGCCCACAAGACAGAAGTATCTTGCAGCCCTTATTTTGTTACCATAATGATCTCTAAGGAGTTGTAGAAATTGGGAGACTTGACGTAGCAGTGGCCTGAAGCAAACTCCTCCCTGATAATATTTTCCAAACCTATCAGCAATGGAGTGACCCACTTTTCAAACCAGTGGATCAGGAGTCAGAATCTCCCCTGCAAAAAGAAAATTTGCCAGCCTGAGTTCTAGTCCTGCACATGATGTAAACAACTTAGAGCCTTCCACTGGCCTTCAGTTATCATAATTGGCACCAATCAATGGTCATCAAGTCAACTCTGACTTACAGGAACCCCATGTATGTCAGAGTAAAACTCTGCTCCACAGGTTTTCAGTGGCTGGTTTTTCAGGAGTCAATTGCTAGGTCTTTCTTCTGAGATGCCTCTGGGTAGACTTGAACCTCCAACCTCTTGGTTAGCAGCTAAGTGCGTTAACCATCTGCATCACCCAGGGACTCCCCATAATTGGGAAAGGAGTTCAAAAGACCTCTTCAAATCCGCAAGAAGAATGTAGTTACAAACTTTTATTCGACCCACCTCTGCTTTCTAGACCAACTCTGGACAAGGTACATTTAAAAAATCTGGGTAATATGCTTCATCAGAGGTTCCATAATACATGCCCAAACGAACAATTATTTGTCACATTGTAATTCTAAGAATGCTCCTTAGAAGCGAGGATGACAAGACCTCATCTTAAGTACTTTGGACATGTTATTAGGAGGGACCAGTTCCTGGAGAAGGAAGGACAGCATGCTTGGTAAAGCAGGCGGTCAGCAAAAAAGAGTAAGACCCTCAACAGGATGGACTGGTACACTGGTTGCAATAACAGGCTCAAACATAGCCATGATTATGAGAATGATGTAGGACTGGGCAGTGTTTCACTCTGTTCAACACTGGGTCACTATGAGTTGGAAATGGATGGATGGTACCTAACAACAACAACAAATTTCCTATTTGTGTATTTCTCCTATTGTCTGTGGGCTTTTAAGAGCAAGGGTCAAGGTGATGTTGTTCATAGTTATATGCAAACACCTGGCATTGTTTCTGGAACATAGTAGATACTTAGTAATCATTTGGTTGAATGAATAGAACTTGTTTTGAAGCTCTCTCTCTGTGTATATGTTGGAACAGCTGGGTAATGTTCATCATTAGCCCGAAGCATTGGCTAATGTTAAATTTAAATTAAAATACACTGTTGGGTGACTACATCTTCAATTTCATGGTTGATTCCTTTGTGATTGACTTGTTAAGCTAAACGGGAAGTTGCAAACTAAAATACCTAGAGGGACCAAGAAGCAAAATAGTGAGGAAGGCTAGATGCAACTGGAAAATATCTGTATCTTCAGCAAATGGATACCCAGCATTGCTGGGCCTTCTACTTTTTGAAACCTTAATTTTTTTTTTTTTAATTTAAAATGTGCTTTTACAAAAATGGAAGTATTCCTGATCTTTTACATTTTTTAGAGTTTAGAAATGAAAGGAAACATTTCTAAAACATTATGTGGGCCAAACAAAATACATCTGTAGGCTAGATGAACCCGAGGCCATAAACCTGAGAAAAAGAGCTATCTGTTTTACACTGAAATGGTATTTAGTTTGCAATTAACATTTAATTTACAGTGAACAACCTTGAGTAATATCAAATACCGAGTTTGTTGTTGAACAATACAAACACTATAACATTGATAGATATTCAGTTAAGCCCCAAGTTTAAGGCCTGAGATTAGATTTTAGTAGGCACCTATCACAAAGTTTCCCCCAAGGGCAATATTTTACTAAACAAAATAGATGCCTTGAGTTCATCTTGTTTCCAGATATGTGATCTCCATTGTAGTTGAAACAATGGAAGTGGTGTCTTATCCTTCAAAAGCTCACTGCCGTACCCCCTGACCTTGGCCTGACCATGTTCTCAATGGTCAGTTATCAATATTCAAAGAGTGAGATGGGCCCCTGAATTACTTATTCCTGTGGGTCCATCCATCATTGCTCTTGGTTCATCCCATTCCATTTAGTAGCTGCTAGCCAAGCATGGCAGAATTCTCTAATGTATTTGCCAAGATAGAGATCAGAATTTCTCCCTGGAAAAATGGCCACTTTACCCAAATCCTACATCTTCCAACTAGCAGAAATCCATCTAAAGGTTTTGTTTTATTAACCATTAATTGAAGAACACATTTAATATCCATGCCTAATTGGCCCTAGACACCAAATTGGTAAAATATCACAAAGCACACAAAACCCCCTGCAACAGATATTCAAATAACTTTGCAAGTTCTCTCTAAAAGAATCATTGTGTCTAGGAACTTCCCTCCATATGGGAATCAGAAAAGGTAGAATTCTAGATTCCTGACAGTGGGGAATGAAATGGAAAAATAAAATCAGGGAGGAGCGGAGTGGAGCCAAAAAAGTAAGGTGATTGTCCATGGTAGGGATACAATCTCTCAAGCTCACGCAAATGAATTTGTAGAGGAAGGTGGAGATGCTCTATTGAGAATGACTTCAGACCACACACTAATCAAGAGTCCCGCAATATATTAGCAATGTCTCCTATGGGAATAGAAGGAAGAAATAGCAGTTTGCGTGCTATGTATATGCCACCTGTTGCCTAAGTAGAATAAATAAAACTGAATATTTACGTACGGTTATCATAAGTCCCAGTTTTCCTGGTTCAGGCCAGCTTATGCCTAGATAAAATAGATGAATTGTTTTTGTTGTTAGCTGCATTGAGTCTGCCCCTGATTCCTGGAAACCTCATGTACAAATTAATGAAACACTGCCCAGACCTGTGCCATTCCCCATGATCAGGACTACAGCTCAACCATTGTGACCCATAGAGTTTTCATTGGTTGATTTTCAGAAGTAGATCGCCAGACCTGTCTTTCTTCCTAGTCTTAGTCTGGAAGCTCCACTACGCATGTTCAGTATCATAGCAACAAGCAAATCTCCACGGACAGATGAGTGGTAGCTGTCCAATTAAATGTGGGTCTCCTGCTTGGAAGGTGAGAATTCTATCACTGAACCAATGGCCCCAGTAGATCAATTAACTCTCACTAATTTGCTTTTGGAAACCCTGGTAGTGTAGTGGTTAAGTGCTACGGCTGCTAACCAAGAGGTCAGCAGTTCAAATCCACCAGGCACTCCTTGGAAACTCTATGGGGCAGTTCTACTCTGTCCTATAGGGTCACTATGAGTTGGAATCGAATCGATAGCAGTGGGTTTGTTTTTTTTATTTTTTAATTTGCTTTTAAGAGTGTTCTGGTTTTAGGGGATGAACTATGTATAACAATCCAGGAAAAAACACTCTTATATAATTATCATTTGTTCATTTGCTTATTCAGCAAATATTCCTAAATAGCTACTGTTGGGCCCTGATAACTCATTATTAGCCACAATCTTTCTTTCTCTGGGCGAGAGTTTTCTCAATATTTTTCTCAAAGCATCACAACATAACACATTTCTTTGGAGACATACACAATTCACACTTTCCATTTAAACCTCTCTTGAAATGCTCTGGACCACAGGCACAAGATCACACTCCTCAGCCCCTCCCACATCCCTGATAATCCTTCCCTTCTCCCTCCCCACGATGGGGTAGCATTTACAATAACCAAACACAAACCCATTGCCATCAAGTCGATTCTGACTCATAGTGAGCCTGTAGGACAGGGTAGAACTGCTCCATAGTTGTTTCAAGGCCGTAATCTTTAAGGAAGCAGGCTGCTACATCTTTCTCCTGCAGAGTGACTGGTGGGTTTGAATCCCTGACCTTTCGGCTAATAGCCAAGCACTTAACCACTGTGCCACCAGGGCTCCTTGGAAATCATATGAGGTGGTTCTACCCTGTCCTATAGGCTCGCTACAAGTCAGAATCAACTCGATGGCAATGGGTTTTAACCAGGCTCCGGGATAAGTCAGATTTTCTCAATTTCAGCACTATTGACATTTTGGGCTAGATGATCCTTTATTATGGTGGTGGTGGTGGGGATTGTTCTGTGCATTGTAGGATATTGAGCAGCATCCCTGGCTTCCACCTACTAGATACCAGTAACAACTCCCCCCAACTCCCAGTTGTGACAGCAAAAATATCTCTAGACGTTGCAAGATGTTCTGGGGCGGAGGGAGGGAGAGCAAAATTGCCACTGGTTGAGAACTTCTGGGATAGGCACTTTGTACATCAAGACAAAAAATCACCCTTTCTGCCCTTCAGTGAGTCATATGAGCCAGATATATTGTTATTGTTGTTAGGTGTCATGGAGTCTGTTCTGACTCATAGTGACCCTATGTACAACAGAACAAAACACTGCCTGGCCCTGTGCCAGCTTCACAATTGTTATGTTTGAGTCCATTATTGCAGCCATCGTGTCAATCCATTTCTTTGAGGGTCTTCCTCTTTTCACTGACCTTCTACTCTACCAAGCATTATGTCCTTCTCCAGGGACTGGTCCCTCCTGATAACATGGCCAAAGTACGAGAGATGAAGTCTTGCCATCCTTGCTTCTAAGGAACTTTCTGGCTGTACTTCTTCCAAGAAAGATTTGTTTGTTCTTCTGGCAGTCCATAGTGTATTCCTTATTCTTCACCAACATCATAATTCAAAGGCATCAATTCTTCTTTGGCCTTCCTTATTCATTGTCCAGCTTTCACATGCATATGAGGCAATTGAAAATATCATGGCTTGAGTCAGGTGACCTTAGTCCTCAAGGTGACATCTTTGCTTTTTAAAACTTCAAAGAAGCCTTTTGCAGCAGATATGCCCAATGTAATACATCATTTGGCTTTTTGACTGCTGCTTCCACATTAGTAAGCAATTATGGTACAAAACTCGAGGTGCCCTGGTAAAGGTTTGGCAGAAGTGCTATGTTAGCCAAAGAAAGAGGGATGAGCTTCTGAGGCAGTCAAATAAGGCTTTAGAAAAGATGTACCTTTGGGTGCCTGGATGGTGAGTCAGTATTCCCTGGGTAGAAAACAAGGGAAGGACACGCAAAGCAGATGAAACATCATATGCAAAGATGCTGAGATATGAAAGAGTATATTGCATTTGTTTTAAATGTTTAAAGGGGATGGAGTGAGGGGTGCATTCAGGAGAGTGCCAGGGAGTGAGGGATAATACGAGAACCTAGACTGAGGCCCAGAAGTCTCTGAGTAGGGAAAACGGTTAACCTGCTTGGCTGCTAGCTGAAAGGTTAGAGCTCACCCAGAGGTATCTCAGAAAAAAGGCCTGATGACCCTACTTCTGAAAACTCAGCCTTTGAAAATCCTATGGAGCACAGGGGGTCACCATGAGTTGAAGTCAACTTGATGGCTACTGGAGATTGGGTCCCCATTTGGAAACTTGGTAGGATACGGAGCTGGATTTCAATTGTTGAGCAACAGAAAATCATGGCAGGCTAATAAGAAGGTTATGTTCATATCTTAGCTTCAGAGAGATCACTTGGGGGTTGGCTAGGAGCAGGAGAACATGGTGGTGAACAGTACTGTCTTTGGAATCAGGCTGCCCTGGCCAGGAACCTCAGCGCCACAATTTACTTGTATGTGGAAGCTTGGGCAAATCACTTCCCTTCCCCAAGCCTCTGTTTCCTCCTCTGTAATGTGAAGATGAGAATTGTGCCTACCCACTGAGTTGTTGTGAGGATTAAACAAGTCAATCTACATCATGCGCTTAGAGTATCTGGCCTGTAGTTGAAACTCATTAATTATTTTTAGATTACAAGTTCAAGACCAAAGGCAGGGAGGTTTAGAAGAGGTAATGAAACATGATGTCAGTAAAATAGAGGTTCAGCAAAAACAAGGAAAAGCCGTAAGAAGACAGATTGACAAAACAGCCGCAAGACGGCACTCAAACATACCAATGATCATGAAGATGGTGCAGGACCACCAGGCAATGTTTCGTTCTGTTATACATAAGGTCACCATGAGTTGGGGTCAGCTTGACAGCAACTATCAACAACAGAAATCCCTAGATGGTACAAATGGGTAAGTGTTCTACTACTAACGGAAAGGTTGGTGGTTTGAACACACCCAGGGGTGCCTCAGAAAAAAGACCTGGTGATCTGCTTCTGAAAAATCAGCCATTGGCCAAAAGAACTAGATGGTCCCTAGCTACTACTAGCAAATATTCTAATCAGGGCCACAATAGATAGACCCTGACAGAATGGGAGGAAAATGTGGAACAGAACCTTGAATTAGTAAAACAAACAAACAAAAACTCAAAAAACCTACACTTACTGAACTGGTTGATAGTGGTGGACACTGGAGACTATTGCCCTGAGATACTCTTCAAACCTTGAACTGAAACTAACCCCTGAGGTCGCCTTGTAGCTAAATAAGAGATTGGCTCAAAAAATATCACCCATAAGTACTTTTTTTTTCTTGTAAGTACTCTGCTCCTTTAAAAAATCACCTATGTGAGACCAAACAGTCAACAATTACTTTAAATTACTTTAATTACTTTAAAACAAAGAGGAGAAGGTAAGGGGCAGGGAAACTAGACTAATGGAAATAGAACAACCAGAATGGAAATAATGAGAATGTTCATGCATTGTGAAGAATGTAACAAATGTCACTGAACAATCTGTGAAGAAATTGTTGAATGGGAACCTAAGCTGCTATGTAAACCTTTACCAAAAACAAAATATTATTAAAAAAAAAAAAAAAAAAGACTGTTAATGCAAAAGGGCTTTTTAGGAAATCAGGACCTTTTATTTGTTTAAAAGCACTAAAAATAAATAAATAAAATCATAGGAAAAAATCAGCCATTGAAAACCCTGCGGAACACAGTTCTACTCTGAAACACATGGAGTCACCATGAGTCCAAATCAACTCAAGGGCAACGGGTTTGGGGTTTTAACAACACATGATGGGGCATGGGCTGGCGCAGTGATCTGGGAGATGCAGAGGAGGAGATGATTTAGTTTTCACCTGAGTTGAGTTGACTCAAGATGTGCAGATTTCCCAGACTTCCAGCAGCAAAAGATCCAGCTCTCAAAACAGATATACCACCACAGGGTTCCCACCATGTCCAACTCTGGACAGTCCCACGTAGAGGCTTCCACCACCTACAACCACCATGACAGTGTGATCCTGCCACCTGAGAATGCTCTTTATCCAGAAAGAGTTAATTAAACGAGGGTCCTCTGATGGAAAATACATCTCCATCTCATTCTGCATTGTCTATATTTTGCTGGCTCTTTCTGCAGCTTGCCTCCTGTTCTAAGGAAGAGAGGCTGCAAATGACCTGCTTCAGGACTAAATAAAAATTTAATAGAGTGGAGATTTATCAAGATAGTGCTGATGGCCACGGAAGTCTCCGGAACAGAGAAACAGCCCAGAGGATTTCAATTCTCTACTAGTTTTCTGACCTCAATTTACAAGGCAGAATTAAGTTCTGGAAACCTCAGAACCAAACAAAATGATCTAACTACTGGTTTTTAATCACCATTAGAATGAGGGGGACTTGGTAGACCTCTAACCTTACCCTTTAGTTTTCTCTTCTAAAGGGAAGTGTCTATATTGGTGACAAACAGCTTGATGGGGTTGTTATTTACTTTCATTTTTTATATGAATTTATTCAAAGATATTTGTCAAATACTAGCTATGTGCCAGGACAGTGCCAGATATTGGAAATACAGGAGTAAACAAGACAGACTGAATCCCTGCTCTCATGGAGTTTACTTCCAGGGAGAGCCAGACTTTAAAGAAGGAAAGTATTAGGGAAATTGTGGCAAGGAAACAATCTAATTTCCTTTTATTTAGCTAGAGGAGATGGGTCCCAACAATTTTTGTTTTTGTTTTTCCATTGTGGGAAAAATACACACACCAAAACATACTTCAACACAACTTCGACGGTTACAACTTAATGACACTGATTACATTTTTCACATTGTACCACCATTATCTCTATCCTTTTCCAAGATATTCCACCACCATTAACAAACTTAACATCTCCCAAACAAAAACTCCCCATTCCCCATCCCTCCCACCCTGGTAACCATTAATAATCTTTCATCTCTACATATTTGCTTGTTTCATATAAGTGAGATCATACAATATTTGTCCTTTAGCGACTTATTTTGTCCAGCATGATGTTTTCAAGCCTTATCCGTGTTGCAGTATGCATTAGAACTTCATTTCTCTTTACCTCTGCGTAGTATTCCATTGTATCTGTACACCACATTTTGTTTATCCATTCATCTGTAGATGGACATTTTGGTTGTTTCCACCTGGACCCCAATCTTAACCACAATTCTGAGATTTTTTTTTTTTCCAGGTCAGGAATATATGAAGAAGACATAATTTTCTATCCACCCTGGCAATTTTTGGAATTTATGTCAATTGATTAAAAGCCATAGGTTAATGACCCAGGGTTATTATTATTCTCTTACATATCCAGGAAGTCAAGACTCATGGGACGAAAAGAGACACCTTCTTTGCTTTAGTTGTCCCATAGTTGGATGACGTTTGGTATCTTAGAACATTCTGGAACAATGTGAGTAACAGTATTAAACTAGAGATTAGGAGCATGGGCCGGCCAAAAAGTCAGATCTGTCAAGTCTAAATCCTTACTCACCACTTACTAGGTGTGTGACCTTTGTCAAGTTCTTTAACCTTTCCATGTCTCAGTTTGTAAAATGGAATACTAGTACCTCCTTCTTAGAGCAGTTGTGAGAATTCAATGCGATGATGCAGATAAAGTCATAGGACAACGACTGGTATATATTAAACATGTCACTTAAAAAACATATTATAAAAGTCTCAGAGAAGAAACTAGTTTACAGGGCTGATAGCCTACATGAGCCATGGGCTCACCTACCCTGAGACCAGAAGAACTAGATAGTGTACAGCCACCACTACCAACTGTTCTGATTAGGGCCACAATAGATGGACCCTGACAGAATGGGAGAGAAAAAACACGGAACAGAACTCAAATTCTCAAGTCTAGACTTACTAGACTAGTTGAGACTAATGGACTCCCTGAGACTATCATCCTGAGATATCCCTTAAACTTGAACCAAAACTATCCCCTGAGGTCAGCTTTTAGTGAAATAACAGATTGGCACACAAAGGATATTACCCATGAGAATGGTGCTCCATTAAAAAACCATCTATATGAGACAAAAGGTCAATAATTACTCCAAAGCAAAGATGAGACGATAAAGGGGCAGAGGAACTAGAGCACTGGAAATGGAACAACTCAATTAAAGACAATTTGAAAAATGTAACTAATGTCACTGGATGATTTGTATAGAAATTGTCAAATGGGAACCTAATTTGCTGTGTAAACTTTCACCAAAAACACGATAAAATATTATTAAAAATAATAATACTATGGCAGATAAAGGAGGTGTATTATATGGTCAGGGAGAGTGGAGATTATTGAATTGGTCCCTGGGCAGCAGCAACTGGTAGCAAGAGATAGTGGGGAAAAAAAATTGATTTGCTGTTGAGTCAACTCTGACTCGTAGTGACTCTGGATGTGTCAGAGTAGTGTTGTGTTCCACAGGGTTTTCAATGGCTACTTTTTCAAAAGTGGATCACAAGGTCTTTCTTCTGAGTTGCCTCTGGGTGCATCTGAACCTCCAACCTTTCAGTTAGCAGCTGAACTTGTGAACCATTTGCACCACCTGGGAACTCCCAAGAGTAGTGGACCTGAGTTCAATGCAGTTTTGCCAACTCCTAGCAACATAAGCTTGAACAATTCAGTTTCTCTCTTTAAACCTCGGTTTCCTTATCTGCAAAATGGATATAATGCCCCCCTTCTGAGGCTGTAGAGAGGATATGAAAAAAATGCACGAAAAGCATCTCGAACGGTGGCTGGTATGTGATAGGCCCTTGGTAGCTGGTAAGCGTCATCTTTATCATCATCATTATTCTTGGGGCCAATTGTCATTCTTGCTGCTCAGCATGCCTCTTCCCTTCTCCTCTGTCAGAGGTTGTGTTGCCCAGAAGCACAGTTCGTAATAGGGATTCTGGTGCTAACGATTTATTGAGGGCGTGCTCTAAAAAACCCTATAATGTAAAGAGAAGCAGGAGATGGCAGGAGAGGAGGGGAGGCAAAGGAGTGGTTGTAGGTGAAGTCTTAACCTTATCTCACTGGAGCTCTGGAACCGAGAGTTTGTCCTACCCAGAGGCAAGAGAGCTAGGCTTGCTCTCCTGCAGCAGTCCACCATTGGTGCTGGCCACCCCTAGCAGAAGGACATCATTTCCCAGGTATATCTGAGTCAGAAGACGCCTACCAACAGCAGGACAATCCTTCAGAGGAGGATGTAACATGAGCTGTTAGCAGCCAATGTCCATAGCAGCTTCCAGGTGGATGCACGTGCGTTGTAACAAGGACCTGGACGGGGTGCCAATGGAATCCATTTCACCCTTCTAATTTACTTTGATTTTCCTCAGGGCACCTCTCCCCAACTCTCAGTCTGTCCTCAACCCTAACGGTAGGCTTGTGACCCGGCACCTGACCAAAGAGAGTTTTGGAGTTGTCTGGACATAGTGACTGTTTCATGAGGCAGTGGTGGTCCAGTGGTAGAATTCTTGCCTCGCATGACAGAGACTCCAGTTCGATTCCCAACTAATGCACCTCACGTGCAACTGCCATCTGTCTGTCAGTGGAGGCGCGCGTGATGCTCTGATGCTGACAGGTTTCAGCAGAGCTTTCAGGCTAAGACAGGTTAGGAAGAAAGGCCTGGTGATCTACTTCCAAAAATCAGACAATGAAAATCCTATGGATCACAGCGGTGTGATCGCCCTGAGTTGGGAGCTCATTGGACAGCAGCTAACAATGGTGATTGGTTCAGGGATCATCATGGAACTTCACACGAGCCAATGAGACACAGGAAGCTTGCTAGGAATGTTGAGCAAGATGCATGGCCTTTTCTGCTAGTACTGCAAGCAATTATGGGGCTATGAGCTGGATCAGCTGGGGCCAAATATGGGGCCTGGCCTGAGAAGGAAGCCAGCCCAATGGGTGAAAACAAAAACAAAAAACCAAGCCCATTGCCATTGAGTCAATTCCGACTCATAGTGACCCTCTAGGAGAGAGAGTAGAACTGTCCCATGGGGTTTCTGAGGAGCGGCTGGTGGATTCCAATTGCAGACCTTTTGGTTAGCAGCCGTAGCTCTTAACCACTGTACCACCAGGGCTCTAGCCCAATGGACAGCAGAGGATGGCACAGTCAAACCATAAAGAGAACAAAGGAGTCTCCAACTGTGTCCTTGGATTAAGACACACCTGAAGTTCACTCTACCCTTGGACTTCCCAATTACAGGAACCCATATTTTCTTTCTTTTGCTTAGTTCTCGGAGCTGGAAGTTGTGGGCATCTGCAACACGGTCCAGACTGATATCACCCTTGTAAAGGATCCAAAAGCACTATGCAAATTAGAATCAGTCAATCAACATATAGGATTATTGTTCTCCTGTACATAAAGCTCTCCTTGGAATGAGTGAGCAGGGCCCTAGGCAGCCAGGGAAGTTTTCCAAATCGGGTTTTCATTGTCTCAGGTGGCTCCCAGGACACTAATGCTGCTCTACCTCCAGAAAGAGGTTTCCTGCCAGCTCTCCCTGATGAGCAGAGGTCCAGGTGCTAGCAAAGTGACCTTCAAACAAAGTGGCCATTGAAAGGCTGACACCTCCAACCAGGCTAGAGGGAGGGGTGGTATCGCTTCGAAGGAAAGGCAGGCAAAGGGGAGAAGGGGACGAACTGACACTGTCTTGCTACGGACAGAAGCAATTCATGAGCAACAACAAAAAAAACTCAGCTGCCATGGAGTCAGCTCTGACTCGTGGCAGCCGCATGTGTGTCAGAGTAGAACTGTGCTCCACAGGGCTTTCAGTGGCTGATTTTTCAGAAGTAGATCACCAGGCCTCTCTTATGAGGCACCTCGGGGTGGACTTGAACCTCCAAACTTTTGGTTAGCAGCCTTGTGTGTGAACTTTTGCACCACCCAGGAATTCTGACCAAAAAAACCTTTTCATCTACACAAAGACACCTACTGTTGAGGAAAAAAATGCATCAACCTTCCCCATGGTTATTAGCATTAAAAAAAAAGTGTTTTGTATTTTTATTTGCATTTCTTACTCTTTTGTTTAAACTTTATTTTCTGTATTAATACAACACACACTTGTGTTTTCCCTGACCTCAAGTCCCAAGATCCCAAAGCTCTAGGTAGTCAGAAAAGTGATACCTACAAAGATTTCTGGAAAAAATAAAGCTGTTGTAGAAGCCCTGACGATCTCTCCATCAGACTGAGTTTAGTTTCCAGTCTTCCCAGCCAAAAAGCACATCTCCCCTATGAATCAAGTTTGGAAACTTTGTAATGCCTTTTCAGTTATTTGGAGGATTTTCCCAGCTTAGGGGAGAAGGGGACTCTGGCAGCCGTGGGGGTGATTAGGGGGATGAGAAATCTACAGCCACAAGGGGGGATATTTGAGGGGGGTCTGCCAGCACCAGTCAGTGGAACGACAAGAAGTGACAGGAAACAAAAATGGACTGTGGGCAAGTCATGGTAGAGAGAAACCAGTACCAGCTGCCATCGAGTCAATCTTGATTCATGGTGACCCAGTGTGTCAAAGTAGAACTGTGCTCCATAGGATTTTCAGTGGCTGGTTTTGGGGGGAGTAGATCACCAGGCCTTTTTTCCAAGTTGCCTCTGGGTGAACTCGAACCTCCAACTTGTCTTTTAGCAGCTGAGCGCATTAACATTTTGCACCATCTAGGGAATCTGTACAGAGAAAAGGCTGGAAAGAAAAAAAAAATTGGGGATAGGTCCCAGAACGAGCCCTGGTGGTAGAGAGGTTAAGCACTCAGCTGCTAAGCAAAAGTTCGGCGGTTTGAACCCACCAGCTGCTCTGCAGGAGAAAGATGTGGCAGTCTGACCCTCTACTTTACCAGCATGATGTCCTTCTCCGGCGACTGGTCCCTCCTAATAACATGTCCAATGTATGTGAGACGAAGTCTCGCCATCCTTGCTTCTAAGGAGCAGCCTGGCTGTACTTCTTCCATGGCAGACTTGTTTGTTCTTGTGGTAGTCCATGGTACATGCAATATTCTTCACCGACGCCATAATACAAATGCATCGTTCTTCTGTGGTCTTCCTTATTTGTTGCCCAGCTTTTGCATGTATATGAGGTGAGTTCATTTCTTAAAAGCTCTCTAGATGATTTTAATGTGCAGCCGGGGTTGAGAACCCTGCTCTAGTCCAGGACATACGGATTCAACTCATCCATTTTAATAGCTGCATAATATTTCATCGTAAGAGGGCATCAAAATTCATTCACCTGTTTACCTATTCATATTCATTCAAGTTGTTTCTGATATCTTTCCTTTATGCTCTGTATTTTGGAGCAGAAAGTTACATGCCTATATTACTTTATCATTTTATCATCTCTCATTTTGACAAATTTAATGCTTTTGGCCTTGAATTATATTCTATCTGATGGTCAAAAAAAAAAAAAATTTTTTTTTTTTTTTTTCTGATGGTACGGACCACTCATGCTTTGGGCAGCTGTTTTGCATTTGCCTAGTGTATCTTTACCCTTTCATTTATTCACACACTTTTTTAGGTTCACTTTTTAAAAATTTTGGTAAATATATTGGTAGCAAAGCATTTGCCATAACAACCATCTTCACACACACAGCTCAGTGACATTAGATACGTTTATCATCCATTCAACCATCACATTAACCGTTCCCGCATTTCTCCATCACCCTTCACAGAAGCTCAGTGTTCCCTAAGCATACAGTCTTCCTTCCCCGCCGCCCCCGCCTGCCTGCCCCTAGTAACCACTAGTAAACTTTGACCTCTATGCGTAACTTGCCTATTCTAGATATTTCATGTATGTAGGATCATACAATACTTTTCCTTTTATTCGTAAATTTTGTTGCTACTTCTTTTAGGTGGAAACCCTGGTGGCATAGTGGTTCAGTGCTACGGCTGCTAACCAAAGCTTCGGCAGTTTGAATCCGCCAGGTGCTCCTTGGAAACTCTATGGCGCGGTTCTACTCTGTCCTGTAGGGTCGCTAAGAGTCGGAATCAACTCGACAGCTCTGGGTTTGGTTTTTTTTTTTTTTTCTTTTAAGTGTAGACAGCATATGGCTGAAAATTTAAAAAATTTTTATCTGGAAATCTTTTCCTGTTTATCGGGGTATTAGCATTTTAAATACATATCCAATAAAACCATAAAGTCTTCGAGTCTTGGATGAATGGACTCACGATGGCATTCCAGGCCTCACTCCAGCAGGGGACCACCCCATCCTCCCAACCCCTCAATGCCTGCTATGTGGCTGTCACAAGGCATTTCTTATTGCAAATGCAAACTGTTTCTTTTTTAATTTTATCTCTTTTTTTTCCCTCCTAATTTACAAGAGGTTAAATTATTAGCACTTGTCTAAACAATGCAGCTTCTCCTGGTATCTCAGGGGAAGGGTTGCTGATAATTTCCAAATGATGTCACCCCTGAAAACACAACACCAAAGCACCCACTCCATCATGGGCATTGCTCAGAAGGCCCCTGAATAATTCACAGTGACCCACATTCCCCACACATGGATAAAACTGCAAATTGAAAAGTTTATCAGAAGCTTCATTTCCATGTCCGGGGCTCTCAAAACTTCATGTGTTCCCTAGGAATGTGGGGAATCCATGTGAAATTGTTTACTACAGATTAGTAAGTAACCACAAATAAGCCCATGCTTACCTTGTTTACTGGGTAATCCGCCCCTGCCCCAACGGTTTCCTAGGCTGGAATCTACAGAAGCCTATCATCAGGTCTTTCTCCCACGGAGCCATGGGGTGGATTCGAACCGCCAACCTTTAGGTTGGCAGCCAAGTTCTTGGCAATAGCAAATCCAAATCATGAAAATCAAGGATGAGGTGGGGGAGGGGAGTAAGAAGAGAGAATGAATGCTGGTGACAAAAACATTGTCTGCTCCCGCGGCCACTTCTGGATGCTTTTGGGTCTGTAGAGAGCCCCACCTGACCTTGCCTTTAGAGAACGCCTGCATCTCTCCACTCCAGAAGGTAGAGATGGTTACAGGGTGGAAGGACCAGCTGCACACCTCCCACCATGCAGGAAGCTTGGGACTACTTTAGCTCAAGGCTGATAGGCACAGGGTATTTGCAAACCCTTCTCCAGAGAGGTTGCAAAACACAAAAGAAATTTAATAGTATCATCAAGTAATCCCACTGCACACTGGACTCTTTAAAATGCACTCCTTCTTCCCTTTGATCTTGTTCTAATGGATAATGTCCACGGTATTTACCGCAACCTAAATCCCTCAAAGCTTGCTGGAGAGGAAAACCACACCTCGAGAGAACAGCACCCGGAATATCAAGTGTAAGGGGCCAATTATTCCTGCTCCTGGAGACCCCATCCAGCCGGCTTGCATATTCATGGGCTTCCAGATGCAGGGGAGATGGCAGCTGCTCATTAAAATCCTCTCACTTTCTTGTGGAGAATCTGGTGACTCCAGGGAGACCTCTTGAATCTGATCTGCGTTGAAATTTACTCGTCAGGGGTTGTTCTGTTCCTGCTCAGTGTGGTCCTTTGGAAGTAAAAAAAAAAAAAATAGCTGGATCTTTTGGTTTCTAGCAGCAGATGCTTGCCCTCTGAATTATTGTGTGTGTGTGTGTGTGTCTGTGTGTGTGTGGCTGTGTGTGTGTAGCGGAGGCGGGGGAGACTGGATACAGAGTAGGGAGGGCTGAGCCTTAGTTGACCTGCTATACAGAAGGATCCTAAATTAGATTTTCTCCTTTTTCAAGAAGATGGGAATGGGGTGAAGAGAGAGATGCGGGCCTGTGGAAATGTTACTTGGAAGTACTGGAGACTCTGAGTCTTCTGTCTGGGATGATCTAGAGCCCTGCATCTCAAACTTGAATATACACATAAACCACCTGGGTATCTCAGTAATGCCCTAGAAGCCCCCAGGAGGTACCAGTGGTGTTGGTCTGTGGTCCTTGCTTTAGGTACTAGGGTGTGCAGCCCTAGTTCTTAAACTTGGTTGTATATTAGATTCACTCACAGAGCTTTGGAAAATCAGGATGCCCAGGCTCTACCCCAGACCTGTTAAATAGGCATCTCGGTATGGCACCTAGGAATCCGTAGTTTTAAAAGCTTCCCAGGTAATTCCCATGTGTGGCCAAGTTTGAGAGTCACTGGTGTAGTGGTTCTTGACTCTGGCTATTGCATGTTATAATAACCTGGGGAGTTCAGAAAGTACCCATGCCCGGGCCCCACCCCAGGCTGGATCACTTGGGGTCTGTTCTGGGGGGATTATCAGTTGCCGTTGAGTCAACTCTGACTCACGTATCAGAGTAGAACTGAGTTCCATAGGGTTTTAAATGGCTGATTTTTCAGAAGTAGATTGCCAGGCCTTTCTTCTGAGGTGCCTCTGGATGGGTTTGAACAGCCAACCTTTCGCTTAGCAGCAGAGCAAGTTAACCGTTTGTACCACCCAGGGACTCCTGTTGAGGGGACATGGACCTGAGCATTTCTATGTTTTGAAAGCTCTACAGCTGATTACCTGCAGCCAGAGCTGGAAATTGTAGGTATCAAGGGAATCAACGCATCAAGTAGGTACTCAGACCTAAGGACTTCTGAGGTTCTCTCCAACCCTGAGATCCTGTGAGTTACTTAACTATTATCTTTAGGGTTAGTAGGACCACTTTTGGACTCAGCTCTATGTCTTTCAAGGCTGATCTGCAGAATAATCACTTCTTCACTGCCATTCGCTTCCCCACCTCTTTCACCTCCAAATTTCATGATTGCTCTGGACATTTGATTTATGTACGTTTATTACAGTATTTCCCTGGAGAATGCTTTACTGTAATCCTAACTCTAATGCTAACCCTAACTCTACTTTTCCACTACAGCCAATGAGATTAGGAACATCTCATGTGTTTACCACCACCAAACCAAGCCCAATGCCACTGAATCCATTTCAACCCATAGAGACCCTACAGAACTGCCCCACAGGGTTTCCAAGGCTGTAATCTTTACGGAAGCAGACTGACACATCTTTCTCCTGCAGGACAGCTGGTGGGACGGAACCACCAACCTTTCAATTAGCAGCAAAGTGCATAACCACCGCGCCACCAGGGTTTCTTTTAATACCACTGAAAATCAGACCAAACCCACTGTCGTCAAGTCAATTCCAACTCATAGTGACCCTATAGGACAGAGTAGAACTGCTTCATAGGATTTCCCAAGGCTGTTAATCTTTGCGGAAAGCAGACTGCCACATCTTTCTTCTGCAGCGCAGCTGGTAGGTTTGAACCGCTGAACTTTTAGTTTGAAGCCGAGTGCTTGAACTAGGGCTCCTTGATTACCTTTAGGCCCAGCATAATCCTACCTCATTTCTGGTGAAAAGAGATTTTTCTAGTAATGAAATTAAGCAATAAGCCAAGAGAAAAGTTGTGGATAGATTTAGCATTTTTTTTTTTTTTACTGTTTTGTTATGGTTTCAAATAACACTTTTGCTTTTTATGATTGCAAAAGTAATGGACGTTTATTGTTGGAAATTTGGAAATACAGAAAAGTGTACCAGATAAAATACACCCAATAATACCCCTGAACATAACTAGTGCTTCCAAAAGTACTCCTGGATATAACCACTGCTTCTGTTTTGGCTTATATTCTTCCAGTGTTTTTTATCTGGCAAGTCTGGGGTTGTTTCATAACCAGATTTTCCCTCTTTTCAATATATCAAAATCACTCCCCCATATTGAATCTTTTTTTATGAAATGTTTCTTAATAACTGCAGGTTATCATGATTCATTTAACTACTATCCCACTCCTGATAAATGTTTAGACTGTTCCTCACTTAAATATAATTTCTTCTATTTAAAATTTTTTGTCATGTATTTATTAAGTGAAAGTTTGCAGAGCAAATTGGTTTCCCATTCAATAGTTTGTACATAAGGTATTCCATGACATTGGTTTCATTCCCAACAATGTGTCAGCACTCTCCCCATCTCCGTCCTAGGTTCCCCATTTCCTTTCCTCCTGATTTTCTACCCCCTCCTGCCTTTTTTTTTTTTACCTGCCTTTTTTGCTTTTGTGCAAATGTTGCCCTTGTGATCTCCTGTAATTGACTGTTCTAAGGGGCACAGTCTGCCCGGGTGTTATTGTTTATTGACTTGTCTATCGTTTGGCTGAAAGGTGGTGTCTTAGTTATCTAGTGCTGCTATAAAAGAAATGCCACAATGAAAAAATTTATCCTCTCACAGTCTAGGAGGCTAGAAGTCCTAATTCAGAGTACCAGCTCCAGGGGAAGGCCTTCTCTCTTGTTGGCTCTGGGTGAAGGTCCTTGTCACCAATCTTCCCCTGGTCAAGTAGCTTCTCAGCACAGGGACCGTGGATCCAAAGGATGTGCTATTCTCCTGGCTCTTGTTTCTTGGTGGTATGAGATCCCCAAGTCTCTCTGCTTGATCTCTCTTTTATATCTCAAAAGAGATTGACTTAAGATACCATCTAATCTCGTAGACTGAGTCTTGTCTCATCAACATAACTACCTCTAATCCTGCCTCATTTACATCACAGAGATAAGACTCAAGACAATAGGAAAATCACAACAGGTGATGAAATGGTGGACAATAACACAGTACTGGTAATCATGGACTAGCCAAGTTGACACATACTTTTGGTGGACACAATTCAATCCATGACAGGTGGTCTCCATGAATGGCTTCAGTTCCAGTTCAGAAGGATGTCTTAGGGCTATAGTCTCAGAACTCCTCCATTTTCTGTCAGGCCAGTAAGTTTGTCTTTTTTGTGAGTTTGATTGTTTGTTCTATAATTTTTCTCCTGCTCTGTCCCAGACCCTCTGTCATGATCCCAGTCAGAGCGATAGTTACTGATAGCTGGGCACCATCTAGTTCTTCTGGTCTCGGGTCATGTAGGTTGTGGTTCATGTGGTCCTTTAGTTCTTTGGACTAATTGCTTACTTGAGTCATTGGTTTTCTTCACTCAACTTTGCTCCAATAGTTGTATTTTACATGGCCTCTCACAAGCTTTCAAGACCCCAGGGAAAGATGCAGAACTTTGTCTTTATGACCTATGTTGTGCCAATTGACGTAGATGCCCCCCGAGTCTATGGTCCTTTGCCTTCAAGCCTAGGAACTTCATCCTGTGAGGTGTTAGTTTATGTCTAAGAAGTTGCCCTGACTGTGGTCTTGTGTGCTCTATAGTCTATATTAACATATTAGCAGCACCTACAGATTCGCTTCTAAACCTAGATCTGTAGGTGGATATGTTCCTTTAAACCCTCCCACATCTCTTGGCATACCAATCTACCTATATATCCATTCATAAATTATTGTTTGTTAATACTACTGTTACAGATTGTCTATGTTATAGTAATTACCATTGTTGCCCTTTGTTCTCGTGTTCCTCTCAGCGTCCTCCCTTGTCTTGGTCATGTTTTGCAGACTGCCCCCATGTTGTGTTTTGCCTTTACCTTCACCAATATTAACACATGTATCCTATCTATTTGGTAATTTTTCCTCCCTTCCCCTCCCCCTCCCTGGTAACCATCAAAGATTTTTTTTTCTATGTGTATAACTTTCCTTGTTTCTTTATAATAATTGTGGTCTCATACAGTATTTGTTCTTTTGTGATTGACTTGTTTCACTCAGCATAATGTCCTACAAAATTCATCCATGTTGTGAGATATTTTGAGGATTCGTCATTATTCTTTATCATTGTGCAGTATTTCATTGTGTATACCACAGTTTGTTAATCCATTCATCTGTTGATTGGCACTCAGATTGTTTCCATTTTTTGCTATTGTGAATAATGCTGCAATGAACATGGGTATGCATATGTCTATTCGTGTCATGGCTCTTTTTCTTTAGGGTATATACTTAGGAGGGGGATTGCTGGGTCATGTGGTATTTCTATTTCTAGCTTTTTAAGGAAGGACCAAACTGTTTTCCATAGAGGTTGTGCCATTTTACATTCCCACCAGCACTGTATAAGATTTTCAACCTCCCCACAACCTCGCCGATATTATCTTCTGTTTTTTGATTAGTGCCAATAATGTTGGGTGAGATGATATGTCATTGTAGTTTTGATTTGTATCTCTCTAATGGCTAATGATCATGAGCATTTCTTCATGTGCTTATTAGCTGCCTGAATGTCTTCTTTGGTGAAGTGTCTGATCATATCCTTTGCCCATTTTTTAATTGGATCATTTGTCTTTTTGTCGTTCAGATGTTGAAGTTTTCCATAAATTTTAGAGATTAGACCCTTGTCTTAGCCCAGTTTTTTTCCCCAGTCTGTAAGTTCTCTTTTTAGTCTTTTGGAAAATCTTTTGGTGAGCGTAAGAATTTAATTTTTAGGAGGTTCAATTTATCTAGTTCATCTTTTGCAGTTTTGGTTATGTTTGGTATTCTACTTATGCCATGTGTTAGGGTCCCTAGTGTAGTCTCTATTTTTTTCTTTGGATCTTTATAGTTTCAGGTTTTATCCTAAAACTTTGATCCATTTTGAGTTATTTTTTGTGTACGGTGTTAGGTATGGGTCCTGTTCATCCAATTTTGCCAGCTCTATTTGTTAAAGAGACAGTCTTTTCCCCATTTAACGGACTTTGGGCCTTTGTCAAAGATCAGCTATCTATAGGTGAATGAATTTAGATCTGGATTCTCAATTCTGTTCCATTGGTCTATGTGTTTGTTATTGTACCAGTACCAGGCTGTTTTGACTACTGTGGCTGTATAGTAGGTTCTCAGATCAGATAGTGCGAAGCTTCCTACTTTGTTCTTCTTTTTCAATAATGCTTTACTTATCCGGGGCCCCTTTCCTTTCTGTGTACTCTTCATGATTAGTTTTTCCATCTCATTAAAGATTACTGTTGGAATTTGGGTCAGGATTGCATTATATCTGTAGATCGCTTTGGGTAGAACTGACATTTTCACAATATTGAGTCCTCTATCCATAAGCATGGTATGTTTTTCCGTTTATGTAGGTCTCTTGGTTTCTTGCAGTAGTGTTTTGTAGTTTTCTTTGTATACATTTTTTATGTGCCTACTTGGATTTTTCCTAAGTATTTTGTTTTTGAGGGCTATTGTAAATGGTATTGTTTTCCTGATTTCCTTTTCAAAGTTCTCTTTTTTGGTGGAGAGGAATCCAACTGATTTTTTTATGTTGATCTTGTATCCTGCTACTTTGCTGAATCCTTCTGTTAGTTCCATACAGTAGCTTTCTTGTGGAATCTTTGTGGTTTTCTATATATAGGATCATATCATCTGCAAATAGGGATGGTTTTACTTCTTCCTTACCAATCTGAATGCCTTTTATTTCTTTTTCTTGCCTTATTGCTCCAGCTAGGACTTCCAGCACAATGTTGAATTAAGAGTGGTGATAGAGGGCATTCATGTCTTGTTCCTGTTCTCAAGGCGAATGCTTTCAGTCTTTCTCCATTGAGAATAATGTTGGCTGTTGGTTTTGTATAAATGCCCTTAATTATGTCGAGGAATTTCCCTTCTGTTACCATTTTGCTGTGATTTTTTTCAGGAATGGGTGCTGGAATTTATCAAATGACTTTTCAGCATCAAGTGATTCTTTTGTTTTATTTATATGGTAGATTACATCGATTGATTTTCTAATGTTGAACCATCCTTGAATACTTGGTATGAATCCCACTTGGTTGTGATGTATTACTTTTTTGATACGCTGTATTCATAAAGGATATTTGTCTGTAATTTTCTTTTTTTGTGTGGTGTCTTTGCCTGGCTTTGGTATCAGGGTTATGCTGGTTTCATAGAATGAATTCACAAGTGTTCTTTCCTTTTATACACTCTGAAATAGTTTCAGTAGTATTGGTGCGAGCTTTTCTCTGGTAGAATTCTCCAGTGAAGCCGTGGCCCAGACGGAGTTTTTTTTATTCCCTCTTCAATCTCATCTTTTATTATTGTCTGTTCAGTTTTTCTACCTCAGTTTGTGTTCGTTTAGGTAGGTAGTGTGTTTCTAGAAATTTGTCCATTTCCTCTAGGTTCTCAAATTTGTTGGAGTACAGTTCTTCACAGTATTGTTATGATCTTTTTTATTTCAGTTGATTCTTTTGTAATGTTACCCATCTCATTTCTTATTTGTGTTATTTGCTTCTTCTCCTGCTTTTCTTTTGTCAATTTGGCCAATGGTTTGTGGATGTTGTTGATCCTTTAATTTTTTTTTTAAAGACCCAACTTCTGGTCTTTTTGATTCTTCCTATTGTTTTTCTGTTCTCTATTTCATTTATTTCTGCTCTAATCTTTATTATTTTCTTTCTTCTGGTGACTGTGGAATTCTTTTGTTGCTCTCTTTCTATTTGTTCGAGTTGTAGGGTTAATGTTTTGATTTGAGCTTTTTTATCTTTTTTGATGTGTACATTTATTGCTATAAATTGACCTCTGAGCACTGTTTTTGCTGTGTTCCAAAGGTTTTGGCAAGATGTGTTTTTATTCTCATTTGATTCTAGGAATTTTTTTATTCTATCCTTGATTTCTTCTATCACTCAGTGGTTTATAAGCAAAGTGTTATTCAGTTTCCATGTATTTCATAGTTTTTCCTTGCTTTCGTGTTATTGATTTCTACTTTTATAGTGTTGCAATCAGAGAAAATGCTTTGTATTATTTTAATGATTTGAATTTTGTTGAGGCTTGCTTTATGGTCTAAAATGTAGTCTATTCCGGAGAACGTTCCACAGGCACTGGAAAAGAATGAATACTTTGCTGCTGTTGGGTGGAGTGTTCTGTATACGTCTGTGAGGTTGAGATGGTTGATTGTGGCATTTAGATTGTCTGTATCTTTGTTGAGTTTCTTTCCAGATGTTCTGTTCTTCACCAAAAGTGGTGTGTTGAAATCACCTACTATTTTTGTGGAACTATTTCTCTTTTCTGTATTTTGGAGTCCTGTCATTGGGTGCCTATGTATATTTATTATGGTTGTGTCCTCCTGGTGGACTGGCCCCTTTAATCATTATAAATGTCCTCCCCTTATCTTTTATGGTGGATTTTGCCTTAAAGTCTATTTTATCAGATATTAATATTGCCAAACCTGATCTTTTTTGGTTATTGTTTGCTTGATATTTTTTCCATTTTTTGAGTTTTAGTTTGTTTATGTTTTTGTGTCTAAGATGTGTCTCTTGTAGACAGCGTATTGGTGGGTCTTTTTTTTTTTTTTTTTTAACATTCCCCCACTGTCTGTCTCTTTGTTTACTGGTAAATTTAAGCCATTTACATTCAGTGTGATTATCAATAAGTATGAGTTTACTGCTGTCATTTTGTTCTTTGTTGTTGTGGTTTGTGTGTGTGTGTAGTGTTGATAGTTTCTTTGTTCTGCTTTATTTTCTGTGCTGAGTTCTTTTTGTTTGTGGGTTTTCTTTTCATTTCTTTCATTGTTGTTGGTTTGTGTTTCCTGAGTATTCATGTTTTTCTTCTTTTTTTTTTTTTTGATGAGTGGGTTTGTTAACTTCCTTTGTGGTTACCTTGAATTTTACTTTATTTTCCTAAGTTTAAACCAGTCTTTTGTTTCTTAATATTGCCTTGACTTCCTCTCCTTATGAAAGTTCTTTAACTACACTGTTTATTCTCCCTTTTTTGTTTTGGCGTTGTCAACAGTTACAGATTGACATTTCTGGCTCCCTGTTTTCAGTCTTCTAGCTTTGTTTTATTTTTGAGAATTCTTTATCTGGGATGGTATCTAGTTGATGCTATCCTGTGTCCTAATCTTAGATTGTTGTCTGGTGTAGCTGGTTCTCTATCTGAAGGACTCCCTTTAATAGTTCTTCTACGTTTGGCCTGGTTTTGACAAATTCCCTTAATTTCTGTTTATCTGGAAATGTTCTAATTTCACCATTGTATTTGAAAGACAATTTTGCTGAATATATGATTCTTGGTTGGCAATTTTTTTCTTTCAAAGTTTTATGTATGTCATCACATTGCCTTATTGCCTGCATGGTTTCTACCGAGTAATCAGAGCTTAGTCTTATTGGTTCCCTACTGGTGACTTTCCATTTTTCCTGAGCTGCTTCAGGGTTCTTTCTTTGTCTTGGTGAGTTTGATTACATGTTTTGGTGACTTTCTTTTGGGGCCTATCCTGTATGGAGTTCGCTGAACTTCTTGGGTAGATATCTTTTCGTCTTTCATGATATTAGGGAAGTTTTCAGCTAGCAAATCTTCGAGAATTCCCTGTGTTTTTTCCATTGCCTCCCCATTCTGGAAATCTGAATACACACAGGTTTTCCCCCTTGATAGTGTCCCATATAATTCTTAGGCTTTCATCATTTTTCTTCATTCTTTTTTTCTGATTTTTCCTCAAACAAATTGGTGTCAAGGGATTTGTCTTCAAATTTGCTGATTCTCTCTTCCATTGTTCCAATTCTGCTCCTATATCCTCCTATTGAGGTGTGTATTTCTGGAAATTTATTGTTAATCTTTTGGATTTCTAGTTGCCGTTTTGTATGATTTCCAACTGTCTGTTTTGTCATTTTGTTCTTGTACTGTTTTCCTGAATTCTTCTATTGCTTTGTCTGTATTCTTCTTGATTTTGTCTGTGTTTTCCTTGCTCTCTTGGAGAGTCCTGTATATTAGTTTTTTGAATTCCTTGTCAGGTAATTTCATCCTCTAGAAGGTTTCCTGGTTCTTCGTTTTGCTCACTTGCTGGAGCCATCTTATCCTGCTTCTCTGTGTGACTTGATATTGTCCATTGTCTCTGAGGCATCAAGAAGTTATGTTTATTTATTGTATTTTGCTTGCTGCATCCTGAGTTTTTGTTTTATTTTGTTTCAATATATATCCTAGTAGGCTGGGTGTGCATGCTATTATGGCTGCTAATCTGGCTGCACTAAAGCTCTCACCTCCTATCTCAAGGTGGTTGGGGCAGCAAATCGGTATGTGAGCACAAGTGTCTATTCCCTGGTCTTGCAGGGCTGCTGAAGATGTAGCTGGCATTTCTGGTGAGGTGATATATCAGTCTGGCTGGTCACCTGGCTGTGGGTGCAGGGGGCATTCTCTCTGGTTGTTGGGTTGGGTATTGTGTGTGTGTGTGTGCTGTCGACTGCCGGGTGGTCAGGGCAAGGGTGCCCAGGTTGTTGGTCACAGGGTGGGTGGTGCAGAAACTGTCATAGATGGTCCTAGGCAGACAGGGCTGTGCAGGGGTGTTCAGAGCAGGCACAAGCCTCCAGTTGCAGGTGGGATGATGTGGAGGGCAAGGCAGGGGGGATGTCATCTGTCCATGGGTGCCTGGTTGGAGGGCATGCCCCTGTCTGCTGGACCACATCACAGGAGAGGTTGTGCAGCCGGTCCTTGGGCCCCTGGTGCAGGTGGCTGGAAGGAATAGGAGTCACAACCAGTCCTCAGGCCCCTGGCACAAGTGGCTTGAGGGAGTAGGAGGCACCGCTAGCCCTCAAGCCCCCAGTGTGGGTAGCCAGAGGGAATAGGATGTACTGCTAGCTCTCAGGCCCCTGGCACAGGTGGCTGGAGGGAGTAGGAGGCACCACCAAGTCTTAGGCCCCAGCACAGGTGGCTGAGTGAAGGGTCAGGCACTTGCAGTCCATGGGCTTCCAGCTTGGGAGACAGGGTGGTGGTGGGTGCTGCTGGACTGTGATCACATATAGGAAGGTGGGAAGGCCCCATAGGCTTGTGGGCCTCTGGCACGGGGGGCCGCAGTGAGCACAGTGGGTGAGGTTCGTGTGCTTAACTTTTGCAGGGCAGAAGTACTCCTGCCTGGCTCTGGATTGAGTGCAGAATTGCTCCTACTTGGCTGCGCCAGGTGACGGGAGTTTCCCCTAGGAATGCTGCTTGCTTTATCTCAATATGGCCATGCTGTGCAAGTTTGGCTAGCAGGGTGCTGGCGATCATAATTCTTTGTGTCTGCTGTTTTTGTACTTCCTCCCTCCACTTGGCACTCAGTCCCATTCTTCAGCCTTGTCTTTGATACTCAGGGCTACAAAGTTGTCATCTATATTCAATTCACTTGTTTTCTTGGGCCTTTGTTGTAAGAGGGACACTAGGAAGCATCGGACTACTCCACCATCCAAATATAATTTCTTTCAGGAAACTTCTTAGATGTTGAACTACTGGCTCAAGAAGTAGGAATGTTTCTTTAGAACTGGCTCATAATGTCAAACTGTTGTGTGCCGTCAAGTTGATTCTGACTCATAGCAACCCTATAGGACAGATTAAAACCTCCCCATAGCATTTCCTAGGCTGTAATCTTTACAGGAGCAGATTGCCAGGTCTTATCTCCCATGAAGCAGCTGGGTGGGTTCAAACTGCCAACCTTTCAATTAGCAGCCAAGCATTTAACCATTTCACTAGCAGGGCTCCACTGTCAAATTAGGGCTCCTTAATTGTTGCAGTGGTTAAGCGCTCAGGATGCTAACCAAAAGGTCAGTAGTTTGAGTTCACCAGCCACTCCTTGGAAATCTTACAGGACAGTTCTATTCTGTCCCATAGGGTCACTATGAGTCGGAATTGACTCTGTGGCAATGGGTTTGGTTTGGTTTTTTAAAATTGTGATTCATGTCTGAATACATGTAGTAATCATTTAATTCTTAGTAAATGAGTGAATGAATAAAGTGAATCATTGCATCTCTAAGTATTTAACAAGTGTTTCTAGTAGGAATGAATGAATAAACTCTCCACAAAACATAAAAACATTAAGAAGTTGTCTGTGGCTAGAACACTTCAGGAGTCAGACTCTAGATTATACTTTTTCTTTCTGTCCCTCACCCTACCCACTCCTCGCCCCCCACATCAAGCAGCCAAGCCAAATTACTTCCAAATACTTCCCAAGTGAAGGCTAACATCATACTTTGCTGCTGGTAAGGTATCATGAAATTAATTGTTCCATTTCTCAAAGACCTTTTCTGTGCAATAACAATAAAAAAAACTCCACCATAGCAATTATCTATAATTACTAATGAAAACAGGTGTCTTAAATGCCTTTTCAAATTGAGACATGAATGGTTCATTATCATAGCAGGCAACTACCAATATCCAATTTTCAATGGGATGTTGAGATCATACATAATGCGGAGGATTATGGGGCACACAAAGAGAACAGGAGCTTCCCAGATGCCGCTTATTAGAAGAAATTTGGCGCAGGGGCAGAGGTTGACAAGCATTAAAATAAGAAGTAGAGAGCTCCTTGAGGATGCAAAAGGCTGCGTGGCAGAGAGAAGGATAAAATAGCAACAGCGGACAGGGGATAAAAATCTCTTATCCCAACCTATTTTATAGAGTGAACTTAGCTCAACCAAACCATTGTCTCTTGGCTTAGTTTCCACATCTGTTAAGTGGCCATGAGAAAATATAAACTTATTTGGCTACCAAAACCCAAACCAAACCAGTTGCCATTGAGTCAATTCCAAATTACAGTGACACTGTGTGTTTCAGTGTAGAACTGCCCTCCACAGAGTTTTCAATGGCTGTGATTTTTCAGAAGCAGACCCCCAGGCCTTTCTTCCGAGGTGCCTCTGGGTGGGTTCAGACTGCCAACCTTTCAGTTCGTAGTTTAGTGCTTAACCATGTGTGCCACCCAGGGACCCCTATTTGGCTACAGAAATCCTTTTATATGCAATGTATAGGACTGTCATCCAGAGTAACTGAGAGAAAAGACGTAAAGCTCTAAAATAGTGGTTGGCATGCAACTGGATGTCAAGATGATGATTCCATTCTCTTTTAAAGCTCTTGTTGGCTCTCGATTTCTGGGAACTTGTGACGATGAAGGTGGGCCAGGTATAACAGAATATCCAAGCAATGCGGGAATCAGAACACTGTGCTCGCCTCCCTACACTTCCTGTTGCATTGCATGCTGGGAATTACAGCTTATGAGCAGAAGCATTAAGCAAGGAGACGACAGGGAAGAAGATAAGAGGGGTCAGATCTTGGCCTGGCTGGCTCAGGACATAGTCTCCATGCAGCTGGGGGAGCCAAACCAGTTGCTGTCAAGTCAGTTCTGACTCATGGCGATTCCATGTGTGTCAGAGTAGAACTGTACTCCATAGAGTTTTCAATGGCTGATTTTTCAGAAGTACTTAGATCTCCAGGCCTTTCTTCCAACACATCTCTGGGTGGACTGCAACCTCCAACCTTTTGGTTAGCAGCTGAGCATATCAGCTGTTGCACCACCCAGGGACTCCAGCTGGTGAATAGGCATGTTTATTTTGGGAGCCTTATAGCCCCTTATAGCCCCTACATCCTAGTTTTAGTTGAAAATAGTGAGGAAGAATCAATATTTCCTCTAATTTTGTTTTATTTGTGGGGAGGGCTACTTTGTTGAAGTCTTGAGAATGGAGCAGGTAGCATCCATCCCATTGTCACTATGATTAGCTGAATGTCCCCCTGGACTTCGTGATATCCACAAAATGCAAGACTCCCAGGGCCATTCCTAAATAAAAGATTTCCATGGCCCAGTGCATTTGAGGAAAACCTCATATTCCCTTTCCCTCCTGGGAAATTCACGATGAAAATGGACGTATTCATGCATTGAGAATTCCTACAGTAGAGAAACTTGGTTAACTGTGTTTAACCCAGTCTTTCTTAAATTCATGGAGCTAGCACTTACAGTAGGGGACCTTCCTCCCACTCCCTGCTACCCACATCTGGCCATGGCTACATTGCTGGTATCTGGATTTGAACAGCAACCTGAAGTATTTGGGTTAAAGATCCCTCAGGTACTGGGAAAGCTGAAATCAACTTCTGGTTCTAAGGGTAGAGCATGTGACCCAGTTCAGCCAACCAGCAGTTTCCATCCCACTGCTACAGTGATTGGTTCTAAAGTGGGCATGTGACCTAAACTGATCCAATCAGAGTGAATCTCAGGACTTTGGTTGGGTTCATAGAAGCCTTTTCTTCTGGATTCTGTTAGGTAAATTCTAAGCCAAGGACTCCTGCAAACATTTTGCTACAGTGAAAGAAGCCGGTCTGAGGACAGAGCTAAGACAACTGCAGAGAAACTCAACTGAAAAACTGCAAACCCAATGATATTTTCAATCTCTGGAACAACTCACATCTGAAATCCACCCTAACTCTGGACTTCCCTACTACACTAGTCAATAAATTCTCTCTCTTGCTAATTTTTAAGCCAATTTGAGTTTGGTTTCCCATTACTTGTAACACTAAGTCCTGACTGATACACAGAGCTGTTTTTTCTTCCCCATGAAATCTTGTCAGCAAGAGCTACTGCTTCAAATTGGGTCAGTCATTTCAATTGGTGTGACTGACTTTAGTTGAAGGTGTGGTCTGCCTTTTGATCTTCTGGGAATACCCTTCACCTTCTCTGTAATCCACTCTGTCAGCATTTATCGAACATCCACCCCATTCCAAGCACTGTGCCAGATGCTAGTAGACATCCCAATTATAGCAAAGATCCCCTCTGCAAGGTGCTGACAGCACAGTGAAGTGGAAGAAGCCCTGAACCAGGAGTTAAGAAATACATGCTTGTTCTGCCTCCAATTTGCTAGGTAACTTGGGTTTATCACTACCCCTCTCATGGCTTTAGTTTCTCATCTATAAATTGAGGGCACTGGTTGATAATTCTCTAAAATCCTTTCCAGCATTAACATGTGACGTCTTTCTGTACAAGTAACTTTAATATGGCTGATGCGTCTGGTCAGAATAGAGCTTCAGGTTTACTTATCTAACTAATATGCATTAAGAATCCAGTATGTTCTAGGTGCTGGCATAGCCAGGGCTTCTAACCAGTTCGTTCTGGTCCGAATGCCTGCTGAGAATTTGCATTTCCACCCCAATATACGGAATCAGAATCTACATTTTAACAAGTTCCCCAGTGATCCTTATGTATAAAAAATTTTGAGAACTGTGGTCTACTAATGGTTCTCAGAATTGGTCCCTAACCAGCAGCATTAGCATCACCTGGAAACTTGTTCGAGATGGAAATTCTCAGCAGGAGTTCAAGCTGGATTGAACCAGTTAAAAGCCCTGGGCACAGCACACACGTAGCAACCCTACAGCACAGCAATGAACAAAACAGACAAAAGTGCCTGCCCTCTTGGCCTAAATTCCCATCAACAGGTGACTCGATAAGGTATGGTACGTACGTGCAATAGAATACTACTCAGCCTTAAAGAGAAATCAAGTCCTGATACATGCTTCAACATGGATGAACTGCGAAAAGTTATGCTGAGTGAAATATGTCAGTCACAACGGGACAAATATTGTATGACCCCAAAACAAAAAAAACCCATTGCCGTCGAGTAAATTCTGACTCATAGCAGAACTGTCCTATAGGGTTTCCAAGGAGCAGTTGGTGCTCTTAACCACTATGCCACCAGGGTTTCCAAATATTGTATGATCCCATTTACATAAAAGATCTAGAATTGGCAAGTGTATAGAGATCAAATTTTGTGAGTGCTTACCAGGGGTGGGAGGGAAGGAGGCAAAATGGTGAACTCAATGCTTAGGGGACACTAAGCTTCTGCTAAGGGTGGTTGAGAAATTTGGAAATGAACAAGGGTGGTTGCTGAACAACATGATGAACATAAGTTAATGTCACTGAACTGTACATGTGACGAATTTTGAAAAGGTATATGTTTCGTTACATATATATTCACCACAATAAGAAAAAAAGGAAAGCAGGGAAGGAGCAAAGGAAGTCTAGTTTTTAGAAGAGCATTAGGAAAGTGTGTTCCAGGGAGAGGAAATGGCAAGAATGAGAACCCGAGGCAGGTGTGTGCTTGGAGTATTTGAGGAGCAGCCAGGAGGCCATGTGGCTGGACCAGAGGTGTGAGCCAGGAGCCCAAGGGGAGGAGATGAGCTTCAGAAAGTAACAGGGGTCAGCCCAGGTAGGGCTTTATGGGTCACTGCAAGGATGTTGGCTTCGCTCTGAGTGAAATATGGAACCATGGGAGAGTTTTGACAGAGATGGGGTAGATCTGAGTTAATTTTAGCAGGATTGTTACAAATTGAATTGTGTCTCCACTAAAATATTTGTTGAAATTCTAACCCCATACCTGTGGAGGAAATCCTGGTGGCATAGAAGTTAACAGCTACGGCTGCTAACCAAAAGGTTCAAATCTACCAGGCACTCCTTAGAAACTCTATTGGGCAGTTCTACTCTGTCCTGTAGAGTTGCTATGAGTTGAAATCGACTTAAACCACAACAGGTCAATGGGTAATACCCATGGATGTAATATAACCACCTTCTATAATGCAGTCCAATTATAATGTAATCAATCAATCAGTTGAGGCCATACCAGTAGGGTGGATCCTAAACCTGCTCGCCTCTGAGTTATATAAAGGGCAGCACAGACGCAAAGGCGTGCAGACATGCCATGAGGATGCTCTCTGAGGAAGACGAAGGCAATGCACCTACAAGCCCAGGAGCTCCAAGGATTGTGGACAGGCCATGAGAAACTGAAAACAGACAAAGAAGGACATCCTCCCTAGAGCCACACCCTGAATTCGGACTTCTAGCCTCCTGAACTGTGAGTAAATAAATTTCTGTTCTTCAAAGCCACCTACTTGGGGTGCTATTATGCCAGCTGTATGGAAGGAATCAACTCGACGGCATCTAACAACAACAACGAGGAAACTACGACAAGCATCCCTCTGGCTTCAGTGTTGAGATTAGACAGTAGAGGGGCCACGGAGGGTGGAAGTGTGTGTGTGTGTGTGTGTGTGTGTGTGTGTGTGTTTGTGGCAATGAGGCAGCTGTTGCGGTAACTGGAGCGAGAGCTGAGGGTGTTGAATGACAGACCTGTGCAGTCACTGTGAGCCTTCTCCCTGAGCAGAGGATGCTGGGAGTTTGAAAAGCTCTTTCTTGTTGCAAAAGTCCTTGAACTCGAGCTGTAAATTATCCTCAAAGTTCCATTAGTGCACCTTGGCATGGTTTTCTCCTCAGACGCCCTGTGCCATGCTCCTCCTGAGAAGGGGCTATAAATAAACCATGATTCTGCTCTCATCAGGGAAACAGGTCCTGAGGTCGCCTTCCGGACACATTAATAACCACCCTCTCCTCGCCCCCACATTAATCTTGTTATGAGGCAGCTTTGCCACGGGTGTCTTCTAATCGTCATTTAATCCCAGCACTCAACTGTCCTGTTGTTCAGGCTGCTGAGCTTCTCCTCAGCAGCCTCAGGGGAGCACCGGGTTCCAATGGACTTCCAGCCAAAACCACTGCATTGGGATATGGAGAGAGTATTTTTGATCCAGTTATCTGAATTCTATTGGCCCCAGCCTTCTTGAAAAATCTAAGATCCAAGAGGGCTAGAGATTGGAATTCAGGTTTCACTGCCTCCTTAGGGAGAGTGGAAGAGAGGAAGGGAGAAAGAACTGATGTTGGTTGGGCACATACTCTGTTTATTCATTCATCTATCAATATTTACTGACCACCTACTATGTGCCAGGCACTGTTTTAGTTGCTGGGGATAGAGCACTGAGCCGTAAAACAAAGGCCTGCACTTGGGGGACACGACTTATGTTTTCTAGCCCTGAACCATAATACACATTTTATACAGGCAGCATATTCTAGTGATAAAAATAGCTAACAGTCTTTTAAAAACCAGTTGCCGTTGAGTCAGTTCTGACTCATGGCAACCCCATGTGTGTCAGACTAGAACTGTGCTCCATGGGGTTTTCAGTGGCTGAATTTTTGGAAGTAGATTGCCAGGGCTTTCTTCCAAGGCTCTGGGTAGACTCGAACCTTTCTGCTAGCAGCAGAGTGCACAAACTGTTTGCACCACCCAGAGGCTCCAGCTAACATTCATTAAATGCTTATTATGACCAGCACTGTACTAACACTGAGTATGGATTGTTTGCTCATTTAACCCTCACAACAATATGAGATTTTTATTAACCCTGTTTTATAGATGGGGAAATTGAGGCTCAGAGAGGTTGCATCGCTTGTCTAACAACTCACATCTACTAAGTGGTGGAATCAGTTTTTGAACACATGTTATCTGACCCCAGAGCCCACTTCCTTAACCACCGGATCCCAGCCTCCCTGGCTTGTAGAAGTTCTATGATGTGATATAAAAATACTGTGTATTCTATAAATTATGACATGGCCTTGAGGCTAACAGATTGTTTCTTTAGTGCCTAGTAGCATACTTGGCTTATAGTAAGCTCTCAGTAAACAGCAAATGAAATAATGAGTGAATGAATGAGTGAGTGAGTGACTTGAAGCACAGGACTGGTACAGCCTATGTGGCCTTTTAAACTTGCCAGAAAAAATTAAATTTCCCTTGTTGAGGTTCAGAGGTAATTTTAAATTCCGAAAGCCTAATTTCTTGGAACTGGAGTTTTGGAATATTGCTTGGGATCAGTGATCTTGTCTTTGGGCAGATCGGGAGCATCTTTTCAATCCCAGAAACCTACGCATAAGAAGAACCTATTGCCATTGAGTCGATTCCAACTCATAGAGACCCTATAGGACAGCGTCTAAGTACCCGGTAGGATTTCCAAGGCTGTAAATCTTTATGGAAAAAAAGTGCCACATCTTTCTCCCCCTGGAGTAGCTTGTGGGTTCGAATCGCTGACCTTCCAGTTAGCAGCCGAGTGTTTTAACCACTGTCCCACCAGGGCTTCTTCTCAGTGACTCCTTTTCTCCACCAAGGTTGACTTAATCTTGATGATTCCCACGTCTTCCCTTAGGTTCAACCTGAGGCATTAGGAAAACAAATTTGAGAGCTCCAGGGTCGAAGAGACGTTATTGCTATTTATTTTTTCTTGAATTTATTATAAGTAGGGCCCTTGTATGGACCAATGGGCTGTGGAACATTTGCACAGTAACGCAGCCATTCATGTATTCATTGGCCCAGCTCTGAAATAAAGGGAACGGCATTAATTTTGCTAGAAGCTACTGGAGTGTACATGCCACTTTATGCTCCTGACTTGTGTCTGTAGGAGCTGGTGATTCAGAGTTTGCAGGTGGGGATGCTGTGGTGAGAGTAGAGCTAGAATTTGGAGCCAGTGGGTCTGTATCTATTCATAGTTAACAATGAGCCCAGAGCTCACAGTCATGGTACCAAGACAAGGTCAGGGACACAAGCTTCTTAAATGACTGTAGTCATAAGCCATTAATCCCATTTAAAGAGTTTGGAGTGGTTGTGCCGTGAGCTGAAGAAGCCTCTAGAAGCAGATTTACAGAATCAGGAGGATGCAGTATTTTTTTTTTTTTAATAATTTTTATTGTGCTTTAAGAGAAAGTTTACAAATCAAGTCAGTCTCTCACACAAAAACCCGTATACACCTTGCTACACACTCCCAATTACTCTCCCCCTAATGAGACAGCCCACTCTCTCCCTCCACTCTCTCTTTTTGTGTCCTTTTCACCAGCTTCTAACCCCCTCCACCCTCTCATCTCCCCTCCAGGCAGGAGATGCCAATATAACCTCAAGTGTCCACCTGATCCAAGAAGCTCACTCCTCACCAGCATCCCTCTCCAACCCACTGTCCAGTCCAATCCATGTCTGAAGAGTTGGCTTCGGGAATGGTTCCTGTCCTGGGCCAACAGAAGGTCTGGGAGCCGTGACCACTGGCGTCCTTCCAGTCTCAGTCAGGCCATTAAGTCTGGTCTTATGAGAATTTGGGGTCTGCATCCCACTGCTCTCCTGCTCCCTCAGGGGTTCTCTGTTGTGTTCCCTGTCAGGGCAATCATCGCTTGTAGCCGGGCACCATCAAGTTCTTCTGGTCTCAGGATGATGTAGTCACTGGTTCATGTGGCCCTTTCTGTCTCTTGGGCTCGTAATCACTTTGTGTCCTTGGTGTTCTTCATTCTCCTTTGATCCAGGAGGGTTGAGACCAATTGATGCATCTTAGATGGCTGCTTGCTAGCGTTTAAGGCCCCGGATGCCACTCTCCAAAGTGGGATGCAGAATGTTTTCTTAATAGATTTTATTATGCCAATTGACTTAGATGTCCCCTGAAACCATGGTCCCCAGACCCCTGCCCCTGCTATGCTGGCCTTCGAAGCATTCAGTTTATTCAGGAAACTTCTTTGCTTTTGGTTTAGTCCAATTGTGCTGACCACCCCTGTATTGTGTGTTGTCTCTCCCATCACCTAAAGCAGTTCTTATCTACTATCTAGTTAGTCAATGTCCCTCTCCCACCCCGCCTCGTAACCACAAAAGAATGTTTTCTTCTCAGTTTAAACTATTTCTCAAGTTCTTATAATAGTGGTCTTATACAATATTTGTCCTTTTGCATCTGACTAATTTCACTCAACATAATGCATTCCAGGTTCCTCCATGTTATGAAATGTTTCACAGATTCATTACTGTTCTTTATTGATGCGTAGTATTCCATTCTGTGAATATACCATAATTTATTTATCCATTCCTCCGTTGATGGGCACCTTGGTTGCTTCCATGTTTTTGCTATTGTAAACAGTGCTGCAATAAACATGGTTATGCATATATCTGTTCGTGTAAAGGCTCTTATTTCTCTAGGATACATTCCAAGGAGTAGGATTGCTGGATCGTGTGGTAGTTCTATTTCTAGCTTTTTAAGGAAGCGCCAGATCGATTTCCAAAGTGGTTGTAACATTTGACATTCCCACCAGCAGTGTACAAGTGTTCCAATCTCTCTACAGCCTCTCCAACATTTATTATTTTGTGTTTTTTGGATTAATGCCAGCCTTGTTGGAGTGAGATGAAATCTCATTGTAGTTTTGATCTGCATTTCTGTAATGGCTAATGATTGTGAACATTTCCTCGTATATCTGTTAGCTACCTGAATGTCTTCTTTAGTGGTCTATTCATATCTTTTTCCCATTTTTTAATTGGATTATTTGTCTTTTTGTAGTTGAGTTTTTACAGTATCATGTAGATTTTAGCGATCAGGTGCTGATATGAAATGTCATTGTTAAAACTTTTTCCCAATCTGTAGGTAATCTTTTTACTCTTTTGGTGAAGTCTTTGGATGAGCATAGGTGTTTGATTTTTAGGAGTTCCCAGTTATCTAGTTTTTCTTCTACATTCGTTATAATGTTTTGTATACTGTTTATGCCATGTATTAGGGCTCCTAACGTTGTCCCTATTTTTTCTTCCATGATCTTTATCATTTTAGATCTTATATTTAGGTCTTTGATTCATTTTGAGTTAGTTTTTGTGCACGGAGTGAGGTATGGGTCTTCTTTCATTTTTTTGCAGATGGATATCCAGTTCTGCCAGCACCATTTGTTAAAAAGACTGTCTTTTCCCCATTTAACTGTTTTGGGGCCTTTGTCAAATATCAGCTGCTCATATGTGGATGGATTTATGTCTGGATTCTCAATTCTGTTCCATTGGTCTATGTATCTGTTGTTGTACCAGTACCAGGCTGTTTTGACTACTATGGCGGTATAATAGGTTCTAAAATCAGGTAAAGTAAGGTCTCCCACTTTATTCTTTTTCAGTAATGCCTTATTTATCTAGGGCCTCTTTCTCTTCCATATGAAGTTGGTGATTTGTTTCTCCATCTCATTAAAGAATGTCGTTGGGATTTCGATCGGAATTGCATTAAATGCATAGATCGCTTTTGGTAGAATAGACATTTTTATAATGTTAAGTCTTCCTATCCATGAGCAAGGCATGTTCTTCCACTTATGTAAGTCTCTTTTGGTTTCTTGCAGAAGTGTACTGTAGTTTTCTTTGTATAAGTCTTTTACATCTCTGGTAAGATTTATTCCTAAGTATTTTATCTTCTTGGGGGCTACTGTAAATGGCATTGATTTGGTGATTTCCTCTTCGATGTTCTTTTTGTTGGTGTAGAGCAATCCAACTGATTTTTGTATGTTTATCTTGTATCCCAATACTCTGCTGAACTCTTCTATTAGTTTCAGTAGTTTTCTGGAGGATTCCTTAGGGTTTTCTGTGTATAAGATCATGTCATCTGCGAATAGAGATACTTTGACTTCTTCCTTGCCAATCTGGATGCCCTTTATTTCTTTATCTAGCCTAATTACTCTGGTTAGGACTTCCAGCACAATGTTGAATAAGAGTGGTGATAAAGGGCATCCTTGTCTGGTTCCCGATCTCAATGGGAATGTTTTCAGGCTCTCTCCATTTAGGGTGATGTTGGCTGTTGGCTTTGTATAAATGCCCTGTATTATGTTGAGGAATTTTCCTTCCATTCCTATTTTGCTGAGATTTTTTATCATGAATGAGTGTTGAACTTTGTCAAATGCCTTTTCTGCATCAATTGATAAAATCATGTGATTCTTGTCTTTTGTTTTATTTATGTGGTGGATTACATTAATTGTTTTTCTAATGTTGAACCATCCCTGCATACCTGGTATGAATCTCACTTGGTCATGGTGAATTATTTTTTTGATATATTGTTGAATTCTATTGGCTACAGTTATGTTGAGGATTTTTGCATCTACATTCATGAGGGATATAGGTCTATAATTTTCTTTTCTTGTGGTGTCTTTACCTGGTTTTGGTATCAGGGATATGGTGGCTTCGTAGAATGAATTTGGTAGTATTCCTTCCTTTTCTATGCTCTGAAATACCTTTAGTAGTAGTGGTGTTAACTCTTCTCTGAAAGTTTGGTAGAACTCTGCAGTGAAGCCGTCTGGACCAACGCTTTTTTTTGTTGGGAGTTTTTTGATTACCTTTTCAATCTCTTCTTTTGTTATCAGTGTATTTAGTTGTTCTACCTCTGTTTGTGTTAGTTTAGGTAGGTAGTGTGTTTCTAGGAATTGATCCATTTCTTCAAGGTTTTCAAATTTGTTTGAGTATAGTTTTTCATAGTAATCTGATATGATTCTTTTAATTTCTGTTGGGTCTGTTGTAATATCACCCCTCTCACCTCTTATTTGGGTTATTTGCTTCCTCTCCTGTTTTTCTTTTGCCGGTTTGGCCAATGGTTTATCAATTTTGTTGAGTTTTTCAAAAAACCAGCTTTTGGTCTTGTTAATTCCTTCAATTGTTTTTCTGTTTTCTATTTCTTTTATCCCTCGCTGCTCTTATAATTATCTCTGTATCTTTGGTTTTGGCAAGGTTGATTAGGTGACTTTCTTTTAACATCTACCTCATGTGGAGTTCGATGAGCACCTTGGATAGGTATCTTCTCATCTTTCACAATATCAGGGAAGTTTTCTGCCAACAAATCTTCAACAATTTTCTCTGTGTTTTCTGTTATCCCTCCCTCTTCTGGTACTCCAATCATTCGTAGGTTATTTCTCTTGATAGAGTCCCACATGATCCTTAAGGTTTCTTCATTTTTTTTTAATTCTTTTATCTGATTTTTCTTCAAATATATTAGTGCCAAGCGATTTATCTTCGAGTTCAGAAATTCTAGCTTCTACTTGCTCAATTCTGCTCCTCTGACTTTCTACTGAGTTATCTAATTCTGTAATTTTATTGTTAATCTTCTGAATTTCTGATTGCTGTCTGTCTATGGATTTTTCCAGCTTATTAAACTTTTCATTATGTTTCTGAATAATCTTTCTGAGTTCTTCAGTTGCTTTATCTGTGTATTCCTTGGCTTGTTCTGTATATTGCCTCATTTCCTTCCTGATGTCTTGAAGGTCTCTGTATATTAAACTTTTGTATTCTGCATCTGGTAATTCCAGGAAAGCACTTTCATCTAAAAGATCCCTGGATTCTTTGTTTTGAGAGCCTGTTGAGGTGATCATGGCCTGTTTCTTTATGTGACTTGATATCGACTTTTGTCTCCGAGCCATCTATAAGTTATTGTATTGTTTTATGCTTGCTTACTGTGTTGTAGCTGCTTGCTTTGTTTTGTTTTGGTATACCCCTATGGGTTGCTTGAGTGAGCTAGCTTGATTATTTTCACCTTTGGAGCTCTGGTGTCCTGTTCCCAGCTGGCTAGAGCTGTTATCAGGTATATTAGTCTAGGAGTCCATTCAATTTTCTTGTATGAATTCAGCTCAGGTTTCCAGGTAGCAGATCATCAAGTGTGTGGTACAGGCTCTGTCCTACAGTCTTAGAGGGGCAGGGGTGATTGGTGTATGTACTCATATCTGATTGCAGCAGTGGTCATGCTCTGAACAAGCCCAGGGGCTGAGAACTGACCCCCAAGTTCTCTGAGGAAAACACGTTTCTGTTCCCTAAAGCATGCTGGTGGGTGGGTTCTGCAGAGGGGCCATGGGCACCCAAAGATTTTGTTGTAAGGACTGGGAGGGATCAGTTATCCTGGGCCCCTGTCGCGGGTGGTTGGGCGACCCAAGTGGAGCCACCAGTCCTTGTTGTAAGTAGGCGAGGACCTTGTTTAATAGGCAAAGCAATGTCAAACGTCAAACACCCACCTCCCCACTGCACAGCTGAAATGGTTGGAGTTTGCCAACAAGGGCCTATTCTCCCAAAATAGCCCTACACAGGTTCATGCAGAAGGGAAAGGTGCTCAAGGTCCACGGACTTTTTATGCCTGGACAGGAGCCGCTTCTGCCCTGGGCTCCCCCAGTTAATGGAGCTAGCAAATTATCTTTTCCCCCCAGTTGCAAATTTTTTCGTTCCCCAAGGCCGGGAGGATGGCTCTACGTGCTCGCCAGGGTCTATCTCAGGCCTAGGGATTCAGCCACTGAAGGTGGCTTGGGGGTGGGGGGGGGCAGGGTAAAATATATGCAAGTACTTAGCTTTTGCAGAGAGCGTCCTTCTCCTCAGCTTTCCAAGGTGTGAGTGGGCTGTGTGGCTGGCTGCTTCTCCCTGAGGAAACTGTGGCTGAACGCTAGGACCAGCCCGCCACCACTGCTCAGGGAATGGTGCCCGAGGGCTCCCTGTGATTCAGGTCCGGTAACTCCTCTCCGCTTCTGAACGGTCTCTTCCTTCCCCTGCCCCTCAGTTCATTGTCTAAGCTTACCTTTGGTGCTCAGGGCTCCCAACTTGTCACAAATATACTCGTTTCACTTGTTTTTTTCGGGTCTTTTTCATAAAGGGGGCTCAACGGAAGCGTCTGTCTATTCCGCCATCTTGGCTCCGCCTCAGGAGAATGCAGTATTTTGAAATGGGTCTCAGCTGTATGACTTCTTAGTGGTTTGGATTCCTTGCCAATGAGGACGTCGAAGTCTGTCCATGGATTCTGGTGAGGCAAGGTGGTTTAGTAAAAACAGCATGCTTTTTCAGAATCAGTGAGGTAAGTTCAAATCCTGCTCCACCACTTATCAGCCATGAGCCCTTAGGCAAATGTCTTTATCTTCCTGAACCTCTTTCCTGACGAGTAAAATGAAAACAAGCATATCTAACCATTCAGGGTGGCTTGAGGATTAATGCAAAAACTCATGTAAATTTCCTGGCGTAGATAAGCTTTTCAACATCGGGTTGAATTCTCTTCCTGAGTTTCCCGTATATGCTGTTGTTGTTGCTAGCTGCTGTCAAGTTGTGCATGGGGTACCAACTCCTGGTAACCCATGCACAACAGAAGGAAATGCTGCCCAGTCCTGGGCAATCCCCGTGATTGGACCATTGTGACTTGTAGGGTTTCCATTGGCTGGTTTTTGAAAGTAGATCATCAGACCTTCCTTCCTAGATCCCTCTATTCTGGAAGCTCTGCTGAAATCTGTTAAGAATCACAGCAACATGCAAGCCTCCACTGACAGATGGGTGGAGGCTGTACATTTGGTGCGTTGGCCAGGATTCAAACCCAGGTCTCCTGCATGAAGGCGAGAACTCTACTGATGAACAACCAATGTCCCTATGCATGATGATAAACACTGTTCTTAGCTAATACTCAATGTATATCAGAAATTTTATGTGTATAGTTCATAGAAAACCCCACCCAAGTTTCCTTGAACAGCAAAATGGATTTACCGACCTGCGTAAATGAACATTCCAGAAGAAGGTCCAGCTTTAAGTAAGATGTTTGTTTGTTTGATCCATGGATATTTTCCCATCTCTCTTCTCGACCTTACTAGTTTCTTACCCATCCTAAGAGTGATTCCCCTCATGATTCAAAATGGCTGCCAGTAGCTTGCAGGAGCCCTATGTTTCCTTACCCCCATGCAGCAGGAACCAAGAATGCCTTTGGAGCCCTGGTGGCACGGTAATTAAGAGCTTGACTGCTAACCAAACAGTCGGTAGTTTGAATCCACCAGCTGCTCCTTGGAAACCCTATGGGGCAGTTCTACTCTGTCCTACAGGGTCTCTATGAGTCAGGATGGATTCAAAGGCAATGGGTTTATAGCGATCTCAGAATAGTGACAAAGATCCCTGCTCTGCCCCAGATGTTTCTAGTAAACATATCTCTCATCTCATTAGCTCTAATGGTATCAGACATGCTGAACCAATCAGAGTGGCCCCTTGGACCTTGTGGAAGGGTTTAAGCCAACCAGAGCCCACCCATGGAGGTGAGGGTGGGATTGGCTTATCCTGATTGGTTCTGTGTAAAAAGGATATATGATAAACCTGTTGCCACCCACTGAATTCCAACTTATAGCTACCCTATGGGACAGTGGAATTGCAGGATAGATTGCCAGGTCTCTTTTCTCCCCTGGAGTGCCAGGTGGGTTCAAACCACATACCTTTCAGGTAGGAGCTGTAGTTCTTAACCACAGCACCACCATGGCTCCAGCCACAAACTGTGGTTTAATGAGTAAGAGAAAAGGGGAGTGAATGTTAATCGCTTTTTTACTTTTTAGCCTTCCCCATAAAGAAAACAAAAATAATCAATATTATGATAAATGGAGAAAATATTGAAGTTTTCAAGGATATCATTTTACTTGGATCCACAGTCAAAGCTCATGGAACCAGCAGTCAAGAAATCAAATGACATATTGCATTGGGCAAATCTGCTGCAAAAGACCCCTTTCTAAAGTTGAAAGAGCAAAGATGTCACCTTGAGGACTAAGGTGCATCTGACCCAAGCCATGGTATTTTCAATCGCCTTATATGCGTGCAAATGCTGGACAATGAATAAGGAAGACAGAAGAAGAATTGATGCCTTTGAATTATGGTGTTGGCAAAGAATATCGAATATACCATGGACTGCCAGAAGAACAAACACATCTGTCTTGGAAGAAGTACAGCCAGAATATGCCTCAGAAGCAAGGATAGCAAGACTTTGCCTCACATACTTTGGACGTGTTACCAGGAGGGTTCAGTCCCTGGAGAAGGACATCATGTTTGGTAAAGTGGAGGGTCAGTGAAAAAGAGGAAAGACCCTCAATAAGATGGATTGACACAGTGGCTGCAACAACGGGTTCAAACGTAGCAATGATTATGAGAATGGCATAGGACTGGGCAGTGTTTCATTCTGTTGTGCATAGGGTCCCTATGAGTTGGAACCGACTCGACTGCACCTACCTAATGATAGTAATGACAAACGTCCCTGAGAATATAGTAGAAAATAAGGGAGTTGATTGGCACTAGCTGAAGCACTGTCCTACAATTTGGTGGTGATTCAGAGGGAAACAATTGTTAAGGCTTAACAATGACGCTATACGAAATTTGCTCTAGAATTCGGTCACACAATTATCTTTTTTAGAATAAAAAATGGCTCAGATATTCAAAATCACTGCGCAAGCTCCCAATCCAGGAAACTGATTTCCAAATTATATCATATGGTTCTGGCCTGAGAGTTTCAGTCTTTTCTTTCTGCTCTGACACTGGTGTTTTAGACCTGGTGAGCATTGAGGCCGCAAGTCACATGGACCCCAGTTCCAGTCCCTGCTCTGCTTTTTGCTAAGTGGACTGTGTCCTCACCTGTTAAATGGAGATGTGAGCAATATCTACTGCAGAGAGTTGTGTTGGGACTTCAAATAGATAGTGTAATGCACAGCACCAGACAGAGTGAGTGCTCAGTTGATATTATTGGAAGTAGCTGTAGAAGATGGTGTAGTAATAACTGTAACCTTAGTCAAGTAGGCTACCCTCTTTGTGCCTCAGTTTTCTCACCTGTAAAATGGGGATATTAATAGTACCTACCTCAAAGAGCTGTTTGGGAGAGCAAATGAATTAAACTGCATTGTTCAGTGTCTGTCACACAGTATGTGTCTTGGAAGGGTCTAGACCAGTGGATCTCGATTAGGAATGATGTTACCCCCCCAGGGGGCATTTCACAGGTTAGTCCCCCACAGCAAAGGATTAGCCAACCCAGAATATTAATAGTGCCCAGGTTGAAAAACTAGTATAGTCAACAGCCTGAATATGGTCATCTTTTTGCTCTTTTTGTGACTTTTATTTCCCATGGAAATTGGCCTGCATGGGATGGGGCCAAAATCCAAAGAGATGAAAGCTGGATAGGCCTTGTGAAGTGGGTTTGGTTATGCTCACTAAAAACAACTGTTTAAAAATGAGACTTTAAAAAATATCTGATTTTGAGATGGTCAGCACAGATGACTATTCTAAAACATTGCAGGTTCCTCCACTCCTTGTGCCTGTCTTTTCAAATGCGATCTGGGTTCAAATCCCAGCCTCATCCGTTGAGACCTTGAGCAAGTTATTAACCTCTCTTATCCTCACTTTAAGGAGTCACTGGGGGGCGTGAATGGTTAAGCACCCTAACTGAATGCTTGGAGGTTTGAATCCATCCAAAGGCACCTCAGAAGAAAGGCCTGACAATCTACTCCTAAAAAAATCACAGCCATTGAAAACCCTACAGAACACAGTCCTACTCTGACACACATGGGGTTGCCATGAGTCGGAATAGACTCAAAGGCAACATTTTTTTAATCCTCACTTTACTCAACTGAGGACCTCTGGTGGCGCAGTGGTTAAAGCACTCAGCTGCTAACCTAAAGGTCGGCGGTTTGAACTCACCAGCCTCTCTGCGAGAGACAAGACCTGGCAGTTTGCTCCCGTAAAAACTATAGCCTAGAAAATCCTGTGGGGCGGCTCTCCTCTGTCCTGTAGGGTTGGTATGAGAAAATCGACTCAACGGCAACAGGGTTGGTTGCTCAAGAGCAAAACAGCCATAACAACACACCTACCCCATAGGGTTGTTGTTGGTGTATAAATGCGTTAGGTTAGATAAAGTGCTTACTTAGCACAATGCGGACATCTTAGAATATGCACGCCAACTACCACGTCCTGTGGTTGTCACGTCATCCGTAGCTTCGTGACATCTGCCTTTCCCACCTTATCCTGGGGCTTAAGTACAAAGAGAACGTAGATGTGGCAGCATTTACCTCGCAAAAAGTCAAAAGCAGTCAGAATCAGAAGGAGGTTGTTCATCTTAACTTGTGGGATGGTGCGGAACATCCGGCAGCCTCCCTCTGCTGAGGATTTTGTGAATTCCGAGAGCTCAGATCCAGCTCCCTGTGGAGACTAACCTCTGGTCCTCCATTTATCTACAGAGATGAATACCAGGCTCCTCATTCCCCAGGAGCCTGTGTCTTGTTTTCTGAAGAGTTCACTTATTCCACTACAATTGATTTTCCATTTCGTAGCAGAAAAAAAGCAAAAAACAAAAACCATGAAGCAAAAGCAAAACGCACCCCAATCCTTTACCAACTGTATTCCTTTTGACCTATTCATTCAGGAAAACAATGGAAGCCCCTTAGTGTGTGTGCTGGCCCCCTTGATTAAGTGTCTGCATACTGGGGCGAGGGGAAGTGAGTGCATGGGTTTTGGGTGGGTGCCTCCAGGCACATATGTACATCATCGTTATGTTCGTGAGTTTGCCCATAGTTGCATGTGCCTCAGTGTGGGAGCCCAGTGTCTGTATTTTTGTGTGTATCCGTGAGTATCTCCAAGTCCCTGGGAGGTGTGAACAGTTAAGCGCTGGGCTACTAACTGAAAGGTTGGTTGTTTGAATGTACCCCAGATCTGCCCTCCCCCTGCCAAGAAAAAAAACCCATTGCTGTCGAATCAATTCTAACTCATGGTGATCCCATAGGACAGAGTAGAACTGCCCCATAGTGTTTCCAAGGCTGTAAATCCTTACGTGAACAGACCGCTACACTTTTCTCCCAAGGAGCAACTGGTAGGTTCGAACCACCGACCTTCCTGTTTAGCACCAAGCCCTTAACCACTGCACCACCAGCGTTCTATAATCTACCCAGAGACACCTTGAAAGAAAGGTGTGGTGACCTACTTCCAAAAGGTCACAGCCATTGAAAAAAACCCTATGGAACACCGTTCTACTCTGAAAGACATGAGGCCATCAAGAGTCAAAATCAAATTGCATCTGGTTTTGTGTTTGTGTGTGTGTGTGATTATCTCAGGATTTATTTACAAGTCTCTAAGGAGCCCTGGTGGCATGGTGGTTAAGTACTTGGCTGCTAACCAAAGTGCCGGCAGTTCAAACCTGTCAACCACTCTGTAGGAGAAAGACGTGGCAGTCTGCTTCTGTAAAGATTTACAGTCTTGGAAATCCTGTGGGACAGTTCTACCCTGTCAAATAGAGTTGCTATGAGTCTGAATCGACTCAACTGCAATGGGTTTTTTATGTGTTTGTCCACATGTGTACCTGTGTGTGTGTGTTTGTGCCTGCATGGCTTGTAGATGTAAGCTTGTGCGTTCATTAGTGTGAGCACATATCAGTTTTGTGTTTGCATCTGTAAGTGCAACAGTGCATGCATGTGCTTGCTTCTGTGAGTATTATGGTAGGTGTGCCAGGATGCATGGGAATACTCGTACACATGCGTATGTGTGTACTTGTGTTATAGCCACGTGTGCATGTCAATATTTGTACATGTGCTGCAGGCTGTGAATATAAGTTCCGTTTGTGTTTGTGTGTATTTTAGTGAATAATATTAATGGCTGTGTATCTAAATCCTTTTGTGGTGCTTGTAGGGGCATATTGTGTGCCTGCATGCATGTGTGTGTATGTGTGCATGTGAAAGACATAAAGAGGAGCAAAAATTTTTGGTGGGTTTTTATCTTTGTCTCTATCACTGTTTGCTTGGACTGAATGTGTTGTCCCCACTTAGCCAACATGGGAAAGGGGAACAGGAACCCCTTAAACTAAGAGGGAAAACAGTTGTTGGTCAATTAGCTCCTCCTTCCCTTCCACAGTGAATACTCACTCATATTTTTAAAAATAAGAGCATATTAAAAATGTAAGGAGCACACAGTTTTAAAAGGCTTCGCTGAGTGTTTGACATTCTTAGAAAGGCCTGGAGTCGGGAGGGCCAGACTCTCACCCACAGAATCTCGCTTCGTTTCCGTTCCGACGCACTGCGGGTCCGAGAGAACATGCTAGAAATCCTTGGCTTAGCTGGGTGTTTGCTGATCCGTGTTTAAGAGTTGCCACTCGGATGGTTTTAAAAATGATGATGAGCACATTTTGCTGGTGCTGGAAGGAAAAGCTGGGCAATTTCAGAGCGTTCAAATTCTAGAAGGTTGGAGCTGGTGAGATTTCTACACATCATCTAGTTTAACTTTTGGCCACATGGATGGGGAAACTGAGGCCCAGGGCAGGGGAGTTTCTAGGGCCTGGAGACTCAGCCCAGTGGCACTAAGGAAGAAAGCCCTGGCGATCTGCTTCCATAAAGAATATAGCCAAGAAAACCCTATGGAGCAGTTCCACTCTGTTACACATGGGGTTGCCATGAGTTGGAATCAGCTTGATGGCAACAGGTTTTTTTTTTTTTCCTTTTCCTTTGGCTTGGAGACATAGCAGGGAACGAAGTGGGCAGGGCCCCCATGGAGCTGATAATCTAGCAGGGGAGCTATGAACACCAGAGCCCTGGTTAACTGGGCTCTAGCCATACTGGCTTTCTGTCTGTTCCTCCAAGATCTCTCCTCAGGGCTTTGCACTTGCTGTTCCTTCTTCCTGGAATAACGTCTCAGCTGAGATGTTAACCCTCCGGGGGCCATTATTTATAAACTCTATCTAAAACTCCCACACTTATTTCCTAACAGATCATCCTGTTGATTGACTTCACAACACTTATCACTAAGTAAAAGTATTACATTTTCTGCGTGTTAACATGTTTATTTTTTCTCTTCTCCCATGGGAATGTGAGCCCTAAAAGAACAAGAATCATTTCTGTCTTGTCCACTGTCCTATGTCAAATGCCTGAAGTATAGTAGTTACTAAGCAAGTATTCGTCGAATGAATGATTTAAGTAAAGCAACAGTGTATGAGATAATTTCCCAAAGTAACAAGCTTTATGGAGAAAGTAAGACAGGGTAATGGTATCTCTGAGGATGTGGTGTTGGAGGCAAGATCTTCTCAATGAGGAGGAGTCAGCCATGTGAAGATAGGAGGGAAGGATGTTGGCCCAGGGAGGCCAAAGTGGCTGTAAACCTGTTGCTGTCAGCTCGTGGTGACCTCATTAGTGTCAGAGTAGAACTATGCTCCATAGGGTTTTCAATGGCTGATTTTTCACAAGCAGATTGCCAGACTTTTCCTCCCAGTGCCTCTGAGTGGACTTGACCCTCCAATCTTTTGGTTAGCGGCCAAGCACATTACCTGTTTACACCACCCAAGGACTGTCTCCACAAGATTTTCAATGGCTGATTTTCAGAAGTAGATTGCCAGGCCTTTCTTCCCACCTGCCTCTGGGTAGACTCGAACCTTCAATCTTTCGGTTAGTGGTCAATCACATTAACTGTTTACACCACTCAGGGACTCCAGTGTGGCTGTAACACAGGGGAAAAGGGGAAAATCACATGGGTGAGACAGAGACAGGTGCCAGGAAAGGGTCAGATAGTAAATATGTCACACTTTGCAGGCTATATCACCTCTATTGCAACTGCTCAACTCTGCCATTACAGTGAAAGCAGCCATAGATAATATGTAAACAAATGGGCATGTTTTTGTTTCAGTAAAACTTTATTTACAACACCCAGCAGTGGGCCAATGTGGCCCATCGGTTGTAGTTTGCTAACCTCTGATGCAGGGCAACCTAGGTTTGTGTTTCAACCTCAGGTTATCAGGATATCTTATGATCTGATTGGTGTCTTTAAAAACCTACTGAGGCTGAGGACTATGGAGCCAAGGGGATAAAGAAAACAAGAATCTTTTTGATCTTCAGTTTCTTCATCTATAAACTGAGCACAATAATTGTCCTTAGAGCCGGGCAGTTAGGAGGATGAAGTGAGTTAGTCCTTGTAAAGCACTTAACAGTGTCTAGTATAATGAGCTCAATGAATTTTAGTTATTCTTAAAACTTACTTTATGGTTTGAAAGCTATGATTTACTACCAGCATAATCCTTACTGAGGGAGGAAAACGAGGCCACATAAACACCCTTCTTTGAGAACCTAAATTTTCAGCCCTAATTATTGTGGCTTTGTTTTGTCATCCTTTGGGTACATACAAGGAGTCCTTGGGTGGTGCAAATGGTTAAGAACTTAACTACTAACTGAAAGGTTGGCCGTTTGAACCTACCCAGAGGTGCCTCTGAAGAAAGGCCTGGCAATCTGCTTCCAAAAGTTTCTGAAACCCTATGAAGCACAGCTCTACTCTGATACACATGGGGTCTCCATGAGTTGGAATCCACTGGACAGCAACTGGTTTAGTTTGGGGTATATAAAAGCTTTTAAGGTAAGGGCTAAATCCCTTTATTTCACCACCCTACTGGACTGTGCATAGGACTCAGGGGTCTCCCATATTGTGGATGTGGTCACTCTCCCAAGTCCTCTGTCCTTACCCTTCTTCCTTGGAAACCTTGGTGGCGTAGTGGCTAAAAGCTACAACTGCTAACCAAAAGGTCAGCAGTTTGAATCTTGAGGCACTCCTTGGAAACCATGTGGGGCAGTTTTACTCGGTCCCATAGGGTCGCTATGAGTCTGAATCGACTTGACGGCAACGGGTTTGGTTTTGGTTTACCCTTCTTCCTTGCACCACGTCCTTTATTACTGAAACCAACCCAAGTCTTCACTCCCTTAAATTTGCTGGCAGTGGTGTTTTTCTCAAGATCACAACTCTAACTTACTGCAGATCATTACGCTGTTGCACTTTGAAGTTGGAAATTGCCTCAGAAAGCCATAAGCCATGCTTGTTGCTAGTGACTGAGTCAGTGGTGTGGCTTGGAGTCAGCATGACACCCACACACTGCGTCCTGTGAAGGAAAACGTCAAAGACCCGGCTGTACAGACCTTCCCACCCATTGCAGCTTCCTCTCACTCAGATCAAATCACTGTCCAGCTCCTGACTCAAAGATCTGGTTCCATTGTTTTCTGCATCTCCAGATTCTTGCCATTTTGCCTCCCCACCCCCAGCCCCTGCCAGTACTGACTCTGGCTTGGATTGTCCCTGTCTTAGTTCCTGAGTGCTGCTTTCACACAGATACCACAAGTGGGTGGTTTTAAAGAACAGAAATGTATTTTCTCAAAAATCTGGAGGCTATAAGTCCAAACCAGGGTCTCGGCTGTGTTGATTCCTTCCTTGTCAGTAGCCCTGGCCCTTCCTCAGTTCTTGGTGATCCTCACGTGGTATCTATTTTTTCCAGTATATGCTTACCTCTGCATCTAATCTGCTCTTTTTATAACTCAGAACTGATAAAGTTTAGGACACACCCTGCATTAACAGAACTAAAACCAAAAGCATCGCCTCATTAACAGAACTAATATCAAAAGCAAACCCACTGAGGTGGAGTTGGTTACCACTCATGGCAACCCCACATGTTATAGACTAGAACTGAGCCCCATAGAGTTTTCTTGGCTGCAATCTTTACAGAAGCAGATCGCCAGACCTTTTTTTCTACAGTGCCATGTAACTCCCAATCTTTAGGTTAGCAGACTATCAAAAGCTGTGTGCCTTCCAGGAACCTTAACAAAACAAAGGAAGCCCTATTTTCAGACAGGATTACATCCACAGGTATAGGAGTTACGATTCCAACACAAATTTTGGAAGGACACAGTTGAATCCATAACAGTCCTCACAGGTTCCTTAGTTCACCCTCCTTGGATTAACCTGCCTTTCCTATCCATAGCCTTTGACCTATAGGGGATTAAGATCTTAGAACTTACTTTCATTCATTCATTCAACACGATTGATTGAGCATCCACTCTGAACTGAAGTTGATATTCATAATACCAGAATCCTTTGTAGTGGCCTATTTCTTGTTCTTTGTCTCAACCCACCCCCTCTCACCATTGGCCTGTGGGTGATTAAGATGGCTAGGATATTCAATCATCCAATCATTTGTGGCAGGTGGTGGGGAGGCTATTTATAATAACAGCGATCATTTATTTATTGAACGTACTATGTATCAGGCACTTCACTTGCGTTATCTCGTTTATTCCTCGTGGCCGTCTAAAGCAGATGCTTGTAGTTTGCAGAATCTGAGGCTCAGAGATGTTAAGTAACTTACTCAAAGTCACACAACAGATGAGAAATGGAGTCGGGATTCCTATTCAAGTTTGTATGACTCCAAAACCCATGCTTTCCCTCCTAAGTGACTTGGGCTCCTGTGAACGACAGCAACAGAAAAAGGAAGAATTTATAATTGAGTTGAAGAGACAAGCAACTACACATCAGCTATAAGGCAGGGATAGCACCTGGTGCTTAGTAAGTGATTATTAAATGAACGAATACATGAAGAAAGACAAAAATATTATTGTCAGTGTAATCTTAGCAGCTAAGTTCTGAGTGCTTACAGAGAGGAAAGGTCACTGTGGGCTTTGAAGGTTACCACCATAGAGAAGAGAAGGCTTGAGACACACATTGAAGGGATTTAACTGGTAAGGGGGACTAAGAGCATTTGCTATAAGGAGTTGACGTGAGTGTGTACACGCACATCCATGCACATGTATTTTGGGGTATATATACTTGGACATATTAAGTTAAGGAAAGTATTTAAGCATTGGATTGAAAAGCTAACCCTTAAAGGTCCATCCAGCCCTGATATTACATGATGCCACAACATCAACACAACATGCTGGTTGCTGGGCCTTATCCTCCATGGCTCATTCCTTCTGACCCCCAAGAAGATGCCAAAGGCCCCCGAGAGCCTTAGGACTCCCACTTAGAACAGGCTGTTTGAGTGACCGACTTCTGACTGCCAAAGTTCTGGCTTTGCAATTAATTCGTTGGAACCGTTTTCCCTCTCAATATGAATCAACAGCCTTTTCTTATCATCCCTTCGCACATTTCCCATCCAATGGTGTGTTTTAATCCAGAAAAGATTGTGTTATTAAAGTTTTGTGTGAAGCTGTGATTGCCCTCCTTGGAACTGAAGATGCAATCAGGGGAGAGAATGGATGCCTCATAATTCAATGAACGGGTGTGCTTCTATGGTAATTTCTTCAGTAATTACTTGTGTAAACTGTGTGTTTCTGTAATTGAAACTCTATAGTGTGGGCTAATTTATCAAAATCTATAATTTTTATAATTTATTATAGCTTTTCCATCTTGTTTTTGTTTTTCTGCTTGCCCTCATTGGAATGTTGTCCCCTCACCACAACTTCAAGTCCATGATCACCATTTAGGCCAGGAGGCAAAAACATACATTGCACTTGATGGGGGGAAGTTCTGACAGACTTAGATGGAAGGTTAAAATCCATTTTCCAAAGGACACAATTGTTATTGCTGTTTCCAGTGTGTATTTTCTGACAGGCTCTAAGATGTGATTTATGAAATGGTTTCGAAGAGATTGTCTACCTCAAGTGTCTGGATAATGACACCATTTTTCTCTTGTGGTCTCCAAGTATTCTAAGTGTGTCTCACATTCCCAAAAGCCCTCAGAGGGAGAGGCAGGGACTGGGATGTGTGTTTTGCTAGCAGAAGGAATTCAGCCACAGAGCCATAGTTCCCTTGTGGATTTTTGTAATCAGCCCCCTACCCTCACCCCTACCCCACTCCCACCCATTCCTGCCCATCCCCTGACCCTGGAAAGCACTGCTCATTTTTCTACCACTCTAAAGAAAGATCGTTTTAATGACTGCATAGTACTTCAATGAGTAGATATCCCATAATTTTCTTAACCATCTTGCTCTTGTACAATATTGATGTTATTCTCATTTTTTTACTATTACAAATAACGCTGTGATGATCATTTTTGTACATATAGATTTTCCAGGATTTTAGGTGATTTTCTTATTATGGGATTGATGCATCAGAGGTTATGAAAAAATTTAAGCTTGACTCTAGAACCAGATACCAAATTAATAGCCTTGCGCCCTGGTGGCACAAACGGTTAAGCACTCGGCTGCTAACCAAAAGGTTGGCAGTTCAAACTCACCAGCAGCTTCATGGAGAAAAACTTGGTGACCTGCTTCTGTAAAGACTACGGCCAAGAAAATCCAATGGGGCAGTTCTACCCTATTACGTGGAGTTGCTATATGAGTCTAAATCAACTAGATGGAACGCAAAAGAAACATGCTGAAGGTCCAGAGAAACTATTGAAGAAGCATCATGGTATAGGGGAAAGACCGTAGAATTGGAAGTAGGACAACACTAGTTTTGGATCCCAGCATTTCTGATCACGCAGTATTCTGTTTAGTCTGTTCATTAACTTCTCAGTGACCTCAGGAAAAAAACAAATAGCTTGACATTCAAGGTCCTTTATCACCTGCCTTATGCCTTTTTCTACCGCCAACTCCTGATCTATCTTTATAGCTCTATCTATATCCTATACTCTATATGTATTTGAATACATATAGACTTGATGCATTTGAATTGTTATTTTGGCAAAGAATATTGGATATACCGTGGACTTCAAACTGGACCCCTGGTGGTGCAGTGGCTAAGAGCTCAGCTGCTAACCAAAAGGCTGGTGGTTCAAATCCACCAGCTGCTCCTTGGAAATCCTGTGGGTCAGTTCTACTTGGTTCTATACGGTTGCTATGAGTCAGAATTGACTCGATGGCCAGAAGAACTAGCAAATCAGTCTCAGAAGAAAAACAGCCAGAATGCTCCTTAGAAGTGAGGATGGCAAAACTTCATCTTGTTCTCTTTGGACAAGGTGTCAGGAAAGACCAATTGTTAGAAAAGAACATCATGGTTAGCAAACCAGAGGGCCAATTAAAACAAGGGAACCTTCAGTGGGATGGAGGGACACAACAGCCACAACAACGGACTGAAACATATGAATGATGGTAAAGATGGTGCACAACCAGGCAACATTTCATTCTGTTATACATAAAGTTGCCCTGAGTCTGAGCAGACTCAATGGCAACTAACAACAACATACTGGGGAGAAAACTGAGGCTTGGGGAGAATACACAACCTTCCCCAGACCACAGAGCAGCTTGGATTCAAGCCTAGGTCTGCCTGATTCAAGAACACGTGCTCTGGTTACAGACTGTCTTAGTTATTTTGTGCTGCTATAACAGAAATAGCACACAAACAGAAAATTTATTTTCTCACAGTTTAGGAGGCTGTTGTTGTTGTTAGGTGCCGTCGAGTCAGTTCCAACTCATAGCAACTCTATGCACAACAGAACGAAACACTGCCCACTCCTGAGCCATCCTTACAATCATTGTTATGCTTGAGCTCATTGTTGCAGCCACCGTGTCAGTCCACCTCATTGAGGGTCTTCCTCTTTTCTGCTGACCCTGTACTCTGCCAAGCATGATGTCCTTCTCCAGGGACTGATCCCTCCTAACAACATGTCCAACATATGTAAGACACAGTCTCGCCATCGATGCCTCTAACGAGCACTCTGGCTGTACTTCTTCTAAGACAGATTTGTTCAGTCTTTTGGCAGTCCATGGTAAATTCAATACGTTTCACCAACACCACGATTCAAAGGTGTCAATTCTTCTTCAGTCTTCCTTATTCATTGTCCAGCTTTCACATGCATACGAGGTGATTGAAAACACCGTGGCTTAGGTCAAGCGCACCTTAGACATCAAGGTGACACTTTGCTCTTTAACACTTTAAAGATGTCTTGCAGCCGATTTGCCCAATGCAATGCGTCTTTTGATTTCTTGACTGCGGCTTCCATGGCTGTTGAAGGTGGATCCAAGTAAAATGAAATCCTTGACAACTTCAATCTTTTCTCCATTTATCATGATGTTGCTTATTGGTCCAGTTGTGAGGATTTTTGTTTTCTTTATGTTGAGGTGCAGTCCATACTGAAGGCTGTGGTCTTTGATCTTCATTAGTAAGTGCTTCAAGTCCTCTTCACTTTCAGCAAGAAAGGTTGTGTCATCTGCATAACACAGGTTGTTAATGAGTCTTCCTCCAATCCTGATGCCCCGTTCTTCTTCATATAGTCCAGCTTCTTGTATTATTTGCTCAGCGTACAGATTGAACAGGCATTTAGGAGGCTAGAAGTCCGAATTCAGGGCACCAGCTCTAAGAGAAGGCTTTTTCTCTCTGTCGGTTCTAGGGGAAGGTCCTTGTCCTCAATCTTCTTCTGGTCTAGGAGTTTCTCAACACATGGACCCTGGGTCTAGAAACGCTCTTCTCCTGGCTCTTCTTTCTTGGTGGTATGAAGTCCTTGTTCTCTGTGCTCACTTCTCTCTTTTATGTCTCAAAAGAGACTGACTCAACATACAACCTAATCCTATAGATTGAGTCCTGCCTCATTAACGTAACTATCTCTAATCCTGCCTCATTAACATCACAGAGGTTAGGATTTACAACACAGAGGATAATCACATCAGATCACAAAACGGTGGACAACCACACAATACTGGGAATCATTGCCTAGCCAAGTTGATACACATTTTTAGGGGGACACAATTCAATCTATAACAGGGACGATACATAAAACTGAACATCATGTACTGTTCAGTTCTGCCAAGTGCTATCTCCTCTGGTATTGTTTCCTCTGCCCTGGCCCTGTAGGCCTCTTTCTTCCAAGGTTGTTGCCCAAGGTTATCCAGAAGACTCTGGGCATTTGCAGTCTGGTCCAGGGCCAGGCTTGGCTGAGAATCCTTGAACGCCCTCCTCAGGGTTAATGGCCTATACAGGGAATTCACCCTTGACTTCTTCTCCCTCCCGATTCTATTCAGAGCTGAGACAATTTGGTAACGACAGCTGGTTTTCATTCTCTTGGTGCTGACAGGGAGATAATGAGTCAAGTTGGCCCTGGTTATGACATGAAGCCCTGGACGGGAATTATCATCAGACTCCTTAGTGAGGACAGCAGAGAGGGGATTTAAATTAAAATGGTAACTGCCGATTTGGTGGGCATGCAGATAATCTCCTTAAGTTTTTCTTCCTCTTCAAGTCATCACTAAATGAGACAAAGCAGGCAACTGGTAAATGGGAGAAAGGTAAGAAAATGCTCGGCTGCTGTGACATTCATCTGTAAAAGCTCTCATTTAGGCTCAGTGCCATGGACTGCACATGAAGTCTTCCACAGAATCCTCACAATCATCCAGTGAGCTGGGTATTCTTAGGTGCTCAGCTATTAGTGGTTTGAATCCATCTAGAGATATATTAGAAGAAAGGCCTGGCAATCTACTTCCGAAAGGTCACAGCCTTTCACAACCCTTTCAGAGTAGAACCCTATGGAGCAGTTCTACTCTGCACAGATGAGGTCACGATGAGTCGAAATCTACGGGAAGGCAGCTAATAGCAACAACAATGATTATACACCGTACTCAAGATCCCACATACATCTCCAACCCCCAAATCACCCCCCCTCCACATCACGGTGGTCCCTCTTCAGAGTCCCTCTCCATCTGCCTTGGTTTTGCCTAGACAATGGAAGGAAGCTGTTGTTGTTGTTAGGTGCTGTTGAGTCAGTTCCAGCTCATACCAACCCTATGTACCACAGAACGAAACACTGCCCGGTCCTGCACCACGCTCACAATTGTTGCTATGCTTTAGCCCACTGTTGTAGCCACTGTGTCAATCCATTTCCTTGAGGGTCTTCCTCTTTTTCGCTGACCCTCTACTTTACCAAGCATGATATCCTTCTCCAGGGACTGATCCCTCCTGACAACATGTCCAAAGTATGTGAGACACGCTGTCTCTATCCTTGCCTCCAAGGAGCACTCTGGAGGTACTTCCTCCAAGATAGATTTGTTCATTTTTTTGACAGTCCATAGTATATTCAATATTCTTTGCCATCACTACAATTCACAGGTGTCAATTCTTCCTCCATCTTATTCGTTGTCTAGCTTTTGCATGCATATGAGGCGATTGAAAACACCATGGCTTAGGTCAAGCGCACCTTAGACGTCAAGGTAACACTTTGCTTTTTAACACTTTAAAGAGTTGTCTTGCAGCCAATTTGCCCAATGCAATGCATCTTTTGATTTCTTGACTGCTACTTCCATGGGTGTTGATTGTGGATCCAAGTAAAATGAAATCCTTGACAACCTCAATCTTTTCTCCATTTATCATGATGTTGCTTATTGGTCCAGTTGTGAGGATTTTTGTTTTCTTTATACTGAAGTGTAATCCATACTGAAAACTGTGGTTTGATCTTCATCAGTAAGTGCCCTAAGTCCTCTCCACTTTCAGCAATTAAGTTTGTGTCATCTGCATAATGCAGGTTGTTAATGAGTCTTCCTCCAATCCTGGAGGGAAGAGAGAAAGGCAAATCAGGAGACCTTCTCTTATGCTCTTCCTTGCCTCTGATCATGGACTCTGGTGCTTGGCTGCCTGGGTTTAAATATTGGCTCTATCACTTACCAGCTGTGTGACCTTAGCAAAATTACTTAATCTCTCTGTGCCTCATTTCCCCCATCTATAAAATTGGAATAATAGTAACGTCTATCTCAAAGGGTTGCTGTGAGGATTAAATAATTTAAGTATGTTAAGCACTTTTTTTTTAAGCACTTAGAACTGTGCCTGTCACATAGGAAAGGTTAACTATTATTTTTTTAGTTGCTGCTGTTGTCTTTATTATTGTTAATACCCAATTTAGCTGGTAATAATGATAACAATGATGGCTAATCATAAGTTGTGCCCATACTGGACTGCCAGGCTTAACAGTGACATGTGATTTATATGTGGTATTTTAATTAATCCTCATCAGTCAGGAAACTTTGAGCTGCAAGTAACAGAGGCTGCAACGCCAGCTGGCATAAATCGTAGGTCGTTTATTACTGCCTGTAACAGGATATTCAAAAGTAAGGCAGGTTTCATGACAGGATTACTCAGAAGATCAGCAGTGATACAAGAATCCAGGTTCTTTGTATCTCTTTCCTGCTTTCCCCAGTGTTGGCTTTGACCACAGGCTGGTAACAAGATGGCGGAAGGAACCCTAGGCATCACATCCATCTTAGTTTCCTGCTGTGCTGTAACAGAAATACCAGAACTTTATTTTCTCACAGCTGAGGAAGCTAGAAGTCTGGATTCAGGGCACTGGCTCTAAGGGAAAGCTTTTTTCTGTCAGCTCTTGGGGAAGATCCTTGTCTTAGCTTTTGTAGCCTCTGTGATCCTCGATTCTTTGGTGATCTTCATGTGGAATCTATCTTTCCCCCATTTATGCTTTCTTGTATAGGGTTGCTATGAGTCAGAATCGACTCGACGGCAATGGGTTTAGTTTTTTTGGTTTGGTCTCTGTGTCTACACTGCTTTATATCACTCAAAAGTGATTAGATTTAAGATACAACCTACACTGATAGGGCCTCATTAGCATAACAAAATCCTATTTCTAAATAAGATTACATCCACAGGTATAGGGGTCAGGATTCTAACACATTTGGAGGGGAGGTGGGTAACAAAATTCAATCCATAACAACGTTCAAACCAGACAACATCCAGAAATGAATAAGAGACTCTTAGAAGTCCCCAATAAACTTCTGCTCATCTATCATTGGCCAGAGTTGTGCCACATGGCCTTTCCTAAACCAATCAAGAGAATGGAATTTCCTCCAGACCAGTCAGGTCACCCTTGGAGCTGAGGGTGGGATCTGCCTCCCCACAAGCACATGGCTACTTGGGAAAATATGTTACCCGAAGAAAACCATGCTTCTGTGAGGAAGAAAGGGAAATGAATTCTGTGTGGGCAAAAACAGGGCTACTGCAGGTAGATGTTGTTTTTCTTTAAAAAAAAAAAAGGGAAGAAAAATGAGGATCTAATGGGTTAAGAAATTTCACATATGTCTTAGCCATCTAGTGCTGCTATAACAGAAATACCACAAGTGGACAGCTTTAACAAAGAAATTTATTTCCTCATAGTAAAGTAGGCTAAAAGTCCAAATTCAGGGTGTCAGCTCCAAGGGAAGGCTTTCTCTCTCTTTCAGCTCCAGGGGAAGATCCTTGTCCTCAGTATTTCCCCAGTTGAGGAGCTTCTCAGGCGCAGGGACCCCAAGCCCAAAGGCGTCACTGTGTTCCCTGGTGCTGCTTTCTTGGTGGTATGAGGTCCCCCTGTCTCTCTGCTTTCTTCTACTTTTTATATCGCAAGAGATTGCCTCCAGACAATCCAACTTGTAGACTGAGCCCTGCCTCACTAACACAACTGCCACCCATCCTCCCTCATTAACATCGTAGAGACAGGATTTACAACACATAAGAAAATCACATAATACTGGGAATCAGGGCCCAGCCCAATTGATATACACATTTTTGGGGGGACATAATTCAATCCATGACAACATGGTCAGTAACTCGAACATGGACTGCCAACCCAAGTATGTCTGACCCTAAAATACATGTTCTTTATGGCCACACCAAAGCTTTATGGGGTATGGAGAGAAGAGTAACAACCATGGTGTACCTACCACGTGCTAGGCAATACAAAGGCACGTTACAAGATTCTGACTTAATTCCTTTAATCAACCCAATGAATGGGGGGTTCTAGGTCCACTGAAAAGGACAGTAAACTGTGGTTCGAACAGGGGACATGATTGCTGCCAGCCACTAATCTCTAAAGCGGCAAAGCCAAAATTCGAACCCAGATCTGCCTGGCTCCAAAGCCCAAACTTTTTTTGAATGACCCCAAAATAACAGAAAGCCATTCTCACATTCCTCAGTTTTGAAAGTCATATGAGGGAAAAAATGTTTTAAACTTTTAATGAGGATCCAGGTGAATCTCAGTTCAATGTCCCCATTTAAAATTTTTTTTTTGCTTGTCAGTTCAGAATAAGACACTTTAAAAGCATGCCCCAGCGAACTCTTTTCTTTTTCTGCACCCCGAGCTTTCTGCCCTCTTCTTTCCACCTGCCTTCACTGAGAACCAGCCAAGACATCTTAATTGGCTGCTCTTGCCCTCTAGGCTGCAGGGAGTGAGGCGTGTTATGTTAGGTTATATGATGGCATGCTCCTCTCCCCTCTTAGCCACGAGCAAGCAGAGGGGGGCGGAGACCATGATCCCATGAAACCCAAGGTGTGTTCAGATATTGTTGAGCAAGCCCTCAGCAATTTCTCTTCTTTGTTCCGTAAAATCTCTTCTACTTCTAACACTTAGTGAAGGCAGAGAAAGGAATTCTGGTTCGTTCAGCCCCCAATAAGGTGTAAGGCAGTGCACTAGTAATTAATTCTCACAACAGCCACAGGAAGTATTGGTATCCTTTGTTCAGATGACAGGAAAACAAACAAAAACTGAGGCTCAGAGAGGTAAAATAACTATACAAGATAACAGAGCCGGTAAGTCAGAGTTTGGAGCTAAACCTTGTCTGGCTCCAAATCTTTGATTCTCCTACTGTGCTTCCTGGATTGTAAATTCCTGTAGGGCACCTGCCAAATGAAGTCTTAGACAGTAAAACCTGCGAAAGTCGGAACACGTGTTAAGAGGGAAACCTCTCAGAGAAGGAAAATGCACATATCTTCCACTAAAATGAGCGATAAAAAAGTGGTAAGACTGAACCCTGATGAAGGTAGAAAACTTGTGAGACCTGGAAAAACAAGGTAGTCCTGCAGAATTCCAGCTCTCACAGGTTTCACCGTACTTCTCTGAATCCCTCCTTCATGTCCTAAACAGTTGTATTAATTTAAGTTCCTTTGGTCACAAGAGAAACCCACTCACATCAGGTCCCTGGCTGGCACAAAGGGTTTGTGCTCAGCTACTAATTGAAACGTTGATGGGGTTCAAACCTACCTAGTGGCACCATGGAAGAAAGTCCTGGAAATTTGCTTCCATAAAGATTACAGATAAGAATATCCTATGGAGCTCAGTTATACTCTGTAACACCTGGGGTGTTGAGTTGGAATCGACTCAACAGCAATGGGTTCGTTTGTTTTGTTTAAAGTCGCAGGTCAGAGAAGCCCACTCAGACTAGCTTAAGCAAAAAGAGAATTTATTGGAAGGTTAACGCTGTCTCACCCAGCCACTACTTGGAAACCCTACAGGGCAGTTCTACTCTGTCCTATGGGGTCACTATAAGTCAGAATCGACTGACGGCACACAACAACAATGCTGTCTCACAGAGCCCAAGAGCAGGAGCAAATGGTAAAGATCAGGGTCTTAAATGCCGTGTAGACATTCTCTAATTGATTATACGTGGTTCTCTGTGTTTGCTTCATTCTCCTTGCTTGCTCCACATCAACTTCCCTTACTTCCCAGCCCTCGGCCCCCCACAAAAAAAAGACCGCCAGCACCTTTGGTTTACATGTGACTAGATTAGGCATAAAGTCCCTGGGTAGTGCAAGTCGTTTGCACTCAAATACTAACCTAAAGTTGGTGGTTTGAACCCAATTGGTGCCACAAAAGAAAGGCCTGGCAATCTGCTTCCATAATGATTACAGCCAAGAAAACCCTATGGGCCAGTTTTACTCTGTAACACATGGGGTCAACATAAGTCAGAATCAACTCAAAGACAATGGGTTTTAGATTAGGCATGTAGAAGGTCTCTCCTTTTCTTCTTTTTCTCTTTCCTCACTCCCAGTTCTATGTTTTCAGGGAAGAAATTAACCGGTTAATTAGCCTGACTGAATCTTGTGTATCCAACCCTTGCCCAATCTGTGTCCAAAAGCTGGAAGTAATGCCACAGCAACATGGTGGCTCCCACTGGAAACTTGTAAATGGAAGGAGGGGCAGGTGGTCTCAGAAAAGTAGGAAGGGGTATTCCAGAAGTTGTGATTAGGCTGGGCAGAAAACCTAATAGCTCTCATTTACAATAAAAATTATGCTAATAATTACTCATTATGAGAATCCAGTGAATTTCATGAAAGGCATTTAGAACAATGTCTACTGAACAAAATGCTCAGTAAGTATAGTAAATCATAGCATCGGGCACTCATCGATGTTTATGTATTTCCTTCTTTGAATCTTAGAAGGAGCCCTGGTGGCGCAGTGAGTAAGCACTCAGCTGCTAACGGAAAGGTCAGCTGTTTGAGCCCGTCAACTGTTCCATAGGAGAATGATGTGGCAGTCTGCTTCCATAAAGATTACAGGCTTGGAAACCCTGTGGGGCAGTTCAACTCTGTCCTGTAGGTAGGGTTGCTGTGAGTTGGAATTGACTCATGGCAATGCGTTTTGAGTCTTGGAGTGAAGACAGAACAGGCTGCCATTTTGGGAGAAGAAAAATTCAGTGCATAAGCTCGGGGGGAATGAATAACTTCCCCCCCCCCAAAAAAATTGCTGTTAAGTCTGACACTAGTGACACTATTGGATAGAGAAGGCCTGCCCCCTAAGGTTTCCAAGGCTGTAATCTTTAAGGAAGCAGATTGTCACATCTTTCTCCCATGGAGTGGCTGTTGGTTTCCAACTGCCGACCTTTTGGTTATCAGCTGAGCTTTTTAACCGCTGGCCCACCAGGGCCCCAGGCCATGGAGTGCTTCTTAGAGCTGAAATTGGTACATGCCTATCTCCAAACAGAGGTTCTTTGGTTTATTTTTCTCCTTCATTTGAAGCAGAGCTCTTAACTGTGAATGCTTGTTTAAATCACCCGAGGCTCTTTAAAAACTACCAATGCACAGCTCTCACTTGCAGAGACTCCGATTCAGTGGGTCTGGGGTGGGCCCCTGCATCCATTTCTCCAAAGCTCCCAGGGTGCATCTAGTATGCACAAGCAGGAGAACCATTGATTTAAAGTGAGAAGTCTTTCGTTGCCTGAGGATCTGAGCCTATCCTAAGAAGAGATCAAGACCGAAAAAGCCACATGATCACGGGCAGGCAGGGAAGGTGGAGTCTGCCAAAGGCCATTGTTGGCAAGGTTCTGAAATGATGCTTTTTCCAGGAGGTGCTGTGCTAAAGCTATTGATGTGTCTCTTCTGCAGTTAGACCTGTTTCTGATCATTGTGAGAGAATGATATGAAACTCAGGTAGATCTTGTTAGTATCTAGTACACTCCTAAAGAAAAAAAGAAACAAATCCCCTGCTGTGGAGCTAATCCCAACTCATAGCAACCCTATGGGACACAGTAGAGCTGCCCCACAGGGTTTCCAAGGCTGTAATCTTTATGAAGCAAACTGCCACATGGTTCTCCTCCGGAATGGTTGGTGGGTTCAAACTGCTGACCTTTCGGTTAGCAGCTGAGCATTTATCCACCGTGCCATCAGGGCTCCTTCCGAGATTCGAAGAAGGGAATACATAACAATCAATGAGTGCCCGATGCTATAATTGACTATTTATTGAGCATTTACTTCAGTAGACACTGTTCTAAGTGCCTTTCATGAAATTCACTGAATTCTACTAATGAGTAATTATTAGTACAATTTTATTGTATAAGAGAGCTCTTAGGTTATCTGCCCAGCCCAATCACAGCTTCTGGAATCCCCCCTCCTGAGCCACAGAGCTCTGTAAGTACAGTCAGTGGTTCCAATTTCTTCTGGCCTTTTAATCCACCAGCTCCCATTGGGAATGATACTAAAGCCTGATAGGGAGACCTATCAAAAACCTGAGGTCATGCAATAACAGGTTCAAATGGTCATTCCTGATACCCAGCCAAAATTCAAGAGCAGAAGGAGGACACACACTTGCTGCATTACCCTAACCAGGGAGGGCCACTCCAAGTCTCACCATTTACTCACTTTCCAGGTGGGAACGGCAACTGCCCTTCCCAGAAAAAGTTGGCGACAACACCTTAAATTTTTACAACACTTTGCAACTTATGAAGCTGCCTCACAAAAATCTCAGTGTTCCAGATATGTGGTAACTTTGGTGAAGGGTAAGACAGTACACAATAATGAGGAAGCTAGCACCACTTGTCCAAGACAAGGTCATGGAAGCTCCATAGACACATCTAAGCTACCTGAGGGACCCAGTTGCTGGGCTGAGGGCTATAGGGACCATGGTCTCAGGAAACATCTACCTCAAGTGGCATAACATAGTTTATAAAGAAAATGTTCTACATTCTACTTTGGTGAGTAGCATCTGGGGTCTTAAAAGCTTGTTAAGCAACCATCTAAGATACTCCACTGGTCTCTCCCATTGAGAGCAAGCGAGAATGAAGAAAACCAAAGACACAAGGGAAAGATTAGTTCAGAGGACTAATGGACCACAACTACCACAGCCTCCATTAAACTGAGCCCAGCACAACTAGATGGTGCCCGGCTACCACCACCAACTGCTCTGACAGGGATCACAATAGAGAGTCCTGCACACAGCTAGAGAAAAATGTAGAACAAAATTCTAACTCACACACACACACAAAAGCCCAGACTTACTGGTTTCACAGAGACTGGAGAAACCCTGAGAGTATGGCCCCCGACACCCTTTTAATTCAGTGCTAAAGTCACTCCTGAGGTTCACCCTTCAGCCAAAGGTTAGACAGGCCCATAAAACAAAACGAAACTAAATGGGCACACCAGCTCAGGGGCAAGGACAAGGCAGGAGGGGACAGAAAAGTTAGTAACAGGAAACCCAAGGTTGAGAAGGGGGCACCTTCCCTTAATTGTGTTTCATATTTGCTCTGTAAACCTTCAAGTAAAGTACAATTAAAAAAAAAAAACTCGGTGTTCTCCCAAGTATGATAACATGAATCATAAAAAAAAAACATAGGAGGTATTTAAGATTATACCCAGGTGGTACATGGGGATTTTTAATAGGTATCTCAGTGCATATTATATAATTAGCAATTAAAACCATAATTTCACAGATATTACTGCTTATGACAAAGTAGATGATTTATTTCCCCTTTTAGTGACTTGATTTAAAGAAAAGTATTAATTTCAGGAGTTGGGTGGAGATGGCAAGAAATTGCAATGTGTTTTGAACAGGGCTTCAAATCGGTTCGGTCCAGTTTGACCCCCTGCTGAGAATTTGCCTTTCCATCCCAGACATTGGTTAGAATGTAGACGTATACACAAGAATCACCTGGGGATCCTGTTAAAATGCAGATTTTCTTTGATCCTGTCCCTCTCTGCCTCGGCTGTGGTCTTCTCACTTCCCTCAGGCCTGACATTGGATGCTGCTTACTTGGAGCCAACCTCTTCTCTTTCCTCACCTCTGACTATATCAGACGTGAATGGTATCGTATTTCCACTGTCTCTTGAACTTCACCCTGGTCCAGGAAGGTTGGTGTTATTGCCAGTGTGGATGGGACAGTTGTCTGACACTAAACTGTTGTCGTTGTTAGCTGTCATGAAGTCGGCCCCCTCTTCATGGTGATCCCATGCACAGTGGGACGAAATACTGCCTGATCCTGCACCATCCCCACGGTTGGTTGCGGATTGGACTGTGGTGATTCCAAGGGTTTCCCTGGTTGATTTACAGAAGTAGATCACCAGGACTTTCTTTCTAATCTCTCTTAGTCTGGAAGCTCCACTGAAATATTTTCAGCATCATAGCAACATACTAGTCTCCACTGAGGAATGGGCGGTAGCTGGGCATGAGGTGGTCCATTTGCAGGGAACTGAACACAGGTATCCCACATGGAAGGAAGAATTCTACCACTAAACCACCAATGTCCCTGGCGCTATACTCAAACCAAAGAACACATTGCCGTAGAGTCAATTCTTACTCATAGCAACCCTATAGGACAGTGGAGAACTGCCCCCCAGGGCTTCCAAGGAGTGGCTGGTGAATTTTACTGTTGGCCTTTTGGTTGGCAGCCAAGCTCTTAACCACTGTGACGCCCAACCCATGACCCATTGCCATCAAGTCAATTCCTACTCGTAGTGACCCTACAGGACAGAGTAGAACTGCCCCATAGAGTTTCCAAAGAGTGCCTGGTAGATTCGAACTGCTGACTTCTTGGTTGCCAGGCGTAATACTTAACCACTCTACCACCAGGGTTTCCGCTGTGATACCAGCTGCCCTAAATCCCAAAGAATGCAGTCTGAGTGATAAGTTGCTAGCACCAGGGAAGATATTTTCAGGCTGCTTCTTACTTCAGATTTCATAAGGTTAGCCTAGACCAGGTTAAGATGACTTTCAAAATAACAATCAGAATCTGCTTTCTCTTGTTAACCCAACTCTGGCCTGCATATTAGAATATGCAGAGATCCACACAGGGTAGAGGGATGGCTGGTCTCTAGGTCAAGCTGGACACAAGGGAGTGAGCTGTAGATACTCACTAATGGTCCAGGAAGCAAATGTTGTCAATATCATTAGCAGCAGAGCATCCCCAATTTGTCTCCGGATGATCAAACCAGTGGAGGAGGGGCTGATGGAAGAAGCTCTGCCCATGTCATTAGGATGAAAACTGTTCAAGCTTCTTTTTCTTCTATGCAACTACAAAAATATGTCAACAATCTCCCAAGAGGCTTCCAGCTCATTCCATCCCCTACCTGATATAAAAGCATCTTTCTGCTTTGTATCTGAGGAAATCTGCTGCAATAGAACAAAATTGGAAATCCCACACAGATGCCTATGCATCCCCTTGATAGAGTGCCCTCTTACATGTGGAATGATTGGAAAACCATTTGAACAGTCTTCAGATGCCAAGGCTGAGGGAGGAAAAAGGGTGGGGAATTAATGTGTTCAGGGGAACTGAATGTTTTGATTAAAGATTCTATTTTCCATCAAAGAATCTTTGATCAAAATGGAGAACATGCAAAACAGAATGTCAAATTCCCATGGAATCCAGGCTTTCTGGAGCCATGGAGGCTGGATGAACCCCTAAAACTACTGCCCTGAGATCATCTTTAAACCTTTAACCATAAATATACCTGCAGTCTTCTTAAAAACCAAACAATAGTTTAGTTTAACTAGTAAAGAATGTCTGCCTTGTGTGCTGCGCTCTTTTAAGGTCTATCTGTACGGGACCAAATTAACAATAGCAACTCGAAAGATAGGAAACTTAGGGGCAGTGAATTTATGTTAAATGGGAAGGAAAAACTCAGAAATGGAGGGTGAGAATGGATGCACAACTCAAAGAATGAAATCAGTGTCACTAAATTGTACATGTAAAAACTGTTGAATTGGTGTATGTTCTGCTCTGTATATTCTCAACAAATATATATATATATATATACACACACACACACATATATATATAAATTCAGGCACTCTTATCTGATTTTTTTCTGTTGCTGTCTTTGTTTTAGAGTTCTGTTCCTGGGCCACAGAGTGGCTTCCAGGATGTGTGTGGGCTTCATCCAAAAACAATCAAATCCACCGGCAGCCATCCTTGAGCCTCCTTCAGAGAGCACCAATGGATAGAGACTTCTATTTCAAAGGTTTGCTTAGTTTTTCCCGGGGGAGGTGATATTTTGCTGACTCACCCTGAACGACAGTTATTGGGGGTAAATCTGGTAAAGGTTTACAGCATGAAACACAAGGAACACAAAACAGTTGAATGGTAAAAATATACAGGCGATTCTCATTATTTGCAGTAATTACGTTCTATAATGTCACCACAAACACAAAATTAGCAAATACAGAACCGCTCCTTCTAGAGCAATCACAAGTTAGGTTCCCGTGAGCCTCTGGTCACAACATTTTCATCGGCCAATCCACACACAACTTTGTTTTATGTGTGTTTCTGTTTAAAGACACCATGTTTAATGTACACTGTTCATTCCCTAATTAACATTAAACTTGTGAGGTGTGTGAGGTACATCGGCTGGGAGTCAGACATGGGTCTCCCATATGGAAGGTGCAAATTCTACCACTGAATCAACAGTGCTCTAATGAAAGCTGCCCTTACTAATGAAAAAATCCACCTACACAGATGCCCTTCCCAGATTAAAGGTAGAGAGAACATTGAAGGACTGCCAAACCTTTGTGTTACTAATATTTTTCAGGTTGCAACATTTTCATGAATGGGTGTTACAGGTAATAGAAACCAAGATGACTGTAGCTACAGAAATACAATTCATGAAAAGCTGTTATTTTAAGTGTGAGTTTTAACAGTGGCATTCATGTTTGGAAATATTGCTTGAAGCTAACACCAGTCAAGCCATATATCCATTACCTGACAGCTTGTCAATTACTACAGTTAACAGCGGGATTACCAATAATATTGTTACAACTACTACTAAGTTTAAAAAATTATTGAGGGTTTACTGTGCCCTAAATTTGTCAATTATTTTAAGACACCTTTGATTATTCTCTGCCATTTGCATTCCATTTATTTCATTCTTAATACTTACCTTTTTTTTTTTTTAACTTGCATCTTTGTTTACTTACGTAAAGAGGCTAATATTTGGAATAATTTAAAGAGATGTTTCTCTTCTTTTTTGTGATAAATCATGTTATGTAAATATTAAAAAGCCAGCTGCAGTGTAGTCAGCTCTGACTCATAGCAACCCCATGTGTGTCAGAGTTCTGGAGGGTTTTCACCAACCAAGGCCTCCTATTTCAATATACATGCAGAGAAAGAGGGAAGAAAGATGCTACCTCAGGAAGAAAACGGTGTGGAGGGTGAGGAACATCATGATGGGAGAGGAAGAAACAGATGAAAGCCCCTTTCCGCTGTTTCAGGTGAGTTGGGAAGAAGTAAGGTAGCAGCTCAGTAACACAGGTCATCTCCCTCTGTGGGATAAAGTACCAGGATGGGAAACCAGAAAGAGGTTGAGAGATAAGAGGCCTTGGTTGGTGCAAACTGTTACCATGTTCTGCTACTAACTGAAAGGTTGGAGGTGTGAGTGGAAGGTGAAAACAGGGGAAGGTTATTCTTTTATTTTTATTATTGTACTTTAGATGAAGGTTTTCAGAACAAACTAGCTTCTCATTAAAAAATTAGTGTACATATTTGTCATGGACTGAACTGTGTCCCCAAAAATAGCTGTCAGCTTGGCTAGGTCATGATTCCCAGTATTGTATGATTGTCTACCGTTTTATCCTCTGATGTGGTTTTCCTAGGTTTTGTAAATCCTATCACTATGATGTAATGAGATGGATTAGGGGCAGTTATATTGATGAGATCTACAAGATTAGTGTCTTAAGCCAATCACTTTTGATATATAAAAGACAGAAGTAAGCAGAGAGACATAGGGACCTCATGCCACCAAAAAAGCAGTGCCAGGAGCAGAGTGCGTCCTTTGGGCCTGAGGTTCCTGTGATGGGATGCTCCCAGATCAAGGGAAGACTGATGCATCACAAGGACCTTCTTTCAGAGCTGACAGAGGGAAAGCTTTCTCCTGGAACTGGTGCCCTGAATTCGGACTCCTAGCCTATTAGGCTGTGAGACAATAAACTTCTCATTGTTAAAGCCATCCACTTGTGGTATTTCTTTATAACAGCACTAGATGACTAAGACAATATTGTTTTGTGACACTGGTTACCAACCCCATGACGTGTCAACGCTCTCCCCTTCTCGACCTTGGGTTCCCTATTACCAGCTTTTCTGTCCCCTCCTGACTTCTAGTCCTTGAGAGGAAGGTTATTCTTGTCCTGCTTCCTTTTTGGGATCTGAGAGGAGGGCACTTTACAAAGTGTCCCCCAAGTCAACACAGGGTGGCTGCTTCAGAGACACATCACAAGCATACCGTGGTTAGTAGGTCACAAGGCGGTCTGAGATAGCTTCTTGAGCTGCCCTTGGCTCTTGTGGGGAAAGGAAAAGGCTAGAGTTTCCCTCAATCACTGAGGGGACCTGGCTGTTGACTGACAGTGGCTAGGGAGCTTGCCTTAGGGGTTGCTACACCAGAGACAAAGTGGCCTGTGGCAATGTCATGCACTGCAGGGTGGGCCACCTGGCCTGGAGGCTAAAGGGGAGTACAACCTCAGGGAATGTTCTGCATGGGGAGGGGCAGGGAGGGACCACACAGGCCCTAACTGGACCGACAGCACAGATCTCAAGTCCACCAGTCCCTGGCTTCCACACTGACTTCCAGCTGGGTGCCCCGCAACTAGGCAGCAGGAACATCGCCATGGAGACCAGAGGACCCAGGGGTAAGCAGACAGGCCTGGGGGGTGGATCCCAGGATGCTGTATTTCCTGCTGCCGCAACGCCATGTACTCCTGCCAAAACGATTCCATAGAACTGATTCTGACTCATAGTGACCCTGTAATTGGCGCAGTGGCTAAGTGCTCAGCTGGGAACCAAAAGGTCAGATGTTCGAACCCACCTGTCACTCCATGGGAGAAAGATGTGGCAGTCTGCTTCTGTAAAGATACAGTCTTGGAAACCCTATGGGGCAGTTCTACTCTGTCCTGTACGGTCGCTATGAGTCAGAATCTGCTTGATGGCAATGGGTTTGGTTTTTGGTTTTGTAGTATATTTGAGTTAGAAGGGAGTCCTGCCTCTGTGTAAACATGAGAGATATTTATTCCCAGCCTTGCATAGCTGAGAGAGGCTACAGCTCTGCCTATCCCTTCTGACCCTCCATTAGCTCTGCTGCTTAATTGGGTTGAGGATTAGTCTGGGCAAGACACCTCCTCTGCAGGAGGAAATGTCTCCACGTGGAGCATTGAAAGGCTTTTCGTTAGCATGCCTGTAATCAGGAGATAAAATAGGTTGTAGGCAAATGATGGAAAATGGAAAAACATCGGCTATTCAGTCAGGCCACTACTCATAATGATCCTATAGGACAGAGTAGAACTGCCCCATAAGGTTTCCAAGGCTGTAATCTTTGTGGAATCAGACTGCCACATCTTTCTCCCATGGAAAGGCTGGTGGGTTTGAACTGCTGACCTTTTGGTTAGCAGCTGAGCACTTTCAGAATCGAGTCAACAGCAGTCAGGTTTTTTTTTTTTTAATTCAGGCAGCAGCATTGATCTAGAAATTTTTTTTTTTTTTTTATGATGTAGCATGCATATGACGTGACTGAAAATACCATGGCTTGGGTCAGGCGCACCTTTGTCTTCAAGGTGACATCTTTGCTCTTCAACACTTTGAACAGGTCCTTTGCAGCAGATTTACCCAATGCAATGCATCTTTTGATTTCTTCACTGCTGCTTCCATGGCTGTTCATTGTGGATCCAAGTACAATGAAACACTTGACAACTTCAATCTTTTCTGCGTTTATCAAGATGTTGCTCATTGGTCCAGTTGTGAGGATTTTTGTTTTCTTTATGTTGAGGTGCAGTCCATACTGAAGGCTGTGGTCTTTGATCTTCATTAGTAAGTGCTTCAAGTCCTCTTCACTTTCAGCAAGAAAGGTTGTGTCATCTGCATAACACAGGTTGTTAATGAGTATTCCTCCAATCCTGAGACCCTGCTCTTCTTCATATAGTCCAGCTTCTTGTATTATTTGTTCAGCATACAGATTAAATAGGTATGGTGAAAGAATACAACCCTGACACACACCTTTCCTGACTTTAAACCACTCAGTATCCTCTTGTTCTGTTTGAAAAACTGCCTCTTGATCTATGTAAATGTTCCTCATGAGCACAATTAAGTGTTCTGGAATTCTCATTCTTCTCAATGTTATCCATAATTTGTTATGACCCACACAGTCAAATGCCTTTGCGTGGTCAATAAAACACAGGTAAACATCCTTCTGGTATTCTCTGCTTTCCGCCAGGATCCATCTGACGCCAGCAATGATATCCCTGGTTCCACATTCTCTTCTGAAACCGGCCTGAATTTCTGGCAGTCCCCCGTCGATATACTGCTGCAGCCGTTTTTGAATGATCTTCAGCAAAATTTTGCTTGCATGTGATATTAATGATATTGTTCTATAATTTCCACATTTGGTTGGATCACCTTTCTTGGGAATAGGCATAAATATGGATCTTTTCCAGTCAGTTGGCCAGGAAGCTGTCTTCCATATTTCTTGGCATAGACGAGTGAGCACCTCCAGCGCTGCATCTGTTTGTTGAAACATCTCAATTGATATTCCATCAATTCCTGGAGCCTTGTTTTTTGCCAATGCCTTCAGAGCACCTTGGACTTCTTCCTTCAGTAACATCGGTTCCTGAGCATATGCCACCTCTTGAAATGGTTGAAAATTGACTAATTCTTTTTGGTATAATGACTCTATGTATCCCTTCCATCTTCTTTTGATGCTTCCTGCATCGTTTAATATTTTCCCCACGGAATCTTTTGCTATTGCAACTCAAGGCTTGAATTTTTTCTCCAGTTCTTTCAGCTTGAGAAACGCCAAGCGTGTTCTTCCCTTTTGGTTTTCCATTTCCAGCTCTTTGCACATATCATTATAATACTTTACTTTGTCTTCTCAAGCCGCCCTTTGAAATCTTCTGTTCAGTTCTTTTACTTCATCAATTCTTCCTTTTGCTTTAGCTGCTCAATGCATGGTATTTTCAATCACATCACATGCATGTGAAAGCTGGACAATGAATAAGGAAGACCAAAGAAGAGTTGACGCCTTTGAATTGTGGTGTTGACAAAGAATATTGAATATACCAGGGACTGGCAAAAGAACGAACAAATCTGTCTTGGGAGACGTGCAGCCAGAATGCTCCTTAGAGGCAAGTATGGCGAGACTGCGTCTTACATACTTTGGGCATGTTGTCAACAGGGATGAGTCCCTGGAGAAGGACATCATGCTTGGCAGAGTATAGGGTCAGTGGAAAAGAGGAAGACCCTCAAAGAGGTGGATTGACACAGTGGCTGCAACAATGAGCTCAAGCATAACAATGATTGCAAGGATGGCGCAGGACCGGGCAGTGTTTCATTCTATTGTGAGTAGGGTCTCCATGAGTCGGAACCGACTCGACAGCACCTAACAACAACAACAACATGATGTAGCAATGGCTTATTCTTATGGCTTATTTCTTTGTATGCTTGCAACAAATAAGATTACTTAGACAACCTGAGATTAAGTTCAATAGAGGGATCAAGCACCTAAACTGCTCTCAAAACCCAAATCAACCCCAACAAGTTGCTGTTGAGTTGATTCTGAATAATGGAGACTCTATGTATGCAGAGTAGAACTGTGCTGCATAGGATTTCCAAGGCTGTGACCATTCAGAAGCAGATCACCAAGCCTTTCTTCCAAGGCACCTGTGGGTGGGTTCGAACTACCAAGCTTTTGGTTAGTAGTCAAGCACTTAACTGTTTGCGTCACCCTGGGACTACTCTCAAAGCCCTGGGAACCTGTAATTTCCCTGTAACAGTTGCATTCCAAACCCAGATCGAAATGTGGTCTAAATGTAGTCACTCTGCCTCCCCAGTTCTGCCGGCCTGCTTGCAACCATCTATCCTTTAGCATAGTCTTACCTTTGCTTATAGGCAATCAAACTCAGGGGTTAAAAGCCCAGGCATTGCAGTCAGATGGACCCACATGTACCACTTAGTGATACACACTCAGTGGCCTAGACCAGGGGTTCTCACCCTAGCTGCAGGTTAGAATAATCTGGGGAGCTTTGAAAACCTGACGCCTCAGACCAATAAAAACATACTTTTGGGAGTAGGATCCAGGCACTGATATTTCTTAAACTCCCCAGGTAATTACAATATGCAGCCATGCTTCAAAACCAGCGACCTAGGATGAGTTATTTGGCTGTCTCTATCTCAGTTTGCTCTTCTGTAAACAGAGGAATAACTTCTGTTTTCATAAAGTTTTTGCAAGGATTAAATGACAGCATATGAAACCAGCTGAGCAGAGTGCTGGCATTTAATAACCTCTTTTTTTTTTTTTAAATAATAATAATATTTTTTCTATTATTTTTAATCTTATATTTTTCTCAACTTGCTTCTTGGGACATGCTTCCCAAATAATACGGTGAATTCTTGTCTACCAGTACCAGTTGCCATTGAGTCGATTCCAACTCATGGCAACCCCATGTGTGTCAAAGTAAAACTGTGATCCATAGGGTTTTCGATGGCTGATTTTTCAGATATAGGTCGCCTGACCTATCTTCTGAGAAATTCTTCTCTAGGGACTGTCTAATACATTTTGTTAAATAATTAATTAGGTTGATTAATGAATTAAACAAGTATTTATTATGGTATGTTTCTGTATTGAGTACTATACGAAACAGGGTTTAAAATTAGTTAAGGCAAAGCTTCTTATCTCCAAGAGCTCAACACCCAAAGGGGAGAGTTGATGTACATGGCTCTAATATGAAGTGCACTACATGATAAAAAAAAACCAAACCAAAAAATCAGACTCATTGCTGTCGAGTTGATTCTGACTCATAGCGACCCTATAGGACAGAGTAGAACTGCCCCATAGGGTTTCCAAGGAGTACCTGGTGGATTTGAACTGCTGACCTTTTGGTTAGCAAATGAGCTCTTAACAACTACGCCACCAAGGTTTCCAGGCTTAAAAATTACCCACATTGTATAATGAAGGACAAGGCAGTCAATTTCTGATTGGAGGATACTTGGGGAGACTTCTTAGAGAAAGGAGAGCCTGAACTAACTGGGCTTTGAGGAATGAGTACATCTGAGGTACACAGCTCTGCCTACCAAAGAGCATCAGGCAGAAGGAACAGCTTATACCAAGACAAAGGAAATGGAGAATGTTGAATTTGTTTCCAAAACAAAACAGACATTTATGGAGGACCCGGAAAGCCAAGGTAAGAAGTTTGGAGTTCTTGTCTGTTTTTACCACTTGCGAGCACAGGTTGCTTATTGTTATGACGGTCCTTGCTTCTCGAAGTTGAGTCATGCCAGTAAAGAATATTCTTACAACGTCTCATGGGACTCTTGTGATCCAATGAGGCCCATCAGCATCAAGCGTAGCCCAAAACAGGATACATTTTCCAACATGTGTGTAGGATAGACTTTACCTTGGTACTCAAAATGTGGTCCATCGGCCAGCATTGCCTTAAAGCTTGCTAGAAATGCACCATCTTAGACCCCACACTAGACTTACTGAAATTCAATCTGAATTTTAACAAGATCCCCAGTGCACACTGTATACAGAAATGACTGTGAGACTCTTATCCATGCACCCTCTTTCCTCATCTCCATGAAGCTGAGGACTTCTCTCATCGTCATAACAACCTGTATCCCAGAATAACCAATGAGGATGTTACCAGGAAGGACAAAAGGAGCAAGCCAGCAAATGTAAACTTCATCCTCAGTTTAGACATGTTTTGTTTCCAGGAGTCTCTGCAGTGATATCAATTTCATCTTTGGAGCATTCCTCACATTTCAATAGGATCCCTGGTGGCACAGTGGTTAAGCACTCGGCTGCTAACTGAAAGGTCGGCAGTTCAAACCCACTAGTTGCTCCATGGGAGAAAGACCTAGCGGTCTGCTTCATAAAGATTAAAACCCACTGCTGTTGAGTCGATTCCTTAGCGACCCTATAGGACAGCATAGAACTGCCCCATAAGGTTTCAAAGGAGCAACTGTTGGATTCGAACTGCCAACTTTTCCATTAGCAGCCATAGCTCACTGTAGCTCTTAACCACTGCTACCCTATAGGACAGAGTAAAACTGTCCCATAGGGTTTCCAAGGTGTAAGTCTTTATGAAAGTAGACTGCTACATCTTTCTTCTGCTGAGTGGTTAGTGGGTTTGAACCACTAAACTTTCGGTTAGCAGCCAAGTGCTTTAACCACTACACCATCAGGATTCAACAGATTTTACAAGAGTGCAGCCTTGGAAACCATATGGGGCAGTTCTACTCTGTCTTGTAGGGTCGCTATGAGTTGGAATCGATTTGAGAGCAGTGGGTCACTTTTCAAAACACAATACTTATTGAAAAAATCACCAGTAGACATGGGTGCTTCCGATCTCTTGCTATCAGTGATTTCAGTGAGATGCACACATGCATTTTCCAAAGTCCAGCAAAAACACCAAGCTTACATGAAAGGTAAGAATTGGTGTCCTGCTCTGATTGCCTGATATCCTTATTGCCAACTGAAAGTATTTCCCAAATTGCGCTGGATTACCCAAAGTTGCACAAATGTTCCCTGGCATGAAATTAGTATGGGAAATAGCATATATCTTCTTTCTTCTCTTAGAAGTTTATAATGCATGATAACATATTTAAGACTATATGGTATCCTATAGGAAATAAGCTGGCTTAACTTACTGTCCCCACTATGTTTCTCCACAGAATATATTGAATGGATGCATTAATCTCTCATGTAGCACAGTTGGAGAGATTCTGCTCTCAGAAAGAAAGGGATGAACATTGCCAGGAGGCATTAAAAAAACAGCCAGAAATGCACTATTCAGAGAGAAATAAAAGGGGAGAGGAAATGGTACCAAGATGCACTTGAAATTTTTTATTGGCCTCAGACTTCTGTCCTGTTAGAAAGTGCTCAATGCAAGTTGGCTGACTACCTTTTTAAGTCTCGCCAACTTCCTGAATACATCATTGGTAAGTGGAAAAATACCAACCAATTTTACAGTTAGGGTCATGTGGAACTTTTGTGAGAGAGGCAAGGGCTTGGGTGTCAGACATACCTGGGACCTTAGGTAAGTTCTTCTCTCATCTGAGTCTTAGTTTTCTTGGCTCTAAAATGGAGATAATGATGCTCACATACCAGGGTTTTGTGAGTTTTATTCTGTCTTCTTTAAGCAGTAAAATATAAGGAAAAATCATATATTTACTCATGTGATTTTAATTTCCTTTGCTCTTTATTTGTGTGTGTGTGTGATCCAGATTTCCATCTGAAATTACTACTTAATAAATAAATCTCATATGCAAATTATCGTTTCTAAGCCTCAAAGGAACTCTGCAAGAGAAGCATCGTGACCCTCACTTTTTGGGGGAAAACACAGGGTTTAATCTGAGCAGTTACTCTACAGGCATCTAGGGAGACCATTCTGATTCCAGAAAAAAGCAAATGGCTCAAAGTTCATGAGTTTCAATGAAGCTTATAAAGAGAAAAGGAGGGAGAATAGAGGATCAACCACTGGCTAATCTTAACCGGTTGATTGAACCCTGGCCTCCTCTTTTCTGAAATCAACTGATATCAGGTCATGAGGTGGTCTCTGATCCTCCACCCATTAACCCATTTTTTAAGTGAGAAAACTGAGGAACTGTCATCAACTGAGGGAACACTGGTTTTTATGAACTAGTAAGAGAAAGCCTGATTGGCAGTTATAATTTTATTTGACAGATAAGACTATGAGAATGAATGAATTATTACAATAGTACAGTTTGTCAACATGATACAGTAAAATTGGTATAGTCTTTGAAATAAGACATACATGGACTCAAATCCCAACCCAGCCACTAAAAAATTTTGTAATTCTGGGAAAATTACTTATTCAAATGAGTCTCAGCCTCTGTACTACTACTAGTAATAACAGTCAACATTATTTGAGCATTTACCATGTGCCAGCCACCCTAGTGAAGTAAGGACTATTATTATCCTCCTCTTACAGGTGAGGAAAATGAGGCTTAGAGAGGGTACGGTTGGTGTCGATTCATGTCTGATGCAGGCAACCTCACGTGTATCAGAGTTCTACTTTGTGTTCCATAGGGTTTTCAATGGCTGACTTTTTGGAAGTAGATCACCAAGCCTTACTTCTGAGATGCCTCTGGGTGGACTTGAACCTCCAACCTTTTGTCTAGAAGGGAGCATGTTAGCCATTTGCTCCATCCAGAGACTCCTTAGAGAAGGTAACTTGCCCTAAATTTCATGGATAATAAATGGGGAACCAGAATTTGAACCTTGGTGCACAATACCAAAAAAACCAAGCCCGTTTCAGTTGAGTCAATTCCAACTCATAGTAACCCTATAGGATAGAGTAGAACTGCCCCATAGGGTTTCCAAGGAGTGGCTGGTAGATTTGAACTGCCAACTTTTTGGTTAGCAGCTGAGCTCTTAACAACTGTTCCACCAGTGCTCCAGTAGTATCCTGCAAAAATAGTCAAAATGACACCTATCTCAAAAAGTAGTTGGGGGGGGGGATTAAATGCCATAGTACGTGATCCTGACACAATGTGAGTCTTCAATAAATACCCCATTGCCATCGAGCCGATTCTAACTCATAGCAGCCCTATAGGACAGAGTAGAGCTGCCTCATAGGGTTTCCAAAGCTGGTAGGTTCAAACCACTGACCTTTAGGTTAGAAGCCAAGCGCTTAATCACCGTGCCACCAGGGCTCCTTTTTCAACAAATGGTACTCCCCTACTCCTCACTGTAATCTCTTGAAACAAGTGGTCCATATCAGGTCGGTTATTAGAGGGAGGCTTAATAACTAAAAAACTTGGTTCTTGGTGGTGAAAAGACAATGGGCAAATTCATCCAGAAAATGAAGGAAACTTTTAGGATACCTTGGGAATAATATTGCTTTACTTTATGTTGGCCCATGCCTGATGTTTTACATGGATGGTCTCAGATAACCTTCACAGATATTATATGAGACAGGCATAATTATTATCGTCATTCCTTTGAGATTAATGGGAGAAGTGTTTACCTTCTTCAGGTACACCCAGCCAGGGCCAGGGAACAGAGGCAGGACTTGAGTCCAGGCAGCGTGGGTGCAGAGCTCCAGTTCTAACCACTTAACTACACTGCCTCATTATAGCTCTTAAGCCACATTTTTAACCAGCACTTTTTCATTTCGTACCAAAGCCAGCTATGGGCTTACTGCCAGGATTATCATAATCATCCAAGAAGACTCTACCCCACTCATGGACGCAGCATCCCATTGAAAGTTCGCATCCCAAGTTCGAGGCAGGTTATGCAAATATTTCTACTCTACTTCCCATTATGCAATTACCCTCCTGCCACTGCCTGATTTCAAATCCCGGCTCATGAAAGCCAATTTGGAGCTGAGGAGGTTCAAACACTTGAAATCCTGGAAATCATACGAGAAATCCCTTCTCCTCCCAGGTTTACAGCAATTAAAGCCTTGATAATGAATTGCTCATCAGTTCTGCAGGCAATGGAAGTGATTGCCTCTGCAGGTAGCAATCATTTTGCGCACTTGCCACAATTATCAATCCCCTTCAGGATGATTGGAATTGAGCAATAGGGACCTGAAGAGTACAAGGTTTTTCAAGATATGCATTAATACCAGAAATTCGCTGATGAGAAATTATGCCTTTCCCCCAACAAAGGTTTCTTAGCAAGTGAACAGTGGTTGGAAACGGCATCAAGATTCCTGAGCCTTTTTCTTTAGAGTTTAATGCAGTGGTGCAATGGCTATGTGCTTGGCTGCTAATCGAAAGGTTATCAGTGCAAACTCGCCCAGTGGCTCCTCGGGAGAAAGACCTGGTTATCTGCTCCCATGAAGGTTACAGCCTAGAAAACCCTCTGGGGCTGTTCTACTCTTGTCACACAGAATCAGCTTGAAGGCACCTAACAACAACAACAATACACCCCAAAGACTTGGATGGTTTTTGAACCCTATTATGGGTTTTATCTTTCCTCTTCACTATTCCCATCAATTAATGTGCTGACACACATATCTCTGATATCAATTTTAGGCAATCCTTAATGCTTGTGGTGATATTAGAAGTATACTCCTTTTCTTTCTGGAATAATAATTTGGCAACATGCATGAAAAAATTTTTAAAGTTTCTACTCTTTGTCCTTGTTATCCTTATCTTGGAAGTCTATCCTGTGGGAAAGAGCCAACCAAAACAACTCGTTGCCATTGAGTCGATTCCATCTAAACCCTATGGAGTTTAGTTCTAATCTGTAACACATGGGATCGCCATGGGGGGAAAAAGAGAAAGGCAGAAAGAGATTGAAATACTCAGTGTTATTTCTAATAGCAAAATATTACAAAATACTCCAAAGCCAATAATAGAATAGTTAAATAAATTATGGTTCATTAAATGTTGGCGTATTATGCAGTCATTAAAAGTCATGTTTTCTGAAGAGTAGTTAATGGCATAGAAAAAATGTTCATTATAGAATGTCAAGTGGAAAAATAAAAGCACAATTAAAGTTGAATAATAATAGTAGGTAAAATATAATTTATTAAGCATCCATTATGTAACCCTGAAATATAGGTATTTTTATTTCCATATTACAGAAAAAGAATGAAAGGCTCAGAAAAGTTAGATGGAGAGGGGAGGGGAGAAAAGGAGAAGAAAAGAAAGGAGAGGACAGGAGACGGGATGGGAAGACAGGGGAGGCGAGGGGAGAGATCACTGAAAAACGTTAGGTGGAATACATTAGATGTTAAGGGTGGTTATCCTGGAATTGATGGTTATCTTGGAGGAGTTAGAACTAAAAGCCATTGTTTTTTTTCTTTATGTTGTTCTCGTTAGGTGCCGTTGAGGTAGCTCTGACTCATAGCGACCCTACGTACTACAGAACGAAACACTGTCCGGTCCTGTGCCATCCTCACAATCGTTGTTATGCTTGAGCCCATTATTGCAGCCACTGTGTCAATCCCTTTCATTGAGGGTCTTCCTCTTTTTTGCTGACCCTGTACTTTACTGGGGAACCCTTGTGGTGTAGTGGTTAAGAGCTACAGCTGCTAAGGAAAAGGTTGGCAGTTCAAATCCACCAGTTGCTCTTTGGAAACCATATGGAGCAGTTCTACTCTCTCCTGTAGGGTCGTTATGAGTTGGAATCAACTCGATGGCAGCGGGTTTGGTTTGGCACTTTACCAAGCATGAAGTCCTTCTTCAGGGAATGATCCCTCCTGAAAACATGTCCAAAGTATGTGAGACATAGTCTCACCATATTAGTTTCTATGGAGCATTCTGACTGTATTTTTTCTGAGACAGATTTGTTCATTCTTTTGGCAGTCCATAGTATATTCGATATTCTTTGCCAACACCATCTTTATACATGGTGGTAATTTCCACCATACGCATGCATTACGTTTGTAATCAGAAAGGAATAAATATCGCGAAAGTATTCTAGGTACCTAAGAAACAAACAGCTTTGGGAAAGAACTTCTGTGCCTGGCTACTCAAAGCAGGGTGTACCACCACACAGTTCTGACTTTCAAACACCCAGATTTGAGCTAAACTTGCTTGGTCCTCTGTCCCTTGGTTAGGGGTGATTCAGACCCAGGAATACCCCAACCTGATACAGGACTGGGAGTATCCCCATGGGTCTCTTCTTTCACTCTATGATCGCCTATTCCAAATGAAGCATCTGATAGACTCACCCACACTCAAGTTTTTAGCACTAAGAACAGCACTTCTCAAAAGCCTGCTCCAAGAACCTCCAACATAGGACTACCTGGGCTCCTTATTAAAAAACGATTCCTGGGCCTTTCCCCAGACCTCCTGAATCAGGACGAGGCTGGGGAAGGATTCTGCACTTGGAACAAGAGCTTCGAGTGATTCTTGTGTACACTAATGTTAGAGAACTACTGCCCTAGAGGAGCCAAGCCCAAACCCACTGCTGTTCAGTCGGTTCTGGTTCAGGGCAACCCCATGTGTTACAGAATAGAACTGTGATCTGCTCCTGCAACAACAATCTTTATGGAAGCAGATCTCCAGGCCTCTCTTCCATGGCACCAATGGGTGGATTCGAACCACCAACCTTCAGGTTAGTAGACAAGTGAAAAGTGTTTGCATTATCCAGGGACCTCTGCCCTAGGGGAACCTACCACTAAAAGGAGGAAATGAAGAAGGCAATGCTTAACCCAAAGGAATGGATCAACCAGTTGGAAGGTCTGCGGCACAGACATCTGGGGGCAGAAAAATCTCTCTAATCACATCAGGTCACCAACTCCCTACTGGATCCTGGCTCTGCCCTTTCCCACTTGGGCACCCTTGACTTTAGGAAAGTCACTTCCTCTCTCTGAGTCTCATTGTTCTCATCTCTGAAATGGGAATAAACCAAAAAACCAAACCCGGTACCATCAAGTCAATTCTGACTCATTGCAACCCTGTAGGATAGAGTAGAACTGCTCCATAGGGTTTCCAAGGAGCGCCTCGTGGATTTGAGCTGCTGACCTCTTGGTTAGCAGCCATAGCACTTAACCACTACGCCACCAGTGTTTCCAAAATGGGAATAGCAACAACAATAGTAATAATAAGAACTATTATTATTTTTATAGCTGGACCTTCCTTACAGAACAGCACCCAGACTAATCCTTGCCTGACATGTAAGTGAAATGATGTTTTAAGCCAGATCTCTAATATGGCATCAAGGTCCATTTCCCCTTCCCCATAAGCTCTCTGATGCCATCTTCTACTCCCCTTTCCTCACTTAGATACCCTGGCCTCTTTGTTTTTGCTTAAATATGCCAGCACACTCCCGCCTTACAGCTTTTGCACTTTCCGTTCCCTTTGTTTATCCACATTTCTAATTCCCAAAGTCAAGGTTGGAAGGCATTACACAGTAGCTGCAACAATGGACTCAAACATACCAATGATCACGAAGGCGGCGTAGGACTGGGAAATGTTTTGCTCTGTTATACACGAGGTTGCCGTGAGTCAGAGACGACTCCATGGCAACTAATGACAACAAATTCCATCAAGTCTTTTGTGCTCAAAGTTACCTTTCCCCTGAGACCAACCTACTTAAAACCGCCACCCCTTCCTCCTCATGACACGCCCAATGTCCCCTACACTACTTTCCTTTTTACTTTTCCATTGCGCTTGTCATCCTTATTGTTTTTGTCCCCTGCGCCAATATCTGTTGGAATGTAAACTGCACAAAACCAAGGATCTTTGTCGTTTTGTTGTTATTGCTTTTTACTGAGGTCCCCAAGCACCTACAACAGTGCCCGGCATATAATAGGGGCTCAGTGTATAGTGGAATGAATGCATGGCTGAATGAGTGAGTGAAAAGGAACTTGATAAATCTCCTCCATTCTTTCATTCACTCGAGAGGCTGATAGTTATTAAGGTATAACGGTTTGAGTGTCCAGATATTTACTTATAGGTTTGCCTCATTTTTTTTATCTGGGGTCTAGCTAATTGTTCTAGGAAATCTCTGGTAACCCCCCATATCATTCTTGGTAAAAGCCTTTGTGGCTCTCAGGGGGACGACTTTGACTGTTTATCAGCTAGCCAGTGGGCAGGTGAAATGTTATTTGTCATGAGGTCACTAAAAAAAAAAAACTAACAGCAACAAAAACCCTGCATGCCCCTGGAAAGGATGGGTCAGACGTCTTCTGCAGACAGGGGCAACAAGGGCTTTCTGCGAAAGACACAGGCCTGGGCCATGGTGTTCTCCGTTAGGACGAGCTTGAAATGTCACACTGATCTCACCGGAGAAGACTCGCCCTGAATCTAATAAAATTTTCCAAGTGACTCAAACCAGTTCTGGCTCTCTGCCTTTTCTAGGTTCCCCCCAAGATCCCCTAAATCAAAGCAGGGTTAAACTCGTTGTTGTCGAGTTAATCCCAACTCATGGCAACCCTATAGGACAAAGCAGACTGCCCCATAGGGTTTCCAAGGCTGTAAATCTTTACAGAAGCAAACTGCCACATCTCTCCCCCCATGGAGCAGCTGGCGGGTTTGAACCTCCAACCTTTGGGTTAGCAGCCAAGCTCTTAACCATTGCACCACCAGGGCTCCTTAAAGTGAGGTTAGTGGGTGAGGTTTTGTAGACTGTAAAACAGCACCTCTTAGCAGCGGGTGTTATTATTATTGTCATTGTTATTATTTATTTGCCCTCAGCTCTACCCATGAAGACTCTCAGTAACTGTTCCTCTTTCTTAGGTCTAAAAGCCTTCAAATTTCCCCCAAATTGGCTTGAGAGATGTCATTAGACCAGAACAGGCACTCAGTGTCATCTGATAACAGCATGTTTTCTCCAGTCCACTTGGCTTTCTCCACTACCCCATCCTCCAAAGATGTAATCAATCCGGATATATAAAACACCCAGGAGGGCACCATTTCCAGGAGAGGGGGCCGGGGGACAGAACCATACAGAGTTTGCTCATGCTGCTTGGACTTCCTCATGCCAGGCTCACTTGACTTTAATGATTGTTTTTGTTATTCTGCACAGCAAGATGCAGTCCGTCTTTTCAGTGATTTCAGAAGAGGCTGCTCCTCTCTTGTGTTTGGGTCTTTTTCAGATAACTAAACTGGAGTTGTTTAGCAACCACTCCTAGCAGTACAAACCAGAAAGCAGAAAGAAATAAAAATGGGCAACTCATGGAGGCTTCAAACCTCACAGAGCAGCCGTTCTCTAATTCCTAGTACATAGGCATACAGCAAAAGGAAGCCAGGGGCATCAGGCTGGTATCAGGCTGGCTTCTGGGTCTGTAACTATTATCTAGAAAGGCAGAGCAGTTGAATGGTTGGGTGGGTCTCAGTTGAGAACCTTGATTCAAATCTTGGTTCTGCTACTTTCCATCAACTCAGACTTGGTAATTTATTTAATCTTTCTGTGACTTGACGTCTTCATATAAAATAAGAACAACAGTAAGAGGCCAATGCACCTCATACGTAGTCACCGCCTGTCTGTCAGTGGAGCTGTGTGTGTTGCTGTGATGCCAAACAGGTTTCAGAGGGGCTTCCAGATTAAGAAAAGACTAGGAAGAAAGGCCTGGCAATGTCTGTTTGAAAATCAGCTACTGAAAACTCTATGAATCACAATGGTCTGATGTGCAACCAGTGGCAATGGTGCAGGAATGAGTGGTGTTTCGATTTGTTGTGCATCCTGTCGCTGTGAGTTGGGGGCCAAATGGACTGCAGTTAACAACAACAGAGTTGATAGGAAGCCTGTTGTTGTTATGTGCTATTGAGTTGATTCTGACTCATAACAATTCCACGTGACAGGGTAGAACTGCCCCATAGGGCTTTCTAGGCTGTAATCTTCACAAGGAAGCCCTGGTGGTACAGTGGTTAAGAGCTTGGCTGTTCAAATACACCAGTTGCTCGTTGGAAACCCTATGGGGCAGTCTTCTCTGTCCTATGGGGTCGCTATGAGTTGGAATCAACTCGACGGCAACGGGTTTGTTTTATGGGTTTGGAATCTTTACAGGAGCAGATTGCCAGGTCTTTCTCCTGTGGAGATGGGTTTGAACCTCCAATCTTTTGGTTAGCAGCTGAGCTCTTAACCTTTGCACCACCAGGGCTAGAGGTAATTATTTAAAGATCTTGGCACATAGTAGATATAGAAAACAGGATGCATTATTATCGTATGGGGAAATGCCCATTTGGAATCCCCCAAAGGCTGGTTGTCCACGTGAGGTGAACAGTAAGCTTCATCTTACCCCAATTCAAGTGCCCCTGTTCCTATCGTTCTGTATTACTAGCTATTTTTCCCCTTTAGGCGAAGATCTCCGGTGGTAGTGATTTCCATGATCTTCTCACCTTAATTGCTGCTGTCACTGTAGGTACTGAAATTAATTTTGATTTCTTTTTGTTTATGCTTAGTGTTTCAAATGTGACTAATGTGATTATTTTTGGGTTCGGTTCAGAACAGTGTTCCCAGAAGCTTGAAGACCAACGCCGGCCCTAGTTTTCCACGTGGGGAAACTCTGCCCAGGGACAGCATGGGTGTTGGACATCTCAGAGAAGAGAGTCAGTTGGTTGTGGTCACTGCAGTCAAATGGCACATAAAGGTGCTTTCAGGTGGTAAATTCCCTCTTTTACATCTCAGTGAAAACTTACATGTTGATCTTACCATAATTTGGGTATTGTAAGGAAGGAAGAAAAAGAAAATGTATCCAGTGCCTAAGGCATTACAGGAATTATAGGCATCCTCATTAAAAAAAATTCTGGGAGCTAAATATTAATTGGTCCATTTTACAGATCAAGAGACTAACTGTTGTTTTTGTTAGCTGCCGTTGGATCAGCCCCCAACTCACGGCAACCCCATGTGTTACAGAGTAGAAATGCTCCATAGAGTTTTCTAGACTGCAATCTTTGTGGAAGCAGTTCACCAGGCCTTTCCTCTATGGAGCTGCTGGGTGGGTTCGAACTGCCAAATCTTAGATTAGCAGCCGATTGCAAACTGTTTGTGCCACAACTAGTAAGAAGCAAAACCAGGATTCAAATCTGAATATGTTCAACTCCAAAGCCAGTGCTCAAAAGCTGCTTCTGCAAATTCACTTAGAGGATTTACCTACTTTGGGGATAAGGTTTCACCTTAGGAGGTAGTTCCCATCTTTCTGATAATTTATATTGTGCTTGGCGACCCTGTGGTGACCCTTGTGTACACAGTAGAACTGCTCCATAGGGTTTTCAAGGCTGTGACATTTCAGAAGCAGATCGCCAGGGCTGTCTTCTGAAGCGCCTCCTAGTGGGTTTGAACCACCAACCTTTAGGCTAGTAGTTGAACATTGAGCCACTTGTGCCACCCAGGGACTCCTACTGGGGTCAACATGGGTTGGAATCCATTTGACGGCAACTAACAATAATTGTGCTTGGCTTTCAAGGCCTTGTTCTAACTTACCTTCCGTGTGTATGTTATTGTGACTTCTCTCTAATGTGTAAGGCAACATCCTTGATCCCATTCTTCCCCCTCTGCAATCCATCTTCCCCATCTGAAAAACACACATCTCATTACATTACATCCATACTTTAAAACGTTCAATGACTCCACCACTGCATCTAGAGTAAAGACCTATGGTGGATTAAAGGTGGCCACACATTCTTCGTCACTTCTCCCATCGAGAAGGGGAGTCTATTACCCCTCCCCTTGAATCTGGACTGGCCCTGGACCTATTTCGATCAACAGAATGTAGCAAAGTACTGCTGTGTAACATCCAGAGCTGGGCTTTAAGAGATCTGAAATCTCTACCTTTGCCTCTTGGAATGCTCCTTCTTAGAATCCAGCTAGCCATGGGGAAAGAGAGAGGCCATCTAGAACCTTCTAACTTGTTCCAAATGCTGAGTGAATGCATCAGCATGATTGAGCTTCAGAACCCACAGAATTCTGAGAAATGATCAATTATTAAGTCGCTAACTTTTTTTTTTTTTAACTTTTAGCATGGATCGTTATTCAGCAACAGATAACCAGAACAAAATCCAAATGCTTACCATGGCCAGCGGAACTCTCTACGATCTGTGCACTGACCATGTCTCCATTCTATTGTCATACCATTTTCCATCTTACCCCCAATGTTCTAACCATACCAGCATCCTTTCAGACTCTCAAACACTGCAAGCCCTTTCCTGACTCAGGTATTTTGCTCTACTGTTCCATCTCCCTGGCTGGCTTCCATTCATCATTCAGACCTGTCTCAACTACTAATCCCTTAGAGAATTTCTATGTCATCTCTATGAAGTAGGTCCTCCCCCATCCCATTTTTCTTTATCACAATATTCTTTTTTTTTTTCATTGTACTTTAGGTGAAAGTTTACAGCTCAAGTTAATTTCTCACACAAAATTTTATACACATATTGTTATATGTGACACTAGTTGCAATCCCTATAATGTGACAGCACACCCCTCCTTTCCAGCCCAGGTTTCCCGTGTCCATCCAGCCAGCTCCTATCCCTTCCTGCCTTCTCATCCTGCCTCCAGACAGGAGCTGCCCATTTGGTCTCATATATCTGCTTAAACTAAGAAGCACATTCTTCACGAGTATTATTTTATGTTTTATATTCCAGTCCAATCTTTTTCTGAAGAGTTGGCTTCGGGAATGGTTTTAGTTCTGGGTTAACAGAGCATCCGGGTGCCATGGCTTCAGGGGTTCCTGCAGTCTCAGTCAGACCATTAAGTCTAGTCTTTTATGTTTATCACTGTATTCTGATTGTTAATGTTACTTTCTATGAGTCGGAGTTGACTCAACGCAATGGGTTTGTCATAATTTATAATTATATACTCCTTTATTTACTCATTTATTGTCTGTCTAGTCCAATAAGTTTTAAATACCTTACAGCAGAGGACCAGGTCTGTCTTCTTAATCAATGGATAGTGAGTATATACCACAGTGCCTGGGTACACGGTAAGTACACAATAAATATTTGTTGAAAGAATAAACGACTTGCATGCTATGCTTTCCAGCCCAAATGATATGTTAACTTGAAGTTACCAGTACCAGTAGTTGACTTGACTTAGACTCATGGCGACCTCATGTGTGTCACAGTAGAACACACTCCCTAGGACTTTCTTTTCTTTTTGAATACTTTATTGTGTTTTTGGTGAAGGTTTACACAACAGTTTAGCTTCCCATTCAACCATTTCTACACAAGTTGTTCAGTGACATTGGTTACATTCTTTTTTTTTTTTTTAAATAATTTTTATTGTGCTTTAAGTGAAAGTTTACAAATCAAGTCCGTCTGTCACATGTAAGCTTATATACACCTTACTACATACTCCCAGGTACTCTCCCCCTAATGAGTCAGCCCGCTCCCTTCTTCCAGTCTCTCCTTTCATGACCATTTTGCCAGTTTCTAACCCTCTCTACCCTCCCATCTCCCCTCCAGACTGGAGATGCCAATACAGTCTCAAGTGTCCACCTAATACAAGTAGCTCACTCTTCATCAGCATCTCTCTCCAACCCATTGTCCAGTCCCTTCCAGGTCTGATGAGTTGTCTTCGGGAATGGTTCCTGTCCTGGGCCAACAGAAGGTTTGGGGACCGTGACCGCCGGGATTCTTCTAATTTCAGTCAGACCATTAAGTCCGGTCTTTTTATAAGAATTTGGGGTCTGCATCCCACTGTTCTCCTGCTCCCTCAGGAGTTCTCTATTGTGCTCCCTGTCGGGGCAGTCATCAGTTGTGGCCGGGCACCATCTAGTTCTTCTGGTCTCAGGATGATGTAAGTCTCTAGTTCATGTGGCCCTTTCTGTCTCGGGCTCACAGTTATCGTGTGACCTTGGTGTTCTTCATTCTCCTTTGATCCAGGTGGGTTGAGACCAATTTGATGCATCTTAGATGGCCGCTTGTTAGCATTTAAGACCCCAGATGCCACACTTCAAAGTGGGATGCAGAATGTTTTCATAATAGAGTTTATTACGCCAATTGACTTAGAAGACCCCTTAAGCCATAGTCCCCAAACCCCCGTCCTTGCTCCGCTAACCTTCACAGCATTCAGTTTATCCTGGAAACTTCTTTGCTTTTGGTCCAGTCCAGTTGAGCTCACCTTCCATGTATTGAGTATTGTCCTTCCCTTTACCTAAAGTAGTTCTTATCTACTAAATAATCCGTAAATAACCCTCTCCCACCCTCTCTCCCTCCCCCCTCTCATAACCACAAAAGAATGTGTTCTTCTCAGTTTATACTATTTCTCAAGAACTTATAATAGTGGTCTTATACAGTATTTGTCCTTTTGCATCTGACTAATTTCACTCAGCTTAATGCCTTCCAGGTTCCTCCATGCTATGAAATGTTTCACAGATTCGTCACTGTTCTTTATCGATGCGTAGTATTCCATTGTGTGAATACACCATAATTTGTTTAACCATTCATCTATTGATGGACACCTTGGTTGCTTCCAGCTTTTTACTATTGTAAACAGTACTGCAATAAACATGGGTGTGCATGTATCTGTTCGTGTGAAGGCTTTTATTTCTCTAGGGTATATTTCGAGGAGTGGGATTTCTGGGTTGTATGGTAGTTCTATTTCTAACTGTTTAAGAAAACGCCAGATCGATTTCCAAAGTGGCTGTACCATTTTACATTCCCACCAGCAGTGTATAAGAGTTCCAACCTCTCCGCAGCCTCTCCAACATTTATTATTTTGTGACTTTTGGATTAATGCCAGCCTTTAATTTGGATTTCTCTAATGGCTAATGATCGAGAGCATTTTCTCATGTATCTGTTAGCTGCCTGAATATCTTCTTCAGTGAAGTGCGTGTTCATATCCTTTGCCCACTTCTTGATTGGGTTGTTTGTCTTTTTGTGGTTGAGTTTTGACAGAATCATATAGAATTTAGAGATCAGGCACTGGTCGGAGATGTCGTAGCTGAACTTTTTACTCTTTTGGTGAAGTCTTTAGATGAGCATAGGTGTTTGATTTTTAGGAGCTCCCAGTTATCTGGTTTCTCTTCGTCATTTTTGGTAATGTTTTGTATTCTGTTTATGCCTTGTATTAGGGCTCCTAAGGTTGTCCCTATTTTTTCTTCCATGATCTTTATCGTTTTAGTCTTTATGTTTAGGTCTTTGATCCACTTGGAGTTAGTTTTTGTGCATGGTGTGAGGTATGGGTCCTGTTTCATTTTTTTGCAAATGGATATCCAGTTATGCCAGCACCATTTGTTAAAAAGACTATCTTTTCCCCAATTAACTGACACTGGTCCTTTGTCAAATATCAGCTGCTCATAGGTGGATGGATTTCTATCTGGGTTCTCAATTCTGTTCCATTGGTCTATGTGCCTGTTGTTGTACCAGTACCAGGCTGTTTTGACTGCTCTGGCTGTATAATAGGTTCTAAAATCGGGTAGAGTGAGGCCTCCCACTTTCTTCTTCTTTTTCAGTAATGCTTTACTTATCCGAGGCTTCTTTCCCTTCCATATGAAGTTGATGATCTGTTTCTCCATCACATTAAAAAATGTCATTGGAATTTGGATCGGAAGTGCATTGTATGTATAGATGGCTTTTGGTAGAATAGACATTTTTACTATATTAAGTCTTCCTATCCATGAGCAAGGTATGTTTTTCCACTTAAGTAGTTCCTTTTTAGTTTCTTGCAGTAGTACTTTGTAGTTTTCTTTGTATAGGTCCTTTACATATTTGGTAAGATTTATTCCTAAGTATTTTATCTTCTTGGGGGCTACTGTGAATGGTATTGATTTGGTGATTTCCTCTTCAATGTTCTTTTTGTTGGTGTACAGGAATCCAAGTGATTTTTGTATGTTTATCTTGTAACCTGAGACTCTGCCAAACTCTTCTATTAGTTTCAGTAGTTTTCTGGAGGATTCCATAGGGTTTTCTGTGTATAAGATCATGTCACCTGCAAATAGAGATAATTTTACTTCTTCCTTGCCAATCCGGATGCCCTTTATTTCTTTGTCTAGCCTAATTGCTCTGGCTAGGACCTCTAGCACAATGTTGGATAAGAGCGGTGATAAAGGGCATCCTTGTCTGGTTCCCGTTCTCAAGGGAAATGCTTTCAGGCTCTCTCCATTTAGAATGATGTTGGCTGTTGGCTTTGTATAAAAAAATTAAAAAAGATGCCCTTTATTATGTTGAGGAATTTTCCTTCAATTCCTATTTTGCTGAGAGTTTTTATCACGAATGGGTGTTGGACTTTGTCATATGCCTTTTCTGCATCAATTGATAAGATCGTGTGGTTTTTGTCTTTTGTTTTATTTATATGGTGGATTACATTAACGGTTTTTCTAATATTAAATAATCCTTGCATACCTGGTATAAATCCCACTTGGTCATGGTGGGTTACTTTTTTGATATGTTGTTGAATTCTATTGGCTAGAATTTTGTTGAGGATTTTTGCATCTATGTTCATGAGGGATGTAGGTCTGTAATTTTCTCTTTTTTGTGGTGTCTTTACCTGATTTTGGTATCAGGGATACGGTGGCTTCATAGAATGAGTTAGGTAGTATTCCATCATTTTCTATGCTTTGAAATAACTTTAGTAGTAGTGGTGTTAACTCTTCTCTGAAAGTTTGGTAGAACTCTGCAGTGAAGCTGTCCAGGCCAGGGCTTTTTTTTTGTTGGGAGTTTTTTGATTACCTTTTCAATCTTTTTTTTTTGTTATGAGTCTATTTAGTTGTTCTACTTCTGATTGTGTTAGTTTAGGTAGGTAGTGTTTTTCTAGGAATTTATCCATTTCTTCTAGGTTTGCAAATTTGTTAGAGTACAATTTTTTGTAATAATCTGATATGATTCTTTTCATTTCAGTTGGGTCTGTTGTGATATGGCCCATCTCATCTCTTATTCGGGTTATTTGTTTCCTTTCCTGTATTTCTTTAGTCAGTCTGGCCAATGGTTTATCAATTTTGTTGATTTTTCAAAGAACCAGCTTTTGGCTTTGTTAATTCTTTCAATTGTTTTTCTGTTCTCTATTTCATTTAGTTCAGCTCTAATTTTTATTATTTGTTTTTTTCTGGTGCCTGATGGATTCTTTTGTTGCTCGCTTTCTATTTGTTCAAGTTGTAGGGATAGTTCTCTGATTTTGGCTCTTTCCTCTTTTTGTATGTGTGCATTTATCGATATAAATTGACCTCTGAGCATTGCTTTTGCTGTGTCCCAGAGGCTTTGATAGGAAGTGTTTTCATTCTTGTTGCGTTCTATGAATTTCTTTATTGCCTCCTTAATGTCTTCTATCACCCAGTCTTTTTTGAGCAGGGTATTGTTCAGTTTCCAAGTATTTGATTTCTTTTCCCTGAGTTTTCTGTTATTGATTTCCACTTTTATGGCCTTATGATCTGAGAAGATGCTTTGTAATATTTCACTGTTTTGGATTCTGCAAAGGTTTATTTTATGACCTAATATGTGATCTATTCTAGAGAATGTTCCATGTGCACTAGAAAAAAAAAGTATACTTTGCAGCTGTTGGGTGGAGTGTTCTGTACAGGTCTATGAGGTCAAGTTGGTTGATTGTAGCAATTAGGTCTTCCGTGTCTCTATTGAGCTTCATACTGGAAGTCCTATCCTTCTCCAAAAGTGGTGTGTTGAAGTCTCCTACTATAATTGTGAAGGTGTCTATCTCACTTCTCAGTTCTGTTAAAGGTTGTTTTATGTATCTTGCAGCCCTGTCATTGGGTGCATAAATATTTAATATGGTTATGTCTTCCTCATCAATTGTCCCTTTAATCATTATGTAGTGTCCTTCTTTATCCTTTGTGGTGGATTTAACTTTGGAGTCTATTTTGTTAGAAATTAATATTGCTACTCCTGCTCTTTTTTGAATGTTGTTTGCTTGATATATTTTTTCCATTCTTCGAGTTTTAGTTTGTTTGTGTCTCTAAGTCTAAGGTGTGTCTCTTGTAGGCAGCATATAGACAGATCGTGTTTCTTTACCCAGTCTGAGACTCTCTGTCTCTTTATTGGTGCATTTAGTCCATTTACATTCAGTGTAATTATAGATAAGTTTGTGTTTAGTGCTGTCATTTTGCTGCCTTTTTGTGTGTATTGTTGACAATTTCATTTTTCCACTTACTTTTTTGTGCTGAGACGTTTTTCTTTGTAAATTGTGTGTTCCTCATTTTCATAGTATTTGACTTTATTTTTTGCTGAGTCATTATGTTTTTCTTGGTTTTTATTTTGAGTTATGGAATTGTCAGACCTCTTTGTGGTTACCTTTTAATATTTACCCCTGTTTTTCTAAGTAAAAACCTAACTTGTATCGTCCTGTATCGCCTTGTTTTCCTCTCCATATGGCAGTTCTATGCCTCCTGGATTTAGTCCCTATTTTTGATTATTGTGATCTTTTACATAATGACTTCAATGATTCCCTGTTTTGAGCATTTTTTTCTTTTTAAAATCAATCTTAATTTGTTTTTGTGATTTCCTTATCTGAGTTGATATCAGGATGTTCTGTTCTGTGACCTTGTGTTGGTATCTGATATTATTGATTTTCTGACCAATTTCCTTTAGTATTTCTTGTAGCTTTTGTTTGGTTTTTGCAAATTGTCTAAGCTTGTGTGTATCTGTAGATGTTTTAATTTTGCCTTCATATTTGAGAGAGAGTTTTGCTGGATACATGATCATTGGCTAGCAGTTTTTCTCCTTCAGTGCTCTATATATGTCATCCCATTGCCTTCTTGACTGCATGATTTCTGCTGAGTAGTCTGAACTTATTCTTATTGATTCTCCTTTGTAGGAGACCTTTCTTTTATCCCTGGCTGCTTTTAAAATTTTCTCTTTATCTTTGGTTTTGGCAAGTTTGATGATAATATGTCTTGGTGATTTTCTTTTTGGATCAATATTATATGGGGTTCGATGAGCATCTTGGATAGATATCCTTTCATCTTTCATGATGTCAGGGAAATTTTCTGTCAATAAATCTTCATCTATTCCCTCTGTATTTTCTGTTATCCCTCCTTGTTCTGGAACTCCAATCACATGCAAGTTATTCTTCTTGATAGAGTCCCACATGATTCTTAGGGTTTCTTCATTTTTTAACATCCTTTTATCTGATTTTTCTTCAACTATATTGGTGTCAATTGCTTTATCCTCCCACTCCCCCACTCTGCATTCCAATTGCTCGATTCTGCTCCTCTGACTTCCTATTGAGTTGTCTAGTTCTGTAATTTTACTGTTAATCTTTTGGATTTCTGAATGCTGTCTCTCTATGGATTCTTGCAGTTTATTAATTTTTCCACTATGTTCTTGAATAATCTTTTTGATTTCTTCAACTGGTTTATCAGTGTATTCCTTGGCTTTTTCTGTAGATTGCCTTATTTCATTTTCGAGGTCATCCCCGATGTCTTGAAGCATTCTGTAAATTAGTTTTTTGTATTCTGCATCTGGCAATTCCAGGATTGTATCTTCATTTGGGAAAGATTTTGATTCTTTAATTTGGGGAGTTGTAGAAGCAACCATGGTCTGCTTCTTTATGTGGCTTGATATCGACTGCTGTCTCCGAGCCATCTATAAGATACTGTAATGATTTATTTTATATTTGCTCACTGAGTCTTGTTTTGTTTTCTTTCAATATATGTAGATGGGCTACTAGATTGCGCTGTCTTGATTATTGTAGCCTTTGGATCACTTATGTCCTCTTACCAGCTGGTTTTGGCCATTACCAGAAATATAAGCCTATGAGTCCATTCACTATTCTTGAGTAGAATCTGATTTTGGGTCACCAACTGTGTGGGGTAGACTGTCACCTATTCGCTTAGAGGAGTAGTGGTGATAGTTGTGTGTACCAGATTCTAGTAGCAGCAGGGGGTCACGTTCCGGGGAGGCAGGATGCTGACAGGCTTCCCCCACGTGCCAGTGAGGTAGGTGTGTCTCTATTCCTAAAGCACTTTGGTGGGTGGGCTCTGCAGCTGTACATTAGGCACCCAGTGCACGTACCTCTACAGATTGGTAGGTGTCACTAACCTCAGACCCCTATGGCAGAAGGTTAGGTGGTTTGGGTGGAGCTTCAACCCTCAGTTCCCCGTTGTGGGTCAGCGAGGGCTCTGTTTAATAGGTAGAAATATAAGACCTGGAAAACTTGTCTTTCCGGTAATCCGTTAAAACAATTACAGTCAGATCACTATCAAAATTGCCTTTGCATTATAATAGCCACCTTGTTCCCTGTAGGGATGAAAGCCCAAGACTGTGGATCTCATATGCTTGGCTGGAGCTGGTTCTGTATTTTTAGTCCAATTTCAGGAAGTTAGGGAAGGATTTTTGGTCCCTCGGTTTTTTGTAGCTGCTTCTCTCAGGCCAGGAGAATGGGTTAGGAAAAGACAAAACAAACAACCAAAAAACCGCAGAGCACTTCACTCTCTGGCCCAGGAAATTCCAATGTTAATGAAGCCGCCTGGGAAGGGGAGGGGAGGGATCAGATAGATAGGAGAGTAGCACCCAGGAATATAGACGAAGTTACTTATCTTGATTGGTGAGGATTGTTTTATCTGAGATTCCTGAGTGGCGGGTAACCTGTGTGCATTGGCTGGGTTGAGATTGCCCCCGGGGGTCAGGCCCACATCCTGTGCATGTGCTGTCTCAGAAGCCATGGTCAGTTCCTCCGCTCCCAGTCCAAAGCCCAGCGACATGGTTCCCCGGCTGGGATGCTGCACTCCCGGCTCCAAAACCAGTCGCTGCCTCCTGGTGACTTCTCCTCCTGTCAGCTGCATCGCTGCACTGCCTGCGTGCACTCGCTGGGCTTCCCCCGAGGTCACTTCAGGGGGCTAGGTCTGTGTCCTGTGTGTGCGCCGTCTCAGGATGCCATGCTCAGCTCCCCTGTGCCCAGTCCAAAACCCAGCACCAAGGTTTTCTGACTGGGGCGCTGGCTCCAGGCTCCGAAAACAGTCGCTGCTTCCCTGTGGTTGCTCGTTCGTTCTCTTGTTAGGCCCGTTAGTGTGCAGCCTGCTTGCGCTGGCTGAGTCTCTACGGAGGTTACCCCAGGGGGCTAGGGGTTAGGGCTGTGTCCCGTGCCTGCCCTGCCTCAGCAAGCCACTATCAGCCCCGCCACTCGGCACCAGGGAACCGCGAGGGCTCAAGGCTGTGGAGTGGGTCGCAGGTTCCAGAAGAGGTCGCTGGTTCAGGGTGCAGCTTTTTGCTCACCTGTCACTCAGGTCAAATCTTTAGATCTGTGTTTGATGGTCAGGGTTCGTAGATTGTCATGTATGTGATCAATTCACTTGTTTTTCCAAGTCTTTGTTGCAAGAGGGATCTGAGGTAACGTCTACCTAGTCAGCCATCTTGGCCCCGCCTCCGGTTACATTCTTCACAATGAGTGAACCTTCTCATTATTTCCATTCTGATTGCTTCGTTTCCGCTAATCTAGTTTCCCTGCCCCCTTACAGTCTCATCTTTACTTTAAAGTAATTATTGACCATTTGTCTCATATAGCTGATTTTTTAATGAGCACAATACTTACGGGTGATGTTATTTTTTGAACCAATTTGCTATTTAGCTACAAGGTGACCTCAAGCGTTAGTTTCAGTTCAAGGTTTGAAGAGTGTCTCAGAGTGATAGTCTTGGGAAGCCTTCAGTCCAGTAGGTCAGGTTTGTTTGTTTTTTAAGGAATTTGATGTTCTTTCTCGCATTTTTCTCCCATTCTATCAGGGCCCATCTTATTGTGGTCCTTCCACAGGGTTCTCAGTGGCTATAATCTCTTGGAAGTAGATCACCGGGTCTTTCTTTCGATGTGCCTCTGGGTGGATTTGAACCTCCAATCTTTTGATTAGCAGCTAAGCATCTTAGCCATTTGCACCACCGAGGCAAGAACCATACCTGGCCCACCTCTCCCAAGGCAAGAACCATACCTGGCCCATCTTTTGCGCAGCAGACACCCAGGCTTGTAAAATGCAGAGGTCATGTTCCTAAATCATCTTTATTATTTGCACTGAGTGTTTTTTAGGAAGGAATCGGACAACTGCATAGGCAATCTTTAAGGATATAACCAAAAATTATTATATTATCTTCTATATGAAGTATTTTAAAATACTATACCCTTTCCTTACAATATTATATTGTGCTCTAATGAAGTATTTTTTAATACCACATTATTTTCTTATTTCACCAGCCCACCAGTTCATTGGTTCATACCTCCCTCCCTCCATTCATTCATCCATTTATTCATATATCCAGTTACCCTTTCATTCTTTAAGCAAATATTTACTGAAACTCTGCTATGTGTCAGGCACTGTTCTGGGCACAGGGATACAATGGTAAATAAAACAGATATGGTCCTGGCCGTCATGAAGCTTACTGATTAGTGGCAGGCAATTAATGGACAACCAAATATTTGAAAAGTATATAATTACAAATGAAAATTACTGTGAAGTTGGTGAACAGGGTGTTGCCATGGGAAATAAGATGCTTTTATGCTCGCCATGCATATCACGTCTCTTCTTGGCTTAAACACTTTCAAGGACCCTTCCATTAACCTCAAAATAAAATTCAAGTTCCTTACAAGTCATTTCAGGGCTCCTTTCTCCCTTTTCCTAATGGGCTTCTCTTGTTTCAGTCCCCACATATATTCTCATTTATCCCAGACCATGGTTTCTCAACCTAGGCGCTACTGACATTTTGTGCCAGATGATTCTTTGTTGTGGGGGGCTGTCCTAAACATTAGAAGATGTTTAACAGCATCCCTGATTTCTACCCACTAGGTGCCAGTAACAACCTTCCAGTTTGTGGCAAGCAAAAATGTCTCCAGATATTACTCAATGTTCCCTGGGAGGCAAACTCACCCTGGTAGAGATCCACTATTCTAGGTCAGAGTATCTGGGTTTGGCATTGGGACAGTTATCCTGTCCTCATTGAATACCCTCTGATGGGACTGTTAATCAAAGTGTACCACCTTCCTCCAGCTAAAAGGTGGCTAAGTGACTTATGCCGTGAATTATGTGAATTCTTATAAAACTCTGGGAGATAACTCTAAAGGTGTCCGTCTTATAAGTCAAACTAACTAGTAAGCAACAGCATTAGGATTAAAATCTGAATATGTTGGACTCCCCTCGAATGCTTCCTCCTTGGCATTTACTCCAGCGAAACAGTAGAGGGAGAGCAGGTGAGCCACCTGTTGCATTTTCCAGAAGCCACCAGTCCTTGCTGCCTAGATTCCTGAAGCTGCTCTTTCTCAGCCTGGTTCTTCAACTTTCTTGGTGATTTTGGACATACCAATATCCTTCCAAAAAGCTCCTTTTCTTCCCCAGTTAATTCGAGTCAGCTTCTGTGATATACCCTGACTGGTACGTCCTCCTACTCATGTATAATTTTTAGGACACCAGTAGTTATTCCCTACTTCTATATTCTCTCAGTCTCCTCTCTTTCTTTCCCTCTCTCCCCACCTTCTCCTGTACATTCACCTGACCTCCACCTCAATCCCTGTCTCTCTTTCTCTCACTCCTATCACTGTGCCTAGAATACCTTGCCCACTTGGCTCTTCATTCTTGAAGACTCAGGTTAAATGTTATTTCCTTCCATGAATACCCCCAGAGAAACTGATGCTGACTCCTCCGTTTCCCTACAGGACTTCAGGAGTGCCTCGCACACAGCATCTATCACACCATTTTGCTATTTTTAATTTGTATGGCTCTCTTCTTGCCATGTCACACTCCTTTGGGCCAAGCACTGAGACTCTCAAGGCTCTATGAGTGGCATCACGCGTAGTGCCAAGCACATGGCCCTGCTCAGTCATTGCTCTTTGCATAAGGAGATGGATGGATACAATGATTGCATATGAGGACAGAAGGTCTGAGAGTCACCAGACTTCCTGCCTGAGAGCAGTTGTGCTGCATTGTTTCAGAATAAACCTTCCGTGCATTTTGCTCATATGTTAGAGGTGCCCTGGGTCAGAATCAAAAGGTTTCTTCCTCCTGGTGCACAGAGGACAAATAGTACAAAGTCACTGTGATCTCTGAGAATGCTTTCTTCAATAATTACATGATTTTCTTTTCTGATTATAAAAGCAGCACAAACATATTGTAGAGGATTTATATAATACTGAAAGGACAAAATAAGAAGTATCATCTTTAACCCCAGAACCAGAGAGATACCTTCTTCTAGTCTTTTTCCCAACCCTATGCACTTATGGAGCCCTGGTGGCACAGTGGTTAAGAACTATGGCTGTAATCAAAAGGTCACCAGTTCAAATTCACCAGCCACTCCTTAGAAACCCTACGGGGCAGCTATACTTTGTCTTATAGGGTCGCTAAGAGTTGGAATTGACTTGACCACAATGGGTTTGGTTTTTTATGTACTCATGATTTACACGTGTATTTATGTGCACACTATTTTTGTTACATACTACTGGGTTGAGTAGTATACTCCCCAAAATCCTTGTTCACCTGAAACCTCAGAATAAGGCATTGTTTGGAAATAGGGTCTTTCTTTGTAGATGTAATTAGTTAAGAAGCCATCAGACTGGAGTAGGATGAACCCTAAATCCAATGACTGGTGACGTTATAAGAAGAGGGGAGGATACACAGTCACTCAGACTGTGTGAAGCAAAGGCAGAGGTCAGAGTTAGGCTGCCACAAGCCAAAGTACAGATGAAGTTACCAGAAGTTGGAAGAGGCAAGGAAGAGTTCTTTTCTAGACACCTTGATTTCAGACTTCTGGCCTCCAAAACTGTGAGATAATATATTTCTGTTGTTTTGAGCCACCCAGTTTATGGTAATTTGTCATGGCAGCCTTAAGAAGCTAATACACATGCTTGCCCCCATTTAATCTTAAATAATGCTCTTTTTTCAAAAAAAAAAAAATTTTTTTTTTTTATTCTTAGAGAACACCAGTTTTAAAGTCTGCACAATGTTCTACACTATAGATACACTGATGCATTCAAATTGTAGTGTTGGCAGAGAATATTGAATACACTGTTGGACTGCCAGAAGAATGAACAAACCAGCCTCAGAAGAGATACAACCAGAATGTTCCTTAGAGGCAAGGATGGAGAAACTTTGGCTCACTTACTTTGGACATGTCACCAGGAAATTAGATGGTCAACGAAAACAAGGGAAATCCTCAATGAGATGCATTGACACAATAGCCACAATAATGGACTCAAACATACCAACAGTCTTGAAGATGGTGCAGGACCAGGCGTCGTTTCATTCTGTTTATACATAAAGTCACTATGAGTCATAGCCAACTTGATGGCAACTAACAACAATAACAACATAAATACATAATAAATAAATAAGTAAACTAATGTTGATTAATCAATCTCCTTGCTTGCCATAACTATGTTATTTTCCTGGTTTTGGTGTGTGGTTATAGATAGCATTGAGTTGGGGCTTGTGGGGGCTAATAAATAACACCAGTCTTCTCGACTAACTTTGCAGTCAATTGAGGGTTGGACACGGTCTTAAGATAGCTACGGATAAACTGCCAGCTTCATTACTGACTGATTACTAGTTTGGACGATGTGGCTTAGGTGATGCAACAAAAGGCTTCCTGACACTGCACCCCAGAATTAGACTAATTCTTTATGGCACTAAAAAGGAAAGATGTTACTTTGGGGATTAAGGTGCACCTGACCCAACCCATGGTATTTTCAATCACCTCATATGCATGCGAAAGCTGGTCAATGAATAAGGAAGACCAAAGAAGAATGAATGCCTTTGAATTATGGTGTTGGCAAAGAATATCGAATATACCACGGACCACCAGAAGAATGCATTTGTCTTGGAAGAAGTACAACCAGAATGCTTCTTAGAAGCGAGGATGGTGAGACTTCATCAGATATATTTTGAACACGTTATCAGGAGAGACCAGTCCCTGGAGAAGGACATCATGCTTGGTAAAGTAGAGGGTCAGTGAAAAAGAGGAAAACCTTCAACGAGATGGAGTGACACAGTGGTTGCAACACTGTGCTCAAATATAGCAATAATTGTGAGGATGGTGCAGGACCCGGGCAGTGTTTCCTTCTGTCATATGAGTCAGAACAGATCCAGAGCACCTAATTACAACAAAACTACCACTAGGCACAGGAAGGGCTGGAAAGTCTGCAGCCTCCTGCTCAGGGACAGGCCTTTCACAATGTCAAGAGGACAGATCAGAAGGAACCCTCTCTGCAGGAAGGTAGACCCAATTCTGTGGGAAAAGGGACAAGAAGGCAGGGCTGTGCAGGCCCAGTGTCTTCTCCCAAGTTCACCAACCAGACAAGGAATAACACTCTAATGGATGACTTCTACCTGACTGTGTTGGACATCCTTGACACAAATCCCATGACTATTTTCTTAAGGCTGATTTCTAGAAGAATTACAGTGTCGAAGTGGTTGAAAATTTTTAAGATTTTTAAAATTTACTGCCCAACTCTTTTTTTTTTTTAATTTTTATTGTACTTTAAGTGAAAGTTTACAAATCAAGTCAGTCTCTTATACAAAAATTTATATACACCTTGCTATATACTCCTAATTGCCCTCCCCCTAATGAGACAGTACACTCCTTCCCTCCACTCTCCATTTTCATGTCCATTTGGTCAGCTTCTGACCCCCTCCACCCTCTCATCTCCCCTCCAGACAGGAGATGCCAACGTAGTCTTATGCGTCTACTTGATCCAAGAAGCTCACTCCTCACCGGTATCATTTTCTATCCCATAGTCCAGTCCGATCCCTGTCTGAAGAGTGGGCTTTGGGAATGGTTCCTGTCTTGGGCTAACAGAAGGTCTGGGGACCATGACCTCCAGGGTCTCAGACTATTAAGTCTGGTCTTTTTAGGAAAACTTGGAGTCTGCATCCCACTGCTCTCCTGCTCCTTCAGGGGTTCTCTGTTGTGTTCCCTGTCAGGGCAGTCATTGGTGATAGCGGGGCACCATCTAGTTCTTCTGGTCTCAGGCTGATGTAGTCTCTGGTTTATGTGGTCCTTTCTGTCTGTTGGGCTCATTATTACCTTGTGTCTTTGGTGTTCTTCATTCTTTGCTCCAGGTGGTTTGAGACCCATTGATGCTTCTTAGATGTACTACCCAACTCTTTACTGCAAAGTTTGTACCAATTTAGGTAGCTACAAGCAGTGTATATAGTTGGCCATCTTACTATACTGACACCAGCATTGAGTAGGATCACTTAAATCTTCTTTCTTTTTATGTGTGAGGAAATAAATATGTTCTTATTTATGTTTTTTTTGTTTATCACAATACTAATGAAATGAAACATTTTTCATCCATTTATTTGTCATTTGGGGTTCTTTTGCTCTGAATTGTTTGTTCATGTTCTTTGGCCATTTTTCTATTGAATTTTAATGTTTTCCTATGGATGTATACACTAAAGATATCAAAATTTTCATATAATATACATTTTTATTGTGGTAAAAATATACACAATATACCAAAAAAATCCAAACCTGTTGCCATTGAGTCAATTCCAACTCATAGTAAGCCTATAAGACAGAGAAGAACTGCCCCATAGAGTTTCCAAGCAGCACCTAGTGGATTCAAACTGCTGACCTTTTGGTTAGCAGCTGTAACTCTTAACCACTACACCATCAGGGCTTCCGTATACAATATAGCATATACCAATTCAACAAACTTCTACATAGCACTGATTACATTCTTTAGTGTCTGTTATAGTTTTAATTTCATTGTGTTTATAGCTTAACTAGGTTATATATAGACAAATTTGAGTGTTTGTACTTTCTGGTTTCTTCCATTGCTTTAAAATGTCTTCCTCTTCAGACAGAAAAATATTTACCTATATATTTGTTTTTTCATGATTTTATTCTCATATTTGCATTCAGCATTTCAATCTGGTTGAAATTTATTTTGGTGTGTCTGTCAGGCTAAGGCTTGTTTTGCTCACTAACAAAATCTCCCTAAAAAAAAAAAAAAAAGTTTTCTCTCACTCCTAATTTGTATTGCTACCTATATAACTTAGTAAATTCCTCTGTGTGTGTGTGTGTGTGTGTGTGTGTATCAAGACTTGTTTCTGTGCATCTTTCTGGTTCATTTTTATGTCTGTCAATTTGTCTGCTGATAACTCATTTTCTGTAGTATCTTATTTTAGAATTTTAATATCTAGCAGGACAAGATGCCCTTGTTACATCTGCCTCTTTCCCCTCAAATCTCCTGGTTACTCATCCATTTATATTTTCAAATGAACTTTAGAATAATTTTATTAAGTTCCGAAACAATCCCTTTTGGAATTCTGATTGGCATTGAATTAAATGCAGCAATTAATTTTAGAAGAAGTGACATTTTAATAATATTTGGGAAAATGGCATATTGAGCTCTTCCAATCTGCATGTACATCCCTTGTCCAAGATTGCTTTTGTGTGTGTGTGTGTCCCATTAAAATAGTTCTGGGTGTTTTATTTTTATTCTTATGACTGCCGCTGTGAAGGGATTCTTTTAGCGTATTTTCTAATTGCTTAATTTTGAATATATAGGAAAAATGTAAACACATTAATTTTGTAACTAGTTACCTTCTGAATATACTTATATTTCCAGATGATCTTTTTTTTCTAAGTAGACCCATCTTTTGGAAGTGGTGATAATTTTGCTTACTCCTTTATTTCCTATACCTATCAGATTGGCTGGAATGTCCAGAACATTAATACATAATAGCAGGCTTCCTTGTCTTGTTATTAATGCTAATAGAAACGTCTTCCGATATGATGTTGGCTATTGATTTGTGATCACTGCAAAAATGTGCTGAGGCATTTTTTTTTTACCCTAGTTGTACTAAGTTTTGGTTAGTAATGGGTACTGATTTTATCAAATGCCTGATTGTTGTTTTTTAAGGGGATTTTATCATGCCTTCACACATTATTAACAACTAGGTTGTTGTTGTTAGTTGCCATTGAGTCAGCTCTAATTCATGGCAACCTTGTGTGTAACAGAGCAAAACGTTGCCTGCTCTTGCACCATCTCCATGATTGTTGGCATGTTTGAGTCCATTGTTTGGCTAACATGTACTTCTTGGGTTCACAACCTTCCCTCCCCAAAACTTAATGTTAAGGAAGAAAAGTTTAAGACCAGTTTGCTGTTTTAATCTTCTAGGTAAATCATTTTGTTTTTAAAGCCTTTTTTTTTTTTTTTTTTTCAGCCTGGCTTCATATAGAATCTTCGTATTTATCCTTGAAACTCTGAAACTTTATCAGGTTATTTCTAGATGGTGGCATCCAATGTATCTATTGAAAATACAAATTCAGGTCATCCATAAATCTGGAAGGTGTTGTGCCATTTTATCTCCCTGATTATTGATTGTGTCCTATTTTTATGATTGCATTTTTAGAAACACCAGCTAGTGATATGCTGAATATCTATGTTCACATCTGTCATCTTCTCTTACTATTTTATGTCTTTGTTCTTTTACTCTGCATTCTGGGTGAGGTTTGTTTCTTTGTTCTACACATCATTGTTTAATTTCTGTAGTATCCTGCATTGCTTTCAACATATGACTTAGTTTTGCTATTGAATTTTTTATTTCCTTGCAGCGCTTGCTTATCTTTGCCCTTCTTTGGCTCAATTCCTTTTTATTACATTATATGTGTGTATTCACATATATATGTATATACACACACACACACACATATATATATACACACTCACACACATATTCGTATGTAGGCATCCCTGGATGTCACAAATGGAGCTGCTAACTAAAAGGTTGGAGATTCGAGTCCACCCAGAATTGCCTCAGAAGAAAGGCCTGGAGATCTACTTTGAAAAAGTCAGCCATTGAAAACTATGGAGGCCCAAAAGCAAAGATGAGAAGACAGGAAGGGGCAGGAAAACCAGACAAATGGAAATGCGGAACTTACGGTGGAAATGGGGGGAGTGCTGACGTTGCAACCAATGTCGGAGAACAATTATTGAATAGGAAACAATTTGGTTCTGTAAACCTTCACTTAAAGCACAATAAACAAACAAACAAACAAAAACCCTTATGGCGCACGGTTCTACCTAACACACATGGGGTTGCCATGAGTCAAAACTGACTCAAAGGCAATTGGTTTGGTTTTTTATACATATATTTTTTTAAATGCATCTATGTGTGTGTGTGTATTTCCTTGTATTATATTGATCAAATATATTCTTTCAATCAGTAAATTTTTAATTAGTAAGTTAGTTTTTTCAGGTTCTAAAAGTAAAACATGTTTCCTGTGAAAAACTGAGAAAACAGATAATACAGAGAAGGATATAAAAGGACATAAAACTGATCATTATCCCATTAACCAGAAAAAAAAAAAAACACTATTAATATAATGGAGTATTTTCTTTTTGTCAAAATATGTTTTTCTTTTTTAGAAACAGAATTGGCATTCTCTGCTATACTTTTTTGTTTTTACTTTTTATTTTGAAATAATTATAGACTCATAGGAAATTACAAAAATAGTACATAGTCTTGTGCACACTACACCCAGTTCCTCCAACGGTGTTACCTCATATAACTTTAGTATGCTGTTAAAACCAGGAAACTGACATTAGTACGATACTATCTAGACTACAGATCTTATTCAGTTTTCACCATTTTTTTTTTACAAGCATTTATTTGTGAGTGTGTGTGTAGGTGGTTGTTAGTTTCTGTCCAGTCATTACTACTCATGGGTACCCCATGTGTGCATGTTGTTGTTTTTGTTAGGTGCCATCAAGTCAGTTCAGACTCTAGTGACACAGCGTACAACAGAATGAAACATTGGCTGGTCCTTTGCCATCCTCATAATCATTGTTATGCCTGACCTCATTGTTGCAGCCACTGTGTCAATCCATCTCATTGAGAGTCTTCCTCTTTTTTGCTGATCGTCTACTTTACCAAGCATGATGTCCTTCTCCAGGGAGAGGTCCCTCCTGATAACATGTCCAAATTATGTGAGACAAAGTCTTGTCATCCTCACTTCCAAGAAGCATTCTTGCTGTACCTCTCCTAAGACAGATTTGTTCATTCTTTTGGCAGTCCATGGTATATTCAACATTCTTCGCCAACACCACAATTCAAAGGCATCGATTCTTTGGTCTTCCTTATTCATTGTCCAGCATTTGCATGCATATGAGGCGATTGAAAACACCATGGCTTGGGTCAGGTGCACCTTAGTCCTTAAAGTGATATCATTGCTTTAAAGAGATATTTTGCAGTAGATTTGCCCAGTGCAATGTGTCATTTGATTTTTTGACTGCCACTTCCATGGGTGTTGATTGTGGATTCAAGTAAAATGAAATCCTTGACAACTTCAATCTTCTCCATTTATCATGATGTTGCTTATTGGTCCGGTTGTGAAGGTTTTTGTTTTCTTTATGTTGAAATGTAATCCCTACTGAAGGCTGTATTCTTTGATCTTCATCAGTGCCTCAAGTCCTTTTCACTTTCAGCAAGCAAGGTTATGTCACCTGCATAATACAGGTTGTTAATGAGTCTTCCTCCAATCCTAATGCCCCGTTCTTCTTCATATAGTCCAGCTTCTCCAATTGAATAAGTATGGTGAAAGGATACAACATACAGATTGAATAAGTATAGTGAAAGGGTACAACCCTGACGAACACCTTTCCTGACTTAAGCACGCAGAATCCCCTTGTTCTGTTTGAATGACTGCCTCTTGGTGTGTATGTACAGATTCCTCGTGAGCACAATTAAGTGTTCTAGAATTCCCATTCTTCACAATGTTATCTGTAATTTGTTATGATCCACACAGCTGACTGTCTTTGCATCATCAATAAAACACGGGTAAACATCTTTCTGATATTCTCTGCTTTCAGCCAGGATCCATCTGACATCAGCAATGATATTCCTTGTTCCACACCCTATTCTGAACCCAGCTTGAATTTCTGGCAGTTCCTTGATGATGTGCTGCTGCAACCGCTTTTGAATGATCTTCAACAAAATTTTACTTGCATGTGATACTAGTGATATTGTTCGCTAATTTCTGCATTCGGTTGGATCACCTTTCTTTGAAATAGGCATAAATAGGGACTTCTTCCAGATGGTTGGCCAGGTAGCTGTCTTCCAAATTTCTTGGCATCGATGAGTGAGCACTTCCAGCCCTGTATCCATTTGTTGAAACATCTCAATTTGTATTCCATCAATTCCTGAGGCCTTGTTTTTCACCAATGTCTTCAGTGCAGCTTAGACTTCTTCCTTCAGTACCATCAGTTCTTGATCATATGCTACCTCCTGAAGTGTTTGAACATCAACCAATTCTTTTTTGTACAGTGATTCTGTGTATTCCTTCCATCTTCTTTTGATGCTTCCCACGTCATTCAGTATTTTGCCCATAGAATCTTTCATTATTACAACTGGAAGCTTGAATTTTTTCTTCAGTTCTTTCAGCTTAAGAAATGCTGAGTATGTTCTTCCCTTTTGGTTTTCTAACTCCAGGTCTTTGCACGTGTCATTATAATACTTTAGTTTGTCTTCTCGAGCTGCCCTTTGAAATCTTGTGTTCAGCTCTTTTACTTCATCATTTTTTCTTTCTGCTTTAGCTACTGGACATTCAAGAGCAAGTTTCAGAGACTCTTCTGACATCCATTTTGGTCTTTTCTTTCTTTTATGTCTTTTTAACTACTTTTTGCTTTCTTCATGTATGATGTCCTTGATGTCATTCTACAACTTGTCTGGTCTTCAGTCATTAGTACTCAACGCATCAAACCTAATCTTGAGGTGGTCTCTAAATTCAGGTGTGATATACTCAAGGTCATACTTTGGCTCTCGTGGACTTATTTTTATTTTATTCAGCTTCAACTTGAATTTGCTTTTGAGCAATTGATGGTCTGCTCTGAAGTCAGCCTCTGGCCTTGTTCTCACTGATGATATTGAGCTTTTCCACAGTCTCTTTGAACAGATGTAGTCCATTTGATTCCTGTGTATTTCATCTGTCAAGGTCCACTGGCGAGGTATATAGCAGCCATTTATGTTGTTGAAAAAAGGTATTAGTAATGAAGAAACTGTTGGTATTGCAAAATTCAATCATGCAATCTTCAGCATCGTTTCTGTCACCAAGGCCGTATTTTCCAACTACTGATCTTTCTCCTTTGTTTCCAGCTTTTGCATTTCAACCGCTAGTAATTATCAATGCATCCTGACTGCACGTTCAGTCTATTTCAGACTGCAGAAGTTGGTAAAAATCTTCAATTTCTTCATCTTTGGCCTTAGTAGGTGGTGCATAAATTTGAATAATATTTGTATTAACTGGCCTTTCTTGCAGGTGTATGGCTATTATCCTATCACAATGCTGTACTTCAGGATAGATCTTGAAATGTTCTTTTTGAAGATGAAAGCAACACCATTCCTCTTACAGTTGTCATTCACGGCATAGTAGACCACATGATTGTCTGATTTAACACTGCCAATACCAGTCCATTTCAGTTCACTAATGCCTAGGATATCAATGTTTATGTGTTCCATTTCATTTTTGATGATTTCCAATTTTCCTAGATTCATACTTTGTACACTCTACTGTTTGATTATTAATGGATGTTTGCAGCTGTTTCTTCTCTTTTTGAGTCATGCCACATCAGCAAATGAAGGTTCTGAAAGCCTGACTCCATCTACATCATTAAAGTTGACTCTACTTTGAGGAGGCAGCTCTTCCCCAATTGTCTTTTGAGTACCTTCCAATCTGAGGGGCTCATCTTCCGGCACTATATCAGACAATATTCTGCTGCTATTCATAAGGTTTTCACTGGCTAACTTTTTGCAGAAGTAGACTGCCAGCTTCTTTTTCCTAGTCTGTCTTAGTCTGGAAGCTCAGCTGAAACCTGTCCGCCATGGGTGACCTCGCTGGTAATTGAATACCGGTGGTATAGCTTCCAGCATCACAGCAACATGCAAGCCCCTACAGTAGGACAAATTGATAGACACGTGGGGGCACGTGTATATAGTTCTATGTAATTTTATCCCATGCCAATTCATGTAACCACCACTACAATCAATCCCCTTAAGCTACTCCTTTATATGCACACCCTCCACCCCATCCCTAAGGAGACCTAGTTGTGCTGGGCTGCTAACTGAAAAGTCGGTGGTTTATACCCACCAGCTGCTCCACGGAAGAAAGATGTGGCAGTCTGCTTCCATAAGGATTTACAGCCTTGGAAGCCCTATGGGGCAGTTCTAGCATGTCCTATTGAGTTGACATGAGTCATAATTGACTCAACAGCAATGGTTTTTGTTTTGTTTATCCCCTTACCTGTCTCCTAATTTGTTCTCCATAGTTTTGTCATTTCAAGAATGTTATTAAATGGAATCATACAGCATATAGCCTTTTGAGATTTATTTATTTATTTTGCTAAGCATAATTCCCTTGAGCCCCATCCATGTCGAAGCAATGTGTAGATATTCCAGAGTTTGTGTAACCATTCATCCATTGAAGGACATTTGAATTGTCTCCAGTGTTTTGCTATTATGAATAAAGCTGCTATGAACATTCATGTATAGGCTGAAATTCTTTTGTATTCATTGTTTTTAACTTCCACTCTTAAAATAGAACATTCTACTGTAAGCATTTCTCCATGCCATTGTCCTGTCTTTGAAAACACAATTTTTAATGGCTGCATAATATTCTACCATATGGAAGTACCTCAATTTATTTAACCATTTCCCTGTCAGTCTATGTTTTCTTGTTATTTTATTGACAACATGCCAGATGCTTTCTAAAACTTCCCTCTCTTTCTCACAGTGAATCTTCTACAAATGTGTGCATTTTCTATGCATCTTGAGTACAATGTTCCACTTCATTTATGATGGGAAGTTGCTTCATAGACCCCAGGTTGTTGCTGCAGTTTTATTCTTCTTCCATTTTCCCAAACATCAGTGAAGAGGGAGTTTGGGGGGCTTGGTATTTGCCAATAGGCAGGTTGGGTGAGCTTCTCGCAGTGTTCCTAATTTTCCACCTGGGTCCTGTTGGATCTCCTTTTGTTGGAAGGCTGATGAATGTACTGTGCTGCCAGCCATGGTTATAAAGAAGCCTGGTGGCTGTTTATTGCGTATGGGCAGAGGAGAGATCTCCTGGTCCACTGATTGTGCAGGGGGAATTTATTCATGGGTTATTTAATATGGTGTGTTGTTCTTCCTTTGGCAGAAATAGTGCTTTAAAAACCACCCAGAGCGCCCTCTTCCAACTGCTCCCTCTCTCTCCTCCACTCCTCCCACATTAGTTCTTGCATCCCAGATTGCAATAAACCATCACAGTTCACTCTTTCTTTTTGCACTCTCCACCCATGTCACAGTTCCAGTCATCGTGGTCCCCAAGTAAATGTAATTAGGAAGACAGTATTGAGGGCATGGGGCCAAAGAAAGAGCATGGTCTCATCAGAATACACCTCCTACATTTCAGAGCCCACACGTCTCAAATATGAGGCCCTATTGCCATTGAGTTGATTCTGAATCAGAGCGACACTACAGGACAGAGTAGAACTGCCCATAGGGTTTCCCAGGCTGTAAATCTTTACAGAAGCAGACTGCCATATCTTTTTCCTGCAGAGCTGCTGGTGGGTTCAAACCACTGACCTTTTGGTTAGCAGCCAAGCACTTAACCACTGCACCACCAGCGCTCCTCAGATATCAGGGGTCAGGGAAAATCTGTTACATTTTCTCTGCCTGACCTTGCTGTCCTGCCCCAGGTGCCCAGTAGTGAATTCTTCACAGAACTTTCTTCTGTATTCTAGCCAGTGCTATTGCCACCATGTATCTTGGTGTGGTTTGACATTCTTTGAATAGAAACTAGGTGCTATAAAAATTGAGTGCCTCTAGGTTTCCACCCTCATTATCCAGAAGTCTGTAATAGCTTTGTGAGCTAAAGAATGGTTTGGTGGGCAGTGTCTTACTCTCCAAATGTTGATGACTGTCCTTTCTGAAATATTTCATTGTTTAAAAAGCACTTTATATGTATTATCTCAGCTCATTCATACAGGTTTTGATCACCTGTTATATGCCAGACTTTGGGGACACAGAGTGAATGGCACTTTTTTTTTTTTTTTTGCTTAAAATCTTCCCATGGCTTTACATCTCACTTAGAATAAAATTGCAGTCTCTTACCTCACTCCAGGAGCTGGCCCTGCCTGCTCCTCCAAATTCATCCCCTCCTACTCCACCCATTTCCCACTTCTCTCCAGCTGTTCCTCAAATGTGCTAAGCTCTTTCCTTTCTCAGAAACTTTAAATTTGCTGCTCCTTCTTCCTGGAATGCTCTTTCTCCATATTCATATAACTGGCTGCTTCTTGTCATTCAAATCTCAGCTACCAGTTGCCGTTGAGTCAAATTTGACTCCTGGCAACCCCATGTGTTGTCACAGTAGAAATGAGCTCCATGGGGTTTTCAATGGCTGTGATCTTTTGGAAGTAGATCACCAGGACCTTTCTTCCAAGGTGCCTCTGGGTAGATTTGAACCACCAACTTTTTGTTTAGCAGCCAAGTGCTTAGCCATTTGCACCACCAGGACTCTTATGTCACCTGCAATCAATCAATTAATTGATCAATAATTATTAGGTGCTTTACTATGAAAAAAAAATTTTATTTTTTTTAATGTGAGACGCTGTGGATATTGTGGTGAATAGCTGAATGTGGCCCCTGCCTTCTTGGAGCCTACATTCTTTTGGGACTTGACAGTCTTCAAATTGACAAGACCTTGCCAGAGGATGGGCAAGAGAGGTGAGACAAGATGATGTCAGCCTAAGAAGGAAGCTGTGAGATGCTCTAAAGTCCCTTGCCAGGAATTCCCATTTGTTTCTCCCCTTTGATTTCTAATCTGCTCATTTATGAAAAAGGATTCATTTTCAAAGTCACCCAAAGGCTCTCCAAGAGCACCATTAACCTTACCTATTCAGGAGCCTGGCCTGCTTCCCAGCTCCAATTCTAGGAGTGATTCACCCCATTTAAGTGAGGACATCAGCGGTCTGGGCACACTGGCCCCAGTGTTTGCCACAGAATGTTCCTGCGCAAGCTCTGTTTGACTTTTGCTTTTCCCCTCCTTGGGAGATTGGCTAGGGCTAGTTGTCATGGTGACACAAGATGCTGAGAACCTTGCCTTAAGCTGTAACAGGAGGTTTTCTTTGTTCTTCCTTCTTGGTGCAGGAGCAGTGAGATGCGGACAGTCAAGAGTGGGGGTTTGGAATCTGAAACAGGCAGATACCTACATTCCAAAGGCCAGTGGGTCTGGTTTCAAGCCTCAGCCCTACCAGGAATAAACTATTTGATCCGAGCAGGTTAGTTAAATAACCCTTGTGAGCCTCAGTTCTTCATCCAGTAATGGGGGATAATAAAGAATCTCATTGTAGAGGGTCTCATGAAAATTAATGAAGTATTCCTTTAAGTGTCTAGAAGAGTATCTGGCACATAGCAAGGTGACCGATATTTGCAACGACTACTTTTGTGATTAATGCTACTATCAACATTAGTACATCATTACCATCATCATTAAATTCCTAGCAGCAACTTTACAGAGGAAAAAGTCATGGCAAAGAACAAGGAGAGCCAGGTTCAAAGCCTGCCTCCACCATTATAAGCAAGTCTCTCAACTTGTATAGGAAACTACAAATAAATTTCCTTATCTATAGAGACAGTAGACCCTACTTCTTGGGGTTATTTTGAAGATTCACTGAACTTAGTTCAGTAAAAGTGCCTGGCATATAATAAGTTGTTAGGTGCCATCAAGTTAGTTCCGACTCATAGCGACCTTATGTACAATAGAACAGAACATTACCCGGTCTTGCACCATCCTCACAATCGTTGCCATATTTGAACCCATTGTTGCAGCCACTTGTGTCAGTCCATCTCATTGATGGTCTTCCTCTTTTTCACTGATCCTCTACATTACCAAGCCTGACGTCTGTCTCCAGGGATTGGTGCCTCTGTGTATACCATGTCCAAAGTGTGTGAGATGAAGTCTCGCCATCCTCACTGCTAAGAAGTGCTTAATATAACCTGAATTTTAATATAGATTTTGCAGCAACATAGTCTTTGATTTTAGGATGATTTCACTGCTCGGGGATAATATTTAAAGAAAAAATTGAAACAACATTCCCCTTACTCCAATAATAAAAATAGAGAATATCATAAAAACTGTTTGAAATTACAGTTAACCCCTGCGGGTCTTCTGTGTAGGTCTGCTATTATGATTAACACACAGCATTGGGCAGTGAACTGGCTGATCAATAGACATTTGTTGAGCCTGGATGGCACAAATGGTTAAGTGCTCAGCTACTAACTGACAGGGTGGTGGTTTGAATCCACCCAGAGGCACCTTGGAAGAAAGGTCTGGTGATCTACTTCTGAAAGATCACAGCCATTGAAAACCCCATGGATGGATATTTCTACTGTAAAAACACATGGGGTTGCTGTGAGTCAGAATCTACATCACAGCAACTGGTTTGATTTGAGTGCCTTTGATATGTCAAATATCGTGCTTGCAACTCTACAGAAGACACAGAAGGTCCCTGTCATGGATTCCATTATGTTCCCCCAAAAATATGTGCATCAACTTGGTTAGGCTGTGATTCCCAGTGTTCTGTGGTTGTTCTCCATTTTGTGTTTGGCTTAGGGTGGGATTGTAACACCGTTATCGGGTAACATCCCTGATCCTGTGTAAAGGGAGTTTCCCTGGGGTGTGGCCCGTACTACCTTTTATCTCTCAAGAAATAAAAGGAAAGAAGCTAGCAGAGAGGGGGGACTTCATACCACCAAGAAAGTAGCACCCGGAGCAGAGCACGTCCTTGGTGCCCAGGGTTCCTGTGCAGAGAAACTCCTAGTCAAGGAGAACATTGATGAGAAGGACCTTCCTCCAGAGCCAACAGAGAGAAAAAGCCTTCCCCTGGAGCTGATGCCCTGAATTTGGACTTGTAGCCTACTAGACTATGAGAAAATAAATTTCTCTTTGTTAAAGCCATCCACTTGTGGTATTTCTGTTATAGCAGCACTAGATGACTAAGACAGCCCCAAAGAGTTTGAGTAAATCAACACATACGTTGTACCAGGAAGAAAATGGTACAAGGAATCAGAAGAGCCTTTAGTTCTCAGATAAAAGGTTCAGGCTCAGTTCACCCCCAGGGCCTTCAGGTTCTGGCCTCTATATGTCTTCTCTGCCTCATTTACCATCATTCTTCAACAACACCCCAAAGCTCCAGCCAATATGTCTGCATTATACTCTTCATGCCCCAGCATCTTTACATATGGTATGCTTTCAGCCCAGATCACCCTTTCCAGAACTTTCCTTGACTCTTCACTTTTGCAGCTGAAACCCAACATCTCCCAGGGATGTCCTCTTTGACCTATCAGCCTAAATGTCTATTTCATTTCTATCTATTTTTAATTAGGTTAAACCATATGAAATTGCCATTTTTTAGGCTAAAAGTAGTTGAATACTGTCAATCTCATTTGGTTTGATCAGATCCCCTGGCACCCTATGCTGGACTCTGTACTGTAGAGATAATGAAGGATAATGGCCTAACCAACCATGCAGTCTCTGGAGTATGACTGCCTTGATTTCAACTCACCTACATGCACTGTGACCTTGGGGGAGTTACTTAATCACCCTGTGCCTCAGTTTCCTCATTTGTAAAATGAAGATGATATTACCTATCTCGTAACATTCATGGGAGGATTAAAAGAAATAGCATACATAAGTCAGTTAACAGAATGTGGGCATATAATTAATGATAAATACGTGTTCATTGTTCTGACAGATAGGGTCTCTTCCTCAATTCTGGATCCCCAATTCTCAGGGAAGGACTGTGATTGGATTAGGGACTCATCCATGGACCATCTGGAAGCAGCGCTCCCCAGGAGTGGGGTAACATTTTTCTAGCATGATCGTTTCTAGGATAACCCCCTAGACAGAGTAGAGTATGGAGCTGGGAGAGAGTATATGGTACAAGAGCAACGGGTTTAGTGCTGTTACTGCAGCAAAAATTGACTGATACACCTGCCATGCAGGAGCTAACTATACAGCCAAAGAGGCAACATTTACCAATTAGAAATTGCTAATCTCAGGCCTGGCTATAAGTGTGCTGGGTATTCAGCTTTGGCTGTGGACTGGAGCAATATGACAGGGAGACAGAGGGAGAGAGGCAGACTAACAGCCGTGTATGTATAATCTACGTCCCGTGCTCGTGTGTTATATGTTGTGTTGTTCTTAGCTGCCATAGGGTTGGCCCCCAACTCATGGCAACCCCATGCACAATGGGATTGGACCCTCGTGATCCACTGGGTTGCTTTTTTAGGTTCCCGTTTGACAATTTCTATACAAATTGTTCAGTGACATTAGTTACATTTTCCACAATGTGTCAACATTTTCTTTAATTGCACTCTGGTTGTTTCGTTTCCAGTACTCTAGTTTCCCTGTGCCTTAACTTCTCATTTTTGCTTTAGAGTAATTGTTGACCTTTTGGTCTCATACAGATGGTTTTTTAATGGAGCACTGTACTCACAGGTAATAGCCTTTATTTTGTGTGCCAATCTGTTATTGCATTAAAAGGTGACCTCAGGTGATAGTTTCAGTTCAAGGTTTAAAGAGTATCTCAGGGCAATAGTTTCAGCGGGTCTGCTAGTCTCAACTAGTCCAGCAAGTCTGGATTTTTTAAGAATTTGAGTTCTGCGTTTTTCTCCCATTCTGTCAGGATCCATATATTGTAGCCCTGATCAGAATGGTCAGTAGTAGTAGCCAGGCCCCATCTAATTCTTCTGGTCTCAGGGTAGATGAGGTCATGGCTTATGTAGGCTATTAGCCCGGTAGACTATATTCTTCTCAGAGACTTTGGTTTCCTGCTTTATATACATACATCTTATTAAACTTTTGCCCTCATTTTGCTGACATGGAAACCAAGGCTCAGAGAGGTAAGATGACTTCCTAAGAGTTACAGCTGTAATAAGGGGTGAAATCAAATTTTAGAAGCTATGCAGTTTCTCCATTACCACTCGGAATCAAGCACACGTGTGACTGGTTTCTCTCCTCCCTGGCTGGTATCCTTTCCAACTTAGAAAAAGTTCTCTGAATAAAATTAGGCAGCAAATGTCTGGTTTCCTTCCAATTTCTGTAAAGCCTTTGGTTCCACTCCGGCCTCAAGGGTGCTTGCCAACATCTATGAGTCAGTCAGACCATCTCTTAAAACATAAAAAAAATTCCACCAGCCTGGCCCTAAATGATTCATGGTATCCAACATGCATATTTGTAGCCTGTAACCAAGAAGAAAATCCACTTGAGGATCTTTTGTTCACACCCCACACATGTGCGCACCTGTGTCACCACTTACAGGAACCAAAGACCCTGCCACTTACTCATCCACACGTGTCTGTGATGGGGTTTGAACTCTCAGTGAACCATCATCATCCCGCAGAGCCAAATTCTAAGGGCCCATATGTGGAAGTGGAAATCTGAAAAGAAAATTCTGCTCTTGGTCCCCACTAAATACACCACCAGTCACTTTTTCAGTGAGTTACATCTGTGCTTGGGGCACTGGCCACTCCCTTCCCTTGGGGATAGTGGAGGGGAAGAACTGGCATTACAGCTGAACAGATCTAGGTTTGGGGGCCTGCTCTTGCCTGCGAACTTGGACACGCCTCTTCGTCTCTTTGAGACGCAATGTCTTCTCTTTGAAATGGAGCTGTTCATAATCTTCAAGGGGTCCTGGACAGAGCGGGAGAAAAAACACAACGAAAATCAAATACGCAAAAAAGACCAGACTCACTGGTCTGACAGAGACTGGAGGAACGCCCGAGACTATGGCCCTAAGATACCCTTCTGAACGGAAACTGAAGCCATTCCTGGAGACCGCCTTTCAGCCAAATCACAAGATAGGCACGTAAAATAAATAATAACAGCTGAGAGGAACATGCTTCTTAGAACAATCAATTATATGAGATCAAAAGAGCAACATTTGCCCAAAAGCCAAGATAAGAAGGTAGGAGGGGATAGAAAATCAGGACAAAAGGAATTGGGGAAAGCGCTGACACATTGCGGGGAGTGAAATCAATGTCTTGGAACGCCTTATGTACAAACTATCGAATGGGAAGCTAACTTGCTCTGTAAACTTTCACATAATGCACAATAAAAAATTCAAAAATAATAATCTAGAAGGCTGCAAATCTATGGTTTGCATTCAACTACTGACTGAAAGGTTGGTGGCTCCAATCCACTCAAGAGGCACTGCAGAAGAAAGACCTGGTGATCTGCTTCCATAAAGATTAAAGCCAAGAAAACCCTATGGGGCACTTCTACTCTGTCACACATGGGGTTGCCGTGAGTCAGAATTGACTCAACAGCAACAAGTTTGTTTTTGTTTTTGGTATTAATAATCTGCTTTATGGGACTATTTGTCATGAGAGTAGTTTGGACTGGGTTTAAGGAAACCAACAAAGGATAGTGAATGCCCCTGGGGTAGTGATAGAAGGCAGTTGATACCACTCCTGAGCCTGAAGGGGCAAGAGAGAGAGGTGGTTACTGGCACCTGAGACGCCAACTATATGGAAAAGGCTTCAAGACAGGAGCTATGATGTTCAGCAGAGAGATGTAGCCAGCCCACCCATGGGACTTGGCAGGGAGGGAGCCAGGGGACAAAATACCTGACCACACCCTACTCTCTCCCTCTGACTTCTCTGGTGCCTTCCATTGGTTGAATCTGCCAGAAGCTGGAGGGCAAGAGGACTCACGTAAGCCTATACAGGTCAGCATCCCAATACCCAGAGCAGGATGGAGAGTGGAGCTGGAAGGGCTAAGAGAAGACACCCAGCCCCAGTACCAAACAAAGGTATCCATGTAGAGTGCTTGCACCTGACACGTGCTTAATAGTGACCTTGATTACTTAATCAAGGCGTGCAGAATAAGAGATCTACCACTTTGTGATTCTTTTCCCCTTCAATTGTAATATCCAATTTTATAAACAATTTGAAGGAATATGGCTTCCATTCTCAGTGTTATTTGCTTTGTTCCCTGACAGCCCTTCCCTCCCCTCCCCGCCAATGACATCTGGAACTTTGTGTCTTTCTTCCAACAGTGATTTACTCAGCCCGTTCTATGTGCCCAGCATGGGAAAAGGCACTGAGAACATGGCAGTGGACAACCCTGGTGCCTGATGTCACAGTGGATGGAGGATAGAGGCACATAAGTCATCAGTTATGAAACAGCATGTGAGATGGAGGAAGGACAGGTGGCTGCGGGGGATCGAGGATGCACCTCCATGGCACAGGTGGGGCTCCAGCCTGATACTATGGCTACTAAACATCTGAAAATGAATGCTGAGGGATTAAACCAGTTAATCCAGTTGTTGCTGAGTCGACTCCAACTCATGTGACCCATCTGTGTCAGACTAAAACTGCTCCACAGGGTTTTCAATGGCTGGTTTTTCAGAAGTAGGGTGCCAGGTCTTCCAAGGAGCCTCTGGGTGGACTCAAACCTCCAACTTTTCAGATAGCAACTGAACGCATTTATCGTTTGAACCAACAAGGGGCTCAGGGGTTAGCAGAGATGAAAAGCTCTTTTCCAAAGGAAGAAACATAAACCAAGTCAAACTCATTGACCAAGTTGATTCCAACGCATAGCGATCCTATAGGACCGAGTAGAACTGCCCCACAGGGTTTCCTAGGGAAGAAGACTGCCACATCTTTCTCCCATGGAGTGGGCTGGTGGGTTCGAACTGCTGACCTTCCAGTAAGCCGTAGAGTGCTTTAGCCACTGTGCTATCAGAACTCCAAAAGGAAGAGTAGCCTTTAAATTCAAAGGTTTGAGGACAGAAAGGCACTCGTTCAGCCCCAACTTTGGTGTCTTTCCAACTCTTCGGTGTTTTTCCAACTTTGTGGTGGGGCATGTGTTTAAATGAATAAGATTAGGGTCATTTTTAATTGCTTGTAGAAAAAATGGCTCTTGTTTAGTTGCTGAGCACATTCTTTCCTGACTAATTAGCTTGACAAATCTGAACAGAGTCATTTCTGACCCTCCCTAGGCAATTAAACAGAAGTGTTTTATCCTGTCTACAACCCATCCACCGCCTTCCAGTTTCTGCTGCCAAGGAGCGGTGCATAGAAGGATGGCCACACAAACAGCTCCTTTTCTAGCAAAGGGATCACTGTGGTGTCAGAAGGGCCCGTTGTGATGGGTCCCTTGCACCATTCTCAGCCTTTTATCACTGTCCACCTACGATAGAAAGCTTCCACAGCAGCTTGGATGGGGGCCTGGACATAGTTTTCTCCAGAAGGCCCCAGCATGGTGCGGCAGAAACAGCACAGCTCAAAACAGCAAGACCCAGAGCCCCCTGCCCCCTGTCATCTGGAAGGTGTGTTGTTGTTAGCTGCAGTCAAGTTGGCCCCCCACTCATGGGGACCCCACACACAGTGGGATTGGATTGTTATGATCCTTAGGGTTTCATTGACTGCTTTTCAGAAGTAGGTTGCCATAATCTACATCCTACCAGGAAGTCTTGCAGCTTCTAGAAGCTGGAAAAAGCAAGGAACAGGGTTCTTCCAGAAGAAGACCCTGCTGACACCTGGAGTTTTAGCCTAGTGAAATTAATTGAGGACTCCTGACCTCCCAAACTGACAGATAACACATTTGTGTTGTTTTAAGCCACTAAGTTTGTGGTTATTTGTTACCGCAGCAATAGAAAACGAATAGAGGGCATTCCCTACGGAAACATCAGTGTATCCTTGGTGCTTCAGAATCACCTAGGCAGCTTGCTAAATGCATATACCCATGCCCCACCCCAGACATTCAGATTCACTTGGCCTCAGCCCAGATAGTTAATCTGCATTTTAACACCCCGCTCCCCAACTGCCAGGTGATTTTGAGTCCAGAGGACTGATGACACACCTTGAGAAATACTCAAGCCAGGAGAGGAAGACTGCTAACATGATCGGGGAGGTGGGTGCGGGGTGGGGGGCGGGGGGGGGATTTAGTTTTATAGAAGCCAGGGAAAGTTTGGGAATATGCTTGGAAGAAGCACTAAACCATAAGTAAGCTGTTTATTTCTACAACCCTAGACATTAGAACTGGAATGGACTTGGAAGGGACGATCTAGCTCAATGCCTGCATTTTACAGATGTGGGAACTGAAACAACCATTGTCCAAGATTCTCAGGCAGAACTATGGGGTCCAAGCGTGGACCAGGACCTAGCACTGCAGGAGTCATTCACGGATGTGCAGGATTTTTCTTTTTGACCAAGGCAACAGGGAAAGCCTGGTTCTCCCTAGGATAGGACAACATTAATTTGAAAGTCTGTGTGTGTGTTTTCTTTGGTTTCCAGAAAGCTTAAAGGGAAATTAAAAAACCAGTATTCATCCTCATCCGTAATTTTATGGGCTATACATTTACATGGCACCCTGGTGGCACAGTGGTTAAGAGCTATGGCTGCTAACCAAAAGGTTGGCAGTTGGAATCCACCAGCCGCTCCTTGGAAACCCTATAGGGCAGTTCTACAGTTCTTATCTTCCTACTTTATGTCTACTATTTATCCATCCATCCATCTATTCATCCATTATCTATCCATATATCTCCCTGGCTTTTTAAAGAGTTTTCTATTTATTTAATTTTGTGAATTTTTATAGGTTATCTTGGGTTCCTAGTAGAACGAAGAGAAGACATATATATATTTTAAATTCTTGGAACAGTTTCTCCAAAAATGGGATACAAGACATAAAAATCAACGATGAACTTAATGTAACTGTATAGGGTCCTCCCTGAGCTGCTACTGCAGTAGGAGCCAGGTTAGGTAGGGTCCCTACACCTAAGCTACGACTTAAACCCTGGTAGGCCAGAACCCTAGACTGGGGCATTATTCTCAGAAATTCCTGCAAGCGTTTACATTTCCGTGGAAAAAATAAAAAAACTTTGGAATATGTGTGTGCATGTGTATGTGTCTGTGTGTGAGTGTGTACGTGGGTGCTTGTGTGTGTACGTGGGTGCTTGTGTGTGTGCGCGTTTTGGAGAGCTAAAAGAATAATGAGAATGCTCAGGGGAAGGATTAAATCCACTTGTCTCTATATGGCAAAAGCTTTCAAGGGTCCAACCAGGAGAGTTACCTAAACATTACTCTCCAGTTCCCAAGAAGAAGTGCCACAACTGTCAGCACTGAGAGGTGAACTTTGGTGACAGCCCCTAAGATCAGAAAACACAAGGAACAAGGAATGCCTCTAAGTGACTCAGGATCTCTTTAATGTATTTTAAAATACACACAGACAGTAGATTCTGTCAAGGTCCTGATATGTTCCCTCTGGCAGGTTCCCTTTTTAGTTAAAGAAAAGACCAGATAGAGGAGGGACAGGAAGAATTTCAGATGAAAACGCTGAGACATCTCCCCCAAAAGAGGGTCCATGATCAGAATATGCAGGTCCCCAGAAAATAAGATGGGGAGAAAACCAACAAAATCTAGTCTTTTAAATGCAGATTCTAGTCTGCACTGGGAAATCCTTCTCCCTCTCTCTCTCTCTTGTTTTTTTTTTTTTTTTTTTTTTGAAGAAGAAGAAAAGGAGGGCAAGAGAGAAGGAGGGAAGCTGTGAGTTTGGGACAAAGAGGCTTTTTAATGACTTGGATTTGTAGCCAGTCTGGGATCCCTCTCATCAATCTCACCTCCTTCCACCCCCTTTTTTTACTTTATGGTGCAAGCACATCACAGTTCCCTGAACCTGTGCTGTTATTTCAAGCGTCTGTGGAATTACTTATAGAGCCCTCGTGGTGCACTGGTTACGTGCTCTGCTGCTATCCAAAAGGGCGGAGGTTTGAACCCACCTGTGGCTCTATGGGAGAAAAGAAAAATAAATTTCTGTTTGTTAAAGCCGCCCACTTGTGGAATTTATGTTATAGCAGCACTAGATAACAAGATAACATGTAATGAATATCCTAAAAAATTACAATGGTAGTTAGAGAGAATGTTTTTGTTTATTTTTGACTATGGTGTTATTCAGAACAGGATAGGCTTTCCTGTGGTAAAACAAAGCCCTAAATTTCAATGGACCGACACATAAAAGCTCATTTCTTATTCACTTGAAGTCCATTGCAGGTCAGGTGGCTCACTGGGATAGTCCTTTCTAAGTTCATTCAGGGATCCAGTCTGTGGCCATCTCAATAGGTGCATTCCAGAGTTGTCACCACAGCAGAAGGCAAAGTTGCAGAGTAGGACAGAGTATTTTACTGCCTCTGTAACACACATTACTCTACTCTTAGTCCATTGATCAGCATTAGACACTGCCTAAGTGCAGGTGGCTGGAAGTGTAGTCTTTTATGCTTCCAGGAGGAAGGTAAGGGAAAACTATAGATGAACACCAATAATCTCAAACACAGCAGTGTTGCCTAAATGATGCCCATAAAAGAAAAGTGTTTTGAATTTTAATAGCATTTATAAAAAGTTATAGGGTGTAGCAGGAGCTCGTGATGGCCAGGCCACATCCCTTCAGTGCTTCTGATTTCAGCACTGCGGTGGTGGACAGTTCCATGCCCCATTGTCAGGATTCAGTGTGTGTCCAGTCGTCATTCCACTCTGCTTTTAACAATGCTGTGAAAGGTTTATCTGTTGCTCAACTCAGAAGCACATGTAGGTCAGTGTCTTTTAGGGCAACTCTCAACCAATAAAGGATGGGAGTCAGTGGATAAATGCCTCAGCCTTTCTATTCTCCAGTGGGACAATTCCTCAGAGGATTCCCAGCAAGCCTGAGCTTCAGTTGTCCACAGCAGTAACTAGTCCATCAACACACTATTGGTGTTCTTCCTACGCTGCTTCGTTTTTCCCATTCCCTTATGTCTGTTCCCAGAAATTTTTCATCAAAACTAGCTGTACCCAAGTCCTTGTCTCTGGGTCTTTTTTGGAGGGAAACAAAACTAAAATACATTGTAAAATACATTTTCAAAATATTGGGTTAAGTGCAATTAAACATGTTTTCCTTGTTGCAGGACTTTCAGAGACTTTAATACGCTAACATCCATTATGACTTTCCAAGAGGGAATACAGAAATTAAAGCTTCCCAGACTTGGATTGTAAACTTTTGCCCTCAAGGCATCTTGCAGAATTAGCACTCCATAAAGCTTATGTTATGGATGCCTGATCTAAGGTTTTTATAACGTTTCTTATTTTGGCAGAAAGAAAAATATCACAATTTGAAAAATGTATGAAGAACACTGGGCCAAGGTGGTCCAGTGGTGGATCCTAAGACAGGACATTAAGTGGCCAGACATTCCCTAGGAAACATCAGGCAATTCCCACTGGAGGTTGGCACCGTGTGCTCTTTAGTTGAAAAGAGCAATTTCCCTCCCCCCTTAATTATCGTGCCGGATAGTGAAATTAAACCCAGCAGGTAGGCAGCTCCTATCCAGGTTTTTGGAGTTATGGCCTGCTCTGGTTAGTTGTGTCAGCCTGTAGAGGCTGATTAGCATAATTAATCTTACCCTTTGATTACACGGAGGAGGAAGGTGTTCGGAATGCACAGGTGGGGTGTGTCAAATGAGCGACTGTGTCTGTCTCCCAGTGACAAAGCATGGGCTGGAGAAGGTTTAAGAACCAGAGCCACTGCCATGTGGGTGAGCATGGAACTGGGCGTTGTGGGAGAGGGGAGGAGAGGAGACGAGAGGCAATTTTTGCACAGGTTAAGGTTGGATGATGAATACAGAAGACTGAAGGAGAACTGACACCTTTGGATTGTGGTGTTGGAGAAGCATATTGAATATACCATTGACTGCCAAAAGAATGAACAAATCTTTCTTGGAAGAAGTACAACCAGAATGCTCCTTAGAAGCAAGGACAGTGAGGCTGTGGCTCACATACTTTGAACATGTTGTCAAGAGGGATCAGACCCTGGAGAAGGACATCATGCAGTACAGGGTCAGCAGAAGAGAGGAAAACTCTCAATGAGATGGATTGAGACAGTGGCTACAACAACTGGCTTAAGCATAACAACACTTGTAAGGATGGCGCAGGACCAGGCAGTGTTGTGTTCTGTTGTACACAGGGTTGTTATGAGTCGGAGCTGACTTGATGGCATGTAACAACACCAAAGCTGGGTTATTCACAAAAAGCCACTGCTGTTGAGTCAATTCTGACTCATAGTGACCCTATAGGACGGAGAAGAAATGCCCCATGGGGTTTCTGAGGCTGTAATCTTTGTGGAAACAGACTGCCACATCTTTCTGCCTCTGTGCAGCTGGTGGGTTTGAACTGCTGATCTTTCTGTTAGCAGCAGGTGCTTAACCACTGCACTTCCAGGGCTCCCCAGGTTAAGCCCACATAAATTTATATAGTTGCAGAGTTTCAGGTCTTCTCTTGCAAGGAGCTTCTTGGGTGCTGGCTCTTCTATTTTTCTTAGAGTTTGTTCTCTCTTCACGTGGTGCAAGGATGGGCCTTCTACTGGTTCCGGGTAGAGCAGGATATTTAGGACAATGTGGGAAAAGCAAATAAAAGGGAAAAAGAGAATGGGAATCTGAGAAAGAAACAAAAGTAATGTATTAGAAGATGACAAACCTGGATGGATAGTTAGGTAGATGGAAGGATAAGTAGATGGAAAGATGGATAGATTGATACATGGGCACCAAACATGTACCAGGCTCTGTGCTATTTACTTTTCATATAATATCTCATTTAATCAACACAACAACCCACTACACTCAGTGGGTCTCAAGGGTGCATAAGAATCACATCAATGCAGATTGAGGAGTCACAGCTCAAGAGATTACAATTCTACAAACTTCTGCATTATTAACAAGTCGCCTGGTGGTTTCCATTTGGTTGGTCCTAGGACCTCTCTTTAAGAAACACTCTACTAAATGAATGAATGAATGATGCATTTGAGACAGTTATTCTAAATACAGGTAGAGCAGGATATTTAGGACAAGATGGAAAAAACCGACTTACGACACAGTTCCGGTCCCAGAGCATCATAAGTCAGTTCTGAAGTAAGTCAAATATTTCATGATTATTATTATTAATTTTTTTATTATTGCCTCTTATTATCAGTATCTTTATCAATCCAATCTTAATTTGCCTTTGGGGGTCGGAGTCATAGCAGCTGTCTGTCACATATGCTTCAACTGTCATATGTTGTCAGAGATGAGCACTGCCCAACTTTCTATCCGTTATGACTCCCAACACTGACAGCAGCTTCATTGTAGACCAGGCCATAGCCTGCCATACAGCAGTGTTTTGAACAATAAATCATAAAATTAAACATCTGCAGTGAACATCTGAGAAGGATAACATCAGCAAATTACGTGCTGCAGCATTGTATGTAGTATATATTACTAATGATAGGATGTACCAAAAACTAAAACAAAAACAAAATGGACAGTCATGAGTTGGTTTGTTGTAAATCCAATACGTGGTAAGTTAGGGATTACCTGTAATTATTTTAGGGTAGAAACTGAGGAACATAACAGGTGAGTGGCTTGTTCAAGCTCTCACAGGTAGTAACTGAGAGTATATAGGACATATATTTGCCCTTCCTATTGTAGGAAACTTTCAGAGAAAGAAAGAGGCCCCCAATGTTCTGCAGCCCATTTTCTTAGAGTAGGATATAGAGTTTCTTAGAGTTCGGGGAGGATGTCCTCAATTTGAATAACTGCTTCCTTCATTCATTTAACCAATATATGTTATGCACATGCTTCCTACCTTTATGGAGGTTAGAGTTTAGAATGAAAAACCGGTTGACGTTCAGTTGACTTCAGCTGATGGTGACTCCATGTGTGTCAGAGTAGAACTGTGCTCCATTGGGTTTTCAATAGCTTGTGGTTTGGAAGTAGATCACCAGGTCTCTCTTCCAAAGCATCTCCAACCTCCAACCTTTCAATTAGCAGCCAAGTGTGTTGACCACTCAGGGATTCCACGGTCTAGAACAGACAGATATTAATGGGAATAATCTCACAAGTATAACCTTCTTTTGAGTGAAAAGTTCATGGTATTAAGAAAAGATGTAACAGGGGAGCCTGACCCAGCCTTGAAATCCAAAAAAAAAAAAAAAAAAGGCTTCCTATTTGAGCTAGTGTCCAAGGGATAAGTATGGGTTAACCAAGTAAATGTGGCGGGAAGAAGAGCCTATTAGGCAGTGGGAACGGTATGTGCAAAATGCTGTGGAGAGAGGGAGCATAGGGCTTGAGAAATGGAAAGAATGTGAATTAGGCTGCAGTATCTTATTTTGGACATGTCGTAAGTAAAAAACAATCACTAGAAAAGGACATTCTGTTTGGTAAAGTTTGGCAAGAACAGTCTAGGGAAACCCTCAATGAGATCCATTGACACAAAAGCCACAAAAATGGACTCAAACAAACCAATGATCATGAAGATGGTGCAAGACCAGGCAACATTTCCTTCTGTTAAGTATAAGGTTGCCATGAGTTGGATCCTACTCCATAGCAACTAACAACAACAACAAGTATTTGTTGAATGGATGGAGAAAAATATACTTGGTTGTCAGCCACGAGCTTTCTCTGGAGTGGAGCTATTTTGTTTTTCCTTTAAAAGCCCTCCTGAAATACAAGAACATCTTCTAAAAAATGAGATCTTGCTATATATATTCCAATACTAGGTAAGAAGGGGAATAAAACTACATCCATTTAAAACCTGACAGAGGAACAGAGAGAATAAAACCCTCTCCGTCTAATGGACGCACTGAAACGGGTGCTATTAGTTGACACTAAGCTTCTCAGCTCTCTCGAAAGGAGAGAAAATACCCTAAAGAACAGCAATGTGTGGAACAAGTGAATTTCAAGAGCATGCACACATGAAAGTCTGCCCTCTTGAATTGCTTTCACTTTTCCATCATGGGATTCTTCTGGTGGTGATAAACGGACCTGGTGCTGGGTGAACAGGCACAAAAGCAAGAAACATGGCTGGTGCCCCAAGATTCCATGTGCATGCAGAAAGAGGAATGAAATGAGAAAAGGCCAACTTCTTGCTAATCTTGGCTCCATCTAGCAGGGTCGACTACTGGAAAGCATCAGCAGAAGTCCTTTCTCCAAATCAAGGGTTGGCAGACTCTTCCAGTAAAGAACCAGATAAAAAATTGTTCGGGCTTTGTGAGCTGTATGGTCTCTGTTGTTGTTGGGTGACATCCAGTTGATTCTGACTCATAGCGACCCCATGTGACAAAGTAGAACTGCCCCATACCGTTTCCTGGGCTGTAACCTTTATGGGAACAGATTGCTAGTTCTTTCTTCTGAAGAGCCTCTGGGTGGATTTGAACCACCAATCTTTTGGTTAGCAACTGAGTGCTTGACTGTTTGCACCAGCAGGGCTCCTTGTTGACTCCAGGGCTAGTCAACTCTATGGTTGTAGCACAGAAGCAGTCACAGATAATTTGTAAATGAAGGGCTATACCTGTGTTAAAATAAAACTATTTATAAAAACAGGCACTGGGTCAGATTTGACCCATGAGCTGTAGTTTCCCGACCTCTGCTCTAAACCATCTCCGTGGCTTCTTCTTTCCTAGAGGCAGAGGAAAGAGAAAGGCCTGTGGAGACAACTGTCATGGGCTTGAACCCTGGCTCTCTCTTTCCAGCTGGATGGCCTTGAGGTAAATGACTCAATCTTCCTGAGTCTCTGTGGTGGGTGGATGTTGTTTTTGCTGACTGCTATCCCCTTTGCCTTCTTAGCATAACAAGACGACAGGTTTGCTTTGGGTGTCTACCTCTCTCCTGCTCCCGTTCCAGGTAGTTCTGGTGAAGGGGACTCTTTTCCTGGATCCAGCTGTGGATCATGTGAGCTGGGCCATGCCAAGCAGCACACACCATCCTCCTGGCTTCAGTCACAGCTCAAGATGGGCCCATGGCAAAGTCCATGAGGAGTAAAGGAAGGCCCTAGCATCCTGCCTGGCATATAGTGAGCACCCAATTTCAGCCACCATTATTATTTTATCATTATTATTAGTACTAATTATCAGTACTAGTTACTGTAAAATTTTTCCTGTTGCTCTAATCTGGGGAAACGGATCAGTGAGTTTTGGAAAGAAAAGCAAAAGAAAATAGAAATGAAGTCCCAAGAAGAAGACTTTGGCTTTAGACAAGGAAGCCTGGTTCAGACTTGGGTTAACAAGTTGGAATATATGTGTAAAGTATCTGAGCACTTAGGCTGAAATGGAGAGACCAAAGTGGGGAAAATGCTGGGGTGATGGTGACTGCCTGTGCTGGGGGGCAGGGTTTTGAGTTTTGGACTTGCTTTGGATACAATGTAGTAGCCACCTGTGGAAAAAAAAAAAAAAAAACACAGTGGGAGAAACCAATGCAGGGATGGTGTAATCTACCAAGTGCAATTCTTCAACTTTGGCTCCTCAAACAGGTCAGTTATTATTCATAGCTACTGTTTATTAAAAGGCAGCTGGGTGGTGCCTGCCAATGGTCAAGTGCTTGACTACTAGTCAAAAGGTAGGCAGTTTGAACCCACCCAGGGCACATCAGAAGGACAGGCTTGGTGATCTGTTTCTAAAAGGTCACAGCCTTGAAAACCCCATGGAGCAGTTCTACTCTGCACACATGGGGTCGCCATGAAGTCAGAATCTGTTCAATGGCTACTGACAATAACAACTCTTTATTAAACATTTGCTAAGTGTCACCCCAAGTCAATTCTGACTCATAGTGCTCTGATGGAGAGAGACGTGGAAGTTTGCTTCAGTAAAGATTACAGCCTTGGAAGCCCTATGGGGCAGGTGCCTGCCCTATAGGGTCTCTATGAGTCAGAATTGACTGGATGGCAATGGAATTGGTTGGTTTTTGGTAAGTGCCAGGCATTATTCTTAGCCAGAAAGAGTCCTCTAATCCTCACAATTACTTTCTAAAGAAAGCAGTAGAGCTAAAAGAACTATGTTCATTTTAAAAATAAGGTAACCGAGGCACTTGCTATGTAATTCTCACAACACACAGATAGCGGGGTGAGAAGAAGGAAATACCTGCTGAGTATAGAAGTCTGGACATTTCTTTCTATTAATTAGCATTCCCTTAGGATATAAGGTAGCCAGGAAAAACAGAACAACTCTGCCAACTAAATGGTGAAGTAATTAGGTGAAAGTCAATATTAACAAGCTTCAGCAATTCCAGGGAGCCACAGGCAAGGATTCTGAAGCCTCTGCCACTTGGCAAGTTTGTAGACTCGTGGCCAAGACGGAAAGGATGTCACACATGAATTGATTCTTTACCAGTTGATTGTTGTTGTTAGGTGCTGTCGAGTCATTCCGACTCATAACGACCCCATGCACAACAGAATGAGACACTGCCCAGTTCTGTGCCATCCTCACAATTGCTACGTTTGAGCTCATTGTTGCAACCACCGTGTCAATCCATCTCATTGAGGGTCCTCCTCTTTTTCTTTAACCTTCTACTTTATCAGCTGATTAGATGCTCTATAATTTCTAAGCAGCCAATAATCCTGTCCCAGCTAGAAACACGAGGATGTTCTAACAGTAACTGATTAAAGAGAGAATCTGCTGAGATGGCTCTTTCTTTCTTCCAGGAATCCAGGACCCCATTACATGCGTACCATTTGCAAAAGCTGGGTGTTTTGTTTGTTTGTTTTGTTTTTACTTTTCTCAAGCTTGGCTATCCAAAGTACCAAGCCAAGAACAGAATGGTCACTCTCAACTTGGATGACATTAAATTCCCTCATTTCTACAACTGGAGAAGATAATAAAGCTCAAAGGCAACTCATCACAGTAGACAGAGCCCTCCAGCCGCACAAGCCCAAGAATCTTCTTAGATTCTTCCCTCTGTCCCATGGCTTTTAAACAGCCTGTCCCAAGGACAGGAGTCCCTGGATGGTGCATACAGGTAAGCACTCAACTACTAACTGAAAGGTAGGCAGTTTGAACCCACCCAGAAGTGCCTGAGAAGAAAGTCCTGGCAATCTACTTCCAAAAACTCAGCCATTGAAAACCCTGTAGAGCACATTTCTACTCTGACACACATGGGGTCACCATGAGTCAGAATCTAACTCAATGGCAACTGTTTTTTTCTCTTTTTTTGATTGTTGTTTGGTTGGTTGGCTAAGGAACTAGGACCAGGTGTTATTAATCTCTAAATTACCTGTGTCAACCCATGCCAAGACACATAGTCGGTGCTCAATAACTGTTGGATAAATGAATAAATTAATAGGTCTGAAACAAAATAAAAACCATAAAAAACCAAACCCATTGCCATTGAGTCGATTCCTACTCATAGCAGCCCTATAGGACAGAGTAGAACTGCCCCATAGGGTTTCCAAGGAGCGGCTGGTGGATTCGAACTGCCGACCCTTTGGTTAGCTGCAGAGTTCTAAAGCACTGTGCCACCAGAGCTCTGAAACACAATAGATACTCAACAATTCTTGGTTGAATGAGTGACTACTTTGTCAGCAAAGTAAATCTATAGCTCTTTAGAGAGTCTCTGAACCTTAAAGGCCAATTGGCCACCAGGAGATTGCCCCTGCATGTGCCCAAGTTAAAGCTGCCTCGTTGCTCTGTTGTCTATTGAATAAATGACATGTAGATAAAATGGTTTACTGACTGAGGCAGCAAAAGGCACAAGTGAAAAGGCAAAGGTGACTTTAGAAGAGCAACGAAGGTTAGGGGTGGATGTGCTCATGACATACTGAGGAGCCGGTTGGGAAAGGGTGACGGGTCTGGACAGGCCGGATTAAGGCACGTGAGGGCCCTAAACACTGATAATCTATGGTGTACCTCCTCTGCCTACTCACACATTCGAATGGGATATGTGAGTTTTACACACTCACACACATATACATACATACACATGTTTATATACATATGTGTATATATATATATACCTAATTTATTAGCATATACAGAGTAATATCAAGCACTGTGTCCCACGCAACAGACAATAAAAAACAAAACTCACTTGATACACAAATTAAAACTTTTCCTGTTAGATAAATATTAATATTTCCAGTATTTTTTGGATGTTTGTTATGTTAGTATTACATTATGACCCATGTTAGAATTATATTAAATGTATGCTAGACTGCATCTGCACGTATGCCAAACATACTTTAAAGTTAAATTTATAAATATTGTTTATAGAACTTAGGACATAACTCTGTAGGTCAATGCTGTACAGCTGAGAAGTAACTTAACTGAATTCATTGTAACAGTCAACTTATTTGAGTTCCCTCACTTTTGTGCATCATCTGGGAGTGGAGCTCCCATTGGTTGTTTACCAGGATGTACACAAGAGCATACCCTCGGGTTTGTATGACAAAGAGCATTGCTGACCCTCCTGGCTAGAGTTGCTAGATCAGCAGACGTGGATGTACCAGGCTGTTCTCTCAAAATGGATCAGAGAGCTCTTACGTATTAATATAATCTGTCTTTGCCAGTGACGGGCTCATGTTGGATGCAGTTGGGTACTGAGTGAACGTAGCAAGAATAAGACTTGACAGCCCACCACCACCTCTTGTTTATTAGAAAGAAAGAGTATACTCCCAAGATAAGGAGTTTCAGTTACACAAGAGGGGACTGTAGGAGACAGATGTCAATGAAGGTGTTGAAGTGCTAGGGGTCTCATAGTTTAAACAACCTCACACATGGGTGCCCTCATGACCTCGTATGAACTTTATTTCAGCCGGCATATCCTCACTCACTGGAGCTAATATCAATTTCATTTAGTGCCCTGCCAGTTTCCTTCCACTGCAGTGGTCGCTTTTCTTGGTGTTCTGTCTGCTTGGCACATATGGGTCTTGTTTGAACAACTGGTGCCACTGCTTTGTTGATGCCCTAAGCACCTTGTTTATTGGGCAATTTGTCCTGATTCTAGAAGGCAAGTCTAGTTCCTCTGAGGGTGGAAGGAGAATTACCTCAAGTCCTAACCAATCATGTTTTTCTGCATCATTGCAAATCCAGGCTAGTTGTAATTAACCTAGGACAAGCCACTCCAGAGAGGAGGAAAGTATTTTACGCCCCCATTATTTGCCTTCGGCTGCTGCAACGTTAGACCCATGAGTCTTCATGAACTTCCTTGTTCTAAGAAAACTTCCTGAGGAGCTCTTCCACATTCTTTTAAACATCCAACAAGTCTACTGGAGCCTCCTCTGTGACTGTGCTTGGCCCTAAACGTACAAGCTACTGGAAAAAAATCATGGGATTGGGCATCAGACATTCTTGAGTGACAGGCTGGATTCCGGTATTTACCAATCGTGTGACATTAGGCAACTCACACAACTTCTGAACTTAGGCTTTCTCATCTGTGAAATGGGACTAATACTGTGGACCTTGGAGGCTTGTGAGGGTTAGAGAAGTGAGCATCAAGTTTCCATCACACAGCAAACAACCAATAAATGCTGTCTTCAAGTTACTATGATGATCCTGATGATACAATTCCTATCTTCGAGGCACTCACTGAGCTGACTCATTTTTGAGGTTGTTTATGTGTGTTCTGTTTATATACCCAAAAGACCCCACGTGCAAAAGAGTAGGGCCCACCCCTTCTTCTTTGGTATCTCCCATGTTGCTGGGTATGCAGTAGGTACTTTATTTCTGCTCACTGAATATGCAAAGGGATGTGTTTAGGGTCAATATTAACAATCTTATGAAGCTTGACACTGTCTTTAGGATATCTAGGACTTTTACACACCTATTTATTTATTTTTTCCCATAGCCACTATCTTAAAGAAAGGTAGCTCCTAATGGCTGGATATCACCACAATTCCTTTCTTGTACCTTTTTTGCTTCTAGGTTAATTGTGTTCCAACGCCTCCGTTAAGGTCTTAGGCATGACATGTAGGTTAGCCAACACAAGGTTGGAAAACATGAAAAGAAATGTACATTTTCCTCTTTCTGATATGTAAACCTCCACTATCTGATACATAAACTCTAGTCATTTCAGACTTTGATGTATGGCCTGGGGCGCCAAATAATTTGGTTATGGCTTATTGGGAATAACAAAGGAAAGAAGTCCTCTTTAAAAAAAAAAGAATAAAAAAATCAGTAGACTAGAACATCTCCAGGCAAAAGGTGAAGATCACACCCTTATTTGTCTTGTTTTATTGATAAGGTTCCCTCTGTATTCTACTCCCCTTGTCATTTGCATGGTGACAGGGAAGGAAGAGGGTGGAATTGCAGGAGGGAGAGTGAAGTTTTGCTTTATAAAGTCTCCGTAAAACCATGTCTCTCTGAGGCATGCCTAGCCCAGGCTGTGCTTGACTCCGAAGACGTAGAAATGTACCAAGAATATCCAACCTTCTTCCAGGCAAAGGGTTTCCATATATTTTTATGATATCCAATGACCCCCAAAGAGCCATGATTATTATAAGGACCGAGTGAGTCATAAAGGAATGTGTTCCCAAAGGTTATTCTTACTACCCCTTGTGTTTCTTTCAGATGCCCCTGGGTTCATCAATTTGCCTGGTGGAATGAGTACATCTAACTTGGGACACGTCTCCATTATCCACCACTGTATTCTCAGTGCCTAGCATGGTTATAAAATATGGTGTCGTTGTTAGCTGCCATTGAGTGGGCCCCCAACACATGGCGACCCTATGCACAATGGAATGAAATGCAGCCCAGTCCTGTGCCATCCCCATGATCAGTTGTGGATTGAACCATTACGATCCACAGGGTTTTCAATGGCTGATTTTTGGAAGAAGATCACCAGGCCTTTCTTCCTAGTTTATCTTTGGAAGTCCCGCTGAAACCAATTCAGCATTATAGAAACACAAAAGCCTACACTGACAGACAGGTGGTGGCTGCACATGAGGTGCATTGGCCCAAATTGAATCCAGGTGTCTTGCATGAAAGGGGAGAATTCTATCACCGAACCACCACTGACCCCTAGCACAAGGTAGATACTCATTATTTGTTCATTAACTGGATCTAGTTCCAACTCTATACCAGAAGGATCTCTGAGCTGTCTCTCTAGAAGGCTTAAGTTTTTCCAGGTAACTCAAAGAGAAACTCACAGCCACCAGCAATGTCTAGCTCCATATCAACTGTTCATTTCTCCCAGCATGAGAGTGACACTGGTGTCGGGGGAACAGAAGGCTGCTGTTACTGTGGTTCACTTGTCCATTTAGATCCGCTTGAAAGCAGAGGGGTAATTGCAAATGCAAACCTGCTGCCTTTAACTGTAAAAATGCCACACAGGGTTAATAAAGAATCGGGCACTTAGCTTCATGTTTTTGCATCTTAATACTTGAAGGCACTTTGTAAAGGGTTGAATGAACATAATTATCAGTTCCCACATGCATATTACGATTCAGCTGGGGTCAGGCAAATGCTTCCTAAACTGGAGGCTGTTGACAATGGCAATGAGCACTTCTGCTCCCTTCTCTGAAATTTGTGTCACTGTTTTTTTTTTTTTTTTGACTCCCCTTTATTGATTTCCATGTAAATCCCCGGTGAATGCAAACTACTACTGAAGCTGCACTAGAAATCAACCCAGCTGGGGGCAGGGGATAAAATGGAATTTGACTTTGCTTTTTATAGAGGAAATAAGTGGTATATTCTGATTTGGGGTGGGTGGTACAGATTGGCAGAGAATGACCTGGGGGGCAACGCAACGGTGGGCTTCTTGTATTAACGGAGATGAGATCCAGACAAAGGCTGAGGCAGAGGATGAGGCAAAATGTTGAATAGAAGGGAACTTTCTTCTCTTTTAGAGAGGGAAAGTGTACTAAGCTACTGTGACACCAAACCAGCCCAGGGAAATCTCAGCTTCCCTTCCTGGTCAGCTCAGGCCCCAGCTGCCAGTGCAGCCATTTCTCTCTCATCTGGTTCACCCGTGGCCAGGTCAGCCAGGCGCTGGCCCCTTCTGTCTCTCATCATCATTCTCCTGGGGCCATGTCAGAGGACACCGGCCTCTTCTCTCTCTCATCCCCATCACCCGGGGCCAGGTCAGCAGGCACCAGCCCCTCTTTGTTTCTTAGGTCCAACAATCTGTTGAAAAGACTCACAAACTGCAGGGAAATGGCTATCTTTAATCTAGAAGGTAAGAAAATGCAAACACAAATGAAGGCAGCTAGGAAGGGGTCCCTTTGCAGAGCTGCCGTGCCCCCAGGGGATGCACTTACTCTCCCTAGGGCAGATGTTCTCTCTCCACCCAGGGAGGGAAGTTCCCTCTCCACCCAGGGACCTTCCTCCCAGATGCAGCCTCTGTCTTCCAAAGCCTCACCACATGGCCATGGTAGGTGACATCATGGCTTCTGAGGCTTAGTCAGCATCTGGCCCCCAGCTGTCCCTTTTGGTCTGGTCAGCCCCCACTCATTGGCCTCAGGTGTGGTCCTGCGCTCAGAAATCAAGACCAAAGGCTAAATTGTTTACTCCAAGGGGTTCTACATGTTGCAGTTACATATATAAAATGAATTTGGATAAACAGCTTATAAACACATAGTTACGCAGTTACTATACTTAGAAATATTCTGGCGTAGAAACTGAAAGGACTAAAATAGTAGAAACAGAATATGACTTGGGCAGTGAGATAAAAAGAGGTGGTGATTATGTTTCTGTGATGGCAATATTGAGATGAGCCAAGAACACAGGTAGAATTTCAACCAGGTGGGGTGGAGTGTCCTACTAATGATGGACACTCAGGCAAAACTAAAAAACAACCTGGATCTGAGATGTCCTTTCCCTCAGTAGAAAAAACTGAAAAAATTAGGAGTAAACCCATTGCTGTCAAGTTGATTCTGACTCATAGTGACCCTATAGGACAGAGTAGAACTGCTCTATAGGGTTTCCAAGGAGCAGCTGGTGGACTCAAACTGCCAACCTTTCAGTTAGCAGCCAAGCTCTTAACCACTGCACTACCAGGGCTCCTGCCTCAATATAATTCCTTTATAATAAAGAAAGCCCCATGCTTACAAGTATATAGTATCGGGGCAGACCAACCCGGGTCCCACAGGTTCAATTTGGGAGGTCTAAGGTAGAATTTGAAAATCCTGATGGTGTAGTGTTAAGAGCTACAGCTGTTAACCAACAGGTTGGTAGTTCGAGTCTACCAGGCACTCCTTGGAAACTCCATGGGGGCAGTTTTACTCTGTCCTATAGGGTCTCTATGAATCAGAATTGACTCTATGGCAACAGGTTTGGTTTTTTTGGTTTAAGGTGGAATTTGGAAGAGGCAATTTGCCTTCCTTCTGCCTGTTCCTACTGATCCACGTCCAGTGCCTGATGCCACATAACAGACCACAAGGCACAGCGTGACTTCTTTTCTCAAGGCCGTGAGATGCTCAGGCACCACAGCAAAGCCACCTGGATAGGAATCCCAATTCCATCACTTAATACCTGCATGACTTTGGGCAAGTTACTTTCCATCTCTTTGTTTTCTCATCTGTAACACAAGAATGACAATAAAGTCAACATGGCTTTATTGCAACATTACCCCCTGTGTTTCCTTCAGATACCCTTTGGTTCATCAAGTGGAGTGGCGGAGCTTGGCGCATCAGACTTGGGACACGTCTCCACTGTCCGTCACTGTATCCCCAGTGCCTAGCATGGTTATGTGATTGCTATTGTTGTTAGCTGCCGTTGAGTGGGCCCCCCATGCATGGCGACCTCATGCACAATGGAATAAAGTGCCTCCTGGTCCTGCACCAACCCCGTGACTGATTGCAGATGGAACCATTATTCATCGGTTGATTTTTGGAAGTAGATCACCAAGCCTCTCTTCCTAGTCCATCTTAGTCTGAAAGCTCTGCTGGAACGTGTTCGGCATCATAAATACACAAAACCTACACTGACAGGTGGGTGGTGGATGCACATGAGATGCACTGGTGGGGAATCAAACCTGGGTCTCCCAGATGGAAGGCAAGAATTCTACCACTGGACCACCACTGACCCCTAGCACAAGTCAGGTACTCAAGTCTATCAAGTCGATTCTAACTCATGGCAACCTCATGTGCGTCAGATAGAACTGTGCTCCAGAGGGTTTTCAGTGGCTGGTTTTTCGGAAGTAGATCACCAGGCCTTTCTTCGGAAGCACCTCTGGGTGGACTCTTTCAGTTAGCAGCCGAGCACATTAATTGTTTGTATCATTACTTAAAGAATTATTACGGGAATTAAGTGCCAGGAATAGAGCAACGGATATAGCAAGCACTCACCAAATATTATCTATCATGATATCTAATACTTTGAAGAGAGGACTCATGAGTGTGAGTCTAGGTGGAAACTGGCATGAAAACAAAATCTCTTCAAAAAATGCCTCTACTACCATGCCAATATCTTAGTCTGCTAAGATGTTGTTCTTCTCCCTGAATCTTTTCCCTGCATTCTATCTTTAGAGGTTTACATTGAAATGCTTTTTCATCATGTCCAAACACACATACACATACATACATACACACACACACACACACGCACACACACACCTCTAGGAAAAGAGGATGTGCAGTGGTTCTGGAAACGTCAACTTCTGTAACTATGCTTTGTTGATCAAATACCTCCTGTAGGGGGAGCCATCCCCCTTCCCTCTTGTTTCCTTCCTACCAGCCCATGAAAAGGACATTTCTGTTCTCTCAAAAGGATCAAGTAGATAGGGCTGCCTTCTCTTTACTTCTCATTGGTACCGTTTGAATGGGAAGGAGTTCTTTATTTGATTTCTGAGATGGGGAAGGGGGAATTATGACATAAATTGTATCACCTGTTCCACTGGAAAGAATTAATGTGTTAAAGGCAGTGGACCTGTTTTTTTTTTTTTTTTTTTTTTCGCCCACTTTACTCTTGATTGGGAGTAAGATAATCTATGATCTTCCAACCAGCTGGCTGGACAAGGGCATGTTCTGCAAACGTAAACCTCCTCTTGTATGGGCCCCTATATCATTTCGCCATCGGCACAACACAAAGTACCCCAAAACTTAGAGGCTCAAAACAATCACCATTTGTGATTTCTTACAAGTCTATGGGCTGAGTAGCTTTGTCGATCTGGGGGGAGCTTGATTAATCCTGACTGGGCTCACTCAAGCATCTCAGCCAGCTGGAGGTTGGCTGGTCTAGGATGGCCTTGCCTAGGTCAACTCAGCTCTGTCCGTGTGTCTCTCATGCCCCACCAAGCTAGCTGAGACTTGCTCTTGTAGTGGTGGTAGTGATCAGAGATCGAGCAAGCCCAGTCGTGTAAAGCACCAAGTAGAAACCCACACATGCTTTCAAGCCTCTGTTTACGTGAAGTTTGCTATCATCCCATCTTCCAAAGGAAGTCACATGGCTGAACCAGGGAATTACAGAATTGCAGGCAAAGGAGGGGATACAGAGAGGCCATTTATTGGGACCATTAATGCAATCAATCCATTCCAGTCCCCAAGTCTACAATTCGGGGCTAAGACATATATATACATGTTGCAAGGGGAGTCCCTGGGTGGTGCAAAGAGTTAAGGTCCTCAGCTGCTAACGGAAAGGTTGGAGGTTTGAGTCTACCCAGAGGCACCTCAGAAGAAAGGCCTGGTGATCTACTTCTAAAAAAATCAGCCATTGAAAACCCTATGGATCATGGAATCCAGACTTCCTGGAGCCACTGAGGCTGGATGAACCTCTGAAACTATCACCTGAGATAATCTTTAAACCTTAATCCTTAAACTAAATTGATCCCCCAAAGTCTACTTTAAACCAAACAATAAGTTAGTTTAATTAGTAAAGAATGTCTGCCTTAAGCTCCTGCTCTTTTAAAGAACTATCTGTATGGGATCAAATTGAAAACGGCAACTCAAAAGGTTAGATAGAAAGTACAGGGGGTAGTGAGTTTACATTAATGGGGGAGGAACAATTCGGAAAAGGAGCATGAGAATAGTTGCACCACTTGAAGAATGTCATCAGTGTCACTGAATTGTACATGTAGAAACTGTTGAATTGGTGTACGTTTTGCTGTGTATATTTTCAACAACAACAATAACAAAAAACTCAATGGAGCACAGTTCTACTCTGACACACACTGGGTCACGGTGACTCAGTGGCAACTGGTTTTCATATTGGCAGGGGGAAGAACAAGCACTTTTACCTGGGAGGGTAGGGAAGCTTTATAACAGACAGGATCCTTGCGTCAAGCTTTAGAAGATGAGCGTGTATTCTTCAAGAGGAGAGAGGGCAGTCTAAGACAAAAGCGCAGCACAAGCCAGCGCTCAGAGACCTGACCCGGCTTGGTGCAGCACAGACACAGGCAGCAGCTCAGCACGGGAAGTGTAAAGGTGCATCTCTAGAGCTGAAGTTGAAGAAGTTGAGCTAAATAGCTTAGGCTTTATCTTGAAGTCTACGGGAAATCACTGGAGATTTTGAGGCCAGAGAATGATGTGATCCGGCCTTCCTTTGGAGAGATAACCCCAGTCCAAGGAGCAGGTAGAGGAGAAAGAGGCTTACGCCACTCATCTGCTCTGTAAGTCAGGAAATGCTTGTTGTCAAATAAAGCTTGTTCTCCGCCTCCCCGGCCCCCTTTTGTTTAGCTCTACTGTTCCTCTCAGCAACAGAGCCAAGTGGTTCTAATTCAGAAACCTGGAAGCTGGCTCTTTTCATAGCCGTCAGACAATACCATATCCGGACTCTGGCCACCAAAAAAGAACATCAGAAATAAAGGCTGGGTTGAGAAACTAGACCCAGGTTTCAGACTCTTTCTTGCATTCGCATCTTGCAGCATCGGTAATCAGGCTGGGAGAAATGATTTCTTTAACGGATGGTGTTGCACGCAAGCTCATTTGCAGTATTCAGCCATATCCTTATTACCCCTGTGCACGCTCCCTTGATAACAGTTGAGAGCAATGGCGGGGCTTGACTTAGCATTAGGAAGCCAGCCCATTCTTTCTATGAAGGAAAAATGGCCCCAGCCCCAGGTTGCCATAGACACTGGAGAGGGCTGTCATCAAGCCATAACATACCTATTTCCTGGTGACATACAAAATTAGAGGTATTGGAGAATCAAAAGCAAAACTAGCCTGATGGAACAAAAGGGCCCTTCAGCTTCTTCTAACACACTTCTTCACAGAAGAAGCCACCCCCTGCCCCTTCCCTCTTGTCCCTCCTCCCTGAAGCCAGGTGAATGGATTTGAATTTCAAGACCTTGCTAAGTACAGTCACAGTGGAAAACACTTTGGCAGTTCCTAAAAGTTGAACAGAGAACTACCATATGACCCTGCAATCCAAATTCTAGGTGTCTATATCCAGGGGGAGTGAAAATAGGAATGCAAACAGAAACCTGTACACCGATGTTCACTGTAGCACTTTTCACAAAAGTCGAGAGGTAGAAACAACCAAAACGTCCATCAACAGATGAACGGATAAACAAAATGTGGCCTATCCATACAATGGAATATTACTCAGCCATAAAGAGGAATGAAGTCCTGATGCATGCCACAATATGGATGAACCTTGAAAACATTATGCTGGATGAGATAAGTCAGTTGCAAAAGGAAAAATACTGCAGGATTTCATTTAGCTGAAATAAGCAAATACATAGAAACCAAAGATTATTAGTGGTTACTGGGGGTGGGAGAGAGAGGGGAAGAGGAAATTTTTGCTTAGGGGGCAGTGAGATTATGTTAACGGTGGTAGAATAATTTGGAAAAGATAGCAAGAATGGTTTCACAACTTGAAGAATGTAATCAATAGTACTGAATTATACGTGTAGAAATTGTTGGATTGTGATATGTTTTGTTGCACATATTTTCACCTCAAAAAAAAAAAAAACCTTGGTAAGAAGGATAGAGGCAGTACCCTTTGCGTATAGCTCAAATCCTTGCGCAGAGTGAAGACCTTCCTCCTTGTGGTTTCAAACTACTTGACGCTTCTTGACATGCTGATAAGGCCCTGCAAGGTCTGTCACCTGCCTATGTCTCCAAACTCCTCAGTCACTCTGATACTGTCACAATTTCTTCAAGTTTATAAACATGTAAGCCATTTTCTAGACTAAGGGCCTCTGCCCATGGTGTCCCCCTTCTGAGGATTCTCTCCCCTTGTCCTTTGTGTAGTTGGCTTCTTCTTGGTCCACAGGTCTCAGTTTGAATGTCTCTATTCACAGACACTATTGAAGGTCTGGGTGGCACAAATGGTTTGTGCCCTTCTACTAGCTTGGCTGCTAACCAAAAGGTCAGCAGTTCAAATCCACCAGCTGCTTCTTGGAAACCCTATGGGGTAGTTCTACTCTGTCCTGTACGGCCGCCATGAGTCGGAATTGACTTGATGGCAACAGATTTGGTTTGGATTTTGGCTATTAACTCAAAGGTTGGCAGTTCGAACCCACCCAGGAATGCTGCAGAAGAAAGGCCTGGCAATCTGCTTCTGTAAAGATTACAGCCAAGAAAACCCTGTGGAGCACAGCTCTACTGTAACACATGGGGGTCACCATGAGTCACAATGGACTCAATGGCAACAGGTTTGGTTTTTTGGTACACATCTTATAAAAATGGTGTGAGGGTGGTGTCTGACCTCCTCTAACTTCACGAGGGGGAAGGAGAATCAGGATCAACAGCCCATGGCTGATTCCTATGAGGCACAGGTCAGACATGCCTCTTTTCTCCACCATCTTTACCAATTCTGACACCTACTGTCCTTCCCATGGCACTACTTCTCTGCTGGGTTTGATAATTCATTGTAGCGGAACTCGCAGACAACACTTGTAATTATGGGGTTTATTAGGGAAGTAACAGGTTACAATTCAGGCTCAGGAATGCTCAGGATACAGTTCTTCCATCAGGACAGCCTCTTCCCAGTGGTGCCCACAGGCACACCTCTCTCTGGGCTCTTGGCCTCTGCCCTTCTCAGGCAAGTGTTACAAAGTTCTTTTGTTGTTGTTGTTGTTGTTAGGTGCCATAGAGTCGGTTCTGACTCACAGCGACCCAATGTACAACAGAATGCCCCATCCTGCGCCATGCTCACGATACTTCTTATGCTTAAGCCCATTGTTGCAGCCACTGTGTCAGTCCATCTCATTGAGGGTCTTCCTCTTTTTTGCTGACCTTCTACTTTACCAAGCATGATGTCCTTCTCCAGGGACTGGTCCCTCCTGATAACATGCCCATAGTATGTGTGCCATTCTTGCTTCTAAGGAGCATTCTGGGTGCACTTCTTCCAAGACAGGTTTGTGTCTTCCTTTGGCAGTCCATGGTATATTCAATATTCTTCGCCAGCACCACAATTCAAAGGCGTCAATTCTTCTTCGGTCTTCCTTATTCATTGTCCAGCTTTCACATGCCTATGAGGTGATTGAAAACACCATGGCTTGGGTCAAGCGCACCTTAGTCTTCAAGGTGACATCTTTGCTTTTTAACACTGTTGCAGCAGATTTGCCTGACACAATGTGACGTTTGATTTCTTGACTGCTGCTTCCATGGGTATTGATTATGGATCCAAGTAAAATGAAATCTTTAACAACTTCAATCTTTTCCCTGTTTATCATAATGTTGCTTATTGGTCCAGTTGTGAGGATTTTTGTTTTCTTTATGTTGAAGTGTAATCCATACCGAAGGCTGTGGCTTTGATCTTCATTAGGAAGTATTTTGGAAACCCCGGTGGCATAGTGGTAAAGTGCTACGGCTACTAACCAAAAGGTCAGCAGTTCGAATCCACCAGGTGCTCCTTGGAAACTCTATGGGGCAGTTCTACTATGTCCTATAGGGTCGCTAAGAGTCAGAATCAACTCGAAGTTAACTTTTTTTTTTTTTTTCACTTTTGGCAAGCATGGTTGTATCATCTGCATAACACAGGCTGTCAATGAGTCCTTCTCCAATCATGGTGGCCTATTCTTCTTCATATAGTCCAGGACCTCAGCTTTTAGACCCTGCCAATAAGTCCCCAGAGGCACCCCATGCACTCAGCTTTCTTGATCCATGGGCAGGGAAGCCTATTGCGTGGTCTCCTGCCACCACTTCTCTCTGTCTTCAGGGCTACAGCTCATTCTCTGTCTCCTGGGTCCAGAAGCTTCTCAGTGCAGGGATCCCTGGTCCAAAGGACATGCTCTTCTTTCTTGGTGGTGATAGGATCCTCTCTTTCCTGCCTCTGGGTTGGCTCATTTCAAGCCCAGCGGCAAGGCAAAACTGACTAATCCCTTTGGTGGGCCACAAGTACCCTATCTGCACAGTCCCTGTCCTTGAGCATAGAGAATGTGACCCAGCTGGAGCTGGGCCCACAAGGACTCACAAGGACATCAACTGGGCCTTGAGATAAAGACAATAGATGGAACAATCTTGGAAATTACCTTTAAGGGAAGAAAAATAACTTTTAGGGAAATTTTCACATAAAACCAATCAAACAGAACCCCTAAGACTTTCCACCCTTATCTTTTTCTATTAGCTTGTAGTGAATAAAAAATTTGTTTGACCAGTGAAGAACCTCCTGACTTTCCGTTACTCAAACCTGCACCAATGAGCCTTAAGAAAGACAATTCGAAATGTAAGATCACAGTTTCTAGTCAATCTGTGAAAAGGTGAAGACTTCAATGGTTTTGGCCATTTTGTAATGTTAATACACACAGATGACTTTGTAACTTTCTTTGGATTTGGGCAGACATGGCTGTGGCAGCATGCTTGTCCGTTTTCCCACTTCTGTCTATTCTATCATTTCCTTAGACTCAGGCAGACATAGCTCTGGCAACATGCTTGTCTTCTTCTCACTTTTGCCTTTTTGAAAATATGCCGAATAAAACTTTGTTTTTTTTTTTTTTGCTTTACTAAGCTTTGTGATATTTTTTCCCCTACAACACTTACAAGACTATGGCCAGAAAGGCCACACAAAAGTGATCCATCACACCACACTTCTATAAAACTACTGCCCAGTCCAAGACATGGACTATTCCCATCACCTTGGAAAGTTCCCTACTGACCCTTTCTAGTCAACGACCCTCTCCCCCACCCGGGAAATCACTTTTCTTTTATCACTAGAGATCAAATTTTTTTAAAGTAAGATACTTTTAATTTACAAAAGAAATACATGCTAGTTACAGAAAATTTAGAAAATAACAACAACAAAAAAACAGTTAAATCATCCATGATCCTGTGACCCTGAAGGAAGAACTTTGGGCATTTTGGTCTATTCCTTGTACTCGTTATTCCGCAATTTAATTTTAACTTGAGACCATGTTGTATATTCAATTTTATATTCTGTTTTTAAAATTCATCATTAGAACATAAGCATTTTCCCATGTTACAATACTTTTTGTAAATTTCATTTAAATGGCTTTGAATATTTCATTGTGAGATTCAGCAAAGAATAATCTTACCAATTGCCTAAACGTTGGACATTTTAGTTTGTTTCCAATGTTTCACAGTAATCAATACCTTTTCCCATAAAGGTCTGAATTTTAGACTATTTTATTAGAATGGGAGTAGAAATACTGAGTTACACGATACATATTTTTTCAACCCTTGATACCTATTGGTACTTGGGTAGTACAAACAGTTTGCTCTGGACTACTAACTTAAAGGCTGGTGATTCATACCCACACTGTAGCGCCACGGAAGAAAGGCCTGGTGATCTGCTTCTGTAAAGATTACAGCCAAGAAAACCCTATGCAGCAGTTCTACTCTGTAACACATGGGGTTGCCATGAGTTGGAGTTGACTCGATGGCGATGGGTTTTTGTTGATGACAATGGTGGGGGATTGATGCTTATTGCCAAACCGCCTTCCAGAAACGTATCAATTAACACTGCTATCATCTGGATACCCAAAGGGCTCCCATTGCACTGAACATGGGCCAGCATTGAGCATTCTTTTTGGGGGAAACTTGAAGGACTATTTGGGAAAGCTGTTTCCTGTCCACTGTGAAGATGAATGGTGGTTTAGCTTTTCTCTCACGTTCTGCAAGGCATAGATTTTCTGAATAGGTGGCCTCAGAAACCACTTGGGCTCAACATCTGGAGCATTAACGAACAACGAGCAGGAGGACAGCCGAGGGTGTTCGTGCCCTGCCTGGGAGGGGGGTCACAGATGGCCTCCGTTACATAACCTCCTTCCAATACGTGCATCCCGTTCACCTCTCATTTAACCAAGGGCAGAGAGAGGGAAGAAGCTGACAGACTCCATCTCTGACTTAGGCAGCTTCAGAGGGGGCCTTTGCGCAAATCGGGGCAACGTGAGAGCTGATAATTACAGGGCAGAGCACAGCTGAGAGGCATAATGATCAGAACTAACCTAACATTTAGGTCAGACTTGATAATGGCCTTCCAAGGCATGTTCCGCTATTTAAAATTACCCTCCCATCTCCAGGAAATTTGGCCTTTTGCACTAGAATAAAAGGGCAGGGTATGTGTGCACGCTGTCTATATGGCATTTCCAAACCTGCTTCCGGGAAAAGCATGCCAACAAAAATTCTCCTCCAACATAAGCAGGAAAACCCACTTCTCAAAGACTTTCAAAAACCCAGAGGAGTGAGTCTTATGATTGAGTCTGGCAGAGAGAGGCCCATGTGAATAGGTGGTCTCATTCAAATCCACTGGATTTAGGCATGGATACACTGCTTCCTTGCCTAAGGTTAGACACCCTTGGGCCTGTGTTTATTGTCCACGGTTCCCCTCTCCAAATTTTTCTCTAAGTGACTTTGGATAACATGATGGTCACCATCATTGATAACCTTTGTACCTTTTTTCTCAAATCCACCATACACTAAAATAACAGGCACACAATGGTTTTTGTTGGGGATGTGTGGGGATTTCTTTTTTCCAGAAGACATTATTAGGCACTGTAATGTTTATCCAGCATTGGTGGTAGCCAGTGTTAGCTTTCTCACCTTCCATGTGGAAGACCTGGGTTCAAGTCCCAGCCAATACGTCCCACACACAGCCACCGCCTGTCTATCAGTGGAGGCTTACATATGACTACGATGCTGACTAGGTTTCAGTAGAGCTTCCAGGCTAAGATGGAATAGGAAAAAAAGCCTGGTGATCTACTTCCAAAACTTAGCCTGGGAAACCCCTGTGGATCACAACTATTGGATCCACAACTGATCATGAGGACGGTGCAGGACCAGGAAGTATTTCATTCCAGTGTGCATGGGGTTGCCATGAGTCAAGGCCAACTTGGCAGCAACTAACAACAACATTTGACTGGGTAATAATAAGACTGATTATTTACCAGTCTTGCCCTCCTCCAACAACGTTTATCCACGACAGTGGCTGCATTTTCTGTGACAGCCTTTCAATACTCAGGGCAAATGAACACCCAGTTCTCTGTGCATAAGCCATTATGTGGCTGGTGAGTGTCCTGCTCTCTGAGTTTTCTAACCCCGAAGTTCTTGGTTCTTCTGTGTTTATTCTGTGATTTGCGGTTCACAATGCATGCCTTCCATGGCCAAAGAAAAGGATTCCATTCGACTGGGACAAAAAAGGCAAAAGTACAGAGGCTGGACATGCCAGGTAACTTGCATCTACCCACATGAGCAATATCTGGGTGCGGCTGGCAGCTGTCTTCTCTTACCACCTATCCCATGTTGTGGGGTTACCTGCCCCACCTTCCAGCCATGCTGCAGGGCCCCTTGGCATCAAGTGACCAACATTTCTACACATCTCTCAGTCATTCTGCTCTGAGTCCCTCCTACCTTTTTGGGACACTGTGAGGGTGTGGGATTCAAGTCCCCAACACATGTGGAACCCCAAACCACGACATTCTACACACAAAAACACTTCTGAAGTTGCTCCTGAAGCTTTTAAACATACATTCTCAACATCCTCCTCTATTCACATAATCTCTCTCTTTTTTAATTTTTTTAGGTGCTGGTTTTTTTCCTCAGGATCTTTTTTTTTTTTTTTCATGATATTTTATTGTGTTTTCAACACTTCTGCAAGAAACCAAAAGAGACCTACATATGTAGAAAAACATGCTTGCTCACGGATAGGAAGACTTAACATTATAAAAATGTCTATCCTACCAAAAGGGATCTATATATTTAATGAAATTCCCATCCAAATTCTAAAGACATTTTTTAATGAAATGGAGAAAAAAAATCACCAACTTCACATGGAAGGGAAAGAGCCCTCGGATAAGTAAAGCATTACTGAAAAAGAAGGACAAAGTGGGAGGCCTCACTCTACCTGATTTTAGAATCTATTATACTGCCACATTAATCAAAACAGCCTGGTACTGGTACAACAACAGATACATAGACCAATGGAACAGAATTGAGAATCCAGACATAAATCCATCCACATATGAGCAGCTGATATTTGACAAAGGCCGCAAAGCAGTTAAATGAGGGAAAAAACTGCCTTTTTAACAAATGGTGCTGGCATAACTGGATATCCATCCACAAAAAAATGAAACAATACCCATACCTCACACCATGCACAAAAATGAGCTCAAAATATTTCAAAGACATAAATACAAAATCTAAAATGATAAAGATCATGGAAGAAAAAATAGGGACAAAGCTAGAAGCCCTAATACATAGCATAAACAGTATACAAAACATTACTAACGATGCAAAAGAAAAACTAGATAATTGGTAGCTCCTAAAAATCAAACACCTATGCTCATCCAAAGACTTCACCAAAAGAGTAAAAAGATTACCTACAGATTGGGAAAAAGTTTTAACAATGACATTTCATATTAGCACCTGATCTCTAAAATCTACATGGTACTGCAAAAACTCAACTGCAAAAAGACAAATAACCCAATTAAAAAATGGGAAAAAGATATGAGTAGACACTTCACTAAAGAAGACATTCAGGTAGCTAACAGATATATGAGGAAATGCTCACGATCATTAGCCATTAGAGAAATGCAAATCACAACTACAATGAGATTTCATCTCACTCCAACAAGCCTGGCAGTAATCCAAAAACCACAAAATAATAAATGTTGGGGAGCCTGTGGAGAGATTGGAACACTGGTACACTGCTGGTGGGAATGTCAAATGGTACAACCACTTTGCAAATCGATTTGGCACTTCCTTGAAAAGCTAGAAATAGAACTACCATACGATCCAGCAATCCCACTCCTTGGAATATATACTAGAAAAATAAGAGCCTTTACACAAACAGATATATGCGCACCCATGTTCATTGCAGCACTGTTTACGATAGCAAAAAGATGGAAGCAACAAGGGTGCCCATTAATGGATGAATGGATAAATAAATTATGGTATATTCACAGAATGGAACACTATGCATCGATAAAGAACAGTGAGGAATCTGTGAATCATTTCATAACATGGAGGCATCTGGAAGGCATTAAGCTCAGTCAAATTAGTCAGTTACAAAAGGACAAATATTGTATAAGTCCACTATTATAAGAACTCGAGAAATAGTTTAAACAGAGAAGAAAATATTCTTTGATGGTTACGAGAGGGGGGAGGGAGGAAAAATAGGAGAGGGGTAATCACAAATTAGATAGTAGATAAAAACTACTCTAGGTGACGGGAAAGACAACACACAATATAGGCGAGGCCAGCACAACTGGACTAAATCAAAAGCTAAGAAGTTTCCTGAATAAACCGAATGCTTCGAAGGCCAGCGTGGCAGGGGCAGGGGTTTGGGGACCACGGTTTCAGGGGACATCTAAGTCAATTGGCATAATGAAATCTATTAAGAAAACATTCTGCATCCCACTTTGGAGAGTGGCGTCTGGGGTCTTAAATGCTAGCAAGCAGTCATCTGAGATGCATCAGTTGGTCTCAACCTACCTGGACCAAAGGAGAATGAAAAACACCAAGGACACAAGGTAATTACAAGCCCAAATGACAGAAAGGGTCACATAAACCAGAGACTACATCAGCCTGAGACCAGAAGAACTAGACGGTGCCCGGCTACAACCGATGACTGCCCTGACAGGGAACACAAGAGAGAACCCCTGAGGGAGCAGAAGAGCAGTGGGATGCAGACCCCAAATTCTCAAAAAAGATCGCTCTTAATGGTCTGACTGAGACTAGAAGGACACCGGTGGTCATGGCCCCCAGACCTTCTGTTGACCCAGGACAAGAACCATTCCCAAAGCCAACTCTTCAGACGTGGATTGGACTGGACAATGGGATGGAGAGGGATGCTGGTGAAGACTGAGCATCCTGGATCAGGTAGACACTTGAGACTATTTTGGCATCTCTTCCCCGGTGGGGAGATAAGAGGGTAGAGGGGGTTAGAAGCTGGCGAAATGGACACGAAAAGAGAGTGGAGGGAGGGAGCAGGCTGTCTCATTGGGGGAGAGTAATTGGGAGTATATAGTACTCTCCCCCTAATGAGACAGCCCGCTCTCTCCCTCCACTCTCTTTTTCCTGTCCATTTCCCCAGCGTCTAACCCCCTCCACCCTCTCATCTCCCCTCCAGGCAGGAGATGCCAACATAGTCTCAAGTATCCACCTGATGCAAGAAGTTCACTCCTCACCAGCATCCTTCTCCAACCCATTGTCCAGTCCAATCCATGTCTGAAGAGTTGGCTTGGGGAATAGTTCCTGTCCTGGGCCAACAGAAGGTCTCGGGGCCATGACCACCGGGGACCTTCTAATCTCAGTCAGACCATTAAGTCTGGTCTTATGAGAATTTGGGATCTGCATCCCACTGCTCTCCTGCTCCCTCAGGGGTTCTCTATTGTGTTCCCTGTCAGGGCAGTCATCGGTTGTAGCCAGGGACCACCTAGTTCTTCTGGTTTCAGGATGATGTAGTCTCTGGTTCATGTGGCCCTTTCTGTCTCTTTGGCTCGTAATCACCTTGTGTCCTTGGTGTTCTTCATTCTCCTTTGATCCAGGGAGGTTGAGACCAATTGATGCATCTTAGAAGGCCGCTTGCTAGAGTTTAAGATCCCAGACGCCACTCTTCAAAGTGGGATGCAAAATGGTTTCTTAATAGATTTTATTATGCCAATTGACTTAGATGTCCCTTGAAACCATGGTCCCCAGACCCCTGCCTATGCTACGCTGGCCTTCGAAGCATTCAGTTAATTCAGGAAACTTCTTTGCTTTTGGGTTAGTCCAATTGTGCTGACCTCCCCAGTATTGTGTGCTGTCTTTCCCTTCATATAAAGTAGTTCTTATCTACTATCTAATTAGTGAGTACCCCTCTTCTACCCCTCTCCCTCCCCGCTCTCGTAACCACGAAAGAATGTTTTCTTCTCAGTTTAAACTATTTCTCAAGTTCTTATAATAGTGGTCTTATACAATATTTGTCCTTTTGCAACTCCCTAATTTCACTCAGCATAATGCCTTCCAGTTTCCTCCATGCTATGAAATGTTTCACAGATCGTCACTGTTCTTTATCGATGTGTAGTATTCCATTGTGTGAATGTACCATAATTTGTTTAACCATTCATCCGTTGATGGACACCTTGGTTGCTTCCAGCTTTTTGCTATTGTAAACAGTGCTGCAACAAACATGGGTGTGCATGTATCGTTCATGTAAAGGCTCTTATTTCTCTAGGGTATATTCCAAGGAGTGGGATTTCTGGGTTGTATTAAAAAAAAAAAATTTTTTTTTATGGTAGTTCTATTTCTAAATTTTTAAGAAAACACCGGATAGATTTCCAAAGTGGTTGTACCATTTGACATTCCCACCAGCAGTGTACAAGTGTTCCAATCTCTCCACAGCCTCCCCAACATTTATTATTTTGTGGTTTTTGGATTACTGCCAGCCTTGTTGGAGTGAGATGAAATCTCACTGTAGTTGTGATTTGCATTTCTCTAATGGCTAATGATCGTGAGCATTTCCTCATATATCTGTTAGCTACCTGAATGTCTTCTTTAGTGAAGTGTCTACTCATATCTTTTTCCCATTTTTTAATTGAGTTATTTGTCTTTTTGCAGTTGAGTTTTTGCAGTACCATGTAGATTTTAGAGATCAGGCGCTGATATGAAATGTCATAGCTAAAAACTTTTTCCCAGTCTGTAGGTAGTCTTTTTACTCTTTTGGTGAAGTCTTTGGATGAGCATAGGTTTTTGATTTTTAGGAGCTCCCAGTTATCTAGTTTTTCTTCTACATTCTTTATCATGTTCTGTATACTGTTTATGCCATGTTTTAGGGCTCCTAACATTGTCCCTAATTTTCCATCCATGGTCTTTATCATTTTAGATTGTATATTTAGGTCTTTGATCCATTTTGAGTTAGTTTTTGTGCATGGAGTGAGGTATGGGTCGTGTTTCATTTTTTTGCAGATGGATACCCAGTTGTGCCAGCACCATTTGTTGAAAAGACTGTCTTTTCCCCATTTAACTGTTTTGGGGCCTTTGTCAAACATCAGCTGCTCATATGTGGATGGATTTATGTCTGCGTTCTCAATTCTGTTCCATTAGTACATGTATCTGTTGTTGTACCAGTACCAGGCTCTTTTGACCACTGTGGCAGTATAATAGATTCTAAAATCAGGTAAAGTAAGGCCTCCCACTTTGTTCTTCTTTTTCAGTAATGCCTTATTTATCCGGGGCCTCTTTCCCTTCCATATGAAGTTGGTGATTTGTTTCTCCATTTCATTAAAGAATGTCCTTGGAATTTCGATCGGAATTTCATTAAATGTATAGATCGTTTTTGGTAGAATAGACATTTTTTTATAATGTTAAGTCTTCCTATCCACGAGCAAGATATGTTCTTCCACTTATGTAAGTCTCTTTTGATTTCTTGCAGAAGTGTACTATAGCTTTCTTTGTATAAGTCTTTTACATCTCTGTTAAGATTTATTCCTAAGTATTTTATCTTCTTGGGGGCTACTGTAAATGGCATTGATTTGATGATTTCCTCTTTGATGTTCTTTTTGTCGGTGTAGAGCAATCCAACTGATTTTTGTATGTTCATCTTGCATCCTGATACTCTGCTGAACTCTTCTACTAGTTTCAGTAGTTTTCTGGAGGATTCCTTAGGGTTTTCTGTGTATAAGATCATGTCATCTGCAAACAGAGATACTTTGACTTCTTCCTTGTCAATCTGGATGCCCTTTATTTCTTTATCTAGCCTAATTGCTCTGGCTAGGACTGCCAGCACAATGTTGAATAAGAGTGGTGATAAAGGGCATCCTTGTCTGTTTCCTGATCTCAGTGGGAATGTTTTCAGGCTCTCTCCATTTAGGGTGATGTTGGCTGTTGGCTTTGTATAAATGCCCTTTATTATGTTGAGGAATTTTCCTTCTATTCCTATTTTGCTGAGAGTTTTTTATCATGAGTGAGTGTTGAACTTTGTCAAATGCCTTTTCTGCATCAATTGATAAAATCATGTGATTCTTGTCTTTTGTTTAATTTATATGGTGGATTACATTAATTGTTTTTCTAATGTTGAACCATCCCTGCATACCTGGTATGAATCCCACTTGGTCATGGTGAATTATTTTTTTGATATGTTGTTGAATTCTATTGGCTACAATTTTGTTGAGGATTTTTGCATCTACATTCATGAGGGATATAGGTCTATAATTTTCTTTTCTTGTGGTGTCTTTACCTGGTTTTGGTATCAGGGATATGCTGGCTTCATAGAATGAGTTTGGTAGTATTCTGTGCTTTTCTATGCTCTGAAATACCTTTAGTAGTAGTGGTGTTAACTCTTCTCTGAAAGTTTGGTAGAACTCTGCAGTGAAGCCATCCAGACCAGGACTTTTTTTTGTTGGGAGTTTTTTTATTACCTTTTCAATCTCTTCTTTTGTTATGGGTCTATTTAGTTGTTCTACCTCTGCTTCTGTTAGTTTAGGTAGGCAGTGTGTTTCTAGGAATTCATCCATTTCTTCTAGCTTTTCAAATTTGTTTGAGTATAGTTTTTCATAGTAATCTGATATGATTCTTTTAATTTCTGTTGGGTCTGTTGTAATATCACCCATCTCATTTCTTATTTGGGTTATTTGCTTCCTCTCCTGTTTTTCTTTTGTCAGTTTGGCCAATGGTTTATCAATTTTGTTGATTTTTTCAAAAAAACAGCTTTTGGTCTTGTTAATCCTTTCAATTGTTTTTCTGTTTTCTACTTCATTTAGTTCGGCTCTAATTTTTATTATTTGTTTTCTCCTGGTGCCTTTGGGTTTCTTTTGTTGCTCTCTTTCTATTTGTTCAAGTTGTAGGGATAATTCTTTGATTTTGGCCCTTTCTTCTTTTGGGATGTGTGCATTTATTGATATAAATTGGCCTCTGAGCACTGCTTTTGCTACGTCCCAAAGGTTCTGCTAGGAAATGTTTTCATTCTCATTGGTTTCTCTGAATTTCTTTATTCCATCCTTAATGTCTTCTATACTCCAGTCTTTTTTGAGCAGGGTATTCAGTTTCCAAGTGTTTGCATTCTTTTCCCTGCTTTTCCTGTTATTGATTTCCACTTTTATCGCCTTATGGTCAGAGAAGATGCTTTGTAATATTTCAATGTTTTGGCTTCTGCTAAGGCTTGCTTTATGACCTAATATGTGGTCTATTCTAGAGAATGTTCCATGTGCACTAGAAAAGAAAGTATACTTGGTTGCTGTTGGGTGGAGTGTTCTGTATATGTGTACGAGGTCAAGTTGGCTGATTGTGGCATTTAGATCTTCCTGCGTGTCTTTATTGAGCTTCTTTCTGGATGTCCCGTCCTTCACCGAAAGTGGTGTGTTGAAGTCTCCTACTATTATTGTGGAGCTGTCTATCTCACTTTTCAATGCTGATAGAGTTTGTTTTATGTAGCTTGCAGCCCTGTCATTGGGTGCATAAATATTTAATATGGTTATATCTTATTGGTGTCTTGTCCCTTTAATCATTATATAGTGTCCTTCCTTATCCTTTATGATGCACTTAACTTTAAAGTCTATTTTGTCAGAAATTAATATTGCCTCTGCTGCTCTTTTTTGATTGTTGTTTGCTTGATATATTTTTTTCCATCCTTTGAGTTTTAGTTTGTTTGTGTCTCTAAGTCTAAGGTGTGTCTCTTGTAGGGAGCATATAGACGGATCTTGTGTTTTAATCCATTCTGCCACTCTCTGTCTCTTTATTGGTGCATTTAATCCATTTACATTCAGGGTAATTATGGATAGGTATGAATTTAGCGCTATCATTTTGATGTCTTTTTTTGTGTGTAGCCAGTTTCGTTTTCCCACTTGATTTTATGTGCTGAGTAGATTTTCTTTATATGTTGTCCTTTCCTCATATTTGTTGTTGTTGATTTTGTTTCTGCTGAGTCTGTATTTTTGCCTTGTATTTTATTTTGATGAGTAGGATAGTTTGTCTCCTTTGTGGTTACCTTATTATTTACCCCTATTATTCTAAATTTAAAACTATTATTTCTTTGTTTTGCCGGATCTTCCTCCCCATATGGAAGGTGTATGATTACATTTCTTAGTCCCTCTTTATTATTTTAATGTTGTCTTCTTTTATATAATAACATTGCCCTTACCCTGTGTTGGGCTTTTTTTTTTAAAAAAATCTTGCTTTGTTTTTTTGGATTTCCTTGCCTGGGTTGACTTCTGGTTGCTCTGCCCAGTGTTCTAGTCTTGGGTTGATACCTGATATTATTGATTTTCTAACCAAAGAACTACCTTTAGTATTTCTTGAGGTTTTGGTTTGGTTTTTACGAATTCCCTCAACTTGTGTTTATCTGGACATACCTTCATATTTAAGAGACAGTGTTGATGGATATATGATTCTTGGTGGGCAATTTTTTTCCTTCAATTTTTTAAATATGTCATCCCATTGCCTTCTTGCCTGTATGGTTTCTGATAGTCCGATCTTATTCTTATTGGCTCTCCTTTGTAGATGACTTTTCTTTTATCCCTCGCTGCTCTTATAATTGTCTCTTTATCTTTGGTTTGGGGAAGCTTCATTATAATATGTGTTGGTGACTTTCTTTTAACATCTACCCTATGTGGAGTTCAATGAGCATCTCGAATAGATATCTTCTCATCTTTCACAATATCAGGGAAGTTTTCTGCCAATGAATCTTCAACAATTTTCTCTGTATTTTCTGTTATCCCTCCCTGTTCTGGTACTCCAATCACTTGTAGGTTAGTTCTCCTGATAGAGTCCCACATGATTCTTACAGTTTCTTCATTTTTTTAATTCTTTTATCTGATTTTTCTTCAAATATATTACTGCCAAGTGATTTATCTTCGAGTTCAGAAATTCTAGCTTCTACTTGCTCAATTCTGCTCCTCTGACTTTCTATTATCTAATTCTGTAATTTTATTGTTAATCTTCTGAATTTCTGATTGCTGTCTATCTATGGATTTTTTTTCCAGCTTATTAAACTTTTCGTTATGTTCCTGAATAATCTTTCTAACTTCTGCAGTTGCTTTACTTGTGTGTTCCTTGGCTTGTTCTGCGTATTGCCTCATTTCCTTCTTGATGTCTTGAAGGGTTCTGTATATTAAACTTTTGTATTCTTCATCTGGTAATTCCAGGAATGCACTTTCTTCTAGAAGATTCCTGGATTCTTTGTTTTGAGAGCCTGTTGAGGTGATCATGGTCTGTTTCTTTATGTGACTTAATATTGACTGTTGTCTCTGAGCCATCTATAAGTTATTGTATTAGTTTATGGTTGCTTACAGTGTCATAGCTGCTTGCTTTGCTTTGTTTTGGTATACCTCTACAGGTTGCTTGAGTGAACTAGCTTGATTATTTTCACCTTTGGAGCTCTGGTGTCCTGTCCCAGCTGGCTAGAGCTGTTATCAGGTATATCAGTCTAGGAGTCCATTCAGTTTTCTTGTATGAATTCAGCTCAGGTTTCCAGGTAGCTGATCATCAAGTGTGTGGTACAGGCTCTGTCCTACAGTCTTAGAGGGGCAGGGGTGATTGGCATATATACCAGTATCTAATTGCAGCAGGGGGTCATGCTCTGAACAAGGTAGGGGGCTACGCTCTGAACAAGGTAGGGGGCTACGCTCTGAACAAGGTAGGGGGTTACGCTCTGAACAAGGCAGGGGGCTGAGAACTGACCCCCAACTTCTCTGAGGAAAACACGTCTCTGTTCCGTACAGCGTGCTGGTGGGTGGGTTCTTCAGAGGGACCATGGGCACCCAAAGTTTTTAGTTCTAAGGACTGGGAGGTACGAGTTATCTTTGGACCCCTGTCATGGGTGACTGGGTGACCTGAGTGGAGCTACCAGTCCTTGGGTCCCTGATGTGGGTAGGTGAGGACCTTGTTTAATAGGCAAAGCAATGTCAAACTTGAAACAACCACCTCTCCACCGCACAGCTGAAATGGTTGGAGTTTGACAACAAGGGCCTATTCTCCCAAAATAGGCCCACACATGTCCATGCAGAAGGGAAAGGTGTTCAAGGTCAATGGACGGTTTATGCCTGGACAAGAGCCGCTTCTGTGCTGAGCTCTCCCGGTTAATGAAGCTAGCAAATTATCTTTTCCCCCCAGTTGCAAATTTTTTCCTTCCCCAAGGCTGGGAGGATGGCTCTAGGTGCTCACCAGGGTCTATCTCAGGCCCAGGGATTCAGCCCCTGAAGCTGGCTTTGGGGGGGGGCGCAGTAAAATATACGCAAGTATTTAGCTTTTGCCGAGAGCACCATTCTCCTCAGGTTCTGGAGGTGTGAGTGGGCTGTGTGGCTGGCTGCTTCTCCCTGAGGAAACTGTGGCTAAATGCTAGTACCAGCTCACTGCCGCCACGGCCACTGTTCCGGGAATGGCGCCTGAGGGCTCCCTGCAATTCAGGGCCAGGAACTCCTCTCCACTTCTGAACGGTCTCTTCCTCCCTCTGCCCTTCATTTTGTTGTCTAAGCTTGCCTTTGATGCTCAGGGCTCTGAACTTGTCACAAATATACTGGTTTCACTTGTTTTTTGGGGTCTTTGTTGTAAAGAGGGCTCTACAGATGTGTCTGTGCATTCTGCCATCTTGGCTCCGCCTCCTATATATACATTTTCAGTGAAGGTTTACACAGCAGTTTAGGTTCCCATTCAACAATTTCTACACAAGTTCTTCAGTGACATTGGTGAACATTCTCGTTATTTCCATTCTGGTGGTTCTGTTTTCATAAATCTAACTTCTCTGCCTCCTTACCTTCTCATTCTTGTTTTAGTTACTGACTGTTTGGTCTCATACAGGTGATTTTTTAAAGGAGCACAGTACTAACAGGTGATATTCATTTTTTTTTGTACTTTAGATGAAGGTTTATAAAACAAACTAGCTTCTCATTAAATAGTTAGTATAGATATTTTTTATGACATTGGTTAACAACCCCACAACATGTCAACGCTCTCCCCTTCCTGACCTTGGGATCCCTATTACAAGCTTTCCCGGCCCCTCCTGCCTTCTCGCCCTTGCCCCTGGGCTGGTGTGCCCCTTAGTCTCGATTTGTTTTATGGGCCTGTCTAATCTTTGGCTGAAGGGTGAACCTTAGGCATGACTTCATTACTGAGCTAAAAGGGTATCCAGGGGCCACACTCAGAGGGTTTCTCCAGTTTCTGTCAGACCAGTAAGTCTGGTCTTTTTGTGTGAGTTAGAATTTTGTTCTACATTTTTCTCTAGCACTATCTGGGATGCTCTATTGTGGTCTCTGTCAGAGCAGTCAGTGGTGGTAGCTGGACACCATCTAATTGTACTGGACTCAGTCTGGTGGAGGCCATGATAGTTGTGGTCCATTAGTCCTTTGGACTAATCTTTCCCTTGTGTCTTTAGTTTTCTTCATCTTCCCTTGCTCCTGAAGGGGTGACACCAGTGGAGTGTATCAGATGGCCACCCACAGGCTTTTAAGACCCGAGACGCTACTCACCAAAGTAGAATGTAGAACATATTCTCTATAAACTCTGTTATGCCAATTGAGCTAGATTTTCCCTGAGATCATGGTCCTCACAGCTCTTAGCCCAGCAATTCGGTCCCTCAGGAGGGAGTTTGGATGTGTCTATGGAGCTCCCATGGCCTTGCCTTGGAGAGGTTGTGCTGGCTTCCCCAGTATTGTGTACTGTCTTACCCTTCACCAAAGTTACCACTTATCTATTGTCTATTTAGTGTTTTTCCATCCCCACCCCACCTCTCCCTCGTAACCATCAAATATTGTTTCTTTTTGTGTGTAAACCTTTCATGAGTTTTTATAGGAGTGGTCTCATACAATATTTGTCCTTTTGTGATTGACTTATTTCACTCCGCATAATATCCTCCAGATTCATCCACGCTGTGAGATGCATCACAAATTCATCATTGTTCTTTATCGCTGCATAATGCTCCATTGTGTGTATATACCATAGTTTGTTTATCCATTCATCTATTGATGAGCATCTAGGTTGTTTCCATCTTTTTGTTATTATGAACAATGCTGCAATGAACACGGGTGTGCATATGTCTATTCATGAGACAGTTCTTATTTCTCTACAACATATTCTTAGGAATGAGATTGCTGGATCATATGGTATTTCTATTTCTAACTTTCTAAGGAAGCACTATATCATTTTTCAAAATGGTTGTACCATTCTGCATTCCCACCAGAAGTGCATAAGAATTCCAATCTCCCCACAGCCTCTCCAACATCTGTTATTTTCTGTTTTTTTTTTTGAATCGTGCCACTAATGCCGTAATGAGATAGTATCTCATTGTGGTTTTGATTTGCATTTCTCTAATGGCTAGAGATTGTGAGCATTTCCTTATGTACCTGTTGGCCACTTGAATGTCTTCTTTGATGTAGTGTCTGTTCATTTCCTTTGCCCATTTTTCAATTGGATTGTCTTTTTGTTGTAGAGGTGTTGGATTTTCCTGTAGATTTTAGAGATTAGACCTTTGTCGGATTTGTGATAGCCAAAAATTTCTTCCCAGTCTGTAGGTTCTCTTTCTACTCTTTTGGTGAAATCTTTTGATGAGCATAAGTGTTTAATTTTTAGAAGATCCCAGTTATCTAGCTCATCCTCTGGAGTTTGTGTGTTTTTAGTTATGTTTAATATTCATTATTTTTTGAGTCAATTTGTTATTTAGCTACAAGGTGACCTCAGGGGTTAGTCTCGGTTCAAGGTTTGAAGAGTATCTCAGGACAGTTATCTTGGGTGTCTTCCAGTCTCAACCCGTCCAGTAGGTCTGGTGCTTTTTTTTTTTTTCCCCCCCCAGGAATTTGAGGTTCTATTCCACGTTTTTATCCCATCCTACTAGGGGCTCTAATGGATTTTTGATAATAAAAATCTGAAAGGGGTAGAGTGGTGTCTTTAGCTTTTAGCTGAATACACTCAAGAAAAAGGTTCACAAATGTCAGGCTGCCTTCTTTAAATGGGGTAGAGAACAAAATGCATATGGAACCTACTTTTCCTGATTCTTCTACAACCAGGAACACGCACACAAACAATCTCAGCAAATTGATCTGCCATGCATACCAGCTCTTGCTTGACTCTTATTTATCTTTTAAATCCCTGGCTCAAAATCTCATTCATTCTTGGGATAATTTATCCCGCTTCACCCGATTCAAAGCAAATCATGTCCTCCTTCTCCTGACCTTGATTATATTGGACTCACTGAACTCACAATACCAAATTAAAATATGGCTTTTACAGACTATGAACTATTTGAGGGCAAGGGTCAATCCCCCCCTTCCCATCCCATGTTTACCTCCCTAGGGTTTTTTTTTTTTTTTTTTTTGGTAGGGTTTAACCCAGTGTCAAGCAAATAGTAGACACTCAACGATGGCAGGAGACAAAGTTGGAGAACATAAAGAACACAGGCAACAGAACATGCTGGAGAAATAAATGTTTCCATAATCTCTATAAGAACTTTAATTTTCTACATCATATTTAAGAGAAATGTTAAGGAAACAAGCCAGGCTTCGTGAGGGGGAGGGAGCTGAGCTTCCTTCTAAGATGGTGTGTAAAGCGTAGATCCTTGGAGACATCTATACCATGGACAATTATTGCTCAGTCAGGCCAAGAAGTACTTGGGAAATAGGTCACTGGACTTCCGGGCCAAATTCCTACTTTGTATGAGAAGGAAACTGCCTTAAACAAGATTGATGTCCAGATTATTCCATAGCGGCAGAAAAATAATGTCAAGGGGGTGAAAAATGAATAAAGACAGACTGGAGAAGAATAATGAAGGGGCATTAGTGGGTGGTTTATGAGGCGTGGCATTTTCTTAATGTTAAGCTTTCCCAGGTGTGTTGTACAAGTCAGAGAACAAGGCAAAGGATGGAAGTTTTATTTTCTTGCTTAAAACAACGAACCTGTATGCACTAAATAAAAAATACAGAGTGTTGGGAACACGGGGAGTTGATTACAAGGACATAAAATTGTTCATAGGTGTTATGGCCTACCATGTAGCAACAAAAACAACTACTACTATTTGTTTGACACTGTAAGGATTACTGAGTGCTTTCACGTCGTGTTATTTCAAACTCAGATGAGCTGACTCTACTATGCATTCACTATGCTTGAATTAGGAGCCCTAGTGGCACAGCGTTTGAGTATTCAGCTGCTAACGAAAAGGTCAGCAGTTCAAACCCACTAGATGCTCCACAGGAGAAAGATATGGCAATCTGCTTCTGTAAGATTGTAGCCTTGGAAACCTTTAGGGCAGTTCTGCTCTGTCCTATAGGGTCGATATGAGTAGCAATCAACAAACAACAACAACAACATTTGAATAAAGCTCCCTGGGTGGCTCAAACAGTTCAGAATGCAGCTACTAACAAAAAGGCTGATGGTTCGAATATACCCAGCAGTGCCAGGCAAGAAGGGCCTAGCAATCTGCTTCTTAAAGGTCACAGCCGTGAAAACCAGGGCTTCAAACTGGTTCAGTTCAGTTTGAACCCCTGCTGGGAATTTGCATTTCCACCCCAGATATACTGAATCAGAACTACATTTTAGCAAGATCCCCAGGTGATTCTTATGTATAACTTCCTGGGAACTTGTTATAAATGCAAATTCTCAGCAAGGAACTTGTTAGAAATGCAAATTTTCAGCAGGAGTTCAAACCAGAACAAACCAGCTGGAAGCCCTGATGAAAGCCCTGCAAAGCAGTACTACTTTGAACACACTGGGTTGCCATAAGTTGGTATTGACTTGATAGATAGGAGTTTTATATTTGAATATACCATGGACTGCCACAAGAGCAAATACATCAACACAAATTCTCCTTAGAAGCCAGGATGGCAAGACTTCAGCTCACTTGCTTTGCACACATCATCAGGAAAGACCAACTGCTAGATAGAGAAGGACGTTTCACATCTTGTAAAACAGCAGATCCGAGAAAAGGAGGGAAACCACCAGTGATGTGAATCAACACAATAGCCTCAACAATGAAACCAAACGTACCAACAATCATGAAGATGACACAGAACCAGGCAACTTTATTTTTTTTAATTAATTGTTCTTTAGATGAAGGTTTACAGAGCAAATTAGTTTCTCATTAAATAGTTAATACACATATTGTTTTGTGACACTGGTTGCCAACTCCAGGACGCCTCAACACTCTCCCCTTCTCCATCTTGGGTTCTCCATTTCCATTCCTCCAGCTTCCTGTCCCCTCCTTCCTTCTCGTTCTTGCCCCTGGGCTGCTGTGCCCATTTAGTCTCGTATACATGGTTGAACTACATGCGTTATTGTTTGTTTTATAGGCCTGTCTAATCTTTGGCTGAAGGGTGAACCTCAGGAGTGACTTCAGAACTAAGTTAGAAGGGTGTCCAGGGGACCACACTCTTGGGGTTTCTCCAGTCTCTGTAAGGCCAGTAGGTTTGGTCTTTTTTTGTGAGTTTGAACTTTATTCTACATTTTTCTCCTGCTCTGTCTGGGACCCTCTATTTTGATCTCTGTCAGAGCAGTCGATGGTGGTAGCCAGGCACCATCTAGGTGTGCTGGCCTCCATTTGGTGGAGGCTATGAAAGTTGTGATCCATTAGTTCTTTAGACTAACCTTTCCCTTGTGTCTTTGGTTTTCTTCTTTCTCCCTTGCTCCAGATGAGGTAGGAACAGTAGACATATCTTAGGTGGCTGCTCACAAGCTTTTAAGAGCCCAGACACTACTCACTAAAGTAGGATGTAGAACATTTTCTTTATAAACTATGTCTTGCTAACTGAGCTAGATGTCCCCCAAGACCACAGGACCAGGCAACTTTTCATCCTGTTATATATACATCAGACCGCCAGGAGCTGGAGCTGACTCGGCAGAAACAAAAACAATATAACACCCTCTTCCAATGTCCCTCTCACAGAAAAAGTCCTCTAAGGAATGTTAGTTACAACTGTTTCACTTCCCTACTCCCAAAGTCACGTTTAATCATCAACCTTGATAAAAATCTCAAGATGAAGCTCATTTATTTAGGAGAGTTAAAATTGCAGCAGTATTGTTTTTCTGCTCTTCTCTAGTGAACTTCCCCAGAAGAAATGGTTTGCTGTCTCAAAAGAAAAGAAGACGTGTCAAGAAAAAGTCCTCTCCTAGACAGACTTTGCATGGTCTGCTCTTGTGTCTTGGTGAGTTATGACTCCAGGAAAGCAAAGCAGCCACTCAAACTGGGGAGAGTTGGATAAATTCAGCTGTCAACCTCATTTTATTTGCTTTGCAGAGTGTTTTATTTTTGCCGGTTACTTTATTTTTAACTTCTTATTTTTATAGATTTATTGGAAGTTGCAAAAATAGGACAGAGAAGTTCCATGTACCCTTCACCCCATTTCCCCCAATGGTACCCTCTTACATGTCTATAGTACACTACGTTGCAGAGTGTTTTTTTTTTATTAACTTTTATTAAGCTTCAAGTGAACGTTTACAAATCCAATCAGTCTGTCACATATAAGTTTACATATATCTTACTCCTCACTCCCACTTGCTCTCCCCCTATTGAGTCACCCCTTTCAGTCTCTCCTTTCGTGACAATTTTGCCAGCTTCCCTCTCTCTCTATCCTCCCATCCCCCCTCCAGACAAGAGATGCCAACACAATCTCAAGTGTCCACCTGATATAATTAGCTCACTCTTCATCAGCATCTCTCTCCCACCCACTGACCAGTCCCTTTCATGTCTGATGAGTTGTCTTCTGGGATGGTTCCTGTCCTGTGCCAACAGAAGGTCTGGGGATCATGGCTGCCAGGATTCCTCTAGTCTCAGTCAGACCATTAAGTATGGTCTTTTTATGAGAATTTGGGGTCTGCATCCCACTGATATCCTGCTCCCTCAGGAGTTCTCTGTTGTGCTCCCTGTCAGGGCAGTCATCGATTGTGGCCGGGCACCAACTAGTTCTTCTGGTCTCAGGATGATGTAGGTTTCTGGTTCATGTGGCCCTTTCTGTCTCTTGGGCTCTTAGTTGTCATGTGACCTTGGTGTTCTTCATTTTCCTTTGCTCCAGGTGGGTTGAGACCAATTGATGCATCTTAGATGGCCGCTTGTTAGCATTTAAGACCCCAGACGCCACATTTCAAAGTGGGATGCAGAATGTTTTCATAATAGAATTATTTTGCCAATTGACTTAGAAGTCCCCTCAAACCATGGTCCCCAGACCCCCACCCTTGCTCTGCTGACCTTTGAAGCATTCATTTTATCCCGGAAACTTCTTTGCTTTTGGTCCAGTCCAATTGAGCTGACCTTCCATGTATTGAGTGTTGTCCTTCCCTTCACCTAAAGCAGTTCTTATCTACTGATTAATCAAAAAAAACCCTCTCCCTCCCTCCCTCCCTCCCCCCCTCGTAACCACAAAAGTATGTGTTCTTCTCAGTTTTTACTATTTCTCAAGATCTTATAATAGTGGTCTTATACAATATTTGTCCTTTTGCCTCTGACTCATTTCGCTCAGCATAATGCCTTCCAGGTTCCTCCATGTTATGAAATGTTTCAGAGATTCGTCACTGTTCTTTATCGATGCGTAGTATTCCATTGTGTGAATATACCACAATTTATTTACCCATTCATCCGTTGATGGACACCTTGGTTGCTTCCAGCTTTTTGCTATTGTAAACAGAGCTGCAATAAACATGGGTGTGCATATATCTGTTTGTGTGAAGGCTCTTATTTCTCTAGGGTATATTCCGAGGAGTGGGATTTCTGGGTTGTATGGTAGTTCTATTTCTAACTGTTTAAGGTAACGCCAGATAGATTTCCAAAGTGGTTGTACCATTTTACATTCCCACCAGCAGTGTATAAGAGTTCCAATCTCTCCGCAGCCTCTCCAACATTTATTATTTTGTGTTTTTTGGATTAATGCCAGCCTTGTTGGTGTGAGATGGAATCTCATCGTAGTTTTAATTTGCATTTCTCTAATGGCTAATGATCAAGAGCATTTTCTCATGTATCTGTTGACTGCCTGAATATCTTCTTTGAAATGTGTGTTCATATCCTTTGCCCACTTCTTGATTGGGTTGTTTGTCTTTTTGTGGTTGAGTTTTGACAGAATCATGTAGATTTTAGAGATCAGGCGCTGGTCGGAGATGTCATAGCTGAAAATTCTTTCCCAGTCTGTAGGTGGTCTTTTTACTCTTTTGGTGAAGTCTTTAGATGAGCATAGGTGTTTGATTTTTGGGAGCTCCCAGTTATCTGGTTTCTCTTCATCATTTTTGGTAATGTTTTGTATTCTGTTTATGCCTTGTATTAGGGCTCCTAGGGTTGTCCCTATTTTTTCTTCCATGATCTTTATCGTTTTAGTCTTTATGTTTAGGTCTTTGATCCACTTGGAGTTAGTTTTTGTGCATGGTGTGAGGTATGGGTCCTGTTTCATTTTTTGCAAATGGATATCCAGTTATGCCAGCACCATTTGTTAAAAAGACTATCTTTTCCCCAATTAACTGACACTGGCCTTTGCCAAATATCAGCTGCTCATACGTGGATGGATTTATATCTGGGTTCTCAATTCTGTTCCATTGGTCTATGTGCCTGTTGTTGTACCAGTACCAGGCTGTTTTGACTACTGTGGCTGTATAATAGGTTCTGAAATCAGGTAAAGTGAGGCCTCCCACTTTCTTCTTCTTTTTCAGTAATGCTTTGCTTATCCGGGGCTTCTTTCCCTTCCATATGAAATTGGTGATTTGTTTCTCTATCCCCTTAAAATATGACATTGGAATTTGGATCGGAAGTGCGTTATATGTATAGATGGCTTTTGGTAGAATAGACATTTTTACTATATTAAGTCTTCCTATCCATGAGCAAGGTATGTTTTTCCACTTAAGTATGTCCTTTTGAATTTCTTGTAGTAGAGCTTTGTAGTTTTCTTTGTATAGATCTTTTACATCCTTGGTAAGATTTATTCCTAAGTATTTTATCTTCTTGGGGGCCACTGTGAATGGTATTGATTTGGTTATTTCCTCTTTGGTGTTCTTTTTGTTGATGTAGAGGAATCCAAGTGATTTTTGTATGTTTACCTTATAACCTGAGACTCTGCCAAACTCTTCTATTAGTTTCAGTAGTTTTCTGGAGGATTCCTTAGGGTTTTCTGTGTATAAGATCATGTCATCTGCAAATAGTGATAACTTTACTTCCTCCTTGCCCATCTGGATACCTTTTATTTCTTTGTCTAGCCTAATTGCCCTGGCTAGGACTTCAAGCACGATGTTGAATAAGAGCGGTGATAAAGGGCATCCTTGTCTGGTTCCCGTTCTCAAGGGAAATGCTTTCAGGTTCTCTCCATTTAGAGTGATATTGGCTGTTGGCTTTGCATAGATGCCCTTTATTATGTTGAGGAATTTTCCTTCAATTCCTATTTTGGTAAGAGTTTTTATCATAAATGGGTGTTGGACTTTGTCAAATGCCTTTTCTGCATCAATTGATAAGATCATGTGGTTTTTGTCTTTTGTTTTATTTATGTGGTGGATTACATTAATGGTTTTTCTGATATTAAACCAGCCTTGCATAAAAAAAAGCATACCTGGTATAAATCCCACTTGATCAGGGTGAATTATTTTTTTGATGTGTTGTTGGATTCTATTGGCTAGAATTTTGTTGAGGATTTTTGCATCTATGTTCATGAGGGATATAGGTCTATGATTTTCTTTTTTTGTAATGTCTTTACCTGGTTTTGGTATCAGGGAGATGGTGGCTTCATAGAATGAGTTGGGTAGTATTCCGTCATTTTCTATGCTTTGAAATACCTTCAGTAGTAGTGGTGTTAACTCTTCTCTGAAAGTTTGGTAGAACTCTGCAGTGAAGCCGTCCGGGCCAGGGCATTTTTTTGTTGGGAGTTTTTTGATTACCGTTTCAATCTCTTTTTTTGTTATGGGTCTATTTAGTTGTTCTAATTCTGAATGTGTTAGTTTAGGTAGGTAGTGTTTTTCCAGGAATTCATCCATTTCTTCTAGGTTTTCAAATTTGTTAGAGTACAATTTTTCGTAATAATCTGAAATGATTCTTTTAATTTCATTTGGTTCTGTTGTGATGTGGTCCTTCTCGTTTCTTATTCGGGTTATTTGTTTCCTTTCCTGTATTTCTTTAGTCAGTCTAGCCAATGGTTTATCAATTTTGTTAATTTTTTCAAAGAACCAGCTTTTGGCTTTGTTAATTCTTTCAATTGTTTTTCTGTTCTCTAATTCATTTAGTTCAGCTCTAATTTTTATTATTTGTTTTCTTCTGGTGCCTGATGGATTCTTTTGTTGCTCACTTTCTATTTGTTCAAACTGTAGGGACAGTTCTCTGATTTTGGCTCTTTCTTCTTTTTGTATGTGTGCATTTATCTATATAAATTGGCCTCTGAGCACTGCTTTTGCTGTGTCCCAGAGGTTTTGATAGGAAGTATTTTCATTCTCGTTGCATTCTATGAATTTCCTTATTCCCTCCTTGATGTCTTCTATAACCCAGTCTTTTTTCAGGAGGGTATTGTTCAGTTTCCAAGTATTTGATTTCTTTTCCCTAGTTTTTCTGTTATTGATATCTAGTTTTATTGCCTTGTGGTCTGAGAAGATGCTTTGCAATATTTTGATGTTTTGGACTTTGCAAAGGTTTGTTTTATGACCTAATATGTGGTCTATTCTAGAGAATGTTCCACGTGCGCTAGAAAAAAAAGTATACTTTGCAGCAGTTGGGTGGAGAGTTCTGTATAAGTCAATGAGGTCAAGTTGGTTGATTGTTGTAAGTAGGTCTTCTGTGTCTCTATTGAGCTTCTTACTGGATGTCCTGTCCTTCTCTGAAAGTGGTGTGTTGAAGTCTCCTACTATAATTGTGGAGGTGTCTATCTCACTTTTCAGTTCTGTTAAAATTTGATTTATGTATCTTGCAGCCCTGTCATTGGGTGCATAAATATTTAATATGGTTATGTCTTCCTGATCAATTGTCCCTTTTATCATTATATAGTGTCCTTCTTTATCCTTTGTGGTGGATTTAAGTCTAAAGTCTATTTTGTCAGAAATTAATATTGCTACTCCTCTTCTTTTTTGCTTATTGTTTGCTTGATATATTTTTTTCCATCCTTTGAGTTTTAGTTTGTTTGTGTCTCTAAGTCTAAGGTGTGTCTCTTGTAGGCAGCAAATAGATGGATCGTGTTTCTTTATCCAGTCCGTGACTCTCTGTCTCTTTATTGGTGTATTTAGTCCATTTACATTCAGCGTAATTATAAATAAGTTTTTAGTGCTGTCATTTTGATGCCTTTTTATGTGTGTTGTTGACAATTTCATTTTTCCACATACTTTTTTGTGCTGAGACGTTTTTCTTAGTAAATTGTGAGATCCTCATTTTCATAGTGTTTGACTTTATGTTAGTTGAGTCGTTACGTTTTTCTTGGCTTTCATCTTGAGTTATGGAATTGTTATACCTTTTTCTAAGTAAAAACCTAACTTGTATCGTTCTATATTACCTTGTATCAGTCTCCCTCTGGCAGTTGAATGCCTCCTGTATTTAGTCCCTCATTTTGATTATTGTGATCTTTTACCTATTGACTTCCATGATTCCCTGTTATGTGTATTTTTTTTTTTAATTAATCTTAATTTGTTTGTTTTTGTGATTTCCCTGTAGGTGAATTCTTTCCTAATCCCCACCACGTGATCTAATCACTGCTGCTGAGAGCTATATTAATTTTTACTGCTCCCTCGTTACCCCTTCAAGGGTTTGCAGTGTACCCCTACCTTTTCTTCACACAAAACATGTGCAGGTTTTAGGCTAATAGAAGAGACACTGGAAATAAAATCCAAACCACAAAAAGGGGGACCCTGTTTGCAGAATAACTAGGAGACATGCTAAGCAAGAGAAGGTCAATCTTAGCATTTTAGAGCCTGGATGTCTTGTATTTGCTCTGTTTCAAAGAGGGACCATGGCAAAAGCCTCCTTAATTTTTCTTCCTTCTCCACTACAGGGGCTTCGATTTGATCTGTTCTCCCCAAACCAGCAGGAAACTGGCTAGATGGAACTGAATGACATTTTCCTCTCAAAGCCACAAAGGAAGATACAGACGCTATTGAAAAAAGCACAGGGGTTTAAAGGAATTAGGGTTGCATGGATTGGGGGAGTGGGAAGTGGGGGCAACACAAAGAGGAGAGGTGTCCTTCAAAGTATCTAAAATGAAAGCCTCCCCCCGCACCCAGACTATTAAGCAGCCATCTCCAAATTGTAAGTTCTGTGTGGCTATTTGGATAACATAAGGAACCCTGGTGGCACAACGGTGTAGTGCTCAGCTGCTAACCAAACCCACCAGCTGCTCCATGGGAGAAAGATGTGTCAGTCTGCTTCTGTGAAAATTACAGCCTTGGAAAACCAACGGGCAGTTCTACTCTGTCCTACAGGGTCGCTATCAGAATCGACTCAATGGCAACAGGTACTTGAGTAATAAACCAGTTGCCAGCGGGTCAATTCCGAATCATGGGCACCCCATGTGTGTCAAAGCAGAGCTGTGCTCCATAGGGTTTTCAATGGCTTATTTTTTGGAAGTAGATCTCCAGGCCTTTCTTTTAAGGTGCCTCCAGGTAGACTCAAACCTCCGACCTTATGGTTAGTAGTTGAGCATGCCAACCATTTGTACCACCCAGGGACTCCCGTTTGGGCAGTAGTAAGACTGATTATTTACTAGGCTAACCCTCTCTATTAGGGAGAGAGACTTACCAACAAGTGTAAGGAGACCATGACCTTCCAGAATACAAATCCTCCTTGGTTGTGCCTAAGTATTCACTCAGCCCCTTCACAGCATTTGGATCAATCATAGTCTCAGCTGCCCACCCCGCTAAATCGCTGAGATCACTGCCCCTCTAATGGAAAGTCTGGAAGGTCAAAAACAGCAGACTGGGCTCCCAGCTGGGCTTTTGAGAGCTGACCTTTCATTTCCTTCTTGGCTCAGTGGCAAGAAGCAAGTCCTCATATTCCAACAAAGTGCTTGTTATTGGGTTTAACACAATGGCAGCAACAAAGAGGTTTGGCAAGGTGGAGAATCAGACTCAAATCCCAGGAATTAAAAATTCAAGAGCTGGAGAGGCCACCAAAAGCCACTTGGTCTAGTCTCCTGCCTCAGTTTCTACCATTCTTTTATCAAGATGCAGCAAGTCAATCTCCCACCTTACCCACCCCCAGTATTCCAGGAAAGTCACACCTCAAAGACAGGGCTTTCCTGGATAGGAAATTCTAGAACCCCTTCAGGTACCCCTTTGCGTGTTCACTTTCCCAGGCGAAAACATCCCAGGGACTACACATATATTTCCTTTCCTTTCTTTTAAGGTCCACTCCTCTAGTTTTCTTATCAGTAGAGATGGAAGCGATGGAGGGGACCTCATTTTGGGAAGGAATGAAGATGGCAATTAAGTTGCCATTTGGTCTTTTCCTTTCTGGGCTAATGAATCACAGTTATTTTTAACCTTTTCACATGGGCTCTTTTTTCTGACCTTCTAATGAATTTTCCCTGCTTACCTCTAATCCTTCTCCAGAGGGTACCTATCCTTCACAGTTGGCTAAAGCTTTTCAATAGTAATAATGAGATCATTACTAGTCTCCCTCCCCGCCCCCGCACCCATTGAAAGAGCAGGCTCCCATACTCTTTGGTGAAATATCTAATAACAATTTTCTGCCTAATTTTCAGCTGATTTTTCACAATGACATTCCCACCAAAAAGCATAGGCTATGCTCTTTTCACAGCTTAATGTTTTATCTACAAAACAAAATGAGTATTTAAGATTTGGCCAAGTAATTCTCCAGGCCCTATTGGGTATGTGGCACAGTGGTTAAGAGCTCAGCTGCTAACCAAAAGGTCCAGCAGTTTGAATCCACCAGCCCCTCCTTGGAAACTCTATGGGGCAGTTCTACTCTGTCCTATAGGGTCGCTATGAGTAGGAATTGATTGAATGGCAATGGGTTTGGGTTTTTTTTTGGACTGGGTATGTAAGAGCGTGCCAGGTACTGTGAGAGAGAAAATACGCGGTGCATGGAGGGATGTGAGAGGCTGTTAGGTCCTTGTGATGTAAAGAAGGAGCCCTGATGGCAAAGTGGTTTAAGCGCTCGGCTGCTAACTGAAAAATCAGCAGTTCAAACCCACCAGCCATTCTGCAGGAGAAAGATGTGGCAATGAAGATTGAAGCCTTGAAAATCCTATGGGGCGGTTCTACTCTATCCTATAGGGTCACTATGACTTGGAGTCAACTCTACGGCAGTGGGTGTTTTGGGCTTGTGATGTAAGCACTGCAATGATGAGGGGAGAGCTGATACCCTTTGAGCACCTACTATGTGCAGAGTACATGTTGGCGTTAGCTGCCGTCAAGTTGGTCTCCAACACAGGGCGATCCTGTGCACAACTGCCCAGTCCCGCGCCATCCCCATGATCAGCTGCCAGTCAGACCTTTGTGATTCATAGGATTTTCATTGGCTGATTTTTGGAAGTAGATTGCCAGCCCTTTCTTCCTAGCCTATCTTAGTCTGGAAGCTCCACTGAAACCTGTTCAGTGTCATAGCAACATGCGAACCTCCACAGACAGGTGGCTGCACATAAGGTGCATTGGCCAGGAATCCAACCTGGGTCTCCTACATGGAAGGGGGAATTCTACCACGGAATCACCAATGACCCACGTGCCGAGTACATAATCTTTTTTAATCTCCCAGTACACCTAAAAAATGGGTGATATTATTCCCACTCCCCAAATGAGGAAACTGAGGCTCAGAGAAGTTAGACTGCCTTGCATAAGTTCTCATAGACAAGCAGTAGAAACGTGATTTTAAACCCAGACTTGTTTTGCCCTAAAGCCAACACTTGGAATTTTCAGGGCTTTGTTTTTGCTATTCTCACTATTATGATCTTAGATCCATCTCCCTAGAAGTCTAGGGCCACCTTGAAAAGACAAAAATGATATTAGCAACTTGAGAAACACTATTGTCCCCAAGAAATCAAGGGGAGTGTAGAGATGAGAGCATTAAGATGTCCCATGATCTTCTCTAGGGAGTTGACATAACCTAATTCTATAGAACTCGGAGGCATGCAGAGCGCATGGGCCATGGGGCCAGGCTGGTTTTCATCCCAGCTCAGCCTCTTAATGACAGTGTATTTTGGGGCAAAATGCCTCATTTCTCCATGCTTCCATTTCTCATCTGTAAAATGGGAATTTTAATAGCAACTACTGGTAGAATTCTCGCCTTCCATGTGAGAATGTCTCTCACGAGCAGCCACCACCCATCTGTCAATGGAGGCTTGCCTGTTGCTATGATGCTGAACAGGTTTCCTCGGACCTTGCCGACTAAGATTAAAAAAAAGAAGATTCATATGTACTCAGCAAGGCCTAGAGATCTACTTCTGGAAACCAGCCAATGAAAACCCAGTGGATTACAATGGTCCAATACACAACAGATCATGGAGATGGCACAGGACCGGGCAGTGTTTAGATCCCGTACTTGGGCGTCTATTTGATGGCCACTGACAACAACAACCTCATTGTATAAAAGTGTATTAAATGTGTTAATACATTTAAAGTGCTTAGAACTGCGTCTGGCATAGTTAAATGCTGAGTAATTAGAGACCATCATTACCACAGAAACCTCTTCTCCCCACAGTACAGGGTGGGGGAGCCTTTAATGTCCACCTTTTCTGGAGCCAGATCACCTTCATAATAACCATGGCTAATGGCCTCTCCAGATGACATTTTTTTTTTCCCTTGAGTAAAATTTGAAAATCTCTTTTGAGAACCAAAGATATCTAATTTTTACAGGCCAAAGGGAATCAAGGTTTCTATAGAGCCATAAAAGTCTTTAAGCAAGGATACGGGGGGATTAGATATGACATCCTAAAGCAATTAAGGACACAAATGGCCAAGACAAAGAGCAAACCTATCTGAAACACAAGGTCATTATGTTTTAAGAGGATTGTGAGAACTCGGCAGGAATGGGGGATGGGAGAGAATTCTGAAATGTGATTGCTTGCCTGAGTGGTTTATCCTCTTCTGATTTTTTATGGTGAAATATAACATATGTGGGCAAGTACAATATCTTGTTTACGAGTATGTACAAACTCACTTTTATGAAGTGAGAAAACAGGTGAAACTGACCTCCAGATCGGAAGACAGGCCATTACCAGAACCTCTTCCACTTTTTTTTTGTTGTTGTTGTTTATTGTGGTAAAATATATATCTACATAGAAGAGAACATTTGCTAATTCAACAATTTTTACATGTACAATTCGGTGACATTGATTACGTTCATCATGTTGTACAACTATCTCTACTATCCTTTTCCAAGCTATTCCAAGAAGTTCAGTGCCCCCTAAGCCATGAGTCTCCCTTTCCCCCTCCTAGAAACCACTAATAAGCTTTGGTGTCCATATGTTCGCCTATTTCATATAAGTGGGATCATACAGTATTTGTGCTGTTGTGACTTATTTCACTCGGCATAGTTTTCAAGGTTCATCCATGTCATAGCATGTACCAAGACTTCATTTTTCTTTCTCTTCCACTGTAGGGATAGACCACATTTTGTTTATCCATTCATCTGTTGACAGACATTTAGGATGTCTCCACCTCTGAATTACCATGAAAAGTGTTGCAGTGAATATTGATGTACCCACTTTATTTTATTATTAAACTTCCTTTACACTCCCAGCCTCAACGAAGAATGGCAATTTTCAAACATTTAAAAAGTAAATCATTTTGCCTTGAGCTGTCAGGAGCTATGGTATGTACCTTTTTTTTTCTTTCTGATTTTGGCCAGGGTTGAGCCCACCAGAAATAATTTTCAAAGGGTCTACGTAGTTTGTATATTAGCTGACTCATTGAAAAGTGCCTTTTCCCAGTTATACTCTGATGAAGACAAAACCAGTAAAAATAAAAATTCCCGTTGGAATAGACGTCATTTTCCACCCAAAAACATTAGGAAAAAAAAAAAAAAGCCAGTAGCTGTCACTTAGATTCTCACTCACAGCAACTCTGTGAGTGCAGAGTAAAAGTTCACCGCCTAGGGTTCTCAAGATTGTGACCTTTCAGAAGCAGATCACCAGGCCTTTATTCCAAGGCACCTCTGGGTGGGTTTGAATCACAAACTTTTCAATTATTAAAGTGCTTAACTGATTGGGCCACCCAGAGACTCCATTTTCCACCACGTGGAGTGCAACGGCACGTAGCTTTCTGCCTTTTCTTGCCATGTAGTTTACTGTCGGTTACCCTGTTGTTTCATTATTTCACTTCGCGGTGTGTGGGTGTGTTATCTTTTCCACCGCATTTCAGATTCCTTGAGGGCAGAGTTCTTGTTGAACTTCTTTGAAGTCTGCTTTCTGAGTACTGAGTTACCTTGCTACATTTGCTGAAGAAATGATTCAAAAGATGGGTAAATCTATCCTCTCAGGCAATAAATATTGTTCAAATAATAGAAGCTTTACTAGAAAAATACCAAAACAAAAACAAAACCTTGGTACACTCCCAGAAGCTGGTGTGTTCATTAATTAGTATAATGGATCAAGTGAATACGGGAGAAATTATGTTTTAAAAAGAACAGATTACCTACGGTGCTGAAATCTTGTCACACGATATATTTGCAGTTTCATATATTTTTCATTTAAAAGAGGGATTGTTAATTAAGCCCCAAAGGCATTCTCTACTCATCATGTATTCTGAAAAGCACCAACCTCTTCCAAACAAAGGAGAATCCAACTACTTCATAATAAGAAGGCTGGCTAATATGCTGGTTGAATGCTACCAAGGTACTTAGTGAAAGTTCTGTTAAAAACCTGAAATGCCAGCCCCCCACCGTTCATTCATTCAGTCTTCATTCCACCAACATTATTGGGCACCTACTATATAACAGGAGCCCTGGCGGCACAGTGGTTAAGAGCTCAGCTGCTAACCAAAAGGTTGGCAGTTCAAATCCACCAGCCACTTCTTGGAAACCCTATGGGGTAGTGTTACTCAGTCCTGTAGGGTCACTATGAATTGGACTCATCTCGACAGCAATGGTTTTGGGTTTTTTGTTTGTTTATTTACTATGTAACAAAGGTCCCTGGATGGTGCAAATGGTTTACTCTTGGCTACTCACCAAAAGGCTGGCAATTCACCCACCCAGGGGAGTCATGGAAGAAAGGCCTGGCTGGTGGTCTACTTCTGTAAGATTATAAATAAGAAAACCCTGTGAAGTACAGTTTTACTCTGAAGCTTATGTGGCCACCATACGTTGGAATCAACTTGACAGCAACAGATTTGGGTGTTTTTGTTGTTGTTGTTGGGGGCGGGGGTTACCATGCAATGGCCATGGCTTGTCAACAAAAACAAAAAACAAAAAAAACCAAACCCACTGCCATCGAGGGGATTCCAACTCATAGCCATCCTATAGGACAGAGTAGAACTGCCCCATTGAGTTCCCAAAGGGCACCTGCTGGATTCGAACTGCTGACCTTTTAGTTAGCATCCATAGCTCTTAACCACTACACCAGGTCAACAAAGTTGTCAACAAAATTGACAAAAGTCAGGCAATGGATGATTTGAAACCAAAGCACACTGAGGTTGTCTATCCTGGCTACACAAGTGTAAGCCAGGTGGACAAATTCTTCTCTAAACTCAGCTCAAATGCTGCTTCCTCCATTCATGTGTTTCCCTCCTGAATTCCCAAAGTTTTCACCCAGTATCTCCATTTAGCAATTATTTCCTTCTGTGTCATATTATTGTTACCTTGGATTTAAGTACAGTGCAGTGGTAAGACTGGATTTTAGAGCCCAAATGGGATTTGCATCCTAGCTTTAGCCCATACTTGATTTGTGTCATCAAGTGCATGAATTAACCTCTTTGGGCCTCAGTTTCTTCACCTGTGAAATGGAGATAATAAAAGGTTGCTATGAGAAATACAACAAATGCAATGTGTTTAATTCACATAGAGGTGATAACCATTATAACCAATACATATAGAGCTAGTTGCATTTTTCCAAGTGCTTTACATATATGAACTCAATTCTCCCACAATAACTTCTTAAAGTAGGCACTTTGGTTATTTCAGATTCACAGAAGAGAAATTGAGATGCAGAGAGGTTAAGGAACTCTCTCAACATCATACAGCAAGTAAATGGTGGATCTGTGTTTTGAATACAGGTGCCTTTAAATTACGATGTTGCTGAAGAATATTGAATATACCATGGACTCCCAGAAGAATAAACAAACCTGTCTTGGAAGAAGTACAGCCAGAATGCCCCTTGGAAGGGAAGATGGTGAGGCTTTGCCTCATATATTTTGGACATGTCATCAGGAGGGACCAGTCCCTGGAGAAAGACATCATGCTTGGTAAAGTAGAGAGTAGGTGAAAAAGGGGAAGACCCTCAATGAGATGAACTGACACAGTAGCTGCAACAATGGTCTTAAGCATAACAATGATTGTGAGGGTGGTGCAGGACCCAGCAGTGTTTCGTTCTGTTGTACAGGGGGTTGCTATGAGTTGGAACCAACTTGACGACACCTAACAACAACATTCTTGTCTCCGGTATTTATGATCTTACCACTCTGTTATATTGATTTTCTACAGGAATATGATGGGAATTAAGAAATGGTAGCTATTATTATCCTTATCATTAATATAATTCCAATTGTCTTTTTCAGCTGCTACGCCAATAACACCTTAAAACAAAAACCATGTTATATTCATCCATATGTCTCTCCATTCTTGTGCTTGGTGCGTGTAACCAAAACCAAAACAAACTCATTGCCATCGAGTCCAGGCACAATACTTACTGAATTTAACTGAAATGCATTTTCGACTCGACGGCACTGGGTTTTAAAATCAAAACAAGCAAAGCAAAAGAACACAAACACACAGGCAAACAAAAATCTAAGGGATGTACATGTTAAATTAAAATTCTGTCATCTTTTTTTTTCTTTTGGGTAATTGTTTTTCTGTGACCCTAGAGCCTTGTGACAAATGCAAATTCTTGAGCACTTTAGAATGTCACCCTCCATTTCAATCATTTCACAGCTCATCAGATTCTAGTTCCCTTCTTCCTCTCCCAAGCCCTCACCATAAGCCATTCTTAGAAAATAATTTGCACCTTCCATTCCAGGTTTGCAACTTCTATTTATTTGCAACGTTGCAAATAGTCACCTGCCCACCTGCCCACCTGCCCAGTGGAGCAGGTGTCTATGTTAAGAGGCTGAAGGAGACTGTGGACGTCCTACATCTCCTGAACTTGAAGTGTACAGGAAAGAGGAATGAGGGAGCACTGACTAGCCTTTTCAATCGGTTGTGCAGTTTTTCATCTCTCAGAGTCTAGCAGGATGGGAGTTGGTAACACAAGGTTTTACAAGACTGGGTAGAACCTGAAGGCAAGTTGGTTTTGTTTATTTGAATCAAACATATATTTCCCACAAGTCTTAAATACCCAAGACATGGGGTCACTATGAATCAAAAATCAATTCCATGACACCTGACAGCTCCCCACTGATTTATTAAAATGATGGGAGACAAAGATGGGAGATACATTTTATCATCTTTTAGCCTAGGAAAAGCATTATATCGAAGAGCTGGGATGCACTAGAGCCAATTTTCTTTCTTTCTTTTTTTTTTTTGAAGTATTTGGCTTGGTTTTCCATGTTGTGGACAGAGAGAAAAATGGTTTTGCTAGAAGAAATGTGATGTAACTGATGCAAGTACTTGGAAACAACTGTCAAAATTGTGGAGCATAAATCATGGCTGTCTTTATGCCAGATAAACACAGCATGCTGCACGTTGAACCTTCCACCACATTCATGCAACCAAGACCCTGAAACAGTGGGACTCTGCAGGGACCCTGTCTTCCTAGCATCGCCCCAGCCCTTGGTTAATATTGAATCTTACCTGAACCCTGTGATATTGGAAGGCAGCAATGGTTAAAGAAATCCCTCCACCTCTTCTGTTCAGCAAAACAGCTTGCTGCAAAGAACCACTTTCCCCACATGACTTAGATAAAGCTCACAGATAGCCCCTTGTTTACCTATGAGAAGGCCAGACACAAATCCCCCAAGTCCCCAATCCTTGGCTAGTGAGTAACTGAATTGCTTGCCCCACTGATCAATCAGAAACCAAGTGTTTGTTCACCAAACTTTGGTTAACTTCTCGCCTTCCTCCAAGTCCCTGAACTTTGGCCCACTCTCTCTGCCTGAGCCCCTCCCCCAAAATGGGCTGACCTCAGTGTAAAGCACTCTGATTGACTATCTAATGATGCCACCCTTTCATCCCACTTCCCCATGCTTGGGTTTTCTAACCTCTATACAAAAAAGCTTTTTCTTTGAGTCTTTGAGTTGCTTGCTGATCTTATGTTCAGAAAGCTTTCCCTATCACAATAGGCTTTTCCTCTTTTTTCTTTCTGAATAAAGCTTCTCCCTATCAAAGTCTGGATTTGTTTTTCATTCGACACCTTCATTCTGTAAAATGACAGTGACTACTTACATATTTTATGAAAAATCATACCATAGACCATGGGCGATCTTGCCCCCCGGGGACACTTGGAAATGTCAGGAGACATTTTTTGGTGTTCACAACTAGGGGAGGAGGTGCTACTGGTATCTAGTGGGTAGAGCCCAGGGATCCTGCAAATATCCTGAAATTACCTCCTACAACAAAGAATTGTCTGGCCCAAAGTATCAGTGGTGCCGAGGTTGCTAAACCCTGCTGTAGGCTAGATTCGTTCATCTGTCTCTCATTCTCCTTTCCCTTTTCCTCTTCCCTCTGTTGCTCTTTTTTTCTTCCCCACTATCTCTTTCTTCCACTTCTTTCTAATCCTCTCTTCTATTTAACTTCTTTTCCCTCTCAATGACAGATAAAACATAATATTGCTTTTCCTCACTGAGGAAACTTTACATCTAAGAACACAAATGGCCATGATTTTCAGAGGCAAATAACATGGTGGCATTTAGGTTGCCAGAACTCATTAAAGCAGGGCTCCCTTTCAATGTTTCTTCTCCAAGATCCAGGATTAAAAAAGATACTAGTCTTTAGTCTAGGTAGATAAGAATCCAGTTGCCTGGAAAAACACAATGTTCCCCTATTCCCAAGGGTATCTATTATACTGGTTTGGCTCAATATCTCAAATGATCATCATTAGATCATTGAGGGCATTGCCACTGTTGTTCACCCATGCTAAATTGCAAAAATCCCATTGTACATTAATATTGGAGTTCCTGCGTAATGCAAGTGGTTTAGCACTTGACTATCAACTGAAAGGTTGGAGGTTTGAACCTACCCAGAGGGACCTCGGAAGAAAGGCCTAACAGTCTACCCACAAAAAGTCACAGCCTTGAAAACCCTGTGGAATATCTAAATTGCAAATATCCCATTATATGCTAATAACCTCATCTACGAATTATCTTAATTTATAAATTTTAACTGTAACTACAACATAGTCTTAGAAATGGGTCCCCACCTCCGTATTTCGATAACTACAGCTAAAATTGAGGTCATTTCTTACCTGGTGTTTTACAATCAACTCCTGGCACAGTTTCCACCGCAAGACACTAACTGCTTCCCCTTCCATTCATCCTCCACCCAGCTGCCTAGTGATTTTCTAAAATTCAAGGACCTCTTGTAAGGAATCTTCACCATTATCCTTAGTACACATTCTAAGCTTGTCAGCCTGACATATAAAAGCAGAACAAACAAACAAAAAAACCCAAACCCATTGCCATTGTGTGGATTCTGAGTACAAGGACCTCCACTAATAAAGTCACTCTCTTCCCTGAGCATCATCTATACAATGTTTAGATCCCTTACATTTCTTCTTGGGGGTCAGAATTCATCTGGGCAGAAAATCGGAGGAATGAACTACTTTCAGGAAATTGAGTTACCCTTGGGAAGCTACTCACCATGACCTTCTATAACTATCTTCAGGGTTGGAGATCACCAGGGTCCCCCAAACAGACTTCTCTCTCCATGCAAAGTCTGCATATTTTGGTGTTACTGGAATATGTACTGGAATCCTAATCCCTGTTGTTGTCAGGTGCCATTGAGCCAATTATGACTCATAGAGACCCTATGTACAACAGAGTGAAACCCTGCTGGGTCCTGGGCCATCCTTCCAATCACTGATCTGTAGATGCAATTCTATTTGGAGACAGGGCTTCCTTTGTTATGTTAATGAGGCCATATCAATGTAGGGTGGGTCCTAAACCTAATTACTTTTGAGTTATAAAAAGAACAGACTAGAACAGAAACACACTCAGGGAAGACAAATGCCATTTGAGGATCATCATCTACAAGCCAAGGAACCATGGAATACCTGTGGTTTCCAACAAGAAGGAATTGACACATCTGAGACCCTGATTTGGACTTTTAGCTTCCAGAGCTGTAAGAAAATAAACTTATGTTCTTTAAAACCATACAGTTGTGATATTTGTGCTACAGCAGCACTAAGGAACGAAGACATTTGGGATAAGAAACCCCAAATGTTTTGAGCTCTTGGTCAATGTACATGACAATCCACTCCTTCCCAATTCCTTGGTGGTTCACCGAGGTGGGTGAGCACTGATGGATTTGAGCCAAGGGTGTAGTTCAGCTCAAATGTTTTATGACCACACTTCTCTTTTTTCTAGTTGATGGCACTAAGCACAAATAATAGGCTTCATTATACTGGGTTAGGAGGATGCTTTTCCACAGAAAATTACCCACAGCAAATAAAAACAACTCCATATGGCAGCCCCATTCACCGCAAGACTAGTTAAAACCTTGACCAGACAGTTTGCACTAGCGTTTCATCTTTCTTATTGCCTTGGCCGCTTGCCAGCATATTGGTGTTCTGTGTCCTCAGTGACAAACAGCATCTAGAATATTCTTTGCAGACTTCTTTTTATCCCCATAGTTGTATGTTTTCCCCATTTTGTCCTCAGAGAAAATTCTAAACCTCACATACTTTTTTTTTTTTCCTGGAAAACATTCAATGTCCAATAAATATTTATTAAACACCTACAATGTGCCAAGCACGCTATTAAACAAAACAAAACAAACCTGTTGCTATTGAGTCAATTCCAACTCACAGAACTTTGGAAATGCTATATTTCTATAGAAGACGAGACTTTTGAATCATTGTTGAGTGGGTTTGTGCCTTTGCACTGCTTTCTCTAGTTGTGGAAATAGGTTATTCTAGAATAATCTCCTGCTCATGTCTCTCCTTAAAGCTGGAGAAGAAAGCTTGTCCCCAGTCTGCTTTTTACCTCACCTCCTGTTGTATTTTTACTTATTTCCTCACAAGTTTCTTCTCACACTCCAGCCACACTTCATCACACATCCTGACTCCTATTCTGCCCTTCCCTTCTGCTATTTACCTGGAATGCTTTTCCCAGCATTGAAGATTCAACTCAAGCCACAGCTCCACAAGGCCCTTTTATTCTTCAGATCTTCCACCTCACAGTTGAAATTATTCATCCTCTTTCATTCTATTGAGCTTTAGTTTTTGTTTAAACTGCTAGTGCATCTTAATCTGTTTTGTATTATCGTTCTCTATTTACACATCAAGAAGCCCTTGTGGCATGGTGGTTAAAATGCTTGGCTGCTAACCGAAAGGTAGGTGGTTCAAATCCACCAGCATGCTCTGCAGGAGAAAGATGTGGAAGTCTGCTTCCATAAAGATTTCCAGCCTTGGAAACCCTATGGGGCAGTTCTACTCTGTCCTATGGAATGGCAATGAGTTAGAATTGACGGCAACAGGTATTTACACATCTGTCTCTACCAGAGATGGTAAAGAATGTCAGAAAGAAAGTCAAACCTCGATCAACCGTTCATCCATGCTTGGGGTAAGTTCCTTAACTTGTCTTTCTTCTTTTGTAAAAGGTGGAATAATAATAATATTTGCCTTGGAGCAAATGTTTTATTTTTTTCCTGTTATAGATTAAATGTGCCTTCGAAAATATGTGTTGAAATTCTAACCCTTTTATCTGTAAATATGCCTTTGTTTGGAAATAGAAGCTTTCTTTTGTTATAGTAATAAGGTCACACCAGAATAGGGTGGGCCCTAAATCTAATAATTTCTGAGTTATAAGAAAATCAGACCAGACACAAAGACACACATGGGGGGAAGGCAGATATCACATGAAGACCTGTCTACCAGGAATGCCAAGAATCACTAAGGAACTTCCAGGAACACCTGGGGCGAAGGACATGGAAGGACTTTTCCTGGAGCTTTGCCCTGAATTTGGACTTTAGCCTTCAGAACTGTGAGAAAATAAATTTGTATTCTTTAATGCCACTCACTTGTGGAATTTCTATTATAGCAACACTAGGTAACTAAGAAATTTCCCTTTCACAGAACATAGTAGGAGTGTTGTCCTGTGATTTAGTGGGGTCATGCAACTGGCTAATGAGTTTGTACAAAAAAGACAGGTGACTTTTCCAGGGTTGAGCATTTAATTGGTGAGGTGAGATGCGCTAAAATTCTCTTTTCCCTCTGCAGTGCCAACTAGCAATGCCATGGCAATGTCATCCTGATTCCAGAGTAGCAGGGTCCCCAGCTGAGCAAGATAGATATGTAGCATAAGGAAGAAATAAACCTTTGTCATTTTGAGGCTCTGAGATGGTGGTGTTGCCTGTTACTGCAGCATAGCCTCTACTATGCTGACTATTGAGGGATATTATGAGAATTAAACATGAGAAATTAAGTAGAATGCTTGGTGATACTTGGAACACAAGAAAGTGGGAAAGACATCAGTTCTAAATTATCTACGTCCAACTAACCAGCCCATTGCCATCTAGTTGATTCCAAGTCATGGCGACCTCATGTGTTACAGAATAGAACTGCGACATAGAGTTTTCTTGGCTGAAATCTCTACAGAAGGAGATTACCAGGCCTTCCTTCCATGGCACCACTGGGTAGGGCAAACCACCAACCTTTAGGTTAGTAGTTGAGCACAAATCGTTTGGGCAACCCAGGTACATAAACTGTGTACGTACAGCTCCTCAATTTCAGTGTTATATTTTGCAGTGGTCTGAAAGATTCCACATGCTAAGAAGCTTTATTAAGGTAGCTGTGTGGCACTTCCTTCTTCCTAATATATTGTTCTGTCTGAAATCAAGCCCTCTAGGCTGTCTTGAACTTATTTACTTAGAACAGTCAGCAGCTGTACTTTATGAGGTGGCCTTGGTCTTAAGAGAATGTCAAGACTCTCTGCGATGCCGTTTATGAAACAGTCCATGTTCTTTTACTACCTCGGGGACAGACAGGTTGTCCACAAGTAACACTTCCTGGAAGGACACAGCCTCCTGGAGGTATAGGCTCATAGATGTAGTATTTTTTGTTTGTTGTCGTTAGTTGCCGTCAAGTTGTGTAGATTCTGACTCATAGAGATCCCATGTGTGCTGAGTAGAACTGCTCCATGGGATTTTCAAGGCTGTGAATTTTCAGAAGCAGGTCTATCTTCCAAGGTGCCTCTGGCTGGGCTTGAACCACCAACCTCTCGGCTAGTAGCCGAGTACTTAACTGTTTGTGCCACACAGCTGCCCTAGGTGTAGTGGTTAGGAGAACTGACTATGGAGTCAGAGAGATTTGCCTCCACCACTGCCTGGCTCTGTGAACCTAGAAGAGCCAATTAACCTCTTATCCTTAGTTTCCCTTCCATAAAATGAAAAAAGGGAATAGTGCCTACCTCATGGAATTGTTGTGAGCATTAAATGAGATAACACATACAAAACACTTGGCAAAGGCCTGCTGTGTAGTAAAACCCAATATATGGTAGCTATTTTTATTATTATTACAGCAAGTTGCAGCTCAAACTACATTTTCTGCCAAATACTCTACAGAATCCACTGAACTGTGAAGTTCCTATTATAACAGGAAGGAAAGGGGCAGGAGCGGAGGAAGAATCTTTGACGTTGACGTAGGAAAGGGAAGATAATTCTATGTTAGTTTCCCCTTACATGGATGGCTGGTAGAGAATGAAGCACAAGTAACTTAGCCTGGAACAGTGCCTAACAACTATTTTCACACCTTTGGGATCATTAAAACAACAATTGTCATTGCTTGGTACCCTCAAGTCAGTTCCGACTCATAGCGACCCTGTGTACAACAGAATGAAACACTGCCTTGTCCTGCTCCATCCTCACAATCACTGCTATGTTTGAGTCTATTGTTGCAGCCACTATGTCAATCCATCTCGTTGAAGGTCTTTCTCTTTTTCATTGACCCCTGCTTTACCAAGCATGATGTCCTTCTGCAGGGTCTGGTCCCTCCTGATAACATGCCCAAAGCATGTGAGACGAAGTCTTGCCATCCTCGTTTCTAATGAGCAGTCTAGCTGTACTTCTTCCAAGACAGATTTGGTCAGTCTTCTGATAGGCCTTGGTATGGTCAATATTCTTCACCAACACCATAATTCAAAGGCGTCAATTCTTTTTCAGTCTTCCTTATTCATTGTCCAACTTTCGCATGCATGTGAGGTAATTAAAACACCATGGGTTGGGTCAGGCTCACCTTAGTCCTCAAAGTGACATCTTTGCTTTTTCAAAACATTTTAAAGAGGTCTTTTGTAGTGGACTTGCCCAGTTAAACGTGTTGTTTGATTTCTTGGCTGCTGCTTCCATGGCCATTGTTTGTGGATTCAAGTAAAATGAAATCCCTGACAACACTACAAACTGTCAGTTTGTCACACTGTGGTGGCTTGTGTGTTGCTGTGATGCTAGAAGCTATGCTACCGGTATTTCAAATACCAGCAGGGTCACCCATGGTGGACAGGTTTCAGTGGAGCTTGCAGTCTAAGATAGACTAGGAAGAAGGACATGGTAATCTACCTCCAAAAAATTGGCTATTGAAAACCTTATGGATAGCGGTAGACACACAACAATAACAACCATAATTTCAAAGTTCCTTCCAGGTCTTAGGGTTGCTAAAGAAGTCTCTGGGAAGAAATAAACAAACAAACAAGAAAAACAATAACAACAACAACCCTCAAATTGTTTTTTCCATAATTTACTAGTTGCCCTCAAGTTTATTTTGACTCATGGTGACCTCATGTGTGGCAGAGATGAACTGTCCTCTGCAGGGTTTTCGGTGGCTGATTTTTCTGAGGTAGGTCTCCAGGCCTTTCTTCCAAGGCACCTCTGGGTGGACTGCAACCTCCAACACTTCTTTTAGCAGCCAAGCACATTAACTGTTACAGTCTATTAGAGAACACAGAGAGTAGAAAGTTCCACACAGGGTTTAGAGTTTGGTCATTTTCTGTACTTGTCACCAGACATTTGAGTTTTCCTTTGTATGCTGCCAATCACAGTTCTTGTTGTGTAACTGGAAAGGATTTGTTCCAACATGATTCGTTTATGCAGATGCCCCCAGGGCATCTGGTGAAGTGGAAAATATGGCATATAAGAGGTTTGATGAGATTCCAGGCAAGAGTTGCACAGTAGAATGGCCTAGAAGAAAGGGGAAAAAAAAAACATTGCCACTGAGTCAATTCTGACTCATAGTGCCCGTGCAGGACAGAGTAGAACTGCCCCTTAGGGTTTCTTTTCCAAGGCTCTAAATCTTTACGAAAGAAGACTGCCACATCTTTGTCCTGTGGAATGGCTGGTGGGTTCAAACCACCGACCTCTTGGTTAGCAGTTGGGCTCTTAACCACTGCGCCACCAGGGTTCCTGGATGAAAGGGAAGAGAACAAATACTTGCTGATACCCACTGCATGTCAAGTATTGTGCTGGTTCCCTTTACATGTAACAAAATAATATAAATTAAAATTTACAAGTGTTCACTACGTTCCATTGGATGAAGTTCTCATCTTGGTTTATTAGAGTCCAAGGATGGTATGTTAGACATACACGCAGTGCAGAAAGGGCTTGTTGTCAGTAATGGCACAGGGAAGAAATGGCACTGCCTTTAGAAAAGCTGCTCCCATCAAGTCGATTCTAACTCATAGTGACCCCATAGAACAGAGTAGAACTGCCCCATGGGGTTTCCAAGGCTGTGAATCTTTACAGAAGCGGACTGCCACATTTCTCCCTTGGAGCTATTGGTAAGTTGGAACCACCGACTTTTTGGTTAGCAGCTGAGTGCTCAACCACTGCACCACCAGGGCTCCTTGGCACTGCCTTTAGGAGACCCAGATACTGTGGACCCTCTATTACCTGACCTGGGCAGGGGGTGAATAGCTCCAGCCAATTAAATACTCATGTGGAAGAGAAGGGGCCAAGGCTCACTTCCAAGTACACTCTGGGTTGGCTTTAAATGGTGCCAGTATAATCAGTGCTGAAAATGATGCGGAAATGGAATTCCGTCTTGCCTGATGTGTGGGAAGAGTAGAAGTGGGATCGTTACTTTCTCCTGAAAGAAAATGCAGCTGATTTGCTTGGAGTAGCCCAAACACCGTCTTCTCATGAGTGGAATCAATGGCTGGGTGAGAGGCTCTCATGGTGGTTTGTCATTGGCAAAGGAGCCCTGATGGCACATTGTTTAAGTGCTCAGCTGCCAACTGAAAGGTCAGCAGTTCAAACCCACCAGCCGCTCTGCGGGAGAAAGATATGGCAGTCTGCTTTGGTAAAGATTACACCCCAGGAAACCCTGTTGGGAAGTTCTACTCTGTCCTATACGGTCGCTATGAGTCAGAATCAACTCAATGGCAATGGTTTTTTTTTTGGTCATCTGCAGAATCTCAGCTGTTTCCAAACAAGGCTAATTATGAAAAACCCTGACACCAGACAGGAAATGGGCATGTATTGGAGGTCAAATGTGTTTCACTACCCTGTGCTTTTCCTGAAGTACTGGTGGGCTCCCAGTATGATCTCTAATTTCATCTTTCACCCATTCTCCCCTCCACTCTTTATTGTAGCCAGAACGAACTTTTCTAGCTTCTCTAATAGAGCAAAGGAGCCCTGGTGGAGCAGTGGTTAAAGTATTCTACTGCTACCCAAAAAGTCAGTGATTTGAACTCACCAGCCACTCTGTGGGAGAAAGAAGTGGCAGTCTGCTTCTGTGGGAGAAAGATGTGGCAGTCTGCTTCCTTAAAGATTACAGCCTTGGAAGCCCCATGGGGCAGTTCTACTCTGTCCTACAGGGTCACTAGGAGTCGAAATTGACCAGAAAGCAGTCAGTTTTTTGGTTTTCTAATGGACACACGCTCACCTCTAGGCACTTGCAATGGCTATTTCTTCTCCATACAGCACTTCTCCTAATCTCCTTACTGCCCTTACTTCCACAAACCATCTGTGTTAAGAATGAAGTTCTTCCAGTCTCAGAATAAACATCACTTCTTTAGGGAAGTTAGTTCTTGCTCCATGCCTGAAGATTAAGTTCTAAAAAAAAAAAAAAAATCAACCCAAACCCATTGCTGTCAAGTTGATTCTGACTCATGGCAACCCCATGTGTTACAGAGTAGAACTGAATTTTCTTGGCTGTAGTTTCTATGGAAGTAGATCTCCAGGCCTTTCTTCCATAGCACTGCAGGGTGGGTTCGAACTGCCAACCCTTAAGTTAGCAGCCAAGTGTAGACCATTTGTGCCATCCAGGGACCATGAAGATTAGGTGCCATCTTCTAGCTTTCTTTCTTCCCTACTTTGGTGCTTCCCTCCTAGGTTGTAAAGTTTCGGAAGGAAAAGTCACATCTGCTTGTTCACCATTGTATCCTACTTGATGAGCACGATGCCAAGCAACAATGGGCCCCCAGTAAATATCTGCTGAGTGGACAAACTTTGGCACCTCATTCTTATCCACAAATGGTGAGTTCAGTGTAGATTTCAGTAAACATTCACAGTATTAAGGCGAATGTCTAGATCCAAGGTTGGCAAGCTATGGCTCATGGGCCAATCTAGGCCACCACCTGATTTAATGGATAAAGTTTTACTGGAATATACCATGTCCATGCGTTAATGGATTGTCTTTTGTAACTGCTTTTGCGGCACATCAGCAGAGTTGAAATAGAGGCTGTGTGGCCCAAAAAGCCAACCCCTGGTCTAGATTCTTTACCTTCAGCTCCAGGAAGAGATATAAGTAAACAAACCTCAAAAACCAAACCCATTGCTGTGGAGTTGATTCCGACTCATAGCAACCATCACGGATTGAATTACGTCCCCCACCAAAATGTGTGTATCAACTCGGTTAGGCCATGATTCCAAGTAAATTGTATGGTCGTTCTCCATTTTGTGATTGTAATTTTATGTTGAGAGGATTAAGGTGGGATCCTAACACCACCCTCACTCAGGTTACCTCCCTGATCCAAGGTAAAAGGAGTTTCCCTGGGGTGTGGCCTGCACAACCTTTAATCTCTCAAGAGATAAAAAGAAAGAGAAGCAAGCAGAGAGTTGGGGATGTCATACCACCAAGAAAGCAGCACCAGGAGCAGAGCATGTCCTTTGGACACGGGGTCCCTGTGCCTGAGAAGCTCCTCAACCAAGGGAAGATTGAGGACAAGGACCTTCCTCCAAAGCTGACACAAAGAGAAAGCCTTCACCTGGAGCAGACGCCCTGAATTTGGACTTGTAACCTACTAGATTGTGAGAGAATAAATTTCTCTTTGTTAAAGCCACCCACTTGTGGTATTTCTGTTATGGCAGCACTAGATGACTAAAACAGCAGCCCTATAGGACAGAGTAGAATCGCCCCATAGTGTTTCCAAGTTTGTAATCTTTATGGAAGCAGACTGCCATATCTTTCTCCTGCAGAACAGCTGGTGGGTTCAAACCACCGACCTCTCAGTTAGCAGGTGAGCAATTTAACCACTGCGCCACCAGGGATCCTTCTTATCAGAAAATAGCTATTCCAGAATATCTTCTTTTGAGTTTTCAATCCCCTTTTAACACCACACTGATACATAACCACACTGCAAATGGCTAAGTTTTAAAAAAAATGCTTAGGTGAAAATAATTATGTCCTGGGTTAAAGTCATTACAAATATCTCCAGTTTTGAAATTTTTCCATCTCTGCTTTTTCTCTGCCTGATTGAATTTTACCGACATCCAAAAAAAAAAAAATTACAGATCAACTTTCCCTCTTCAGGAGCCCCGCTGTTCACTCCAGCTCTCAGAAGGTCTTTCTCTGAGGTTACTTCTATAAAACTTAATGTCTGAGCCATTTGTTTGGGGCTCCCTGGTGACAGCTCTTATGTGGTCTGATGCCATTAGTTAATGTATATTAATTTTATTTTCCCAATTATATGCTAACTCCCTGAGGGTGAGGTCATTAACTACAAAGCTTGAACTAAAAATGTGAAAAAATGTGATTTGTACCTTCACAAACTGGTTTGTACAAACGGGCTTATGTAAGATTGAAGATTTACATTTCACTAGTCTTGCTTCAACTGCTCACAAAGAACCCTGAGCCCTTTTCGAGTGTTCCCAGGTTCTGTCTGGGAATCCTCCAAGGGTCCTCTCCTTTGTGCTCATTAACCAGACTGTTAGGCATGGTCACTGCTTGCTTGCTCTTCTAGTGTGCAGGCTTTGTTGTTTATGCTGCCTCTTGGGCTGCCTGAGGTGCCTCAATGTGATCATGGCAAGCAAGCTGTCCTCTGTGTTCCCAAGGTCATATTGCTACTTGCAGAGTCCTTCAGGTGCTACAGCCACATTGCATGGGTATGAAGTCATGCAGAAGGTGAACAGAATCAGCCCACCTGTGTCCTAGTTTGCCAGCTGGGCCACAGAGCATCATGGCTGGGTTCTGCGTGAATGAGTTCCCACAGGTTCTGCTCTCTCCATTGGCCCAGGCAAGAGTCTGGGTCTGGTTGGTCATCCAACAGACCCCTTCTTATTATACCCTTTATTTCCTCCTTGATAGTCTCTATTATAATATAGGAGCCCCGGTGTCACAGTAGTTAAGTACTCGGCTGCTAACTGAAAGGTCAGTGGCTCGGATCAACCAGTTGCTCCACAGGAGAAAGATGTGGCAGTCTGCTTCCACAAAGATCACAGCCTTGGAAACCCTGTAGAGCAGTTCTACTCTGTCATATAGAGTTGCCATAAATCAGAAGCAACTCAATGGCAACGGGTTTGGTTTGGATTTAGTCTCTGTTATGAGTTGAATTGTGTCTCCCAAAAATACATTAGAGTCCTGACTCATGTACCTGTGAATATGATCCCATTTGGAAATAGGTTTTCTCTGTTATATTAACAAGGCCATATCAGTGCAGTGTGCGTCTTAAACCTTAGTCATTTCTGAGCAATATAAGGAGCCACATAGACATAGATATAAGCAAGCACAAATGGGAAGATAGATACCTCTGGAAGATCTTCAAGGAATGGAGGAACAGAAGCTGAAAGAGACAAAGATCTTCCCCCCCGCCCCCCAGGACTGACAGAGTGAGAGCCTTCCCCTAGAGCAGATGCCCTGAATTTGGACTTCTAGCCTCCTGAGCTGTGAGAAAAGAAATGTCTCTTCTCTAAAGCCACCCACTTGTGCTATTTCTATGACAGCGGCACTAGCAAACTAAGCCTCCATAGATGTCCCCCATGCCTCAAGAACCTCACTTTTTGGTATTCATGCCCTTAAACTGCCTCATTCCAGAGTGAATCTGGGCTGCTTCTGTGTAAGCAATAAAGCGTAGCAGAAGTATGGCTGTGTGTCTCCCAAGGGTAGGCCCTAAAAGACAATGCAGCTTCCATCTTGGTCTCTTGCAACATTTGCACTGAGGGAAATAAGCTGTCATGTAACAAGTCTGAGTATCCTGAGACCACTACGCTGTGAGGAAGCCCATGGTAGCTACGTGGATGGAGAACATTGCCAGCCATCACAGCCCCAGCACCAGGAATGTTGAGTGAAGTAGTCACCTTGGATTCCAGTTCAGCAGATACCACATGATGGAGAATCGAGGCCCCAGACACATAGCCCCAGTTGAACCATTCTAGCCATCTCCAACCATTTCAAGTCACCCCAGACACTCTGGAACCCTATTAAAATGGTTGCTTTTTTGTACCACTAAGTTTTGGGACATTTTGTTAGGAGGCAATAAATAACTGGAGTGTCTCTTTCTACTTGCTTCTTGGAAAGCTCATGCTAATGAACATGTACAGGTGCACCACTCTGCCATTCCCCACAGCTTAAAACCACCCAAATAACCCAAGTGACAAGAAGAAAACCTTGGCTTCCATTTTCATTCTAGAACTGCCTCCACTTCCGAACTCTCCCAACTGACAAAACACATCATAAAACATGACATATACCATTTCTTCCTTTAGGTGTCAACCATCCTTCAACACATCATCATGAATCCTGCACCAATGCTAACCGTCCTCTAACTTACTGAAAATGACTGCATCAGTCCACAGAGTGATAGGAGCAGTGATTTGTTCAAAAGGAGACTTCAGCAAGCAGAAAGTTATGGCCCTCAGGATCTTCTTTGTGGCCGCCCTCGTTTTTGATAAATGGTCTTTTTTCCATCTCAGTTAACACTGGATTTTGATTTTAAACATTTTCTTTTCTCCCAGAAGTAACTTCAGGGAATTTATTCCCACTTTGTAGGTTTCTGAGTGGCAGCCACAAGAATAAAGTTGAGAATCAAAGTACTTGTGATGTCCCATGCCCTCCCACTGTGTGGGAGGCAAAGCCACATGGTAGTTATAGCATGGTGGTTCAAGGTATGTACCCTGGAGATTGCTGCTCCAATATGGATACCTACTCTATTGCTGCCTGCTGTGTGGACTGGTGTAAGTCAGTTAAACTTTCTGAGTCTTGGTTTTCTCTTCCAAGAATGGGGTGACAATTGTATCTACTTTTATTATGTTGAAATAATTATATAAGCTAATGTATATAAATATAGGACTCTACCCCTCAGAAAAAAGGCCTAGAGATCTACTTTCAAATGGTCACAGCCTTGAAAACTCTACTATGGAGTACAGTTCTACTCTGTCATACATGGGATCGCCAGGAGTCAGAGAATCAACTTGATGGCAACTGGTTTGTGGGTTTGGGGGAGGGGGGCAAGGGGGCTTATTTTAGCTATTTTGGTAGGTGTGTTGGCTTTGTTTTTGAGATCCAGTCTGATAAAAAATAATGGAAAGAACATCATAGTTTAAAATAAAAGTCTGATTTGAGCCCCTAACTCTTAATCTTTCACATTGGAGCCCATGTTCTTATATTTAAAATGAGGCTATAAATGTCCCCAGGGAATTCTCCAGTCAAACCTTGTTTTCAGGAATGCTGTGTGGGCATTTGTGAACTCCTACTCCATTCTGTTTTCAAGTCAATTTTCTCCCTGTATGTTAGAACTTCCTCATCTGCTGGGGCTGTACACCAATAACAAACCGTAATCATTAGGTAGAGGTAGTAATTTCTGTGGTTGGAAAGTCAGCACTTAATGGGTCATGCTGCTCTCTCAACAGGACTTTTGAATACAAGATTACAACACAGAGAGGTGGTGTAGGGTTTGTTTGCCTCCTATTTACTAAATTAAGAAGTGAAAACAGAACCCGGTGATATTTTAAAACTGTATGTTTATTTTAGGACACCCAACTCTATCTCATTTGTTGGACAAGTGTGATATTTCAGCCATGAGAAAGAAAAATCTAGGTCATGGGGAAATGGTCACAAACTGAATTTACCAAGATGATCCTTAAGTAGTGGGACTCAAAGCAAATTAACCTGGTCACAGAATGCCCCGTATTGGCTCTGCAATTGCCTTCAGTTCCAGCCATTACTACAGCTTAAGACTGACCGTAGACATTCAGGTAAAATGACCCAAGTCAGGATAAGGAAGCATCACTGCTTCTTCTTCTTAATACCTAGCTGATCCAGACATCTGGTAAACCAATTTCTCCCACATGAGTGTTCACAGACTCCTCAAAGCAACAGAGCACAATTGACTAGAATATCAATGTCAAAGACCCTTTCATCCACTATGCAACCAAAGTATCTTCAGCCTTTTTCAGGAGGAAAATTTCTTGTGTTTAAAGCTGGAAGGGGCCAAGGATCATCCCATCTGCTTAATTTTACAAATTATAAACACTGATGACAAGAGAGGACAAATGATTTACAACACAAGCTTACACTTAGTGATAGGCTCTGTCTATCCAAGTTTCCTGATGCTTGATCATGGGATTTTCTTCAAAGACTTGAAATTCCTTGAGGAAATTTGGGGATGGTCATGCAGTTGACAGTAAAGACTCCAAATGTGATTGCATGGGATTTCTTTCCGCTGGAAAAATGTTACAAATTATATTACAGCCCTCCGAGTCAGCTGAAATGTCTCCTTTGTGAAAATTTCCCTGAATTTTCACCTGACTCAAGTGAAATTAATCCCTCCTTTCTTTGTGCTCCTAGAGTATTTTCATATTTCTTTATTTAACAATTCCATTCATTCAATCATTTATTCATTCTTTTATACATTCATTCATTCATGTATGCATACATTCCCCAAGCATGTCACATTTTATCAGAGCTTGTTACTTAATTGTCCCTCTCCTTCTTGCAAAAGGTCCCTAGGTGGTGCAGGCGATTTGTACTTGGTTCAAACTCATCTAGCGACACCACAGAAGAAAGACCTGGAAACCTGCTTCCATAAATGTTACAGCCAAGGAAACCCAATGGAGCTCAGTTCTACTCTGTACCACATGCGGTCGCCATGAGTCAGAACAGACTCAATGGCAATAGGTTTCATTTGGTTTTAGTCTCCTCGAATCTGAGAGCTGCCTGAAGTTAGGGACCACATGAGGTTCATCTTGTATCTTGTAATAACGGTTATGCAAGTGAGAGAGGAGAGGACAGGAGAGAAGAGGGTGGGAGAGATGAGGAGGGGAGCAGAGGGGAGGGCAGGGGAAGGGAGGGCAGAGGGGGAAGGGAGGGGAGGGGAGGGGAGGGGAGGGGAGGGGAGGGGAGGGGAGGGGAGGGGAGGGGAGGGGAGGGGAGGGAAAGAGACATAGAGAAAGAGAGAGGGAGAAGAAGGGGAGGGACAGGAGAGCAAAAGAGGTAGAGAAGGACAAAGAAAAGGAGGTAGAGAAGGAGATGGAGGAAGGACTCTCCTAGAAGAAAGTCTGCATATTCCAGTCTCCCTTGCAGATATGCACAGCCTTCAATGGAATGTGAAGTGTCACGTGCTGCTTAAAGGTTATCTCCTTAAAGGAAAGGAATGTGTCCTTATTCCCCTACCTTGTCTTCATCCATCCTGCCGCTTGAAATCTGGATATGCTGTCAAGCCATCCATGCAGAAGAGGACAACAGCCTAGAGATGGCAAAGCAATAAGAAGGATCTTGGATCCATGAATGGCTTTGTAGAACCATGTGGTGCAATGCATTACTTAACATGGTCCTTCTAGCCATGGTCTTTGTGACTCACACACAATGACTGAGTGAGACTATGCAAATAAGGTATATGGAACCTGTAATGGTTGGGCTTATGTGTCAACTTGGCTAGGTCATGATTCCCAATATTGTATAGTAGTCCTCCATTTTATGTGTTGTAAATTCTAACCTCTACATGCTAATGAGGCAGGATTGGTATGGGGTATATCCTGAGTCATAGCTTTGCAGGAAAGCTTGACTCAAGTCCCACCCTTACTCAAGTTACGCCCTTCCCTGGGGTGTGGCCTGCATCCAAGGTACCCTGGCGAGACTCTCTCTCTCTTTGCATCTGGATCCTGCATCTGTTCCATTACTGTCTGACCTCTGGTTCTTGGGACTTGAGCCAGGGGCCTGATGTCTGGCCTACCAGTTCTAGATTCACCGGCTTCTGCAGCCCCATGGATCTGCAGCTTATCTTTTGACCTGATTTGCCAGCTTCTACAGCCTTGTGAGCCAGCAGCCTGTGGTGTGAACTGCTGGTTTGGGTTCGTCTGTCCCTGCAGCCATGTGGGACAGGAGAAGCCTCACAGGGATTTGGGACTTGCCAGCCTCTACAACCATGTGAGCCATTTCCTTGATACAATTTGTGAGTTCTGTGAGACTTTGCAATGAACTATGGAACCCAAAGAAGGGAAGGAGAATACCGAGGGGAGGAGGAGTAGTTGACGTTAGAGATGATGGAGTGGTACACAAGTTTGGAAAAGCTGGATATTTGGGATATACTTAACTTCTGCCTCATAGGAGCCAGCTTTGTGATGTGCCTTATAAAATCAATTATTCATTTAAGCCGAGAGGCCATTGCAGCCCTGAACCACTTGCGTTAGGTCTCATCTTCTTCATGTTTAAGTCATTCTCATTATGGGTCTTGGATGTATACAAGTGAACTAGCTAATTCACACCCATTATCTCATCTGACCATTACTACAGCCATTTTTGAAGCAGAAAAGGAGACTCAGAGAAGTTAAGTACTCTCCCCATGACCACACATCTAGTTAGTGGCAGAGCTTCTAGCTGAGTCTAGTCCTGATTCACATACAATTTGGGATGCTCCATAGCCGATCCCACGTTTCTTTTTACGTAGCGTCCTCTAGCTTCCAAAGTGTTCTACAATTACTATCTCAATTTAGGAGGCAGGAATTAGTATTATTCTTATCAGCCAGATTAATTGACTTGACTAAATCCTGGAGCCCTGGTGGCACTATGGTTAAGAGCTCAGCTGCTAACCAAAAGGTTGGCAGTTCAAATCCACCAGCCACTCCTTGGAAACCCTATGGGGCAATTCTACTCTGTCCTATGGGGTCACTATGAGTCAGAATCGACTCAAAAGCAATGGGGTAACAGGTAACTAAAACCATCTAGTAAATTAGTAGTGATGGATCTGAGATGAAGCTTCAGATAGCCAGACCTTGAAACCTTACTTTCTTTCACTTGACTCCATCAGTGTGGCTCTTCTAGAACAATACTAGCACATGTATTGTGCAACTTGCTACCCGTTTTGACAGAAAATAAGAATAATTTGGTAGTCAAACATAAACCAAGCTATGGTCAATTTCCATCTCCCCTCCCACAGATACTGTCTTTTTCACTCAGTTTATTCACAATATTTTAATCAGTGAAAGGGAATTTACTTTAAACAATACTAGCATTAGTACTCTACCAGCCTCTCCTAATTAATTTTTAACGTGTTAAGCAACTTATTCAGGTTTTGGGTTCAAGAATACTAAGGACAGTTGCTTTCTTTGAATTAAGATGTGTCTGACAGAAAATGTCCCTGATTGGGGCAAACAGTTAAGTGATCACCTACTAACTGAAAGGTTGGTGGTTCAAATCCACCCAGGAGCTACTAAGAAGAAAGGCCAGGCCATCTCCTTCTGAACAATCAGCCACTGAAAACCCTAGGGAGCACAGCTCTACTCTGCCACACATGGGGTCACCATGAGTGGAATAGACTTGATGGCAACTGGTTACCCGTTTTGACAGAAAATAAGAATAATTTGGTGTCAAACATAAGTGAAGCTATGGTCAATTTTCATCTCCCTTCCCACAAATACTATCTTTTCCACTCAGTTTATTCATAATTTTTATTTTTTTATCAGTGAAAGGGAATTTAAACACCAGCTCTTTGAGCAAGCAAGTGATCTAATTCAGGCGCCACAACCTGACAGGCTTTGTTTATTGAGATTTAACAACGTTACATGATCCTTATCATCCACTTAGCATCCTCGAAACAGCCAGCTTAGTTCCCCACTGCTGAAGTTCCTGACTAACCCTCTGTTTTTCTTGCATATTTTCCAAACTGTAGGTTCTAATTCTGTGTCCCAGTTAATTAGCACCGTCTGTAATTTTTAGACAACCCATATCTGTTAAGGCACACAAAATTCCATTTCTGTTTCCAAAGGTGGCTGTTTGTTGTGCCAGAAGGTGCTCAGTTGCTGAAATAAATAGATGATGTATCACTTAGAAAAGCACTGCTGCCTCACTGGGCAGATGTCGCTTGGTGATGGTAACTAAATATAGCATGCTGATTTTAGGGCAAAAAAGACTCCTAAAATTAAAAAATAATTAAATAAAATGATTGATTGGAAAGATGTCATTTTGATGTACTGGCCACAGAGATTCTAGAAACATTCACCATTTTCAGGCTTTGAAATGCTTGACCCCTGAAAACTAAAGACCTATCATGCAGAAGGGTCATATTGAAAAAATAAACTTCCAAACTGTGTGTGTGGAGCCCTGATGGCACAGTGGTTAAAAACCTCAGCTGCTAACCAAAAAGTTGACAGTTTGAATCCACCAGCCGCTCCTTGGAAACTCAATGGGGCAGTTCTATTCTGGCCTATCTGGTCGCTATGAGTCAGGATTGACTTGATGGCAAGGGGTTTGGGGTTTTTTTTTTTAGGTATTGTGTGTAGGGAGTCAGCGAAAAAGAGAAAGACCCTCAGTGAGATGGATTGACACAGTGGCTGCAACAATGAGCTCAAACATAGCAATGATGTGAGGATGGTACAGGACCGGGCAGAGTTTCATTCTGTCATACACAGGGTCTCAATGAGATGGAACTGACTTGACCATACCTAACAACAACGACAACAAGCTGTGTCCACCCAGAGGTAGAAGAGCATGGGTCAGAGTCTTGTTTCCATGCTGTGCCTTAAAGCAGTAAAAAAAGACACGTTCAGGAGGAAGAAAGCACTGCAGGAAGTACCATCTTAAACAATACTAATACTCGTTGCTGTTGTTAGGTGCCGTTGAGTCGATTTTGACTCATAGCGACCCTACCTAATAAGACAGAACTGCCCCGGAGGGTTTTCTAGGCTGTAATCCTCACGGGAGCAGATCACTAGGTCTTTCTTCCGCAGAGTCAGAGCCGCTGTGCTGGCGTGCCATCAGGCCTCCTTATCCCAATACTCCTAAAAGTATAATTATTGCTACCATATCTCAAAGCTTATTATGTGACAGACATTGTGCTGAGTACTTTGTTTATATTCTGTGTTCGTTCAGTTCTCACAACATGGTTACAAACAGAGGAAGATTTATTTACTGTGCAGTATACAGTTTACTTTTAGGGCCCACTCACTTCCATAGAGTTCCTGGGTGGTACAAACAGTTAACATGCTCAACTGCTAACTGAAAGGTACATGGTTTGAGTCCACCCAGAGGAGCCTCGGAGGAAAGGCCTGGTGCTCTACTTGTGAAAAATCAGCCACTGGAAACCCTGTGGAACACAGTTCTACTCTGATACACATGGGGTCGCCATGAGTTGGAACTGACTTGACAGCAAATGGTACTGGAACCAACAATAAGTTGTGAGGCCAAAAAAAAAAAAAAAAAACAACTTCTAACCCATCAATAATAGAAATTTTTATCAACCATGCTAGTAAAAGATCTGAATTATTTATTCTGTCTACAGAAAATAATAATATCATATAGAAAATAAATTATCTTCATATTAAGACAGTGTGCAGCGTGAACATATAGATAAAAATATTATAGAGGTTTATTAGTTACTAATAGAAATTATTTTTTAAAAAATTGGGATTTGGGATATTTATCAGCTTTGCAAATATATAATCTGCTGTATTTCATTTCCTAGGGTCATCATTACAAATTACTACAGACTAGGTGGTTTAAAACAACAGAAATTTATTCACTCACAGTTCTGGAGACCAGAAGTCTAAAATCAAAGTGTTAATAGAGCCATGCTTTCTTTAAAAGTTCTAAGAAGAAACAAAAGACCCTTCCTTGCTTCTTCCCTGTGGCTGCCAGTAGTCCTTGGCTTGTAGATGCATCACTCCAGTCTCTGCCTCTGTAGCCACACGGCCTTCTTTACCGTGTGTATTTGTGTTTCTGTGTCGTTGCCAACCATTAAAAAAAAAAAAAAAATTTTTTTTTTTTTCTAATCCTAGATGACCTCATTTTAACTAATTACTTCTGAAAGGACCCTATGTCCAAATAAGGTCATGTTCTGAGGTTCTGGATGGACATGAATTTTAGAAAGGGGCACTACTCAACCCAGTACATCTTCTGTAACTTCTTTTAATTCTAAAGAAATATTCATTTTCATATATAATTTTTGTATTTTAATTTTATGCAAAATAGTATAATCTTCAGACCCCACAAAAGAGCAAAGGTGGTTTAAATAACATATTTTTCTTCCTTATGTAACAAAACATCTGGAGACGTTTGGTTCCAGAAAGAGTTAATTTATCATTTAAACACTGTTAGGGTTCTGTATGGCTTCTTTGTAATTCCCTTGGCTTTCTCCTTGTGGTTGCAAGATGGCTGCTTCGGCACCCAGCATCAAACTCCAGAGTCTAAAATCATGAAGGGAGGGAGATGGGCTCACTCTCCTCTCAAGTCTCTCACTTGTCAGAGTCTCTGAAAATGCTTCAGCTGACTTCCCTTTATAGTCTATGGGTCAGAATTGGCCACATGTCTTAACCTATGCAATCACTGAGAAATGAGAATAGGATTTCCATGACCAATTTAAAAATCATAATTCATTCCCTGAAAGAGGACACACTGTCCCTGAATCCCTGAACAAAAACGAGACTACATTGGCCAGAAAGAATGAATGATTGTTAGCTTAGCAACCAACAGTATTCACAATGGCATCATTGTCCCTTCTTTGTGAATAAATAAAATTAAGGCTTAGTGATATAAAGTGCTGTGTGTAGTCACACACCTAGGGAGTGGTAAAGTTAGAATATGGACCCATATGTGTTTGACCTCCAAACCAACTGATGCCTTATCACTATGTCATATAGTTACCCCACCCCACAAGGCCATTTCTCTGGTACTTCTGAGCAGTTGGGGAGCATTGCCAAGGGCTTACAAAGGCTGGACAGCAAGTCCTACAGGACCAGAGGACACACTAGGTCTCAGCCTAGAGGGCAAATTTCAGAGTAATCATCCTAGTTGTTATTGTGTGCCATCGAGGCAATTTCGCCTCATAGTGACCCTAAAGGACAGTGTACTACTTGCCCCATAGGCTTTCCTAGGCTGTAATCTTTATGGAGGAGCCCTGGTGGCACAGTGATTAAAGCACTCGGCTCCTAACCGAAAAGTCAGCAGTTCGAACCCACCAGCCGCTCCACAAAAGAAAGATGTGACAATCTGCTTCCATAAAAATTACAGCCTTGGAAACCCTATGGGGCAGTTCTACTCTGTCCTATAGGGTTGCTAGGAGTTGGAATGGACTTGACTGCAATGGGTTTGGTTTTTTTGGTTTAATCTTTACGGGAGCAGATCACCAGGTCTTTTTTTCTTGCAGGCTGGCTGGTGGGTTCGAACTGCCAACCTCATGATTAACAGCTGAGCTCTTAACCGTTGCACCACTAGGGCTCCTTTAACATCCTAGAGAGGGCTCTAAAGTCCAAACTAGAAAAGGGAATCCAATCTGGGTAGCCAGACAAATTGCATGCATCAGGGTTTAGAACCAAAAAGGGGTTCAAGGAAAGTAAGAAAAGGTAAGAGTAAGAGTTGTAGAGGCTCTTTAGGGGGAGGTGGACTGAACCAAATTTAGAGACAGAGAGAGTGAGCTACTTGATTGTGTATAAAAAATAAGTGAATCACGCTCAAGAAGCTCTTCAACATGGCAGTTCTCCAACTCCTACCCCTTCCCATTGTCTACAGAAGCTCAGAAAATGAACTATTCTTGGTGGATTTTATATTTCTTTGTATGCTTATTATATTAACATCTGTCTCCTCCACTAGTCTAAGCTCTGTAGGGGCATAAAAATCAGAAACAAAAACTCATTGCCATTGAGTCGATTCTGGTTCATAGCAAACCCATAGGACGGGGAGAACTGCCCCATACAGTTTCCAAGGCTGTAAATCTTTAGGGAAGCAGAGTACAACATCTTTCCCTCAAGGAACTGCTGGAAGGTTTGAACTGCCAACTTTTCCATTAGCAGCTGAGTGCTTAAGATATCTACTTTGTCCCATGCTCAGCACAGTGCCTTGCACAGATACCATAGAGAGATTTTTTCTGTTATTGTTGAGCGAAGAAGGAAATTTCAGGTGGTAGGATGACAAATAAAATAATAGTGGAAAGTCTTGGGCTTAGGATTTGGAAAGATTGGGTTTAAATCTTAACTCTATCATTTAAAAGATGTGTCTCTTGGTCAAGTTAGTTGCTCTTGTAAAATCTTGTGTTTTCAGAAATGGAATATCTAACTCTGGCTCAACGCGATCAAAGAAAAGGCAGAGGGACCACCAAGCTTAGGTACCTTCCTTTGTAGGAGAGGGAACTTGGGTGGAGGACTATGTTTCAGGGCTGTTATAGGGAATGAGGAATCCATGGGTGGTGCAAACAGTTAATGCACTCAGCTGCTAACCAAAAGGTTGAAGGTTCAAGTCCTCCAAGAGGTGCCTGGATATCTACTTCGAAAAAAGCAGCCATTGAAAACACTATGGAGCCCAGTTCTACGCTAACACACATGGAATCACCATCAGTTGGAGTTGACTCAATGACAAGTGCATTTTTTTTACAGGGAAGAAAAGTAACAAATGTGTGCCTTGCTCAGCATTTCAGCTCAAATGTGGCATGAAGGACGTGGATCTGTTGTTAGGTGCCATCAAGTTGGTTCCAACTCATAGTAACCCCACGTACAAGAGAATGAAATACTGACCAATTCTGTGCAGATAGTAAGTGGCACTGGGCATGGTGCTGTGGACAGGAAAGGTAAACCCATAGTTGGAATATGCAAGAATCCCAGTAGGGATGCCTCTGTAGCCAGACTAGCAGCTTGAAACCTGGCTTCTCCGGTATCTAGTTGTACAACATCAGGCAAGTTCCTTAACTTCTCTATGCCTTAGTTTTCATATCTATAAAATGAAGCTGATAATTGCGTCTACCCCATTAGGTTATTATGAGAATTAAAGAAGTGAATCCAGGTAAAGGGCTTAGACTGGTCCATCAGGCACTCAATAAATTCTTTTTAATCCATGGGAGACCTACTAGCTAATAATCGTTATTATGCTTGAGTCCATTGTTGCAGCCACTGTGTCAATCCATCTCATTAAGGGTCTTCCTCTTTTTTGCTGACTCTTTACTTTACCTTCTCCAGGGACTGGTCACTGCTGATAACATGTCCAAAGAATGTGAGATGGAGTCTCACCATCCTCGTTTCTAAGGAGCATTCTGGCTATACTTCTTCCAAGACAGATTTGTTCGTTCTTCTGGCAGTCCATGGTATGGCCAATATTCTTCACCAACACCATAATTCAAAGGAGTCATTTCTATTTTGGTCTTCCTTGTTCATTGGATTTAGGGTCTTATCATCAACTTAGCATCCTCTAAACAGATAGCTTAGGAAACCAAACGATAGTTCAGCCTAATTAGTAAAGAACGTTGGCCTTGAGTATTGTGCTTTTTTAAGAAATCATCTATACAGAATCAAACTGTCAACAGCAACTTGAAAGGTTAGATGAGAGCCTTAGGAGGCAGTGAGTTTATGTTAATGGCAATGGAATAATTTGGAAAAGGATAACGAGAATGGTCTCACAACTTGAAGAATGTAATCAATGTTACTGAATTGTACATTGGTGAATCAGTGTCTGTTTTGCTGTGATATTTTCATAAAAAAAAAAGTTTATTTTTTCCATAGGATTAAAAGAAGTTGGTGTCAATAAGAGTATCCCCCCAGCTTTGCTCTGTACAGCTGACTTCCAGTGCTCCCTAGGCTGTGTTCTTGCAAGATCTGGCTTATTTCTAACCAGATCCCAAGTGATTCAGATGGACACGGACATCATCCCCATTCCTGTGCTGGAAGACCATAGCCACACTTAGCTGGCCTGCTGAGCAGCAGTGAGAAAGCAGAGGGCCTCCTGTGCTCAAAGCAAGGCAAGGAATCCACACCCCAGAAAGAGAACCAGGAAAAGCAGAGCCAGAAGTGAGGGGCATCTTTTTTTAATTATTGTTAAAAATATGCATAGCAAAACATACATCAATTTCTACATATACAATTCAGTGGCACTGATTACATTCCTCAAGTTGTACAACCATTCTCACCCTCCTTTTATGAATTCCCCCCATTAATAAAAACTCACTGTCTCCTAAAATTTCTGTCTGACTTTTAGAGTTGCTGTCATCAACTGAATTCCGCGTAGACAGTTCCTTAAAAGAGCACAATTCTTGGAGTAGCCAACACGGTGCAGAAGTACCACACCATCCCTCCACAGCAAAGAGCCGGCAAACTAAGTGAAACAGAGACAAACATCAATCCTGGAACCCTGAGTGTCAAATGAAGAGATAAAGAACTCAGCCAAGCACCAACTGGAATGAGAAACTGACAGAACAGAGGGTGAAGAGAGATACAAGCAGAGGTCCCCTATCAGCTAACGCAGCACGGATTCACCATCTCGGACCCTGGTCAGAGATCGGCAGGCGAGGAGTACAGGAAAGCAGATTCACGGAGCTCCCAGCAGGAGACAGAGCACCCGATAGCCAGTGATATACCCTTTCCCACCCCCCACCCTTCCTGCTCCTGCTCGGCCTCCACCACCTCCCAGTGGACCAAATGACCGCATCCCGGGAGGTGCTGGCTCCATGCCATGCGGATTTGCCCTGCCCACGCCAGCTGGCTCCTTCAGTGTCATTTCTTTGTTGCCGAAGTTGCTTTTTTTCGGCTTCTTTTGGTTTCTTCCCTGCTTGTCACCTCCTCCCTCACCTTTTTCTCGAACACCTGACTCTGTGTGCCACCTTTGCTTCTTCTTGACAGGCTGGGAAACATCACTCAGCTGGGGAACTGCTTCCCCATTCAGTGCCACCACATTGGTGGAATCCCTGGGGGCTTTTTTTTTTCCTTTTTTGTTTGTTTTCTTTCTTTTTTCCTTTTTATTTTTTTGTTTGTTTCTCGGTTTCTGATCTCTTTCTACTTACTTTCTTTTCCTGTCTCCTGAATACCCAGTGCTGTGTGACATCTCTAGCTGTTTTAGCCAAGCTGTACTGTGAGGCTTGGGAGCCATTTCCCTAGTCTGCACAGCTGTGCCAGTGGGATCCCTGGGGGCATTTTTAAAATTTTTATTTATTTATTTTTATTTTCTTTTTTCCCTTTTGTTTTTCTTCATTTCTCATTTTTTTGTCTCTCCGCTTCAACAGCAGGCTCCCTCAGCACTTTTTTTTGGCTCCGGTTTCTCTCTCCTCTCTCTCTGCTTTCCCATACCCAACATAGCTATACATGTCACAACCTCCCCCTTCCCTCTCCTGCCTACCTGTTCCATGCGCTGAACATCACACCCCCAAGCAGCACAGGCATGGCCTACCAGGACTTGCCCTGCACTTACCCCCGGCCCACTTTGTCAGCCCCAGTACATGCCACAAACAACCCATCCTCACCCCTCACCTTCAGCTGGACCTGCCCTGCTGCCTCATAGCTGAGTGACTGGCTCTGCCAATTGGACAAGAATCAAACCAAAACTAAACCCACTACCATAGAGTTGATTCTGACTCATAGCAACCCTATAGGACAGAGTAGAACAGCCCTATAGAGTTTCCAAGGAGCACCTGGTGGATTCAAAATGCTGACCTTTTGGTCAGCAGCCATAGCTCTTAACAACTACACCACGAGGGAGGTGAAAACTATCATGCCCACAGACAAGCAAACAACAGAGAACACACAGCCTGCCTGCTCAGACATAACCAAATAAAACAAAAAAGCAGGACAAAAGAAACAAATCTACAATCAGTAAATGAACAAAATAACCACTGAGTGGCCCCAAGGCAACAGAAAATATCAAAACATACAAAAAAAAAAAAAAGGACAGGATAGACCCAGCCGGTGTCCAAAATAAAACACCACATGACTTTCAAGTAGAAGAAAAGGCACTGGAACTACCTGATAGGGAATTCAAATTTCTAATATTCAGAGCTAGCCAAGAGTTGAAGCAAAAAGCAGATGAAATGAGGAAAAAATAGACAAATTCATGGAAAAGGCAGAAAAAATCATGGAAAATGCATACAAAAAAAATGGAAGAATTCAGGAACAAAACATCAAAATAAATTCACAACCATAAATCATATGAAAACAACAATTAGAAATCCAAAAGACAAACAACAAGATTTCAGAAATGGACAATGACATAGAAGGTCTGAGGAGTAGGTTTGAAACAATGGATGAGAGAATTAGCAAAATTGAAGACAAATACTCGGAAACCACTTTGTTTGAGGAAAAATCAGAATAAAGAACGAAGAAAAATGAAGAAACTCTAAGAATGATGTAGGACACAATCAAAAGCAAACATTTGCAAGTGATAGGAGTTCCAGAACAGGGGGAGAAAATGGAACACACAGAGGGGGTCATTGAAGAATTGCTGACAGAAATCTTCCCTAGTATCATGAAAGTTGGAAAGCTGACCATCCAAGGAGCTCAATGAATCCCATATTGGATAGACGTCAAAAGAAAATCACCAAGGCATATCATAATTACAGTTGCTAAAACCAAAGACAAAGAAAGAATCCTGAGAGCAGCTCGATAAAAACAAAAAGCCACATAAAAAGGGGAAACAAGAAGACTAAACTCTGATTACTCGGCAGAAACCATGTAGGCAAGAAGACAATGGAATGACATACATAAAACCTTGAAAGAAAAAAATTGCCAACGAAGAATAATATATCCCATGAACTATCATTCAAATATGGTGGTAAAATTAGGACATTTCCAGATAAACAGAAATTAAGGGAATATGTAAAAACCAAACCAAATTTACAAGAATTATTAAAAGGAGTCCTTTGGTATGTGAACAAACAACATCAGACCACAGACTGAATCTAGGATGCAAGGTCACAGCAGCCAGATACCAACCTAGAAATGAACTCTGAAGGACTATTACAAATCAAAAGATTTACAACAGGGAACCAAAGAGGTTAATCTGTAAATGGCCACAATGTCAGAGCAATAAAAGAGGGAATAAAAGGTGTAGGTATAGACTTTCTAACGGAGAGGAAGACAAGGTTATACCAAGTAATAATAGACTGCTTCAAAGCTAGGAAAATGAAGTAAATTTCAAGGTAACCACAAAGAAAGTTAACAAACCTACTCATCAAAATAAAGAAGAAAAACATAAAGTCTCAATAAAAACAAAATCTACAAAAGCAAAAGAAATGAAAAAAAAATCCACAAACAAAAGGAATTTAGCACAGGAGAGTAAGAGGAACAAAGAAAACGTGAGCACTACAAAAAAAAAAAAAAAAAAAAAAACTACAAAATGACAGCAATAAACTCATACCTATCAATAATTACACTGAATGTAAACAGCCTAAATGCACCCATAAAGAGACAGGGAATGACAGAATGGATTTAAAAAACAGGATTCATCAATATGCTGTCCACAAGAGACATACCTTAGAAACAAAGACATAAATTTATTAAAAGCCAAAGGATGTAAAAAAAACATATCAAGTAAATAGCTACCAAAAAAGAGCAGGAGTGGCAATACTAATCTCAGATAAAATAGACTTTAAAACACGATCCACCATAAAAGACAAAGAAGGGCACTATATGATGATTAAAGGGATAATCATCATGAAGGCATAACCATAATAAATATCCATGCACCCAATGACAGGGCTCCAAAATACATAAAACAAACTCTAACAGCACTGAAAAGAAAAATTGACAGTTCCACAATAATAGTAGGAGACTTCAACACACTACTCTCAGTAAAGGACGGAACATCTAGAAAGAAACTCAACAAAGATACAGAAGATCTAAAGGTCACAATCAGCCAACTTGACCTCACAGACATATGTAGAACACTCCACTCAACAGCTGCAAAGTATACTTTCTTTTCCAACGCACATGGAACGTTCTCCAAAATGGACCACATCTTAGGCCACAGAGCAACCCTCAACAAACTCCAAAACACTGAGATAATACAAAGTATCTTCTCTGATCACAATGCCATCAAAGTAGAAATTAACAACATGAAGAGCAAGGAAAAAAAAATCAATTACACGGAAACTGAATAATACCCTGCTAAAAAAAAAAAATTTTTTTTTTTTAAACTACTGGGTAATAGAAGAAGTCAAAGACAGAATTAAAAAATTCCTAGAATCAAACAAGAATGAAAACACACCATCCCAAAACCTTTGGGACACAGCAAAGGCAGTACTCAGATATCAATTTATAACAATAGATGAACACATCAAAAAAGAAGGGACAAAATTGAAACATTAGCTACACAACTTGAACAAACAAAAAGAGAACAGCAAAACAAGCCCACAGCCATCAGAAAAAGTAAATAATAAAGATCAGAGCAGAAATAAAATATCCACCCACTGCTGCCAAGTTAATTCCGACTCGTTGCGACCCTATAGAACAGAGTAGAACTGCCCGATAGAGTTTCAATAGAGTGCCTGGCAGATTCGAACTGCCAACCTCTTGGTGAGCAGCCATAGCACTTAACCACTATGCCACCAGGGTTTCCAGAAATAAAATAGAGAACAGAAAAATAAAAGAACACAATTCTCAATGCACACATTCTTTACTAAATTAAGCTAAACTGTTGTTTGGTTTAAAGACGACTTCAGGGGATATTTTTCGTTTAAGGTTTAAAGTTTGAAGATTATCTCAGGGCAATAGTTTTAAGGGTTCACCCAGCGTCAACAGCTCTAGGAAATGGATTCCAAGGGATTTAAAGTTCTGTTCTGGAGAGGGGGGCCAAGATGGCTGACTAGGTAGACACTACTTCAGATCCCTCTTGCAACAAAGACTCAGAAAAACAAATGAATCGATCACATACATTACAATCTACGAAACCTGACCAATAAACACAGATTTAAAGAGTTGACCTGAATGACAAAGGCGAAGAACGAACAACTACGGGGAAGCAGAGACTGTTTTCGGAGCCTGGAGCCAGCATCCCAGTCAAGTAACCTTGGCGCGGGGCTTTAGACTGGGCGCAGGGGAGCTGAGCACCACATCCTGTGATGGTGCAAACACGAGGCGCAGCCCTACCCCCCTGAACTGACCCCGGGAGGGGGCCCAGCCGGTCAACGCAGGCGGCGCAGTGACGTGGCTGGCGGAAGAAGAAGTCGCCGGGAGGCAGCGACTGGTTTTGGAGCCGGGAGTGCAGCGTCCCAGCTGGGGAACCTTGACACTGGGCTTTGGACTGGCAGCGGAGGAACTGACCACGGTTTCCGCGGGCCTGACCCTTGGGGGCAATCTCTACCCAGCCAGCACACATAGGCGACACGCCCCTTGGGAATCTCAGATAAAATAGTCATCCCAAGCAAGATAAGTAACTTTGTCTATATTCCGGGGTGTTACTCTCTCCTGTTTTTCTGAACCCTCCCCTCCCTTTCCCAGGAGGCTTCATTAACATTGGAATTTCCTGAGCCACAGGGAGAACTGCTCCGTGGTTTTTCTTTTCCCTTTTTTTTTGGTCTTTTCCTAACTCATTCTTCCGGCCTGAGAGAAGCAACCACAAAAAACCCAGGGATCCAAAATCCTTCCCTAATTGGACTAAAAACACAGAACCAGCTCCAGCCAAGCATACGTGATCCACAGTCTTAGGCTTTCATCCCTACAGGGAACAAGGTGGCTATTATAATGCAAAGGCATTTCTGATAGGGATCTGACTGCATTTTTTTTTTAGCGGATTTACTGGAAAGACATGTTTCCCAGGTCTGATATCTCTGCGTATTCAACAGAGCCCTAACTGACCCACAACAGGGAACTGAGGGCTGAAGCTCCCCCCAGACCACCTAGCCTCCTGCCTTAGGGGTCTAAGGAGGGTGACACCTACCAATCTGTAGAGGTACTTGCATTGGGGGCTTAAGGTACAGCTGCAGAGCCCACCCACCAAGATGCTTTGGGAATAGAGACACACCTACCTCACTGACACTTGGGGGAAGCCTGTCAGCATCCCGCCCCCCCTGGAGTTTGAACCCCAGCTGCTACTAGAGTCTGGTGCACACAACTATTGCCACTATTTCTCAAGGTGGATAGGTGATAGGGCGCATCACACACTTGATGACCCAAAATCAGATTCTACTCAAGAATAGTGAATGGACTCAGGCATATATATCTGGTAACAGCCCAAACAAGCTGGTAACAGGTCATAAGTAAGTCAAGGGCTACAACAATCAAGACAGCACAATCTAGTAGCCCATCCACGTATATTGAAAGAAAACAAAACAAGATAATACTCAGTGAGCAAATGTAGAATAAATCACTACAATATCTTAGTGATGGCTCGGAGACAGCAGTCGATATCAAACCACATAAAGAAGCAGACCATGACTGCTTTTACAACCCCCCAAACAAAAGAATCAAAATCTTTCCCAAATGAAGATACAATCCTGGAATTATCAAATACAGAATATAAAAAACTAATTTACAGAATGCTTCAAGACATCAGGGATGACCTCAGAAATGAAATAAGGCAATCTGCAGAAAAAGCCAAGGAACACACTGATAAAACTGTTGAAGAACTCAGAAAGATTATTCAAGAACATAGTGGAAAAATTAATAAGTTGCAAGAATCCATAGAGAGACAGCATGTAGAAATCCAAAAGATTAACAATAAAATTACAGAATTAGACAACGCAATAGGAAGTCAGAGGAGCAGACTCGAGCAATTAGAATGCAGACTGGGAAATCTGGAGGACCAGGGAATTAACACCAACATAGCTGAAAAAAAATCAGATAAAAGAATTAAAAAAAATGAAGAAACCCTAAGAATCAAGTGGGACTCTATCAAGAAGGATAACTTGCATGTGATTGGAGTCCCAAAACAGGGAGGGAGGACAGAAAACACAGAGAGAATAGTTGAAGATCTGCTGACAGAAAACTTCCCTGACATCGTGAAAGACGAAAGGATATCTATCCAAGATGCTCATCGAACCCCATTTAAGATTGATCAAAAAGAAAAACACTAAGACATATTATCATCAAACTCGCCAAAACCAAAGATAAAGAGAAAAATTTTAAAAGCAACCAGGGATAAAAGAAAGGTCTCCTACAAGGGAGAATCAATAAGAATAAGTTCAGACTACTCAGCAGAAACCATGCAGGCAAGAAGGCAATGGGATGACATACATAGAGCACTGAAGGAGAAAAACTGCCAGCCAAGGATCATATATCCAGCAAAACTCTCTCTCAGATATGAAGGTGAAATTAAAACATTTACAGATAAATATGAGCTTAGACAATTTGCAAAAACCAAACCAAAGCTACAAGAAATACTAAAGGAAATTGTTTGGTCAGAAAACCAATAATATCAGATACCAACACAACACAAGGTCACAGAACAGAACATACTGATATCAACTCAGATAAGGAAATCACAAAACCTAACTAAGATTGATTTTAAAAAGAAAAAAAAATGCTCAAAACGGGGAATCATTGAAGTCAATATGTAAAAGATCACAATAATCAAAAAGAGGGACTAAATACAGGTGGCATAGAACTGCCATATGGAGAGGGATACAAGGCGATATAGGACAATACAAGTTAGGCTTCTACTTAGAAAAATAGGGGTAAATATTAAGGTAACCACAAAGAGGTATAACAACTCCATAACTCAAAATAAAAACCAAGAAAAACGTAACGACTCAGCAAAAAATAAAGTCAAATACTATGAAAATGAGGAACACACAATTTACAAAGAAAAATGTCTCAGCACAAAAAAGTAAGTGGAAAAATGAAATTGTCAACAACACACATAAAAAAGCATCAAAATGACAACACTAAACACATACTTATCTATAATTCCGCTGAATGTAAATGGACTAAACGCACCAATAAAGAGACAGAGAGTCTCAGACTGGATAAAGAAACACGATTCGTCTATATGCTGCCTACAAGAGACACACTTTAGACTTAGAGATACAAACTAAAACCCAAAGGATGGAAAAATATATATCAAGCAAACAATAAGCAAAAAAGAGCAGGAGTAGCAATATTAATTTCTGACAAAATAGACTTTAAACTTAAATCCACCACAAAGGATAAAGAAGGACACTACATAATGATAAAAGGGACAATTGACCAGGAAGATATAACCATATTAAATATTTATGCACCCAATGACAGGGCTGCAAGATACGTAAATCAAATTTTAACAGAACTGTAAAGTGAGACAGACACCTCCACAATTATAGTAGGAGACTTCAACACACCACTTTCGGAGAAGGACAGGACATCCAGTAAGAAGTTCAACAGAGACAACGGAAGACCTAATTACAACGATCAACCAACTTGACCTCGTTGACTTATACAGAACTCTCCACCCAACTGCTGTAAAGTATACTTTTTTTTCTAGTGCACATGGAACATTCTCTAGAATAGATCACATATTAGGTCATAAAACAAACCTTTGCAGAATCCAAAACATCGAAATACTACAAAGCATCTTCTCAGACCACAAGGCCATAAAAGTGGAAATCAATAACAGAAAAATTAGGGAAAAGAAATCAAATACTTGGAAACTGAACAATACCCTCCTGAAAAAAGACTGGGTTGTAGAAGACATTAAGGAGGGAATAAAGAAATTCATAGAATGCAATGAGAATGAAAATACTTCCTATCAAAACCTCTGGGACACAGCAAAAGAAGTGCTCAGAGGCCAATTTATATCGATAAATGCACACATACAAAAAGAAGAAAGAGCCAAAATCAGAGAACTGTCCCTACAACTTGAACAAATAGAAAGTGAGCAACAAAAGAATCCATCAGGCACCAGAAGAAAACAAATAATAAAAATTAGAGCTGAACTAAATGAATTAGAGAACAGAAAAACAATTGAAAGAATTAACAAAGCCAAAAGCTGGTCCTTTGAAAAAAATAACAAAATGGATAAACCATTGGCCAGACTGACTAAAGAAATACAGGAAAGGGAACAAATAACCCGAATAAGAAATGAGATGGGCCACATCACAACAGACCCAGCTGAAATTAAAAGAATCATATCAGATTATTACAAAAAATTGTACTCTAACAAATTTGCAAACCTAGAAGAAATGGATGAATTCCTGGAAAAACACTACCTACCTAAACTAACACAATCAGAAGTAGAACAACTAAAGAGACTCATAACAAAAAAAGGGGTGGAAAAGGTAATCAAAAAACTCCCAACAAAAAAAAAGCCCTGGCCCGGATGGCTTTACTGCAGAGTTCTACCAAACTTTCAGAGAAGAGTTAACACCACTACTACTAAAGATATTTCAAAGCATAGAAAGTGACAGAATACTACCTAACTCATTTTATGAAGCCACCATCTCCCTGATACCAAAACCAGGTAAAGACATCACAAAAAAAGAAAATTACAGACCTATATCCCTCATGAACATAGATGCAAAAATCCTCAACAAAATTCTAGCCAATAGAATTCAACAACATATCAAAAAATTAATCCACCATGACCAAGTGGGATTTATACCAGGTATGCAAGGATTGTTTAATATCAGAAAAACCATTAATGTAATCCACCACATAAATAAAACAAAAGACAAAAACCACAAGATCTTATCAATTGATGCAGAGAAGGCATTTGACAAAGTCCAACACCCATTTATGACAAAAACTCTCAGCAAAATAGGAATTGAAGGAAAATTCCTCAACATAATAAAGGGCATCTATACAAAGCCAACAGCCAACATCACTCTAAATGGAGAGAACCTGAAAGCATTTCCCTTGAGAACGGGAACCAGATAAGGATGCCCCTTATCACTGCTCTTGTTCAACTTTGTGCTAGAGGTCCTAGCCAGAGCAATTAGGCTAGACAAAGAAATAAAGGGCATCTGATTGGCAAGGAGGAAGTAAAATTATCTCTATTTGCAGATGACATGATCTTATACACAGAAAACCCTAAGGAATCCTCCAGAAAACTACTGAAACTAATAGAAGAGTTTGGCAGAGTCTCAGGTTATATGCTAAACATACAAAAATCCCTTGGATTCCTCTACATCAACAAAAAGAACATCAAAGAGGAAATCACCAAATCAATACCATTCACAGTAGACCCCAAGAAGATAAAATACTTAGGAATAAATCTTATCAAAGAAGTAAAAGACCTATACAAAGAAAACTACAAAGTACTACTACAAGAAACTAAAAAGGACCTACTTAAGTGGAAAAACATACCTTGCTCATGAATAGGAAGACTTAACATAGTAAAAATGTCTATTCTACCAAAAGCCATCTATACATACAATGCACTTTCAATCCAAATTCCAATGTCATTTTTTAATGTGATAGATAAACAAATCACCAACTTCATATGGAAGGGAAAGAAGCCTCAGATAAGCAAAGCATTACTGAAAAAGAAGAAGAAAGTGGGAGGTCTCACTCTACCTGATTTCAGAATCTATTATACAGCCACAGTAGTCAAAACAGCCTGGTACTGGTACAACAACCGACACATAGACCAATGCAACAGAATTGAGAACCCAGATATAAATCCATCCACATATGAGTAGCTCATATTTGACAAAGGCCCAGTGTCAGTTAATTGGGGAAAAGATGGTCTTTTTAACAAATGGTGCTGGCATAACTGGATATCCATTTGCAAAAAAATGAACCAGGACCCATACCTCACACCATGCACAAAAACTAACTCCAAGTGGATCAAAGACCTAAACATAAAGACTAAAACGATAAAGATCATGGAAGAAAAAATAGGGACAACCTTAGGAGCCCTAATACAAGGCATAAACAGAATACAAAACATTACTAAAAATGACGAAGAGAAACCAGATAACTGGGAGCTCCTAAAAATCAAACACCTATGCTCATCTAAAGGCTTCACCAAAAGAGTAAAAAGACCACCTACAGACTGGAAAAGAATTTTCAGCTATGACATCTCCGACCAGCCCCTGATCTCTAAAATCTATATGATCCTGTCAAAACTCAACCACAAAAAGACAAACAACCCAATCAAGAAGTGGGCAAAGGATATGAACACACATTTCACTAAAGAAGATATTCAGGCAGCTAACAGATACATGAGAAAATGCTCTCGATCATTAGCCATTAGAGAAATGCAAATTAAAACCACGATGAGATTCCATCTCACTCCAACAAGGCTGGCATTAATCCAAAAAACAAAATAATAAATGTTGGAGAGGCTGCGGAGAGATTGGAACTCTTATACACTGCTGGTGGGAATGTAAAATGGTACAACCACTTTGGAAATCTATCTGGTGTTATCTTAAACAGTTAGAAATAGAAGTACCATACAACCCAGAAATCCCACTCCTCGGAATATACCCTAGAGAAATAAGAGCCTTCACACAAACAGATATATGCACACCCATGTTTATTGCAGCACTGTTTACAATAGCAAAAAGCTGGAAGCAACCAAGGTGTCCATCAACGGATGAATGGGTAAATAAATTGTGGTATATTCACACAATGGAATACTACGCATCGATAAAGAACAGTGACGAATCTGTGAAACATTTCATAACATGGAGGAACCTGGAAGGCATTATGCTGAGTGAAATTAGAGGCAAAAGGACAAATATTGTATAAGACCACTATTATAAGATCTTGAGAAATAGTAAACCTGAGAAGAACACATACTTTTGTGGTTATGAGGCGGGGAGGGAGGGAGGGTGGGAGAGGGTTTTTTACTGATTAGTTAGTAGATGAGAACTGCTTTAGGTGAAGGGAAGGACAATACTCAATACATGGAAGGTCAGCTCAACTGGACTGGACCATAAGCAAAGAAGTTTCTGGGATAAACTGAATGCTTCAAAGGTCAGTGGAGCAAGGGCAGGGGTTTGGGGACCATGGTTTAAGGGGACTTCTAAGTCAATTGGCAAAATAATTCTATTATGAAAACATTCTGCATCCCACTTTGAAATGCGGCGTCTGGGGTCTTAAATGCTAACAAGCGGCCATCTAAGATGCATCAATTGTTCTCAACCCACCTGGATCAAAGGAGAATGAAGAACACCAAGGTCACACAATAATTAAGAGCCCAAGAGACAGAAAGGGCCACATGAACCAGAGACCTACATCATCCTGAGACCAGAAGAACTAGTTGGTGCCCGGCCACAACCAATGACTGCCTGCCCTGACAGGGAGCACAACAGAGAACCCCTGAGGGAGCAGGGGATCAGTGGGATGCAGACCCCAAATTCTCACAAAAAGACCAGACTTAATGGTCCGACTGAGACTAGAGGAATCCCGGCGGTCATGGTCCCCAAACCTTCTGTTGGCCCAGGACAGGAACCATTCCCGAAGACAACTCATCAGACATGAAAGGGACTGGACAGTGGGTAGGAGAGAGATGCTGATGAAGAGTGAGCTATTTCTATCAGGTGGACACTTGAGACTGTGTTGGCATCTCCTGTCTGGAGGGGGGATGGAAGGATAGAGAGAGTTGGAAGCTGACGAAATTGTCACAAGAGACTGGAAGGGCTGACTCATTGGGGGAGAGCAAGTGGGAGTACGGAGTAAGGTGTATATAAACTTATATGTGACAGTTTGACTTGATTTGTAAATGTTCACTTGAAGCTCAATGAAAGTTAATAAAAAAATAATAAATAAAGTTCTGGTCTACATTTTCCCCCTTTTGATCAGGATACTTCCATGGAATCTTCGGCAATGGCAGATCTTGATGAGGAGTTTGGGATGAAAACGTGAATGAATTGGTCTTGGAGCACACATAAAGCATATCTGGAGACTTAGAAATAATTGAGTGAGATCTTGGTCTGGGACAAGGTCTTGTAGTTCTGTGGTGGGACAAAAAGCAATTGCAGTTTAGGTGTTTGATGTGGCTACATTTGTGGTTAAGTCAGGTGAGGTCTGGGCCTTTTAGGATAGAATGTGAATACCTAGAAAAAGGGACCTGGATCATGTATAATTTTGTATCCTTCATATCTAGTACACACAATTTGTGCTTAATAGATGTTGTTGAGTGGCCAAATGAACTCCATTCGTTCATTCATTCAATAAATAGTTAATAAGTGTCTATTATAGTCCAGTCACTGTGTTAGAGCTGAGTTAACACTAGTGAATAAACCACATTGGCAGATGCCATCGTGAAGCTTGTAATCTAGTGGCAGATGGACAAACTAGTAAATAAACAATACATAACCTAAAATTATGAAGAAGTGCTATAAAAGGGTACAGTGATAGGGAGTAAGGGGGGTACGTCCTCTGACAGAGTATCAGGAAAGAACCCTTTCAGGACTGATGTTTAAGTCAAGAACTGAAGAATGAGAAGGACAGAGCCATGGGAGGGGGAAAGAGTACTCTAAGCAGATGACATAGCATGCGCAAAGGCCCTGAGGCAGAAATTAATGGAGTGGTTACATGACTTATAAGAAATACGGATAACATCCCAGATTTCTGCTCACTGAACAACAACCCTAGTAGGAAACAGAAAACATTTTTGAAAGAATCTAAGTCAAGTCTGTCTAAGGAAAACCAGGAAACCAGGTTCTGCTATGAACTCTTGGGACTGATTTAGTTTGTGCTTCTAACGAAGGAAGGCATTCGTTTGAAAATCCAAACAGCACAGTATTTGGGATTCTATGAAATGTTAGCATCTTGGCCTCCAACATAAAACTCCATCTTATAAAGACTTCTAATTAGTTACACCTCTCCCCACTTTGATGATAGAAAATAAAAATATGAGTTATGTGATTTAGGATGTCTCACAGTGCTGTATTGCAGGGTCATGTTTCAGATAGAAAGGGATAACTTTTTTTTTTCCTGAAAATCATAAAAACTTTCTGCCTCTGCTATTACTATTTATGTGGCCCTGAGCATGGTACCTAAACTCCCAACCCTGCTTTCTTTCTCCCCAACCTAGTTCCTGGCAAGTTGATTCTGACACATGGAAACCTCACGTGTGTCAGAGCAGAACTATGCTCCACTGGGTTTTTGATGGCTGCATTGTCAGAAGTAGATCTCTAGGACTTTCTTCCAAGGTACCTCTGGGTGGACTCTAACCTCCAACCTTTTGGTTAGCAGCCATGCACATTTAACAGTTTACACCACCTAGGGACTCCTTCTTCTCTCTAAAACAGTCATAATGATACCCATCCTAAATAGATCACACAGTGTTTACAAGAATTGGCTCAATCTAGTTCAATAAGCATTTATGGAGCATCTAATGGTTATTCACTCATTTGACAAGTTTTTATAAAAGCCTAACTATGCTTCAGGTACTGTGTTAGGCTCTGGAGATACAAAAATGAGCAAAATAGATACATTACCCCAGATTTCAAGAGCTTAACGTCTGCCAGAAAAGACCAAGAATTAAAGTGTAATGGATGTGAATTTAAAGTCTAAATGCAAGATTAGCAAAGCTATTTATTTTCTGTAAATTAAGTCCAATTCCCTGTCCCCAGCATGTCTAGTTGTTAAGTAATTCTGTCTCAGGCATTATTAGGGCTCAGTCCCTTAAAGTGAAACTTTGCCAAGGACCTTGATTTCAGCCTTCTGAGACCCCGAGCACAGAACTTAGCTATGTCATGCATGGACTGTAGACCAGTGGAAATGGGGAGAGAATATATTGGTTATGCAGCAATAGATAACTAATACACGAGCCCTTCCAACTTTTGATCTACCCTGGTGATATGGCTTGAACTGTGTCACCCAAAAAATGTATGTCAATTTGGCTAGGCCATGACTTCCAGTGTTGTGTGGTTGTCCTCCATTTTGTGATTTGATGTAATTATCCTACATGTTGTAAATCCTAACCTCTATGATGGTAATGAGGCAGGATTAGAGGCAGTTATGTTCATGAGGGAGGACACAATTTACAGGATTAAGTTATATTTTAAGTCAATCTCTCTTGAGATATAAAATAGAGAGGAAGCAGAGAGCAGGGGGAACTTATTACCACCAAGCAAGAAAAGCTGGGAGCAGAGCACATTCTTTGGACCCAGGTCCTGTGCTGAGAAGCTCCTAGACCAGGAAAGATTGATGACAAGAAGCTTCCCCTAGCGCTGACTAACTAAAAAAAAATTTTTTTTTTTTTTTTTAGTTAGAGACAGAAAATTCTACCAAACTTTCAGAGAACAGTTAACACCACTACTACTAAAGGCATTTCAGAGCATAAAAAAGGACAGAATACTCCCAAACTCATTTTATGAAACCAGCATATCCCTGATACCAAAACCAGGTAAAGACACGACCAAAAAAAAAAAAAAAAGAAAATTACAGACCTATATCCCTCATGAACTTAGATGCAAAAATCCTCAACAAAATTCTAACCAATAGAATTCAACAACATATCAAAAAAATAGTTCACCATGACCTAGTGGGATTCATACCAGGTATGCAGGGATGGTTCAACATTAGAAAAATAATTAACGCAATCCATCATATAAATAAAACAAAAGACAAGAATCACATGATCTTATCAATTGACGCAGAAAAGGCATTTGACAAAGTCCAACACCCATTCATGATAAAAATTCTCAGCAAAATAGGAATACAAGGAAAGTTCTGCAAGACAATAAAGGGTATTTATACAAAGGCAACAGCCAACATCATCCTAAATGGAGAGAGTCTGAAAGCATTCCCCTTGAGACTGGGAACCAGACAAGGATGTCCTTCGTCACCACTCTTATTCAACATTGTGCTGGAGGTCCTAGTGAGAACATTTAGGGTAGATAAAGAATTAAAGGGCATCCAGGTTGGTAAGGAAGAAGTCAAAGTATCTCTATTTGCAGATGACATGATCTTATACACAGAAAACCCTAAAGTATCCTCAAGAAAATTACTGAAACTAATAGAAGAGTTTAGCGGAGAATCAGGATACAAGATAAACATACAAAACACAGTTGGATTCCTCTACACCAATAAAAGAACATTGAAGAGGAAATCACCAAATCAATACCATTTACAGTAGCCCCCAAAAAGATAACATACTTAGGAATAAACCTTACCAGAGATATAAAAGACCTATATAAAGAAAACTACAAGAAACTACTTCAAGAAACTAAGAGACCTACATAAGTGAAAAAACATACCTTCCTCATGGATAGGAAGACTTAAACATTGTAAAAATGTCTATTCCACCAAAAGTGATTTATAGATACACTGTAATTCCCATCCAAATTCCAATGAAATTTTTTAATGAGGTGGAAAAACAAATCACCAACCTCATATGGAAGGGAAAGAGGCCCCAGATAAGCAGAGCATTACTGAAAAAGAAGAACAAAGTGGGAGGCCTCACTCTACCTAACTTTAGAACCTATTATATCATCACAGTATTCAAAACAGCCTGGTACTGGTACAACAACAGATACATAGACAAATGGAACAGAATTGAGAATCCAGACACAAATCCATCCACATATGAGCAGCTGATATTTCACAAAGGCCCAAAGTCAGTTAAATGGGGAAAAGATAGTCTCTTTAACAAATGGTGCTGGCATAACTGGATATCCATCTGCAAAAAAATGAAACAAGACCCATACCTCACACCATGCACAAAAACGAATTCAAAACAGATCAAAGACCTAAATATAAAATCTAAAACGATAAAGATCATGGAAGAAAAAATAGGGACAACGTTAGGAGCCCTAATACATGGCATAAACAGTATATAAAACATTACTAACAATTCAGAAGAAAAACTAGATAACTGGAAGTTCCTAAAAATCAAACACCTATGCTCATCCTAATTCTTCACCAAAAGAGTAAAAAGATTACCTACAGACTGGGAAAAAGTTTTTAGCTATGACATTTCCGATCAGCATCTGATTCTAAAATCTACATGATACTGCAAAACTCAACTACAAAAGGACAAATAACCCAATTAAAAAATGGGCAAAGGATATGAACAGACACTTCATTAAAGAAAACATTCAAGTAGCTAACAAATACATGAGGAAATGCTCTCGATCATTAGCCATTAGAGAAATGCAAATCAAAGCTACAATGAGATTCCATCTCACCCCAACAAGGCTGGCATTAATCCAAAAAACACACTTATACACTGCTGGCGGGAATGTAAAATGGTACAACTACTTTGGAAATCGATTTGGCGCTTCCTAAAAAAACTAGAAATAGAACTACCATGTGATCCAGCAATCCCACTCCCTGTAATATATCCTAGAGAAATAAGAGCCGTTACACAAACAGATATATGCACACCCATGTTCACTGCAGCACTGTTTACAACAGCAAAAAGATGGAAAGAACCAAGGTGCCTATCAACAGATGAATGGATAAATAAATTATGGTATATTCACACAATGGAATACTACGCATCGATAAAGAACAGTGATGAATCTGTGAAACATTTCATAACATGGAGGAATCTGGAAGGCATTATGCTGAGTGAAATTAGCGAGTTGCAAAAGGACAAATACTGTATGAGACCACTATTATAAGAACTTGAAAAATAGTTTAAACAGAGAAGAAAATATTCTTTGATGGTTACGAGAATGGGGAGGGAGAGGGGTTTTCACTAATGAGATAGTAGATAAGAACTATTTTAGGTGAAGGGAAAGAAAATACACAATACAGGAGAGGTCAGCACAACTGGACTAAAGCAAAAGCAAAGAAGTTTCTGGAATAAACTGAATGCTTCCAAGGCCAGCGTAGCAGGGGCGGGGGTTTGGGGACCGTGGTTTCAGGGGACATCTAAGTCAATTGGCATAATAAAATCTATTAAGAAAACATTCTGCATCCCACTTTGGAGAGGGGCCTCTGAGGTTTTAAACACTATCAAGCGGCCATCTAAGATGCATCAATAGGTCTCAACTCACCCGGATCAAAGGAGCATGAAGAACAACAAAGGCACAAGGTAATCATGAGCCCAAGAGACAGAAAGGGCCACATAAACCAGTGACCACATCAGCCTGAGACCAGAAGAACTAGATGGGGCCTAGCTATTACCGATGACTGCCCTGACAGGGAACACAACAGAGAACGCCTGAGGGAACAGGAGAGCAGTGGGATGCAGACACCAAATTCTCGTGAAAAGACCAGACTTAATGGTCTGATTGAGACTAGAGGGACCACAGAGTTCATGGTCCCCAGACCTTCTGTTAGCCCAAGACAGGAACCATTCCCAAAGTCAACTCTTCAGACAGGGATTGGACCAGACTATGGGATAGAAAATGGTACTGGTGAAGAGTGAGCTTCTTGGATCAAGTAGACACATGAGACTACGTGGGCATCTCCTGTCTGGAGTGGAGATGAGAAGGCAGAGGGGGTCAGAGGCTGGCTGAATAGACATGAAAATAGAGGGTGGAGAGAAGGAGTGTACTGTCTCATTAGGGGTAGAGCAACTAGGAGTATATCCAAAACCAAACCCAGTGCCATCGAGTCGATTCTGACTCATAGCGACCCTATAGGACAGAGTAGAGCTGCCGGATAGAGTTTCCAAGGAGCGCCTGGTGGATTTGAACTGCCGACCCTTTGGTTAGCAGCTGTAGCACTTAACCACTATGCCGCCAGGGTTTCCAGGAGTATATAGCAAGATGTATATAAATTTTTGTATGAGAGACTGGCTTGATTTGTAAACTTTCACATAAAGCACAATAAAAACTTTTAAAAAAAAGCTAAAAAAAAGAAAACCCTATGGTGCACAGTTATTACACACACATGGGTCACTGTGAGTTGAAATTCACTCAACGGCAACTGAAAAAAATAAAATAAAAACAAGAAGGTGGCATGTATTAGTTATCTAGTGCTGCTACAATAGAAATACCACGAGTGGATGGCTTTAACAAAGAGAAATTTATTGTTTCACAGCCTTAGGCGGCTACAAGTCCAAATTCAGGGTGTCAGCTCTAGGACATGGCTTTTTCTGACTGTTGGCTCTGGGGAAAGGTCTTTGTTATCAATCTTCCCCTGGTCTAGGAGCTTCTTAGGCAGGGACCCCAGGTCCAAAGGATGCACTCTGCTCCTGGCACTTTTTTCTTGGTGATGTGAGGTTCCTCTCCTCTCTGCTCAATTCTCTTTTATATCTCAAAATAGATTGACATAAGATACAACCTTTTCCTGTAGTTTGTGTCCTGCCTCAAGAACGTAACTGCATCTAATCTTGCCTCATTAATGTCATATAGGTAGGATTTACAACACATAGGATAAGCACATCAAATCACAAAATGGTGGACAACCACACAACACTGGGAATTATGGCCTTGCCAAGTTGACACATATTTTGGGGGGGACACAATTCAATCCATAACAGACCAGGTTACAGAAGTCCATGTAAACCTAGTTAAAGAAATGACATCATTGCTGTATCAGTTTTTTTTTTAAATAATTTTTATTTTGCTTTAAGTGAAAGTTTACAAATCAAGTCAGTCTGTCGCGTATAAACTTACGTACACCTTACCACATACTCCCATTTACTTTCCCCCAAATGAGTCAGCCCGCTCCCTCCTTCCAGTCCCTCCTTTCGTGACCATTTTGCCAGTTTCTAACCCTCTCTACCCTCCCATCTCCCCTCCAGACAGGAGATGCCAACACAGTCTCAAGTGTCTACCTGATACAAGTAGCTCACTCTTCATCAGCATCTCTCTCCAACCAATTGTCCAGTTCCTTCCATGTCTGATGAGTTGTCTTCAGGAATGGTTCCTGTCCTGGACCAACAGAAGGTTTGGGGACCATAACCACCGGGATTCTTCTAGTCTCAGTCAGACCATTAAATCTGGTCTTTTTATGAGAATTTGGGGTCTGCATCCCACTGTTCTCCTATTCCCTCAGGGGTTCTCTGTTGTCCTCCCTGTCAGGGCAGTCATCCGTTGTGGCTGGGCACCATCTAGTTCTTCTGGTCTCAGGATGATGTAAGTCTCTAGTTCATGTGGCCCTTCCTGTCTCTTGGGCTCGTAATTACCTGGTGTCTTTGGTGTTCTTCATTCTCCTTTGATCCAGGTGGGTTCAGATCAATTGATGCATTTTAGATGGCCACTTGTAAGCATTTAAGACCCCAGATGCCACACTGCAAAGTGGGATGCAGAATGTTTTCTTAATAGAATCATTTTGCCAATTGACTTAGAAGTCCCCTTAAGCCATAGTCCCCAAACCCCCGCCCTTGCTCCGCTGACCTTCGGAGCATTCAGTTTCTCCCGGAAATTTCTTTGCTTTTAGTCCAGTCCAGTTGAGCTGACCTTCCCTGTATTGAGTATTGTCCTTCCCTTCACCTAAAGCAGTTCTTATCTACTAACTAATCAGTAAAAAAACCTTCTCCCACCCTCCCTCCCTCCCCGCCTCGTAACCACAAAAGAATGTTTTCTTCTCAGTTTATACTATTTCTCAAGATCTTATAAAAGTGGTCTTACACAAATTTGTCCTTTTGCATCTGACTAATTTCACTCAGCATAATGCCTTCCAGGTTCCTCCATGTTATGAAATGTTTCACAGATTCGTCACTGTTCTTTATCGATGCGTAGTATTCCATTGTGTGAATATACCACAATTTATTTAACCATTCATCCGTTGATGGACACCTTGGTTGCTTCCAGCTTTTGCTATTGTAAACAGTGCTGCAATAAACATGGGTGTGCATATATCTGTTCGGGTACAGGCTCTTATTTCTCTAGGGTATATTCCGAGGATTACGGGTTGTATAGTAGCTCTATTTCTAAATTTTTAAAAAAATGCCAGATAGATTTCCAAAGTAGTTGTACCATTTTACATTCCCACCAGCAGAGTTACAATCTCTCCACAGCCTCTCCAACATTTATTATTTTGTTTTTTGGATTAATGCCAGCCTTGTTGGAGTGAGATGGAATCTCATCGTAGTTTTAATTTGCATTTCTCTAATGGCTAATGATCGAGAGCATTTTCTCATGTATCTGTTAGCTGCCTGAATATCTTCTTTAGTGAAGTGCGTGTTCATATCCTTTGCCCAATTTTTCATTGGGTTGTTTGTCTTTTTGTGGTTGAGTTTTAACAGAATCATATAGATTTTAGAGATCAGGCGTTGGTCGGAGATGTCATAGCTGAAAATTTTTTCCCAATCTGTAGGTGGCCTTTTTACTCTTTTGGTGAAGTCTTTAGGTGAGCATAAAAAACAAAAAACAAAAAACACCCAGTGCCGTTGAGTTGATTCCGTAGATCAGCACAGGTGTTTGATTTTTAGGAGCTCCCAGTTATCTGGTTTCTCTTTGGTAATGTTTTGTATTCTGTTTATGCCTTGTATTAGGGCTCCTAAGGTTGTCCCTATTTTTTCTTCCATGATCTTTATCGTTTTAGTCTTTATGTTTAGGTCTTTGATCCACTTGGAGTTAGTTTTTGTGCATGGTATGAGGTATGGGTCTTGTTTCATTTTTTTGCAAATGCATATCCAGTTATGCCAGCACCATTTGTTAAAAAGATTGTCTTTTCCCCAATTAACTGACACTGGTCCTTTGTCAAATATCAGCTACTCATATGTGGATGGATTTCTATCTGGGTTCTCAATTCTGTTCCATTGGTCTATGTGTCTGTTGTTGTACCAGTACCAGGCTGTTTTAACTACTGTGGCTGTATAATATGTTCTAAAATCAGGAAGAGTGAGGCCTCCCACTTTCTTCTTCTTTTTCAGCAATGCTTTACTTATTCTGAGCTTCTTTCCCTTCCGTATGAAGTTGGTGATTTGTTTCTCCATCACATTAAAAAATGTCTTTGGAATTTGGATCGGAAGTGCATTGTATGTATAGATGGCTTTTGGTAGAATAGACATTTTTACTATGTTAAGTCTTCCTATCCATGAGCAAGGTATGTTTTTCCACTCATGTAGGTCCCTTTTAGTTTCTTACACTAGTTCTTTGTAGTTTTTTTTTGTATAGGTCTTTTACATCTTTGGAAAGATCTATTCCTAAGTATTTTATCTTCTTGGAGGCTACTGTGAATGGTATTGATTTGGTGATTTCCTCTTCGATGTTCTTAGTGTAGACGAATCCAAGTGATTTTTGTATGTTTATCTTGAAACCTAAGACTCTGCCAAACTCTTCTATTAGTTTCAGTAGTTTTCTGGAGGATTCCTAAGGGTTTTCTGTGTATAAGATCATGTCATCTGCAAATAGAGATAATTTTACTTCCTCCTTCCCAATCTGGATGCCATTTATATTTTTGTCTAGCCTAATTGCTCTGGCTAGGACCTCTAGCACAATGTTGAATAAGAGCGGTGATAAAGGGCATCCTTGTCTGGTTCCCGTTCTCAAGGGAAATGCTTTCATGTTCTCTCCATTTAGAATGATGTTGGCTGTTGGCTTTGTATAGATGCCCTTTATTATGCTGAGGAATTTTCCTTCAATTTCTATTTTGCCGAGAGTTTTTATCATGAATGGGTGTTGGACTTTGTCAAATGCCTTTTCTGCATCAATTGATAAGATCATGTGGTTTTTGTCCTTTGTTTTATTTATGTGGTGGGTTACATTAATGGTTTTTCTAATATTAAACAATCCTTGCATACCTGGTATAAATCCCACTTGGTCGTGGTGAATTATTTTTTTGATATGTTGTTGAATTCTGTTGGCTAGAATTTTGTTGAGGATTTTTGCATCTATGTTCATGAGGGATATAGGTCTGTAATTTTCTTTTTTTGTGGTGTCTTTTTTTTACCTGGTTTTGGTATCAGGGAGATGGTGGCTTCATAGAATGAGTTAGGTAGTATTCCGTCATTTTCTACGCTTTGAAATACCTTTAGTAGTAGTGGCGTTAACTCTTCTCTGAAAGTTTGGTAGAACTCTGCAGTGAAGCTGTCCGGACCAGGGCTTTTTTTTGTGGGGAGTTTTTTGATTACCTTTTCAATCTCTTTTTTTGTTATGAGTCTATTTAGTTGCTCTACTTCTGATTGTATTAGTTTAGGTAGGTAGAGTTTTTCCTAGGAATTCATCCATTTTTCTAGGTTTGCGAATTTGTTAGAGTACAATTTTTTGTAATAATCTGATATGATTCTTTTACTTTCAGTTGGGTGTGTTATGATATGGCCCATCTCATTTCTTATTCGGGTTATTTGTTCCTTTTCCTGTATTTCTTTAGTCAGTCTGGCCAATGGTTTCTCCATGTTGTTAATTTTTTCAAAGAACCAGCTTTTAGCTTTGTTAATTCTTTCAATTGTTTTTCTGTTCTCTAATTCATTAAGTTCAGCTCTAATTTTTATTATTTGTTTTCTTCTGGTGCCTGATGGATTCTTTTGTTGCTCACTTTCTATTTGTTCAAGTTGTAGAGACAGTTCTCTGATTTTGGCTCTTTCTTCTTTATATATGTGTGCCTTTACCAATATAAATTGACCTCTGAGCACTTCTTTTGCTGTGTCCCAGAGGTTTTGATAGGAAGTGAGGCATTCTCATTGCATTCTATGAATTTCTTTATTCCCTCCTTAATGTCTTCTATAAGCCAGTCTTTTTTGAGCAGGGTATTGTTCATTTTCCAAGTATTTGTTTCCTTTTCCCTGATTTTTCTGTTATCGATTTCCACTTTTATGGCCTTGTGGTCTGAGAAGATGCTTTGTAATATTTTGATGTTTGGGATTCTGCAATGGTTTGTTTTATGACCTAATATGTTATCTATTCTAGAGAATGTTCCATGTGCACTAGAAAAAGAAGTATACTTTGGAGCTGTTGGGTGGAGTGTTCTGTATAGGTCTATGAGGTCAAGTTGGTTGATTGTAGCAATTAGGTCTTCCGTGTCTCTATTGAACTTCTTACTGGAAGTTCTGTCCTTCTCCGAAAGTGGTGTGTTGAAGTCTCCTACTATAATTGTGGAGGTGTCTATCTCACTTTTCAGTTCTGTTAAGTTTGTTTTATGTATCTTGCAGCCCTATCATTGGGTGCATAAATATTTAATATGGTTATATCTTCCTGGTTAATTGTCCCTTTAATCATTATATAGTGTCCTTCTTTATCCTTTGTGGTGGATTTAACTTTAAAGTCTATTTTATCAGAAATTAATATTGCTACTCCTGCTCTTTTTTGATTGTTGTTTGTTTGATATATTTTTTTCCATCCTTCTAGTTTTAGTTTGTGTCTCTAAGTCTAAGGTATGTCTCTTGTAGGAAGCATGTGGACGGATCGTGTTTCTTTATCCAGTCTGAGACTCTCTGTCTCTTTATTGGTGCATTTAGTCCGTTTACATTCAGTGTAATTATAGGTAAGTATATGTGTTTTTTTTTTTTTATATTTGTTTAGTGTTGTCATTTTGATGCCTTTTTGTGTGTGTTGTTGACAATTTCATTTTTCCACTTACTTATTTGTGCTGAGATGTGTTTCTTTGTAAATTGTGTGTTCCTCATCTTCATAGTAGTTGAATTCATGTTTGCTGAGTTGTTATGTTTTTCTTGGTTTTTATTTTGAGTTACGAAATTGATAGACCTCTTTGTGGTTACCTTAATATTTACCCCTGTTTTTCTAAGTAAAAACCTAACTTGTATCATCCTATATCACCTTGTCTTCCTTTCCATATGGCAGTTCTATGCCTCCTGTATTTAGTCCCTCTTTTTGATTATTGTGATCTTTTACATAATGACTTCAATGATTCCCTGTTTTGAGCATTTTTTTCTTTTTAAAATCAATCTTAATTTGGTTTTGTGATTTCCTTATCTGAGTTGATATCAGGATGTTCTGTTCTGTGACCTTGTGTTGTGTTGGTATCTGATGTTATTGATTTTCTGACCAAACAATTTCCTTTAGTATTTCTTGTAGCTCTGGTTTGGTTTTTGCAAATTCTCTAAGCTCGTGTTTATCTGTAAATGTTTTAATTTCGCCTTCATATTTCAGAGAGAGTTTTGCTGGATATATGATCCTTGGCTGGAAGTTTTTCTCCTTCAGTGCTCTATATATGTCATCCCATTGCCTTCTTGACTGCATGATTTCTGCTGAGTAGTCTGAATGTATTCTTATTGATTCTCCTTTTTAGGAGACCTTTCTTTTATCCCTGGCTGCTTTTAAAAATTTCTCTTTATCTTTGGTTTTGGCAAGTTCGATGATAATATGTCTGGGTGATTTTCTTTTTGGATCAATCTTATATGGGGTTTGATGAGCATCTTGGATAGATATCCTTTCGTCTTTCATGATGTCAGGGAAGTTTTCTGCCAACAGGTCTTCGACTATTCTCTCTGTATTTTCTGTTATCCCTCCCTGTTCTGGAACTCCAATCACATGCAAATTACTCTTCCTGATAGAGTCCCACATGATTCTTAGGGTTTCTTCATTTTTTTAAAATTCTTTTATCAGATTTTTCTTCAACTATATTGGTGTCAATTGCCTTATCCTCCATCTCCCCCACTCTGCATTCCAATTGCTCGATTCTGCTCCTCTGACTTCCTATTGAGTTGTCTAATTCTGTAATTTTACTGTTCATCTTTTGGATTTCTGAATGCTGTCTCTCTATGGATTCTTGCAGCTTATTAATTTTTCCACTATGTTCTTGAATAATCTTTTTGATTTCTTCAACTGCTTTATCAGTGTGTTCCTTGGCTTTTTCTCTAGATTGCCTTATTTCATTTCTGAAGTCTTCCCTGATGTCTTGAAGCATTCTGTAAATTAGTTTTTTATATTCTGCATCTGGCAATTTCAGGATTGTATCTTCATTTGGGAAAGTTTTTGATTCTTTAATTTGGGGAGTTGTAGAAGCAATCATGGTCTGCTTCTTTATGTGGTTTGATATCGACTGCTGTCTCCGAGCCATCCATAAGGTATTGTAATGACTCATTTTATATTTGCTCACTGAGACTTGTTTTGTTTTCTTTCAGTATACATAGATGGGCTACTAGATTGCGCTGTCTTGATTGTTGTAGCCTTTGAATCACTTGTGTCCTATTACCAGCTGGTTTTGGCTGTTACCACATATATAAGCCTAAGAGTCCATTCACTATTCCTGAGTAGAATCTGATTTTGGGTCACCAACTGTGTGGGGTAGACTGTCACCTATTCACTTAGAGGAGTAGTGGTGATAGTTGTGTGCACCAGATTCTAGTAGCAGCAGGGGGTCACACTCCAGAGGGGGCAGGATGCTGACAGGCTTCCCCCAAGTGCCAGTGAGGTAGGTGTGTCTCTATTCCTAAAGCACTTTGGTGGGTGGGCTCTACAGCTGTACCTTAGACACCGGATGCATGTCCCTCTACAGATTGGTAGGTGTCACTATCCTCAGACCCCTATGGCAGGACGCTAGGTGGTTTGGGTGGAGCTTCAGCCCTCATTTCCCTGTTGTGGGCCAGTGAGGTCTCTGTTTAATAGGTAGAGATATCAGACCTGGAAAACTTGTCTTTCCAGCAATTTGTTAAAACAATTACAGTCAGATCACTATCAGAATTGCCTTTGCATTATAATAGCCACCTTGTTCCCTGTAGGGATGAATGCCCAAGACTGTGGATCTCACAGCGTGGCTGGAGCTGGTTCTGTATTTTTAGTCCAATTTTGGGAAGTCAGGGAAGGATTTCTGGTCCCTGGGTTTTTTCTAGCTGTTTCTCTCAGGCCAGAAGAATGCGTTAGGAAAAGACACACACACACACACACAAAAGCCTGCAGAGCACTTCACTCTCTGGCCCAGGAAATTCCAATGTTAATGAAGCCACCTGGGAAGGGAGGGGAGGGATCAGACAGATAACAGAGAGTAGCACCCAGGAATATAGACAAAGTTATTTATCTTGCTTGGTGATGACTGTTTTATCTGAGATTCCCAAGGGGCGTGTAGCCTGTGTGCGCTGGCTGGGTCAAGATTGCCCCCGAGGGTCACGCCAGCGATCTGTGCTTGTGCTGTCTCAGAAGCCGTGGTCAGTTCCTCCGCTCCCAGTCTGAAGCCCAGCACCAAGGTTCTCTACCTGGGACGTTGCACTCCAGGCTCCAAAACCAGTCACTGCCTCCTGGTGACTTCTCCTCCTGTCAGCCACGTCTCTGCGTTGCCTTCATGTACTGGCTGGGCTTTCCCCAAGGTCACTTCAGGGGGCTAGGGCTGCGTCCCGTGTTTGCGCTGTCTCAGGATGCCGTGCTCAGCTCCCCTGCACCCAGTCTAAAGCCTGGCGCCAAGGTTTTCTGACTGGGAAGCTGGCTCCAGGCTCCAAAAACAGTCACTGCTTCCCCGTGGTTGCTCGTTCACTCGTTAGCTGTGTCCGTGTGCAGCCTGCTCACGCTGGCTGAGTCTCTACGGAGGTTACCCCAGGGGGCTAGGGTTAGGGCTGTGTCCTATGTCTGCCCCGCCTCAGAAAGCCGCAATCAGCCCCGCCACTCGGCACCAGGGAACCGCGAGGGCTCAAGGCTGTGTTGCCGGACGCCAGCTCCAGAGGCAGTTGCTGCTTCAGTATGCAGGTTTTCACTCACCTGTCACTCAGGTTAACTCTTTAGATCTGTGTTTGAGGGTCAGGGTTCGTAGATTGTCATGTATGTGATCGATTCACTTGTTTATCTGAGTCTTTGTTGCAAGAGGGATCCGAGGTAGCTTCTACCTAGTTGGCCATCTTGGCCCCACCTCCTATCAGTTAGTTTTTGCTGTAATGGTTCTGCATAACAAAGAGCCTGCACTCCCAACTCACTGGCATATACAAATAAGCATTTAAGTTTTGTGTATGAGACAGTGACTGTACCGGGCTTGGCCAAGATTGGCTGGGTTTGAATCCAGGTTGGGGAATGGGTCAGCTCCACATATCTCCTCATTCTTTTCAGACCAGTGACTACCTGGGGTGTGTTTTTCTCAGGGCGGATGGCAGATATGCAAGAAGGTGAGCAGATACATGTAATGTTTCTTAAGCTTCAGCTGGGAGCTGGCACACTGACAGTTCCATTGAGATTCCACTGGCCAAGGCCAGGCATGTGGGCAAACTCACATCAGTGGGGTGGGAACGTCACTTTGCCCACAGTGGGACACACTGCAGAGACCCATGGCAATGGCGTGGATGCACAATTCTCATCCAAGGAGGCAGTGAAGAAGGGGAAACAATAACCCAACTTGTCCAAGCATCACAGAAACCTATCGCAGGATTTCAAGGAGAGCTTTTACTAAAATGATCAGATTAGCCAAACACCATGTTAATCTGGAAGGCCCCTAAGTGGCACAAATGGTTTATGCTAGTCTTCTAACCTAAGGTTGGCATTTGATCCCACCCAGTGGTGCTGCAGGAGAAAGGCCTGGAGATCCGCTTCTGTAAAGATTACAGCCAAGAAAACCCTATGGAACACAGTTTTATTCTGTAACACATGGGGTCACCATGAGTTGGAGTTGACTTGGCAATGAGTACAGGTTAATACTCATTTGAACTACACACAATGAGGCACCCTCAAGATGCTTCATGAGCACACAATACCTCCATGACTCTTGGTCATCTGAGCCCTGAAGCTGGGCTCCCTGTGCCTGGAGATTCACACAGTCTTTCATCATGTGCTGTTCCATCTTTTTGCCATAGTCCCAATAGGACCAATAATCTAATAAACAAGACAGTCCTGTTCCAATTGGAATATTCCACTTAGATTGCCGACACAGTACCCATCCTCCACCCCTCCTGCCCCAAATCCTTACAAATGACAGAAATGATATTATTAAAAGGAAAGAGTCCATAAAATCATTGGGTAATGTCTGAGTTATCTAGCGCTGCTATTAACAGAAATACCACAAACAGATGGCTTCAACAAACAGAAGTTGATTATCTCACAGTATCGTAGGCTAGAAGTTCAAATTCAGGGTGTCAGCTCCAGGGGAAGGCTTTCTCTCTCTGTGGGTTCTGAAGGAATGTCCTTGTCATCAATTTTCCCCTGGACTAGGAGCTTCTCAGTGCAGGAACCCCAAGTTCAAAGGACGTGCTCTGCTCCTGGCACTACATTCTTGCTGGTATGAGGTCCCCCGTCTCTCTGCTTATTTCTCTCTTTTATATCAAAAGAGATTGATTGAAGACACAACTAATCTTGCAGATTGAGTCCTACCTCATTAACATAACTACCACTAATCCCACCTCCTTAACATCATACAGGTAGGATTTAACCAAAAAAAAAAAAAAAAAACCAAACCCAGTGCCGTTGAGTCAATTCCGACTCATAGAGACCCTATAGGACAGAGTAGAACTGTCCCATAGAGTTTCCAAGGAGCACCTGGCAGATTCAAACTGCAGACCCTTTGGTTAGCAGCCGTAGCACTTAACAACTATGCCACCAGGCAACACATAGGAAAATCACATCAGATGACAAAATGGTGGATGATCACATAATACCGGGTATCATGGACTAGCCAAGTGGACACATATTTTGGAGGACACAATTCAATCTGTCATGGGACAGGTAACAGGAAAGGAGCGACATCAGGAGACCAGAAACTATGCGAAAATCCTATGAGGAAGTAGAGGGGATCGTATTGAAGGAGGAAACCTTGGTGGGCGGATTGTGGGTAGGACCAGCTACAAGATTTTTAAAAGCCCAGTGAAAAATGAAAATGCAGGGCCCCTTATTAAGAATTATTATTATTAAGAATTTCAAGACGGCAGCAGCAGAACAGTAAACACAAGCGTGGAGCTCACATCCGTGTAACACAGGTTGCACACTTGCAAAGCTTGGGGGCATTTCAATCTCAGTGACAGTGGAGACAGTGAATAGGAGCAGGCCAGGAACAGCCATTAGCATAATTGGTTCAGGTTCAGAATTGGGGCAGCTGGTTGGTCCAGTGGCCCATCCTTTCCCACGCTGGAACTCCTCCATTATTCCAGTCAGTTGGAAAAATCGGCTTTCCCAGTTTGGGGGTGTACTGGGGACGTCTGAGCCAGAGTCACAGGATCATGCACTGGCATGGACATCTTTACTCCAGGAAGACAAGTGGGGAGGGTAGCTGCCCTACTGCACGCCTCACCTGGCTGCAGGTTCCTCCTCTCCCCAACAATCACTGGAAGCAGATGGCTGTAAACAGACACCAACAACCAGGACCGTCAAACACTTAGGGCAAACCAAATGTCAGGGAATGAGGTAGTCGCTTTTGAAGAATATTACTGGATTAAGCTGCATCACTTACCCCAAACAGATGGACTTTTCATAGTCTTGTGACAGCCCCTGAGTTGTTACCTTAATGACCCAACAGGTGCAATCATTTCTTGAGCTATCTTACCTGCAGTCAAGCAACAGAGCTCAAAAACACTGTGGCTCGGCTGGGTGGGTTAGCCAAGATCAGAGGCTCTCGAACTTGGCTGCTCATTGGAGTTGCCTGGGGAGTTTTAAAAATGCTGGTGCCTAGGTCCCACCTCAGAGATTCTGGTTTAATTAGTCTGAGGTGCAGCACCCAGGTGATTACAGGGTGCAGCTGAGGTTGAGAACCACTGGCTTGGAACTTTCTCAGAACCCAACCATCTGTGTAGCTGTAATGATGAATATTGATTGCAGATGGCATGGCATGGGTTTGTTGGGGTTATTTTTTGTTTGTTGTCTCCAAGTTAAAAGCTTCAGTGTCTCTTTGCTTTAGCTCTGCAACACTATGTGCTCTATTTTCTTTTCTTTCATCTAGTTTCTTTCAGCTGTGAAGAAGCCAAACCTTTGCTGTATGGAGCTACAGTTATGCTTACAAAGACAGCTCCTCAGCTGGAAACTGAGGCCTGTGCTAGGTACCACAGAGAATGGTACCAGAGCTGAACTGAACAGATAACAGACTTGCATTTGGTGCAATTTATTATAAGGAGTAATAACGCAGGCTGTAAGAGTCTTTTTTCCAAAGATGCAGGGTGATCTTCCTTACTGTGCTCTGCTTACTAATGCACTGCTTCAGTGAATCTCAAAGTATTTTCTCCTTCCCTCCCTTCCTCTCTCTCTTCCCTCCCTCCTTTCCTTCATTCCTTCCTCCTTCCCTTCTTCTCCATTGTTGCCTGTCTCATCAACTGTCTTTCTCTCTGTCCTCTCATCTATTCTCACTCCCCTTTCTCCTTCTCACACATGTTGTCTCCCTCTCTTCTCCTTTCTCTCCTCATAATCATTGCTTTCACAGATCATCATGGGGCTGGGGGGACTTCAACAGCAACATGTTTTGAAAATTGGGATATGCTATGTGCATACACTGCAATCTTCTGAGATATCTCAGATTATCTCTTGCAAAAGATGTGAGTAGAAGCCCTATAGTCAAGAGAACTAACCTAGGTCTTTACCTCTGTTTCCCTCAGCCCACAAAGTCTCTCTACTGAAATCTCTCTTACAGCTTGCTGATTCACCTGTTTGCTGGCCCAGAAACTATCTGGGGAACCTGGCTGCACAATGTGGAGGATAATAATGGCAAATGCCTATGAAACTTTTACTACATGCCAGACACTCTTCTAAGTATGTTTTACAGAGAAGTGAAATAAAGTACGGAGAGGTTAAGCAACTTGCACAACGTCACACAGGAGGTGAGGATCAGAGGTGAGATTTCAAACCAGAGGCTGCATTCTTAAACTTACTTCTCATTACAACACAGAAGGATAGAGAGATAGAGAGTAAAAAGCAGAAAGACAAAAGACAGAGACCCAGAAGGACCATGAGAAACAGCCACCAAGATGCATAGAACCAGAGAGACAGAATGGGGCCAATCAAAAAGCAAAAACAAAAAAGACTGAGTCAAGAAAGAAAGAGACATAGAGAACATGCTTCATATTGGTTCTCTGAATTGGGTAAAAAAATTCCACATCTGGGGCCTAATTAGATTAGAGATTCCAACTGGATGAAATGTTGACTCCATTCAGGTGTAGTTTGGAAACTGCTTTAATGTTATGGATCACTGATGTCAGAAAATACATGTTTGCTTCTGGCTCACCACGTGTCTTTTGAAAAAGGAGAAAAAATATTTAGTTCTAAAGCTCAGTTCAGAAAAACAAAACAAAATAGTATTTAAGTTTTGTTTAATTCAGACTTCAGTAAACCAATGCAAAGCATTCTGGTTTGCTTATCATTTGCTCTTGCGTTCTTCATTTGCACTTGGGGTCTTCAAATACTCCTTTAAACCTGGTGCCAAACGCAGCATTCTCCTTAGAATTAAGTGTGGATAAGGGGCAGTGATGGGGTACATTTCTAGGATTAGATCTTGCAAGCCCCCTTCCCAGGGAAGTGGGCCAGCCCTTTGGGGTGGATGGAAACCCTCAAACTCATCAGCAATCATAGCCAGAGGAGATGCTGCATTTTGATTGTAGAATACAGGGTTCCCAGCAAATAGGTTTTTTTCTTTAACCTCTTAGTTCAGTAGGTGTTGTGACTTTAGATAGCTAAAATTTGCTCTTTGCAGTACATCAGTCCCCCACGTGTCTGTCAGTTTGTCATACTTTGGAGGCTTGTGTGTTGCTGTGATGCTGGAAGCTATGCCACCAGTATTCAGATACCAGCAGGGTCACCCATGGAGGACAGGTTTCAGCTGAGCTTCCAGACTAAGACAGACTAGGAAGAAGGACCTGTCAGTCTATTTCCGAAAAGCATTAGCCAGTGAAAACCTTATGAATAGCAGTGGAACATTGTCTGATATAGTGCTGGAAGATGAACCCCCAGGTTGGAAGGCACTCAAGAGATGACTGGGGAAGAGCTGCCTCCTCAAAGTAGAGTTGACCTTAATGATGCGGATGGAGTAAAACTTTCGGGACCTTCATTTGCTGATGTGGCATGACTCAAAATGAGAAGAAACAGCTGCAAACATCCATTAATAATCGGAACCTGGAATATAAGAAGTATGAATCTAGGAAAATTGGAAATCATCAAAAATGAAACGGAATACATAAACATCAATATCCTAGGCATTAGTGAGCTGAAATGGACTGGTATTGGCCATTTTGAATCAGACAATCATGTAGTCTACTATGCTGGGAATAACAACTTGAAGAGGAATGGTGTTGCATTCATCATCAAAAAGAACATTTCAAGATCTACCCTGAAGTACAACACTGTCAGTGATAGGATAATATCCATATGCATACAAGGAAGACCAGTTAATACAACTGAAGTTGTCAAGGATTTAATTTTACTTGGATCCACAATCAACAGCCATGGAAGCAGCAGTCAAGAAATCAAAAGACACATTGCATTGGGCAAATCTGCTGCAAAGGACCTCTTTAAAGTGTTGAAGAGCAAAGATGTCACCTTGAAGACTAAGGTGTGCCTGACCCAAGCCATGGTATTTTCAATTGCATCATATGCATGTGAAAGCTGGACAATGAATAAGGAAGATCAAAGAAGAATTGATGCCTTTGAATTGTGGTGTTGGCGAAGAATATTGAATATACCATGGACTGCCAGAAGAACAAACAAATCTGTCTTGGAAGAAGTACAACCAGAATGCTCCTTAGAAGCAAGGATGGCAAGGCTGAGTCTTACATACTTTGGACATGTTTTCAGGGGGGATCAGTCTCTGGAGAAGGACACCATGCTTGGCAAAGTACAGGGTCAGTGGAAAAGAGGACGACCCTCAATGAGGTGGATTGACACAGTGGCTGCAACAATGGGCTCAAGCATAACAATGATTGTAAGGATGGCGCAAGACCAGGCAGTGTTTCATTCTGTTGTGCGTAGGGTCGCTATGAGTTGGAGCCAACTCGACGGCACCTAACAACAACAACAGTACATTGGTGCAAGCCTGGGTCAATTGGAGCAACTATGTGACTTCCAAGTGATCTTAGAACGTTGCCACCTGCCTGTTGTATGCTGCAGTCACTCAGCTTTAAGCTGGAAACCTCATTGAACTTGATAAAAGATCTGTGTATTAAAGACTTGATAATCTCATTCAGAAGGATGCTATTAGATATGGAGATCCCCTCTCCTCCTCTTTTCCCTCTTCTCTGGATTCGGTTCTATCTTTTGTTCGAATAGTCGTATCTTTTGCAGCGTATGCACATGGCATATTCCAATTCAATTTTCACAGTAGCTTAAATTGATGGAACGCTTACTATATGCCAGCTCTTTTCATTTTATAGACAAAGGAGACTTAGATTCAGAGAAAAAGCCAAAACCAAACCCATTGCTGTTGAGTCAGTTCCAACTCAGAGCGACCCTATAGGACAGAGTAGAACTGCCCCTTAGAGTTTCCAAGGAGCACCTGGTAAATTTGAATTACAGACCTTTTGATTAGCAGCTGAGCTCTTAACCACTGAACCACCCGGTTCCAGTGGGACTACCAATATTCCTAAAAGCCTGAAAGTTAGCACATGATAGAGCCGGGATTTTCAAACCCAAGATTGTCTGACTCCAAATTTTGTGCTTTCCCACTGTTTCCCCATCCTGAGAATTTGCTAGAAGCCTCATTGTCTTTCCCATGTTAGTTTCTATAGGTTCCTATTTGACTTCTGGGATTGAACACTATTCACTTTTTCTTTCCCACGTGGCTCCAAAAACATTTTCAGGACCAATAACTGGAAACCATCAGTACACATATTTCAACTAATAGGAATTGCTTTCCAGGACATAGAGCTCCCCAGAGGGCAATACTGCCTAAGGCAGCACTGATCATTCCAACAACCATGGCCCCTGTAGTCCTCAAGCAACAAAATTTAAGACAGAGATCACTTGACCAGAGAGAGAAGGGTTTTCACAATCATTTTATAAGGTGCAAAATGGTGATCTTTTCCTAGTTTCCTACCCAACACAGATACAACCAAAGGAAGTGGAGCAGAGGAACCATTATGAGAGGAGCTAGTAACTTTCACCCTTTGTCCTGGGTGATCTCTGGTCCTATGTAATCTCTCTCCTGAATTTCATGAACTTTAGTGTCTGCCTATAATATGGACGAATTGGCCTTACTAGGCAACTTAATGCCCCTTGCCAAACTCCTAAAGAATTCCTAAATGTATAAAGCAGTTGGAGAGAAGCATATATTTTCTCTTTCCTGACTTTGTGTGTGTTCTTGCACTGTATGTGTGTGTGTGTGTGTGTACATATACACACACATCATTGCCATTGAGTTGATTCCAATTCATACTGACTCTATAGGACAGAGTAGGGTTTCCAAGGAGCGGCTGGTAGATTCAAACTGACAACCTTTTGGTTAGAAGCCGAGCTCTTAAGCCCAGTTCCAAAGAACATCACTGTTACTAGCTTCTTGTTTATCTTTCCAGAGATATAGTCTATCTATACCAGGACTTTGAAGTGGTTCATTCCAGTTTGAACCCCTGCTGAGAATCTGCATTTCTAACAAGTTCCCAGGTGATGCTAGTGCTGCTGGTCAGGGACTAAATCTGAGAGCCACTAGTTTAGAGCAGTGGTTTGCAAAATTTATCATACATAAGAATCACCTGGGGATCTTGTTAAAATGTAGATTCTGACTCAGTATATCTGGGGTGGAAATGCAAATTCTCAGCAGGGGTTCAAACCAGAACAAACTGGTTCGAAGCCCTGATCTGTACACAACATCCATGTTTCTCTTTTTCTCTCTCTCTTCCCAAAATAGTAGCATGCTTTTGCCCCTTGGATTGTTTTTGTTTAACTCATAAATAGATTTTGAAGATTGTTCCATATCAGTCCTTATAGATCTGCATCATTCTTTTTTTAATGTCTCATAATATAATCTTGTATTTTATGCACACTCCTGCCTCAGGGCTCTTGTACTTGCTGTTCCCTCTTTGTGGGATGTTCTTCTCCAAGATAGCCACATGGCTTGATTCCCACCTCCTTCACATCTCTGCCCAAATAGTGCCTCATCAGAGAGGTCATTCTTAATCCCCCTTGTAAAATAGCCACCATCTCCTCCCATCCCACCCCCTCTTCTGGTTTATTATTTTTCCGTAGCATTTATCATCACCTGACATATTTGTTTATTTGTTGATTTATGTCTTCACCCATTAGGATGTAAATTCCATGAGGGTGATGACTTCGTTTTGTTCATTGCTTTATTCCCAGAGTTTAGAATAGTGCCTGATAGGTGACAAGCACTTAATCAATGTTTGTTGATTAAAGAAATTATATGGATTATGTGGAGGAACCATGGCACATGTTTTCAGTAGCCTTTTGACTAGTATTTGGGTTTTTCTTTGTAACAAAAATGGTGTTGTAACAAATACCCCTTATTCATAATGTACGTCTGTGTGTACACATAAGCAAATATATGTAGGATAAATCCCTCGTTGTAGAAATGCTAGAGCAAAGCGTGTTCTGATAGATAGGCTTATTTTTACTTAAAGAGGTTTTATCAATACACACTCCCACTAAAATTTGCCTTCCTATCTACAATGAAAATACTTGTTTCCCCATACCTCACCAAGTGTTTCACCTAAATTTTATATCTTTCCAGTCTGATAAATTTAAAAGATGACATCTAATTACAGTTATATTTTGAATTTTTTCAACTCTGAGTCAGGTTGGGCATTTTTTTTTCACTTGTATTTTTTTCTGTGAACCATCTTCATCTCATTTAACTATTTTAAAATTATTTTTGTTATCAAAATAATACATGTAACTAGTTTTAAAGTCAATTATTTGCAAAGCTATGACAAGAAGCAGCCCACCACGTCCCCTGAGTACTGCTCCAGAGAAAATAAATTTTCACATCTTTTACCTATTTCTTGGCATTTATGTCCTTATGTTTCTAAATAATATATTTGTGCCTCTGCTATTGTTTAATTTATCATTCAATTTCCTATATAGAAAATGAGGATTTACCCATTTTGCAACAGCAGCAGTATCACCACCAACAATAACTTCCTACTCCAACTCTTCTGATAAAGTTATATCTCAAATGTGGTTAAATAAGTATTGAATGTTTATATTATAACTATTTCTGCAGTGATAAGACAAAACCCAGTTAGTACATTACATATATGTTCACTGTTGAGTCAAGCAGTATACTTTGATTACCTTTTCTTAGTTACATAACTTTATGTTTTTCATGGAGTTGATAGTTGCCTCATTTTTTTCATTTGCCTGGTTTTCCATGAAAAAATGACTTCATGTTCTCCACAGAACTCCAAAAATCCTTTTAACACTATTTTTTTTCCTCAGTCAAATGAATCACTTATTCTATCGGTGTCACAGTTTTCCTGGAGATACTCTATTCATATCTCTTAAAACCCACCATTTTCCTGCTGCAATTTGTTTTGGTTGCACTCTAGGCCTACTTCCCAGCTGTCTTCTAGGGGCTTCCCTTCAAAACCATTACAGACATTCCTTTTGCTCCTATTCTCTGTTGGATCCATTCCTTAAGGACCCTGTCTTTCTGTCTTTTGACTTATTCCCTCATTTTGGTGAACCAAATTCTCCATCAGCTTTCTAAACTTGAAAATTTGGAAAAAAGAAAAATAGGTCCTTCCTCATACTTAATCATATACTGTGGGTGGTTATAGATTTCTAATCTGGAAACCATTATTAATCAGAATTTTGAGAGCATTGTTCTAGTGTATTATAGCTTCCAGTGTCACTGTTGAGAAATCCAGTACCATACTTAGTTCCAATCATTGTGTATAAAACCCAAACCACTCATGGCAACCTCACATGTGTCAGAGCAGAACTGTGCTGCATAGGGTTTTCAGTGGCTGGCTTTTCAGAAGTAGATCACCAGGCCTTTTTCCTGAGGCACCTCTGGGTAGACTTGAACTGCCAACCTTTTGGTTAGCAGCTGAACACATTAACTCTTTGCACCTTACCTACAGTTTTTCTCTTTTAAAGCACTTGAGATTTTTTTCTTCACCCCCCCACCTCCCCCCACCCCCCACCCCACACGCCGCCTTCTTTTGAAGCTTGTTGATGTGTCTTGGTGCAGATATCACTTTTTTTATTGTTCTGGGCACTGAGTTAGGAGGAGCATCTTTTAATCTGGAAAACAATGTTATTTTATTTTTTTGTCTTTTAAATCTGGGAAGTTTTCTTGTATTTTTTCTTTAATAATTTTCTCTCCTCTGTAATCCCTGTACTATTTTTTGAGAGTATTTTTAGTGAAATATTCGACTTCTTGGATTGATGCTCAAATTAAACATACGTATCTCTGTGTGTATCTATACCTATGTCTTTTGGCTCTATTTCCTCTGAGATGTCCTTGATTTTATCTTCCAACTCTTCTGCTTAGTCAGGTCTTTAAAAAGATTGGTACACATGTTTTAATTTAAAAGAACTCTTTCATATACTCTGAATTTTCCTTTATGGCACCTTGTTCCATAGATGTTTCATGAATGTAATATAATAATAATGACAGCTAATATTAATTGAACCTGGGCGTATTTTAAGAATTTTTCAAAATTAACTTCTTTCACCCCCAGAACCACAAGGTTTGAGGTGAGGGAGTGGTTCTCCAAAAGAAAACAAAGTTATTGATAATGGAAGAAAAGGTAATGGATTTAAAAAAAAAAAAAAAAGGGTAATGGATGCTGGACAGCCCGTCCAGAATGATTCAAAGTATCATGTGTCTAACAAGAGCCAGGCGGTACTGTAGGCACAGGGAAGCATGGAGGCAGGAATAAGGCACCGTCCCCGCCGTGTTCAAACCCCTTTAATATAGTTGGAAGCAAATGTCATTTGCCACTTGTCAGCCCCTGATGAATTCCTCCCCCAGTGCAGGGAAGCAGCCAGAAGCTCTGCAGGAGAAGAAGGCTGGAGCAGGAGGAGGGAAGGGAGGGGACCTGAGCACTGCTCCTTCTTAGTGAAAAACTCTGATGGGAAAATTGTCAGCTTCACTCCCACTCCCTCTAAAAGTCAGTGTGATGCTGCATCCATCTTAATCACCATCAGGGAGAGCAGGCATTTTAATAAGCAGCATTATTCATGAAAACTTTGTTCTCCTTTCCCACTTCCTTCCAAAATAAGACAGATGTGAACTTAGAGTGAACTCCTCATTTACCTCCTTCTTCTTGCCTCTTCTTCATATGCAAACCCACTGCCTTCTGGACATTCTCTAGGGGACAGGTGGGAAGCCGCTGCCCCACTGGGGAGGGAGGGTGTGGCCGGAGGTCCCTGGGTCCCTAGGGTTAGGGACATGGGGTCTCGTGTCCTGTGGCTCACTGGAACTGCTACTTGAAATTGAGAGATGGAGAAGATGGGAACCCTACTGTGGTGAACTGTAAGGTTTATTCATCCAATCATTGGCTTATTTAACAAGGAATTATTGGTCACTGACTGTATACTTTGCTGAGAATAAAAACAATGAGTGAGCTGTGATCAGATATGCATCAGTTAGAGGAACAACTGATTCATTCAACAAATATTTTCGAGCTCCTGCTGTGGGGAATAACCTAGACTAGCTAGTGGAGATGCAGACATACATAAGCTATGGTCCGTGTAATTCACGCATCCTACGAACAGTTACTGAGCATTCACCCGTATCAGGCATTGTGCTAGACAGCAGGCTGGTAGAGACATACTGTGGTGCTCATTTCTAGAAGAGGAGTAAGTTAGGAAAGAAAACAAAACTATGAAACACAGTACATTGTATGATAAATGTTACAGGTAACGGAGCCCATCTCACAGCTTCTCCATGCATACTCTTTATCCATGTTCTCTATCCATTTCCCTATCCATGTTCTCTACCCATGTCTTTATCCATGTTCTCTACCCATGTCTTTATCCATGTCCCCATCCATGTCTCTATCCATTTTCCTATCCATGTTTTCTACCTGTGTCTTTATCCATATCTCTATCCATGTTTTCTATACCCATGTCTTTGTCCATATCCCTATCCATGTCTCTATCCATGTTCTCTAAGGAGCCCTAAAGTGGTAGCACAGCAGTTAACCATTTGGCTGCTCTCCAAAAGGTCAGTGGCTCAAACCCACCAGCCACTCCACAGAAGAGAGATGTGGCAGTCTGCTTCCATAAAGATTACAGACTTAGAATCCCTATGGGGCAGTTCTACTCTGTCCCAGAGGGTCACTATGAGTCATAACTGACTCTACCGCAATATGTTTGGTTTTGATATCCATGTCTCTATCCACGTTCTCTATCCACATCTCTCTTCAGGTGAGCTGACCCCACCCCTAGTATCAGGGATAGGCATATGAACAAGGCCTGGCCAACTAGAGCACTGCATCTTTCTGGACACAATCATTGATTCATAAATGGCCACAAGTTTAGTAATACAACCTAGAAACTTTGCTGGGACTATTTGTTAGAGTGCACTCTCTTTATAAGGAGCTCTGGTGGCACAATGGTTAAATGCTTGGCTACTAGTCAAAAAGTTAGAGGTTCAAAACTCGCCAGTGGTTCTATGGGAGAAAAGACCTGGTGATCTGCTCCCGTAAAGATTACAGCCTAGGAAACTGCTATGAGTCAGAATGGATTCGATGGTATACAATAAGAGCAACACTCTGTTTATACTGGCGTTGCTAAGTACCTACAGTCATCCTGACACCATATGGACAAAGCCTTCCTGAGAATGAAATCAACACAGAGAAAAACAGAGTCCAGGGATGGAAAAAGGCCAAACCCTCATGACATGGCTTGAGTACCTGGAACCAGCTGTACCTGAAGTAGCCATATCAGAACAAACCACTGAGCTGTTCTGTTATGTGGGTCATTAAATCCCCCCACTTTGGCATAAACCGTTTTGAGCTCTATCCCTAACATAAGACCTAAGATATCATCTAACCTAGTTCTGAGATGGATTGACATAAAGCCACAGCAATGGACTCAAACATACCAACAATCATGAAGATGATGCAAGAGTATACAATGCTTTGTTCTGTTATGCATAAGGTCATCATGAATTGGAGCCGACTTGATGGCACCTAACAACAACAATAATTCTGAAGGTTTTACAGAGTAAGGAAGGTCCACATGTCTACTGTCTCCAATTTCCACAATGGAGGTTTCTTTTCATACAGAAAAGATATTCCCAAGTGGGATCTACTCATTGAATTATATCCTGAACAGGAATCTCTTTTTCATATTCAGGAAACCAACAGGCCTAGAGAATAGATTTATATTTGGGGAAACACATATATGTTTTTACATTTTATTAACATATTAAAAGTGATCAGTATCAGATCAAAACCTGTAGGTATCACAGAATCAAGTATCCTACCTTTACAGGGCCTCTTTCTAGCACTTACCCCTTTGACTTGGGAGGGGTGAAATCTGTTTCATAGGACTCCGTTACTGAAATCTAATTGAAAAATGAAGAAAAAATATATATGCATACAAAGATGAATACACACACACATACATACAAAGGAGAACTATTTTATTTAAAATGAAGTTTATGTAGTCTAAAAAAAAAAAAAACTATTAATTTTCCCAAGGTCACACAGTAACCAAGTGGTAGAGTTGAGATTTGCACTCAGGTTTGTCTGGTTCCAGAGAAAAAGTTCTTAATCACCATATAACTTCCATTCGGAATACCCAGGAAAACCAATCCCATTGCCGTCAAGTCAATTTGACTTGTAGTGACCCTACAGGTATTTTTAATTGGCAGTTGCCAGAAATTTCAGCAGAAGTGTATGTGTGTGTGTGTGTGTGTGTGTGTGTTGGCGTGAATCTGCATTTGGGGATAGATGAAGAATGTCCTTAGCTTGCAGTTTTCAAGACAGAAGGAAAGCTGATTAGGAGACTATCACGATAATCCCAGTAAGAAATGATGATGGGTTGGAAGAGGATGATGGTGGTGGAGGTGGGGAGATGTTGTCAGATTCTTGACACATTTTGAAGGTAAAGCCAAAAGTGTTTGCTGGTAGATTAGACGTCAGTTGGTCTGCAAATAAAGGAATCAAGAATGGTTGCAAGATTTTGTCCTGAGAAACTGGGAGATTGGATTTACCAATATTAAGATGAAGAAGATGGTAGAAGAAGCATATACAGGTATGCAGATGCATGGTATTCTGTTGTATATATGTGTGTGTATGTACAGTATGGGGCAATTGCAAGAAATGCAGCAAGGGAAAACCTGGTATAAATATGTCTTTGCACACAGATTAACGTATCACTAAGATACATGCACGGGGGCAGTGGTGGTTTGGTGGTAGAATTCTCCCCTCCCATGCACAAGACTGGGGTTCAATTCCTCAACATTGCACTTGATAGGCAGCCACCCATCCGTCAGTGGTGGTTTGCATGTTGCTATGATGCTGAACAGGTTTCAGTAGAGCTTCCAGACTAAGACAGATTGGAAAGAAAGGCCTGGAGATCTATTTCCAAAAATAAGCCAATGGAAACCCTATGGATCAGGGCAATCTAATCCACAACAGATTGCAGGGATGGCGCAGGACTGGGCAATGTTTTTTTCATTCGGCATGTGGTTGCCATGAGTCAGGACTGACTCGATGGCAGCTAACAACAACAACACAAAGATACATGCATAGAAGACCAGTTGCCAAAGGGAAAGCACTCTTTCCCCCACTTTGACAGCTATTTCCAAATTGCTCTTCAAAGCAGTTGTACTGTTTTACACACCCACATCAGTGAATGAGAGAGCTTACTTCCTCACACTCACCCACACTGGATTTTACCAAACATTTTAATCTTTGTCATTTTGATAGGTGAAGACTTGGATCTCATTGCTATTGAAAATAGCAGTTCTTTAATCATGAGCATGGTAGAACATCTTGTTGGATGGTTCTAAGGCATTTGATGTTCATAGAAATGTCCTTTGTTGCTGAAAGAGAAGGCTACCTGCCCTTTCAGAGGGAGGGTTTATTTGAACACCTTTCCCCCACCCCCCACACCTAGAACCTGATTCTCTGGCAGAGCCGTCAGACAGTGTGCAGACAATGTCCACACACTTACAGCTGCAAGCTTCTCAGATGCCTGCAGATCTACAGCCAGGTGGGAACCCCAGGTCAGCAGACCCACCTTCCTAATGTATCTGAGGCCAGTTCCCATCCTTACCTCGATGGCCAAAGATTTCCATTGATGCCTGGACAGATGTAAGTTGCAGAGAGTCAGAAGCAAGATTGGCCTGCAAATAAGTAGATTAATTTCTTTTAGGCTGATTAAAAACTAAATTTCTTTCTCCAGGAGTGGAGCTGAGAGAATATCCTTTATTCTGTAAGTGAGGGTGTCTTAACACCAAGAAGGCAGATAGCCAAAGGGAGCATAAAAGAGAAGAAGCTTTAATGCCACCTCTATCCTCCCAAGAGACAGCGAGGAAGAAAGGCTTACAGCACCTCCCCACCCAGAGGGAGTACAGTGCATACCAGAGTGGAGGGTAAGGCGAGCTTCCGAGAGCTGAGTGTTGACTTGTATGAGCAGGGGAGCCCTTCTGCCAGCGTGGACGCTCCCAGCAGCACCATGGGCAGCGTAAGGTACTGTTGCTTATGCTGCCCTGGGTCACAGCAGAAAGTCATGGTTGGATTTTTGCAGGGTAAGCTAAGTATTGAGGGTAACCAGGTACTTGGGTGCTGCCCAGGTGCTGGTAACCCACCAATCCTTTTGCATTTTGTTGCCAAATGCTAATCACTCATTTACAATTCAAACATCATATTTGTTTTAAAATTTAACGTCTCATAAGCTGTCAGGGAAGGGGGGGCAAAAAAGTATATTCCCTAGGCACCCTTTTGGTGTGACTAAACCCCGGATTATTATGGTATTAAACAACAGTGACAAAAACGAAACAGTTGCCGGCAAGTTGACTCAGACTTGTGGCGACCCCGTGTGTTTCAGAGTAGAACGGTGCTCCATAGGTTTTCAGTGGCTGACTGGGATCCCACTCTGACTGGGATCACAACAGAGGGTCCTGAACAGAGCGGAATAAAAATTGCCGAACAAAAAATCAATTCACAAAAAAGACCAGACTTACTGGCCTGGCAGAGACTAAGATTTCTTTATACGTTCTGGATACTAGACCCTTTTCAGATATTTTCTCTTGTTGTGTGGGTGCCTTTTCACTCTCTTGCTAGTGACTTTTGAAGCAGGTTCTAATTTTTCCTCTCCCATTAGCTCTGGTGACCTTAAGCAAGTCATTTCCCTTCTCCATGCCTCAGTTTGATCACCTGTGAAATGGGTAGAGTAGGTTGGATCAAGTGTATAATTTCTTGGGGCTCTATCGTCAATAATCATTGCTAGGCTGTGAATAAAAAATGCTCTGTTTGGGAAGATTTGAGGAGATGAGAAATCGGGGAAAGTTTGGCACATTCATTGGAAAAACTGAAATATTCATAACCAAAAATCAAACCAGTTGCAGTTGAGTCGATTCCGATCCACGGTGACCCCGTGTGTTTCAGACAAGGCTTTATACTGACTTGAACCCCTGCTGAGAATTTTCATTTCTAACAAGTTCCCAAGCCGTGCTAATGCTGCTGATTAGGGACCAATTTTGAGAATTACCAGTGGAACAGTGGTTCTCAAAATCTGTTATACATAAGAGTCACCTGGGGATCTTGTTAAACTGTAGATTCTGATTCAGTATATCTGGGGGTGGAAATATATATTCTCAGCAGGGCTTCCAACCAAAACAAATGGGTTCAAAGCCCTGTTTCAAAGTAAAACCGTGCTCCATAGGGTTTTCAATGTCTGTGATCTTTCAGAAGTAGATCGCCAGACCATTCTCCCAAGGCGTCTCCGTGTGGATTCAAGCAGCCAACCTTTCAGTTAGTAGCTGAGTGCTTAACCATTTGTACCACCCAGAATTCCTTGAAATTTCCACTAGGCTAAATCATTTACCGCCAGATTCCTCCCCGCTGGTAATGTTTTCCAAGAGCCATAGCCATCTCTATCTCAATTCTATAATGACATATGTTTAGCTTGAGGCTCAACAGTCCCATTTCTGGGTCCCTTCTTCCTTCCCTCCCATCAAGCTGTTTTCCATTATTCTGCTGGGTTATCTTCACCCTGTCAGTGATGACGATGAGCTACAGAGTGCTGTTAGTCCCAGGGAGGGAGGCAATTGTCCTGATTCCAGTGTGGGATGAATCAGGGGCTGCAGCCTGTGTCAGGCCCTATCACCATGGGCTCAGCAAGATGGGAGGAGGCAACAGGGAACAGGCATTAGAATCTGCATTTCACCTGCCCAGAGGAGTGTATGTGTGCTTGTGTGTGTGCACACACATGGGTTTATATGTGCACATATCTTTGTTTAGGTATATACATGTGTCCCACCACCAATCTGTCATTTTGCCACACTGCGGTGGCTTACATGTTGCTATGATGCTGGAAGCTATGCCACCAGTATTTCAAATACCAGCTGGGTCACCCATGGTGGACAGGTTTCAGCCAAGCTTCCAGACTAAGACAGACTAGGAAGAAAACCCTGGAGGTCTCCTTCCAAAAATTAGCCAGGGAAAACCCTATGGATCACAACAGAACACTGTCTGATATAGTGCTGGAAGATGAGGCCCCAAAGTTGGAAGTCACTGAAAAGACACAGGGGCTGCAACAATGGACTCAAGCATACCAGTGATGGTGAAGATAGTGCAAGACTGGACAACACTTTGTTCTGTTGGACATGGGGTCATTACAAGTCAGAGGAGACCCGATGGCAACTAACAACAACATAGTGTGTCACTGCATTCACGTGCATTTCTTTGCATGCTTGTGCGTGTTTGGGTATCTGCATACCTGTACGTGGGTGTGAACTGCATTACTTGGAGCATCTCTGTGTCATTATTGCTTGGCGCGTACTGATTAAGAGCAAGGTCTCTGAAAGCAAACTGAATTTACATCTTGACTCTGCCACTGACTACCTGTGTGCCCTCAGGAAAGATACTTAATCTCTTGAAGCCTCAGTTTCCTTACTTGTAAAATAGGGACAGCAATAATACCTGAGAGTTCCTGAGTGGTGCAAAAGGTTAATGTGCTCAGCTGCTAATTGAAAGGCTGGTGATTCCAATCCACCCAAAGGTGCCTCAGAAGAAAGGCCTGGAAATCTACTTCCAAGTCATAATCAACTCGATGGCAATGGGTTTCAAAACCCTTACGGGGCATAGTTCTATTCTCACACACATGGGGCTGCCGTGAGTCGGGGTTGACTCGACAGCAACTGGCGGTAATACTCGTGCCATCATGACGTGAGGATTGAATAGTATTGCATATGAAAAGACTCAGCACAATGCATGACACAACAAGAGCTCGATAAATATTATCCAAATTATGACCCCTGCCCATCACTTCTTATCCCCTTCTTTGTTTTCTTCTCCTTTGCACTTATTACCAACTAATGTATTTCACCTATTCATTACTCCCGCCTCCCCCACCGCTAGAATGTAAGCTCCACAAGGCCATAGCACTATCAGTTTTGTGAGCTGCTGTAGCCTCTAGAACAAGGGTCAGTATATGGTGAGTGCTTAATAAATAATTGCTGCATGGACTATTATTATTTTCTGATCATTTGTGTATGTGTGGGTTTGTATGCATCTAGGTGTGTCTCTATAAGCGTATGTATGTGATTGTATCCAATGTGAGAGTGTTTCTACGTATATTTGTGAGTGTGTGTCTATGTATGTATTTGAAAGAGTATTTTTTGTGTGTGAGTAGAATGGTGGTCAGCCAACATTTTCGAGATGGGTGAATGGTATGAGCGTGAATCCCTGGCAGCTTGCAGTGGTGTGACTCCTGGAGACAGATCCATTAAAGTCACAACTGGTGGGTCGTGTTTGCGTCTGGTACACCAATGAAATATGAGGCAACTGGCTGAGCAGGTCATGGAATCCCTGCTCCCCTCAGGGAGGGCAGTCCCTCTCCTCCCTGCTCATCTTATTTCTGCCTGATCCACCCATCCATCATAGGAGCCCTGCTAATTCACAGGCCTTGTCCCTGAAGGAATAAGTTTAAGCCCACAGTCACATGTCTCGCATCTGAATGTCCTCATATTCTTCAGATATGGGGTGGGAGCTGGGGCTCAGTGGATGGAAACTTGCTAAGTGGTATCAGGGAAATGGGGCATTTTCTCACTTCCCTTGGTGGTAAATTGCCCAGTGGTCATGGTTTTGCTTTCATGACAATGAATATGATGATGATGAGAATGATGATGATGATGGTGTTGGTAGACATGGAGATGATGATGATGGTGCTGGTGGTGGTGGTACTAGTGGTAGTGGCGATGGCGGTAGACAGGGAGATGATGCTACTGTGGTGATGGCCTTGGTGGTAGACAAGGAGAAGATGATGATGATGAAGATGAAGTAACAATGATGGTGGTGGTAGACATGGAGATGTGATGATGATGATGATGAAGAAAATGATGGTGATATCGTGGTGGCAGACAAGAAAATGATGATGCTGGTGATGCTGGTGGTGGTGGTAGACATGGAGAGCTGCTGCCCCAGATCTCCCTTCAAAGTAGGACTTGGTGCCCAGATGTGGGCAGCGTGGCCAGCAGATAGCCTGCACCTGTCAGCTTCTTCAGGGTCTACCTCAGCTGCAGACAGCTGCCTAGCTAGAGGTCACACCCTCCCCAGAGCGGCTTGTATTCTGTGGCCAAATGAGGCGGGAGGAGAAAGGTCCAGTCATTTTAGCCTGACCTAGGTCACCTTGATGGTCACTACTTGCTCCAGAGCTTACCAATGGAGAGCCAAAGCTTTGTCAGAGCATCACAGCCCACTTCTGTGCTCCTCACCTTTATTCCACAGGTGATCCTTAAAAAATTTCTTGCCTCTGCCCCTTCCTTGCACAGGTGTTGATGCCTAACAAACATTGTGCATCCCAAACTCCATCTCAACATCTGCTCCCAGAGAATCCAACCTGTGACAATAATGAGCTTATTATGAGCCCTTATTACACATTGGTCTCTGTGCTAAGCATTTCACGTGCACTATCTCATTTCATCTTCACAACAGCCATGTGGAGTGGTACTACAATCATTCCCATTTTATGGAAGAAGAAACCAAGGCTCAGAGATAATAATGACCAGCCTAATGTCACACAACTAGTAAGTGGAGATCCCCCTTTTCAAAGCCAGGCTAAGTGACAAGACCCTGGGTGGTACAAATGGTTTGCGCTTGACTACTAACCTAAAGTTTGGCAGTTCAGACCCACCCAGTGGCACCATGGAAGAAAGCCTTGGTGATCTGCTTCTGCAAAGATTAGAGCCAAGAAAACCCTGTGGAGTACAGCTCTACTCTGTAACACATGAGGTCACCATGAGTTGGAATCGACTTGACTGCAATGAGTTCGGATTTTTTTTTTTGCAAAATTTTGCAAGAACACTAGTTTGTTCTTTGTTGTTTCTTTTTGTAGATGGGACATATTCCACCCAAGTACATGCAACAAGAAGCAGCATTTTATGGAAAGCCAGCTGACATTGCATTACTCTCTGGATCTTAGGAACAGATCACCCCAGTGGGGGAGAAAAACTTGTGTCTCTGGGCAGGAAATTTTGCTTAGAGGCAGGCAAGCATACAAATAAGCCAATGAATTTGAGAAAGGCAATATCCTGGCATGCTAGATCATGGGACGGGAACCCCACCCTGACCCTGATAAGCTGTGTGACTTTGGGTAAGAAACTTAATGTCTCTGAGCCTCAATAAAATTAGAATACCATTAGGAACACGGAAGTTGGTTGTGAGGATTAAACAGGATAATATAGTCACAACACCTCCCTCATTTTGGGACACTGATGAATGCATCACCCTCTGATGAGTCACAATACAGAAAAAACTAAAACCAAACCCAGTGTCATGTAGTCAACTCCAACTCATGGTGAACCTATAGAACAGAGCAGAACTGCCCTATGGGGTTTTCAAGCTGTAATCTTTACAGAAGCAGACTGTCACATCTTACTTCTGTGGAGCGAATAGTGGGTTCGAACCACCAACCTACGGTTAGCAGCCAAGCGCTTTAACCACAGTGTAGAATAAGCCGGTAAAATTTTTAACCCAAGAGGGATTTTCACAAAGAACCCTTAAATCTAGAATAATTATCAAAAAAGAAGCTTTCAAGGAAGGGCCTTCTAGAAATGGCACGATTCCCTTTTCTCATTAGAGAATGTCAAGTTTTTCTCTTTCTCGGGAAGAGACAAGCAGGCCTCAATAAGCCTTTCCAAAGTTTAACCTATAAACTCCGTCTGCTCCCTATGAAAGGGAAACATCATTTCACAGCACTGCTTTCCCACGAGAACAAGGAGTGTATTATAAAATATTTGAGCAATAAGAAGTATAAAGAGTAAAAAAGGAACATTCCCTTCAGCTCCCCATACCAATTCCACTGTCCTCCAGAGGAACAATCACGATAGGCAGTTGGGGTGTAATCTCCCAGGATACGTATCTACATGTATTTGCAAGTGTGTACAAATTCATTCATCCATTCATAAAGTATCTGTGGAGTACCTGTCATGGACCAGGCACAGTACTAGGCATTAGGTGAACATACAAAGGCTCTGCTTTCAGGGAACTTCCATTCAAGCAGGGGAGAGACATAGCAAGAAAATAAGTGTGCACAGTAAAGAAAGATGAAGCGGAGTCAGGGTATAGTGAGGGGCTGAGGAGGCTGGCTATCTTATCTAGGGGGTTCAGAGAAGGCCTCTGTAAGGAAGTGACCTTGGAACAGAGATGTGAATGAAATGAAGGAAAGGGCAGGCAAATATCCAGAGAATGAAGCTTCCGGACAGAGGCAACAGCAAATGCAAAGCCCATAGGGCAGAAAGATGTTTAGGGTATTGTGGTTGATGCCTTAGAAGAAACCACAAAGCTTAGTTCTAATTGGCTGATTATCTTGTAATACACCATAAGTTGTGTTAAGAGTTTCCTTGGAACAAATTATGATATCTGGTAAACATGTTTTTTCAGAGACAGAAAAGTGGAAGTCGATTCCTGACAATGACCAGAAGACAAGATGGAGTCTTCATTTTATATCAAGCTACAGAACGAAGTCAGGACCCTGGTCCTAAGGTTCAGTTTTTCCACAAACTAAGTGCCTCCAGTTTTATGCTCTCACTCATAATTAATGCAAAACGGATGACAGATGAGGAGCAGGTCTCATCATGAAGGGACACCACTTACTACAGTGAAACTGGTGAGAGCTGGAACTCGATGGGACTGCCTTGTTTTTCCGAGTCTCTCAAGCTTCCACCCTTGACGTGGTGCAGTCTTACCACTTTTATATCATCTTTATTGGGGTCCTGGTGGCACAGTGGTTAAGAGTTTGAGTGCTAACCAAAAGACTGGCAATTCAAATTCACCAGGTGCTCCTTGGAAACCCGACTTTCAAGACAGATTTGCTTGTTCTTTTTGCAGTCCATGCTATATTCAATATTCTTTGCCAACACCATAATTCAAAGGAGTCGATTCTTCTTTGGTCTTCCTTATTCATTGGATTTAGGACCTTATCTCAACTTGGCATCCTCAAAACAGCCAGCTTAGGAAACCAAACAATACTTTAGCTTAATCAGTAAAGAACGTTGGCCTTGATCTTCTTGATTCTTCTTCAGTCTTCCATATTCATTCATTATCCAGCATTCAGGTTCATAAGCTTCAAATAGAGAGGCTTAAAACATCCTGATGCGAAGGGCCTACCCTTAAACCTTCAGCATCAGAATCTGGCATCTAGATTTGAGCAAGTTCCCCAGTTGCCCAGCGGAGTTGAGAACAAATAAAATGGCTCTACCCTCTCATTGCACACATGAGGAAATCGAGGCTCAAAGAAGAAAATGATTCAGGCAACTGTTGCCCACTTTCCAGTTCCTCCCGCTTGATACAGTGCTTGGCCACAGTGGTGGTGGTGTTGTTGTTAGTTGCCATCATGTTGGTTCCAACTTATGGAAACCTTATACATAACAGAATGAAATGCTGCCAGGTCCTGCACCATATTCAAGATCATTGGTATGTTTGAGTCCATTGTTGTGGCCATAGTAAAAAAAAAGAATAAATGTTTATTGAATGAATGATCACTGAATGGCTTCCACTTTATTTCTTAAGAGACCCAGTATATTGTTGTGGTTAAATGCATAGACTGTGAAACCAGACTTTCTTGGTTCAAATCCCAACTCTGCCACATGCTAGTTTTGTCACTTGGCCTCCGTTACCTCAACAGTTGTTGTTGTTGCTAGGTGCCGTCGAGTCAGTTCCGACTCATAGTGACCCTATGCACAACAGAACGAAACACTGCCCGGTCCTGCGTCATCCTTATAATCGTTGTTATGCTTGAGCTCATTGTTGCAGCCATTGTGTCAATCCACCTCACTGAGGGTTTTCCTGTTTTCCACTGACCCTGTACTCTGCCAAGCATGATGTCCTTCTCCAGGGACTGATCCCTCCTGACAACATGTCCAAAGTATGTAAGACGCAGTCTCGCCATCCTTGCTTCTAAGGAGCATTCTGGTTGTACTTCTTCCAAGACAGATTTGTTCGTTCTTTTGGCAGTCCATGGTATATTCAATATTCTTCGCCAAAACCACACTTCAAAGGCATCAACTCTTCTTCGGTCTTCCTTATTCATTGTCCAGCTTTCATATGCATAGGATGCGATTGAAAATACCATGGCTTGGGTCAGGCGCACCTTAGTCTTCAAGGTGACTTCTTTTCTCTTCAACACTTTGAAGAGGTCCTTTGCAGCAGATTTGCCCAATGCAATGCGTATTTTGATTTCTTGACTGCTGCTTCTGTGGCTGTTGATTGTGGATCCAAGTAAAATGAAATCCTTCACAACTTCAATCTTTTCTCCATTTAGCATGATGTTGCTCATTGGTCCAGTTGTGAGGATTTTTGTTTTCTTAATGTTGAGGTGTAATCCATACTGAAGGCTGTGGTCTTTGATCTTCATTAGTAAGTGCTTCAAGTCCTCTTCACTTTCAGCAAGGAAGGTTGTGTCATCTCCATAACGCAGGTTGTTAATGAGTCTTCCTCCAATCTTTATGTCCCGTTCTTCTTCATATAGTCCAGCTTCTCGTATTATTTGTTCAGCATACAGATTAAATAGGTATGGTGAAAGAATACAACTCTGAAGCACACCTCTCCTGACTTTAAACCAATCAGTATCCTCTTGTTCTGTCTGAACAACTGCCTCTTGATCTATGTAAAGGTTCCTCATGAGCACAATTAAGTGTTCTGGAATTCCCATTCTTCGCAGTGTTATCCATAGTTTGGTATGATCCACACAGTCAAATGCCTTTGCATAATCAATAAAACACAGGTAAACATCCTTCTGGTATTCTCCGCTTTCAGCCAGGATCCATCTGACATCAGCAATGATATCCCTCGTTCCATGCCTCTTCTGAAACCAGCCTGAATTTCTGGCATTTCCCTGTTGATATACTACTGCAGCCGTTTTTGAATGATCTTCAGCAGAATTTTGCTTGTGTGTGATATTAATGATATTGTTCTATAATTTCCACATTTGAATGGACCACCTTTCTTGGGAATAGGCATAAATATGGATCTCTTCCAGTCAGTTGGCCAGGAAGCTGTCTTCCATATTTCTTGGCATAGACGGGTGAGCACCTCCAGTGCTGCATCTGTTTGTTGAAACATCTCAATTGAAATTCCATCAATTCCTGAACACTTGTTTTTCACCAATGCTTTCAAAGCAGTTTGGACTTCTTCCTTCAGTACCATTGGCTCCTGATCATATGCCACCTCTTGAAATGGTTGAATATCGACTAATTCTTTTTGATATAATGACACTGTGTATTCCTTCCATCTTCTTTTGATGCTTCCTGCATCATTTAATATTTTCCCCATGGAATCCTTCACTATTGCAACTCAAGGCTTGAATTTTTTCTTCAGGTCTTTCAGCTTGAGAAATGCCAAGTGTGTTCTTCCCTTTTGGTTTTCCATCTCCAGCTCTTTGCACATGTCATTATAATACTTTATTTTGTCTTCTCGAGAGGCCCTTTGAAATCTTCTGTTCAGTTCTTTTACTTCATGAATTCTTCCTTTTGGTTTAGCTGCTCGATGCTCAAGAGCAAGTTTCAGAGTCTCCTCTGACATCCATCTTCGTCTTTTCTTTCTTTCCTGTCTTTTCAGTGACCTCTTGCTTTCTTCATGGATGATGTCCTTGATGTCATTCCACAACTCGTCTGGTCTTTGGTCACTAGTGTTCAATGCGTCAAATCTATTCTTGAGATGGTCTCTAAACTCAGGTGCGATATACTCAAGGTCATATTTTGGCTCTCGTGGACTTGATATGATTTTCTTCAGTTTCAGCTTGAACTCGCATATGAGCAATTGATGGTCTATTCCACAGTTGGCCCCTGGCCTTGTTCTGACTGATAATATTGAGCTTTTCCATCGTCTCTTTCCACAGATGTAGTCAATTTGATTTCTGTGTGTTCCATCTGGTGAGGTCCATGTGTATAGTTGCTGTTTATGTTGGTGAAAGAAGGTATTTGCAATGAAGAAGTTGGTCTTGAAAATTCTATCATTTGATCTCTGGCATTGTTTCTATCACCAAGGCCATACGTTCCAACTACTAATCCTTCTTCTTTGTTTCCAACTTCTGCATTCCAATCGCCAGTAATTATCAATGCATCTTGATTCCATATTTGATCAATTTCAGACTGCAGCAGGTGATAAAAATCTTCTGTTTCTTCATCTTTGGTCCTAGTGGTTGGTGTGTAAATTTGAATAATAGCCGTATTAACTGGTCTTCCTTGTAGGCGTATGGATATTATCCTATCACTGACAGAGTTGTACTTCAGGATAGATCTTGAAATGTTCTTTTTCACGATGAATGCAACACCATTCCTCTTCGAGTTGTCATTCCCAGCATAGTAGACTATATGACTGTCCAATTCAAAATGGCCAATACCAGTCCATTTCAGCTCACTAATGCCTAGGATATCGATGTTTATGTGTTCCATTTCAATAGAACCCACCAGGTAAGGTTGGAAGGATTAAATAGTGTTAATTCACTTAGCCATCCTGGAAGAAGTACAACCAGAATGCTCCTTAGAAGCAAGAATGACAAGACTTCATCTCACATAACTTTGGACATGTTATCAGGAGGGACCAGTCCCTGGAGAAGGACATCGTGCTTGGTAAAGTAGAGGGTCAGCAAAAAAAAGGAAGATCCTCAATGAGACAGACTGACAGAGTGGCTGCGACAATGAGCTTAAGCATAGCAATAATCATTGTGAATATGGTACAGTGTTTCGTTCCATCGTACATAGGGTCACTGTGAGTGGGAACTGACTTGACGGCACCTAACAACAACAACAATAATTCACTTAGCAGAGTTGACGAATCAACAGAGAAAAATACAGAAACGTACTAAAATATTTTTTTCATTGTTTATCTGAAATTCAAATTTAACTGGGTGCCCTGTATTTTTATTTTTTAAATCTGGCAAACTTATCACTTAGAGTCCCTAGAAAAGAGCCCAGCATATTGCAAGCACTAATAGGTATTTGTTATTATTTACTTTTTCATTTTTATTACTGAGCCCACTCCGTTCTGAGCCTTTCTCTCAGAATGGCTAAAAAAGTTCTTCAGGGCCTTTTTAATTCAGCTTCCAATAATTTTATTGCATGACCATTCAAGCCAAGTGTAGGTGAGAGTTTTTGATGACTAAGCAAATATTCCCTCAAAAATGAAATAAATTTGTCTTAAAAACAAGATCAGAGTGGGAACACTTGAAATAGTTAATTGGACAAAATGTTATGAACCTTCACATATTTGAGACGCTCTCATTTTCATACAATTATAAATTATTTTGTGCTTGAATGAAGGCGTGTCTTTGGGTCAAGGCATTTCACTTTCCAGGACCTTCCAACCAACCAGCCAATCAACCACCAGTTGCCGTCAAGTCCATTCCGACTCATGGAGACCCCCATGTTTGTCAGAGTAGAACTATGCTTCATAAGGTTTTCAATGGCTGAGTTTTTGGAAGTAGGTTGCCATGTCTTTCCTTCAACGTGCTTTGGGTGGACTCTAACCTCCAACCTTTTGGTTATAGCAGAGCACTGAACCATTGCACCACTCAGAAATGGGATTACCATGTAATATGGTCTCTGAGAACCCTTAGATTCTACTCTGTTGGTGTGTTGATTCCACTCTCCATTTCCTACTGGGGTCTGTATCTGAGCAAAAAAGACAACCAGCAGGGCAGGCAAGGAAATGCGTATTTGCAAACACTAGTTACATTGGTTGTGGCCAGACCAGGGGAAGTAAAAACAGTCATGGAGCCAGCAGCAAACAATACAGCCCAAGTCTCTCAACTGAGGCTACACATTGCAATTACCTGAGGAAATTTAAAAGATGCCTTAGCCAGGTCTCTACCCCAAGAGATGCTGGTTCAATTGGTCTGGGGGGCTCAGGCATATTTAAACTGCCTAAGTGTGATCAATCCCCGGCCAATGCTCCTCTTGCACAGCCACCACCCATCTGTCAGAGGAGGCTTGGCTATTGCTATGATGCTCAACAGGTTTCAGCAGAGCTTCTAGACTAAGATAGACTAGAAAGAAAGGCCTAGTGATCTACTTCCAAAATCAGCCAATGAAAACCCTGTGATCAAAATAGTCCAATCTGCACCAAACCATGAGAATGGTGAAAGATTGGGCAACATTTCGTTCTGCTGTACATATATATGGTCACCATGAGTGGAGTTCACTTGATGGCAGCTATATAATTATCTGAGGTCTGTGTCTGAGCAGGAAATATAAATATAAGTTATATGAATATCTAATAATTTACCCATTCTGGTACATTTTCTTTCTACTAACATAACATGCAGATTATTTCCAAACACACATATTCACGTACAATCTTACTGATTAAGGAGCCTCAACCCTATCAGGGAAAAGGCTTGATTATACACCCAAGTATACTGCATACTCATTTATACATTGCACACAGCCTACTGTCAATCCATTTGTTAAATATTAGTAAAGCTTAATTTCCTTCTTAATTTTTAAGTGAAAATAAATATAATTAGAACTCCTAATATTTTCCCCCATATCCCAATTGGTTTTCTTATACACACGTTCCTTTGGAGGCTGTTGCTCTAACCAAATCAATTTTATTATTTACTACTTAACCTACTCCTTTTCCATCCTCTAAGAGGTTTTATATTTGATCGGCAAAACTCATCTCTTTTCCCACCATCTGTATGTATCTTTTTTTTTTTTAATTGTGGTGAAAATACACACATCAAAACATTCACCAATTCGACAAGTTCTACATGTTCAATTCATTGACGTTGGTTACATTCTTCATGTTGTGCAACCATGACCACTACCGTTTTCTGGGTCATCCCACCTCCGTTAACATAGGCTCAATGCCCCCTAAGTACTGCATGTGTTTTTTAAAGGTCTTCTCTCTCACTGTAAAACAAATCCATACTGTACTTTCCATATTCTTCTCTCTTTGTCTATACCTCACACCTGCTCCTCCATCCATCAAACTTTAAAACTTATGTACTCCAATCAGGTTTTGAGTTCCCACTTCAAATCAGGGCTTTCTTGTGATAGTTAAGAGTTGTGTTCACCACAATTAGCATGTTTCTGTACGTAGTGTGATACTGTGTATGTGTGATTTCACAAACATGTGAGGTTGGTCTATAGCACCTCCTTGGATAACAGAGTTACAAATAAGAGCCTACCTGTGCTATCAAAATTCCTTGAAGCCCCCCATTTCCCACCTAACTGTGTCAGAAGCCACCTCTGGCTCCCTAAGGGCTGGAAGAATTTAGTGGCAAAACTTCCTCACAATTCCACCCACCTACTGCCCCTCTCAGGTTTGACTGATTAGAAATGGCTTTGCAGGTGATCTGAGCCCTGTTTTAAGGTCTTGTTGACTGGCCTGATTGAATGAATCACTGAAGCCCAGTAGGGAATTGCCAGTTTGTGGGGGTTTTAGAAGAGGCTTTTCCAAATTACAAATGATTACAGCCATTGACAGTATGGACCTGGATTAGAACTGGAGGCTAAAGACATAGAACACTGCAGGATACCCAGGATGGGTAAAGGCTTATCAGCAGACCCATATTCTCAGCTCAAATTCCAGGGAAGGAGACCTGGTAAAGTGTGTGTGCGTGTGTGTGTGCATGCCTACATTTTGGGGGGACAGTTTTCATTTTCCTATCCCATTCCACTTGCTGTTCAACTTAGGACTGAGAGTTATGTTTCCATTCCATGTGGCACAACATTCTATAGAAGGTAAGTCAGTAGATTCAGGGTCCATATTCTTAAGAACAATGTTAATTAGAGCATTTTCTGTGTCTTGGCTTCCTATGCTGAAAAATGGGGACAATGGTAATATTTTCCTCTTCTGGCAAGGATTAAATGGGGAAATGTCTGTGAAGTCTCTGGCACAGAGTAAGAGCTTAATAAATGCTACCATACTCTCTTCCTCTGTTTTATGTGTCCTGCTTGCCTGAGCCCTGGTGGCACAGTGGTTAAGAGCTTGGCTGCTATCCAAAAGGATAGCAGTTCAAATTCACCAGCTACTCCTTGGAAACCCTGTAGGGCAGTTCTACTATGTCCTATAGGGTCACTATGAGTTGGAATAAACTCAATAGCAGTGGGTTTTGTTGTTTTGTTTTTTGCCTGAGTTCAGATCCCAGATGAGTGGTACCACAGGATAAACTTTGTATGGTGCCTGGCATGTGATAAGCACTCAACAAATACATGGTAGCTGCAAAAGTATGATTCTATCAAAAAAGTATATATGCATGAGCAAATGTATCTACAAAGCACTCAGGAGAATATCTCGTATAGATGAGTGTTGTAAAACGTTAGCTATCAAATGTTGGCAATATCATTGGGCATTTTGTTGAGATGTTCACCCTGGCAGTTGACTTGCTTCCTTGAGTTTAAATTTGTTGACTGGAACTCCTTGTTGTATTGGTTTGACGAATGATTCTTGATGTTATTAAGATCTTTGAGAAAGGATAGCAATTGCAGACACATACTAATTCAGGCGTTTAAAACCTAGATCCTTCCTAGTCGAAGCGTCATCTGGGGGTCAGTGCATTGGTATCACCTAGGAGCTTGTTAGAAATGCCGACTCTCAGTTCCCCCTCTGCCTCAGACCTCCTGAATCAAAATCTGCATTTTAACCAGATCCCATGTAATCTGTATACACAAAAGGTTTGAAATGCATTTACCTAAATATTTACACTGCATATATGAAAACACACTCCTACTCTCCTTCAGTAGAAAAAAACCAAACCGGTTCTCATTGGTTCTGACTCGTGGCAACCCTATACGTCAGAGTAGAACTGCTCTCCACAGGGTTTTCAATGGCTTATTTTTCAGAACTGGGTTGTCAGGACTTTCTTCTGAGGCACCTCTGGATGAGTTCCGGATCCCCAATCTTTGGGTTAGTAGCTGAGTGTTTAACCATCTGTGCCACCCAGGGACTCCGTCCTTAGGCAGACATGTCCTCTATTTCCACATTTCTACATGCTGACTCTGTAACAATCACAGGCACCACAGGAAACTGAGTGGACTGGGACACAATGCTACACAAAAGCACTGCCTGTGGAGCAATCTACCAGCTCTTTTTAATGACCTGACCTGATGAAACAAGATACTGGATATGTTGTCAACAGCCAAGCAACTCATGGCAGTTTTGTATATACATTTTTCATCTGGTCTTTGGATGATCCATAATTTCTGGACCCACTGTGAGACAAAAGTACCAGCATTACACCAGAGTAGGCACTGTATGCATTTCAAGTCAAGGCAACCTGGAAGACTTCACCAGAGCTTATATTTGCAATGAGATGAAACTTGCCTTAAAGGCAACCTTTTGAGCTATGGAGTCAATCCACTCTTATCTTTAAATTATTCAGAGGTTCAAATTCATGGATTATCTGTGAGGTCCCATAAACAGCAGAACGATGGGAGCTATTCTTGACTCCTCCTCTTCCACCCCCATTTCCAACCACCACCTCGTGCTGCTCCAAATATTCTCCAATCCATAAAATGGGGTACCAGAAGTACATATCCCATACAAGGATTAAGTGAGATAGAGTCTGACAGATAGCTGTCATCAAGCTGACTGTGGCTCAGGGCAACCTTTTATGCACAACAGAACGAAATATCGCCTTGTCCTATATCATTCTCACAATCACTGGCATGTTTGAGTCCATTGTTATGGCTATTGTACCAATCCAACTCACCGAGGGTCTCTGTTGCCCTCTCTGGCCCTTTACTTCACCATGTTTGGTGATTGATTGATCCTCTAGTGATTGATTCCTTCTGAGGATGTGTCCAAAGCTAGTGAGTCAGACAATGTTCTGTTCTTATCCATAAGGTTTTCATTGGCTAATCTTCAGAACTAGATTATCAGTGCTTTCTTCCTAGTTTGTCTTAGTCTAGAAGTTCTGCTGAAACGTGTCCACCATGGATGACCCTGCTGGTATTTGAAATATCAGTGGCATAGCTTCCAGCATTCTAGCAACACACAAGCCACCAGAGTACACCAAACTGACAGACGGGTGGTGGTTAAACGGAATAAGGACTGTTAAAGAAATCAAAGGAGTCAAGAGATCATAAGATGCATTGCATTGGGCAAATCTGCTGCAAAAGACCTCTTTAAAGTGTTAAAAAGCAAAGATGTCACTTTGAGAACTAAGGCATACCTGACTCAAGCCACGGTATTTTCAATCACCCCATATGCATGCAAAAGCTGGACAATGAATAAGGAAGACCAAAGAAGTGTTGGATGCCTTTGAATTATGGTGTTGGCAAAGAATATCGAATATGCCATGGGCTGCCAGAAGAATAAACAAGTCTGTCTTCAAGAAGTACAGCTAGAATGCTCCTTAGAAGCGAGGATGGTGAGACTTCATCTCACGTATGTTATCAGGAAGGCTCAGTCCCTGGAAAGGGACATCATGCTGGGTAAAGTGGAGGGTCAGCGAAATAGAGGAAGACCCTCAACAAGATGGACTGATGCAGTGGCTGCAACAATGAGCTCAAACATAGTGATGATTGTAAGGATGGTGCAGGACCGGACAGTATTTCGTTCTGTTGTACTTCGGGTTGCTATGAGTCAGTTGCAGCTGGCTCAACAGCGCCTAACAACAACGTGTTAAATGCTTAGCACAGTGCCTGTACACAGTACATGTTCAATAAATGTTACAGCACGCTACATACAGCATGAACTTGCCGATATTTTCTCTTACATCTCAGTTTCACCCTGTCAGAGGTAGTGCAGTGCAGAGGTTAAGAGCACAAGCTTGGAGCAAGTTTTCTTGAACTTGAAGCCTACTTAAGCTCTTTTCTAGAAATGTTACCTCTTTAAGCCTCTGTTTCCAGGACATGCTAGAACCTTCCTCAGTTTGTTCTGAAGTTTTAACAAATGCCTATATAAAAGTATTGAGGACAATATCTGATATAAGGTAAGTGTTATAAACCTGTTACCTGTCATTATTATCATTGTTTTGTTATCATCATCATCATCCTTTTTTGTTGTTTCATTGCTTAAACTTTATTTTATTGTTGTTGTTGAGAGTACACACACCAAAACATACACCAATTCAACAGTTTTTACATGTACAATTCCGTGAAATTGATTACATTCTTTGAGTTATACAACCATTCTTACCTTCCTTTTCTGAGTTACTCCTCCCCCATTAACATAAACTCGCTGCCCCCGAAGGTTCCTGTCTATTCTTTCCAGCTGCTATTGTCAGTTTGATCCCATATATTTTTGTTAGGTGCCGTCAAGTCAATTCCAACTCACAGTGACCCTATGTACAACAAAACAAAACATTGCCCAGTCCTGTGCCATCCTCACCAATGTTGCTATGTTTGAGCCCAATATTGCTGCCATTGTGTCAGTCCATCTTGTTGAGGGTCTTCCTCATTTTTGCTGACCTTCTGCTTTACCAAGCATTATGTCCTTCTTCAGGGACTCATCCTTCTTCAGGGACTCGTCCTTCTTCAGGGACTCGTCCTTCCTGCTAACATGCCCAAAGTACATGAGACGAAGTCTCACCATCCTTGCTTCTAAGGAGCATTCTCGCTATACTTCTTCCAAGACAGACTCGCTCGTTCTTCTGATCCCATACGATAGTTCTTAAAGAGCATATGCTCAAGGCAGACATTTTTTCCTGGTAAAGCTATGCTATCACTTGGTTTTAAGAAGGCTTCAGGGAATATTTTTGGTTTAATGTTCAAAGATTACCTCAGGGCAATAGTTTCAGGGGTTCAGACAGAAAGTTTGGAGACCATGAGAATTTGAAATTCTGTTCTGATTGTCCCCCTTTCGATTAGGGTTCTTCTATAGAATCTTTGATCAAAATGTTCAGTAATGGTAGCCAGCCACCATCCAGTTCTTGGGGTCTCTTGCAAAGGAGGCAGTTGTTCATGGAGGCAATTAGCCACACATTCCACTTGCTCCTCCTATTCCTGACTTTCCTTTTTCCTCTGTTGCTCCAGGTGAATAGAGACCAACTGTTGTGCCTTCCATGGCCGCTTGCAAACTTTTAAGATCCCAGGCACTATGCAATGAACTAGGAGGTAGAACAGAAGCACAAAACACGTTACTTGGCCAATTAATTGGGTATCCTCATCCTTTTTAAAACACGGTTGAAGTGTCCCAAGGCCCTGGGGTGTTTGGACTCAGCTTTCCCAGGCTTTCCTAAGTTGAAATGCAAGCTCTTGTATGTTATCATCCACTTTTGGCCTCTTCATTTTTCCTTAACCCTAATTGTTCATTTCTTCATTCTTACTGTCCACATAGGGATTGAACCCCTAAACTTGACCTTACTAGCACCATGCTCAAAGGAATGTGCTCCAACCAAAGAAATTAACCAGCTTTTATTATAACTGTCACTCGCATTATTTAAAAAGTGTTTAGTGTCTGGGAAAGCCACCCTTTCAAAGAACACAATTCTTTAGACATGGCAAATCCTGCCTCTTCCAGAAATTTGTCAGAGAATAAATGAAATACGGAACAATTTTTCAGAGGACTCTTATCATTAAATTGTCTATTTAATAAAAATATTCCCCAGTGTTCATTATAATTGGGTATTGTCTGTTTAATATTGTCTATACGGTATATTGTCTGTTGAATAAAAATACTGAATGGTATTAATTATATTTGGGTGAAAAGAATCATCTTGCATATTCACTGAGCTATATAAACCACCCAAATTCTGCAAGTTGAGTGAATGCTGAATGGGGAAGTATCTCATGTTGCTTGTTCTAAATTTGCTTCTCTTTATTTTCCCAGGGTGTCCCTTGTCTTCCTATAATTCAACATCTTCAGCAGAGAAACAATTTCTTTTCTCTCCTCCTTGGAGCATGTGAGCATAAGAGACTAGCCTCTCCTCCCTCCCCAGGTTCTGAATCATTTCATGTTTTCATTAAGGGCCCAGTAGACACAAGGAACCCTGTGGCCACAATGGTTAAGGGCTCTCCTGCTAACCAAAAGGTTGATGGTTCGAACCCACCTTGCAGCAATTTGGGAGAAAGCCCTGGTGATCTGCTCCTGTAAAGATTGTTGTTGTTGTCTGTCATTGAGTAAATGCCGACTCATAGAGACCCTACAGGACAGAGTGGAACTGCCTCTTAGGTTTTCCTAGACTGTAAGCGGATTGCCAGGTCTTTTCTCCTGTGGGGCCACTGGTGGGTTCAAGTCACCGGCCTTTTAGTTAGCAGCCTAGTGCTTGACTATTGTGCCACCAGGGCTCCTTCCCCTAAACATTACAGCCAAGAAAAACTCTATGGAGCATTTCTACCCTGTTATATGGGATCTCTATGAATTGAAATTGACAGCACCCAACAACAGCCATAAGAAGACACAAGTCTTTCAGAGGAAACACAGATTAGTCCTAATATGCAGAGTTAAAATCTGCCAGTGTCAAGCTACGCCGATGGCAACAAAGACAAAATCAAAACCAAACCCATTGCTGTTGAGTCAATTCCGACTCATAGAAACCCTGTGGGACAGAGTAGAACTGCCCCACAGAGTTTCTAAGGAGCGCCTGGTGGATTCAAACCACCGACCTTTATGGTTAGCAGCTGTACCTCTTAACCATTATGCAACCAGGGTTTCCACAAAGGATATGTCTAAAGCATAGGTCCCCAAACTGGGAAGATCATCAAAGATTTCTGCTTGTTTAATATAGATTCTTAGTCCCACACCTTAGGTCAGTGGTTTTCAAAGTTGAGTGTGCACCAGAATTGCACAGAGGGTTTGCTAAAACACAGATTCCTAGGCACCACCTTCCAGAGTTTCTGACTCAGAAGGTCTGGAGGGCCTGAAAATGTGAATTTCTAACAAGCTCCCAGGGGATGCTGATGCTGCTGGTCCCTGGACCACCCTTTGAGAACCTCTGCCCTAGGTATCCTGAATCAGAAACTCCTGGGCCTTGAGAATGTACATGTCTATCATGCATGTCAGAGCACCATACATCCATATGTTTAAAACCACCCAGGTAATACCTGCTTAAAGTCCCTGGGTGGTGCAAATGGTTAACACACTTGCTGCTGACCAAAAGGTTGGTGGTTCATATCCACTCAGAGGCACTTCGGAAGAAAGGCCTGGTGATCTACTTCCCAAAAATCAGCCACTGAAAAACTCTTAACAGTTCTACTCTGACACACATGGGATTGCCATGAGCCAGTCTGTTTGAAGGGAACTGATTAGTCCTTCCTCAAGGAAAGTATTTCCCTCAAGGAAATTACAGTCTGAGGGGAAAGGCACAAACTAGAGGTAGTCGTCTACTTACAGCAGGGTTCCGTTCCGAGGACTCCATTGTAAGTTGTTTTGGGTGTAAGTTGAATATCTTTTGTTTTTTTTTTTTTTAGTTTTCATTATTATTGCCTTTTATTATCAGTATTTTTATATATCTAATCTTTATTTGACTTTGGGGGTTGGAAATATTATATTTGAGAATGATAACATCAGGAAATTACTCTCTGCAACACCGTATGTAGTACATATTACCAACAATATGATGTACCAGAGAACAAAACAAAACAAAAAACTGATGGTCTCCTAAGCGCGGCTCATTGTAACTCGAATACATCATAAATTGGGGACTACCCGCACACAGTTTCAGATTATGATACAGCCTCTCATGTTTGCTGGGTCTTACACATATTTTGATGTTGAGCTTATTACCTAATATTGAAACTGCTGTTTTCTCTGCCTGCTTCTCCCAAAAGACTGGAGTCACTTGGAGGGTCAAATTCACATCTTCTCATCTCTGTGTACCCAGCGCCCTAAGAGAGTCAGGCACATGGCTCTGCACTTTCTAAATTTTTTCCAATTAAATAAAACGTAGTTCACCTTTCTGAAGGGGTGACAATCTAATCCTAACAGAAATGCAGCAGATGTGGAAACCTTACTTATGTTATTAGTAGCATCAGAATAGCTTTTATAGGAGGGAACTAACCATTTTTGTCGAGAGAAACCCTTTGAGAAGGCACTTGGGGATTGAAGAAAAGCTCCAAGTGCCTAGACTTTGGAAATAAATTCACGAAAATAAGAAAAGGTGCATGTCTCGGTGTGAGATGAAAGAAGAAGCCTTGCTCCAGGAGTGGTGGAAGAAGGGATACAGAGGGAGGGGCCATCGAGTCAGGGAGAGTGAAAGACAGACTGAGAGAGGAATCTGCCACGAGGGAGTTACAATCGGTCAGTGTTGCCCTACACCAATGGCAACCAAGACAAAAGGCATGTCTAAAGTAGAGCTTCTCAAACTGGGAAGACCATCAAAGATTTCTGATACCGCGAGGCTAAGCACCAGATGAAATGAAGTGGCCTGTGAAAATTCTCTAGTCCCAGATGACCAAACCATTTCAAAAACAGGAATGTATTCTTTCTGAATTTTTTTGATATCAGAACGTCTCCTATGCCTGCCTAACACACACCCTAATCTTCAGTAAAACTCAAGAACACCTTGCATGATTTTTTTTTTTTTTTTTGGAAACTATGTTCTTTTTTTAAATAATATTTTATTGTGTTTTAGGTGAAAGTTTACACAGAAAGTTATGTTCTCGTCTGACACTTTCTACACAAATTGTTCAGCAACATTAGTTACATTTTTCACAATGTGTCAACATTCTGGTTGTTCCATTTCTAGTACTCTAGTTTCCCTGCCCCCTTATCTTCTTATCTTTGCTTTAGAGTAATTGTTGACCTTTTGGCTCAACATACCCATATGTTTTTTTGATGGAGCACCATACTCATGGATAATATCCTTTATTTTGTGTGCCAATCTGTTATTTCCCTAAAAGGTGACCTCAGGGGATAGTTTCGGTTCAAGGTTTAAAGAGTATCTCAGGGCAATAGTCTCAGAGTCCTCTAGTCTCAACAGGTTCAGTAAGTCTGGACTTTTCAAGAATTTGAGTCCTGTTCTATGTTTTTCTCCCATTCTATCAGGGTCCATCTATTGTGGCCCTGATCCGAAGGAATTGTGTGAATGTTTGTGTTAATGTCTGCTTTTTTAGAAATAAAGGAAGAGGTTGAGTTTTATGTCTGGGTCGACCAATGAGGCCCGGAGCCAGGATTCATGGAACAATGGCAAGATGATGCGTAAAACGAAGACATCCAGTTGAATTAGGACATCATTTAGTCAAGAAATACTCATTGAACATTACTATACTCTGGATACCCTTGTAGCAACAGTGAACAACAGTCAACAAAATGGAAAAGTTCTTGATCTCATGGAGTTTAAATGCTAGTGTAGGGGGTAGAGGGAGACGTTTAATATAACTGAGTGCTAAGGAGAATTAAGTAAGGTGATGATGGTGTAACAATGGTGCATGGTGGTTGGCAGAGCAGACACCTGCATGAAATTAGGGAGTTGAAGGATATTTGGGGTAAGAAGTATCCAGGCAGACAGACCAACTGCAAAAGCTCTAAGCTCTGAGCATGCTCATTTGAAGGAAGTAAGGACACCAGCATTTCTGAGCAGAGTGAGAGCAGGAAGAGTGGAAGGAGATGAAGTCAGAGGCAGCAGGGCCAGCTCATGTAGGGTTGCGGGCTGTGGTAAGAAAGTTGGATTTTACCCAGAGTGAAGTGGGGTGTGGGATGGGGAACCATTGAAGGGTTTGAGCAGAGATGTGAAGTGATCTAATTTATGTTTTTTAAAGGATTTCTCTGGCTGCTACTTGGAGAACAAAATGTACAGGGGCAGGGGTGAAAGGAGGGAGATCAAACAACCCTAAGAATTCATGGAAATCTTGGCAGAGGCTTTGAACTTCCCTTGGCCATGGAATAAAGGTTCATATCAATCTCTGATAGATTGCATATGGTTAGCAGACCCACCTGATGTGTGGATTTAGTACTATTGCTCCTACTATCATTACTAATACTCTTACTACTACTAATACTACCACTAATACACTATTATTACTGCCATTGCTGCTGCTAATACTGCAGCAGGACGATAAGCATTTATTTTGTGGCAGAAACATTGCACAGTGATTTGAATATGTAAATTATCTCATTCACTTCTCTCAACAAATCCAAGGCAGGCGAGATATTTTTAATCTGTGCATGGGGTTGCTGTGAGTCAGAACCGACTCAACGGTATGACTGGCCAGCACCCAACAGCAACAACAACAACATGGTCTTAGGGTCCTGCAGGTTTAAAAGGAAAGGGAAGGTGTTATGGATTGAACTGTGTCTCCCAGAAATACGGGTTAAATTTCTGACTCTTGTGCCTGTGGATGTGATGTTGTTTGGAAATAGGGTTTATTATGTTAATGAGGTCATACCTGTATAGTAGGGTGGATCCTAAACCTGATCACTCTGGTGTTATAAAAAGACCAGAACAGACACAGAGACACATACACACGCAAGAAGAGGGACTCTTTCTTACACTGGAGGCAGATGAATCTACAACCCCAGGTGCTCTAAGAATTGCCAGCTACTAGGAACTAAAGCAAGGAAGAATCTCCCCATAGAGCCCTGAATTTGGACTTCTAGCATCCTGAATTTTGAGAGCATAGATTTCTGTTCTTTAAAGCCACCCATCTGTGGTATTTCTGTTATGGCAGCGCTAGGTGACTAAGACAGAAGGGAAAGATTGGAGAGAGAAGGGAGGGGAAGGGCAAGGAGAGAAGAGAAATTTACTGAGCATCTACTTAAGCCAGCTACATTCTCATAGGTTATTTGATTTAATTCCCATGGGGTGGTAACAGATTAGGTAACTAATCCAAGAAAATTAAGTGACTTTCTAAGGTTCAAAAACTCATGCTCAAAGCCAGTTGTCTGCCTTCAAACTTAAACAGCAAATAAAACTTCTAATGTTGCTACTTCCTGTCCTGCTGCCAGAGCAGACATCAGTAATCAACCAGGCATTTTTATTCCACTGAGCCCAGAATCCTTCTCACTGCAGTGTTCCAGGTAGCCACTACCAATCGAATACAGAGTGTTGTTGTTGTGTGCCATTGAGTCGATTCCAATGCATAGCAACCCTATAGGGCACAGGAGACCTGCCCCAGAGGGTTTTCTAGGTTGGAATCTTTACAGGAGCAGATCACCTGGTCTTTCTTCTGTGAAGCTGCTCAGTGGTTTCAAACCAACAATCTTTTGCTTAGCAGCCGAGTGCTAAACCACTGCTGCACCAGGACTCCTTGAGTACAGAGTAGTGAGTACCAAGTGATATCCTTATCAATGATTTGCTGGCTGAGGGAAGATCCTCCCTCTTCAAGAGAGGCCATGCCCAGCATTCACCATTCACTATACTCACCATTCCACACTGAAAGGTCATCTCAAGACAATACAAAACCAAAAACCAAACCTGTTACCATCAAGTCAAATCTGACTCGTAGTGACCATATAAAACAGAGTTGAACTGCCCCATTGGGTTTCCAAGGAGCACCTGGGTGGATTTGAACTGCCGACTTTTTGGTTTGCAGGCATAGCTCTTAACCACTATGCCACCAGGGTTTCCAAGACAGTAGAGGGGCTCTGCACTCCCACAGGAATAGTAGCAAGGAATGCTACATAAAGCTACCCTCCCATCATCCGACACCAACCGCTTGTCACATGTTAATGCATTTATTTTCAGTCTTTTCTCGTTCCAGAAATTTTCCTCTTGGCTCAAACTTAATTGTGACTACACGATACCTGCATCTCAACTCCTGCCTTTTCCCCTTAACATCATAACAAAAGCATTAAACCAACTCCCATATCATAATTAACTCCCCATTTGCTCATTTCTTCTTCTGCCCTAGATAGATGAAATAAAAGAAATCAGACCACACACTCCCTTCTGCCATTGCTCAGCACCTTGTGGCTTAGAATGATGCTTTAAAGGAGACATAAGAAGTGGGGATTGCTATTCAGCTTGGCCAAGCCCAAGGGCTTGGCTGGGGTCAGAAACGTTTTAGTGTTAGAACCTGGAGGAGTTCTCCTTCAGCCATGGCTTCCCCACTCCTAGGCTCCTCGCTGAAGAGTGATGTTCATCTCACCAGCCTCCTTTGATGTCAGCTGAACCATTTCATTTGGGCATAGCCGGAAGGACCCTGGCTGCTTCTCCACCTGCTGTCGTTTCCCCCCCGTCTTCCAGCAGTGAATTTCGAAAATCTCTTCACGGGAAGCCAATGTGTTTGCTATTGTACTGCAGTTCCCAGGTTTGATCTCCTGTTTCTTGCCTGGAGCTCATATTTCAGACTAGAGTAAATTATTTACCTGTGTGAGCCACCAAGCCTTGTGTTTTTCAAAATATAAACCTGAAATATCGGAGCAATCAGGCCTCACCAGCTGACACTATTTATGCTTTGCAGATACTGAAGTAGATCAAAAGACGACTCATAATTATCCCAACACATCAATTCTTCCGAGTGAAAGAGGGATAGCTGCAGTGTTCCTTGGTGTCTAGGAAATTCAATGAAATAAACAGTAACTTGTGTTCCTGTGTGGCCCAGATGAAAAGATTACAGTTGGAAACCCTCTGGGGGCAGTTATACTCTGTCTTATATGGTCATTATGAGTTGGAATCGACTCAGTGGTAATAGGTTTAGCTTTTTGGTTTTTTTTTTTTTTTTTGGTTTAAGGAGTCCTGGTAGTAGAGCGGTTAAGAGCGTGGCCACTAAGCAAAAAGTTGGCAGTTTGAATCCACCAGCTGCCCCTTGGAAATCCTATGGGGCAGTTCTACTCTGTTCTATTGGGTCACCATGAGTTGGAATCAACTCAATGGCAATGGGCTGGGTAACCTAAGGGTTGGCAGTTCAAACTCATCCAGTGGTGCTGTGGAAGAAAGGCCTGGTGATCTGTTTCTGTAAAGATTACAGCTAAGAAAACCCCACGGGGCAGTTCCTCTTTAGTCTCATGGGGTCACTATGAGTTGGAATCTATTTGAAGACAAGGGGGTTGTTTTTTTTCTTTTTGGTTTGGGTAAGTATTGACTTCTCCCCAGATAACATCACAGCCTGGAAGGAGGAAGGCAGGGATTGGTGAGGACAGGACCTGGATCTGACTTTAAATCATTTTGGCTTCCTTCCTTTGCACTTACATCTACGTTTGCACAGCAATGGTCCTTGCTGGGTACTTCCACTTGCCACAGTGTGTTGTACTTGCTTTCCCGCCTCCTCTGCCCTCTCTGCACCCACCAACCCATGAACTCCTCAAGTGAGAAAAATAAGTTACACAGACGAGTGTGTTTATGTGCCAGGAGCTACCATTTGCTTTCCCTGGCAGCTTTTAGACTGTCAGGATGGATGCTTTTGTCCACCTGCTGTGCTGCCTGATTTGGAATGGAGAAGAACAAGCAACTAAGAGAAGTCAGAGCAGGTATTATGAGTTGAATGAGTCTCCCCAAAATATGATTTAGACTCTGCTATGGATTGAATTGTGCCCCCCAAAATATGTGTTGTAAATCCTAACCTTTATGCCTGTGGTCATAATCCCATTTGGGAACGAGTTGTCTTTGTTATGTTAATGAGGCAGGATTAGTGAAAGGTATATCTCTTTTGAGATATGAAAGAGATTAAACAAGCAAGCTAAGAAGCAGAGATGGGGTAAGATGGATGCCAAGACACATGGAGATCTCCAAGGAACCAGGAAGCAGAGCTGAAGAGACAAGGACATTCCTCCAGAGCCGACAGAGAAAGCCTTCCCCTAGAGCTGGCACTCTGAATTTGGACTTCTACCCTTCTAAACTGTGAGAAAATAAATTTCTCTTTGTTAAAGCCACCCACTTGTGGTATTTCTGTTACAGTAGCACTAGATAACTAAGAATTTGGTGCTGGAAGAGTGGGGTGCTGCTCTAACAGATACCTAGAATGTGGAAACAGTTTTGAAATTGGGTAATGGGTAGAGGGTGGAAGAGTTTTAAGGTTCCTAAGAGTAAAATCCTAGGTTGCCTTGAAGAGGCTGTGGTAGAATTATGGACATCAAAGGCAATTCTGGTGAGAGCTCAGAAGGAAGTGAGGAGAGCTGTAGAGAAAGTCTATTGTCTTACAGAATACATATGATGCCAGCAAAAGAATGTCACTAGAAACTTGGTCATTAAATGTGTTTCTGGTGAGGCTTTAAAAGAAAACGATTAACATGTGATTGGACAACGGAGGAAGGGCAATGCTTTTTATACAGTGGCAAAGAACTTGTATGAGTTATGTTCAAATGTTTGGTGGAAGGTAGGACTTGTAAGTGATGAACGTGGATATCTGATTGATTAGAGTTCTAAGTAAGATATTAAAGGGGCCACATGGTCTCTCCTTTCTGCTTATAGCAAAATGTGAGAGGACAGAGATGGATTTAAAAATGAACCGTTCAACTTTGAAGGTCAGCGGAGCAAGGGCGGGGTTTGGGGACTATGGCTTAAGGGGACTTCTAAGTCAATTGGCAAAATGATTCTATTAAGAAAACATTCTGCATCCCACTTTGAAATGCGGCGTCTGGGGTCTTAAATGCTAACAAGCGGCCATCTAAGATGCATCAATTGGTCTCAACCCACCTGGATCAAAGGAGGATGAAGAACACCAAGGTCACACGATAACTGTGAGCCCAAGAGACAGAAAGGGCCACATAAACCAGAGACTTACATCATCCTGAGACCAGAAGAACTAGATGGTGCCCGGCCACAACCGATGACTGCCCTGACAGGGAGCACAACAGAGAACCCCTGAGGGAGCAGGAGAACAGTGGGATGCAGACCCCAAATTCTCATAAAAAGGCCAGACTTAATGGTCTGACTGAGACTAGAAGAATCCCGGCGGTCATGGTCCCCAAACCTTCTGTTGGCCCAGGACAGGAACCATTCCCGAAGACAACTCATCAGAAATGGAAGGGACTGGACAATGGGTTGGAGAGAGATGCTGATGAAGAGTGAGCTACTAGTATCAGGTGGACACTTGAGACTGTGTTGGCATCTCCTGTCTGGAGGGGAGATGGGAGGGTAGAGAGGGTTAGAAACTGACAAAATGGTCACGAAAGGAGGGACTGGAAGGAGGGAGCGGGCTGACTCATTAGGGGGAGAGTAAGTGGGAGTATGGAGTAAGGTGTATATAAGCTTATAAGTGACAGACTGACTTGATTTGTAAACTTTCACTTAAAGCACAATAAAAATTATTTTTAAAAAAATGAATGGTTCAAAATGAAAACAAAAATTAAAGATTTGGAAAATTCTATTGCACAAACTAAGGACACATGTCCTAGAATGTTCACCAAGGATGTGGCTATACAATCTTTTGTTAAAGAGATTAAGCCTGTGACTAATGAATCTAACCAACTACCACAGCAGAAAACCCATCAGCTGAAGGGAACAGAGAAAGAATGAAAAGAAAAAACACTGTCTGCCTCTTGGAATTCTGTAGGCGGGAAAACAGGCTGAAGGAGCTGCATCTGTTATCCTCCAAGAAAAGAAAATGACCATCACTGGAGCAGCTGGGAGATTAGCAGAACTTTTGGAAGGCACACAGGAAGCAGGGCTTTTTCAGTTTCAAAGGGTGGTGCCACGGTCTCCTGGATCTCAAAGGGTGGAGCCACAGCCTCCTAGATGTCAAAGAGTTGGATCTTCACTGACTTGGTTCCAGAGTGTGGGGCTTCCATTAAAGTGTGCCAGGGGCATGGGCCCACTGCCCAAAGCTGAGGGGGTGGGGCTGCCATGTCCAAGGGGCATAAAAATAGGGCCTGCCAGAGCCGAGGGGGTAGGGTCATCACTCATATGGACTAGGAGAATGCAGCCGCCTAAACCCGAGAAAGCAGAATTGCCATACCAGAGGGCCTGGAGGGCTGAGCTAAAGCCCAGGGATGAGGGGCCTCCACACATAATCCAGAGGGCATGGCCAACACTCTGGAGGGCAGGGCCACTGGCCAGATGGTCTCAGAGAAGAGAGATTTATTTTCAAGCCTCGAGAGCTAATGTTCTGTGTTCTGCTGGGTTTTGGACTTGCTTGGTGCCCATTATCTGTTCTTTTTCTCCAATGTCTCCCATTTGGAATGGAAATGTTTATCTAGTGCCTGTTCTACCATTGCACTTTGGAAGCAGATAACTTATATTGTAGATTTCACAGTTTCACAGATGAAGAAGAATTTGGCCCTAGGATGGAATACATCATATTTGATTTCTATGATTCAGAAGACAAGATTTTGGACTTGGAGTTGATTTAAGACTTCCGGGATGACGTGATGGGGTGGACGTGCTTTGCATGTGGCAAGGACATGAATTTGGGAGGTGGAAAGTTATGGATTTAATTGCTTGCCCCAAAAATATGTGTTGTAAATCCTAACCTCTATGCCTGTGGTTTAATCCCATCTGGGAATGGGTTGTCTTTGTTATGTTAGTGAGGCAGGATTAGTGTAGGGTGTATTTTGAACCAATCACTTTTGAGATATAAAAGAGATTAAACAAGCAAGCTAATAAGCAGAGATGGGATAAGATAGATGTCAAGATACATGGAAATCTCCACGGAACCAGGAAGCAGAAACTGAAGAGACAAGGACCTTCCTCCAGAGCAGACTGAAAGAGAAAGCTTTCCTGTAGAGCCAGCGCTCTGAATCCAGATCTCTAGCCTCCTAAACTGTGAGAGGAAACCCTGGTGGCTCAGTGGTTAAGTGCTACAGCTGCTACCCAAAAGATCAGCAGTTCAAATCCACCAGGCACTCCTCAGAAACTCTGTGGGGCAGTTCTACTCTGTCCTATAGGACTGCTATGAGTCAGAATTGACTCGACAGGCAATGGGTTTGATTTTTGGTCTTTTTAAACTGTGAGAAAATGAATTTCTGTTTGTTAAAGCCATCCACTTGTGGTATTTCCATTATAGCAGCATGAGATAACTAAGACAGACTTCTAACCCCTCTACCTATGGATAGGATCCCCTTTGGGAATAGATTTTCTTTGTTATGTTGATGAAGCCATATCAGTATAGGGTGCATCCTAAACCTAATCACTTCTGAGGTATAAAAAGAGCAGATTAGAAACAAATGTAAACACAAACAAGTATGGAGGTTGGGCAAACACAGATGCCACAAGAACATCTCCAGGGAACCGAGAAATACTGGGGCTACAGAAGCCGAGACAGAAATCTTCCCTCTAAGCTCACAGAATGAGAGACAGCCTTCCCCTACAGCTGGTGTCCTGAATTTGGACTTCTAGCCTCCTGAACTGTGAAAATATAAATTTCTATTTTTTAAAGCCACCCACTTGTGGTATTTCTATTAGGGCAGCACTTGAAAACAAAGACAGTAGGGTACGTGGCTGTAAGACTGGACTTTAGAGTGACATAGATCTCGGTTTGAGTCCTGGCTCTGCCACTTTTTGCTGTGTGACCTTGAGAAAGTTACTTGATCTCTCTGATACTCAACATCCTCCTCTGTAAAATGGGAATTGTTACAAAAGTTGATTGAAACAATTCATATAATTCATTTATATAAAGAGCTCAGCACAGTGCATTTACATCAGTGTTCAATAAATGATAGTCCTTGTTACTGTTACAAAGACCAATAAACCTTTCACAGGTCCATGAAGTAGTGTTGGTAGAAGACACTATGGACATGAAGTTCTCTGGGGACAGCTAGATGCTGACATCCTCTGATTTTACTAAAGGCCCTTTTGAAGAATAAAGAGGGTTTATGGGTAATAAGGAGCAAAATCTTAAAACCAGCCATTCAACGAGCCATTCAGAGTTAATGCCCCAATGCTTGCTCTCTCCCTCATTCTCTGTCTCTCTCTGCAAAATTGAGCACTTCAGCTTAGGAAGCCACCAGAGTGAGGAATATCTTGGAGTGCCTTGTGCCTCTGGGGCCCAAAGGCACATCTGGAAAGGACCCACTTCTGCAAATGCATCTCTGCTTTTAGGACGCACAGGTACAGACCTGACGTGCCCAAGGATGACTTTCAAAGGACCACGCCCTGAGGCTGAATGGGAAACAGGCTCAGCTCAGTGGACACAAGTATGCATTTATCCATCTAGAGGCCTTTCAGAAATCTCTAATAAAAATAATGGACCTGTAAGCCACTGTAGAAAACAGTTTGATGGTTCCTCAAAAAGTTGAACATAGCACTACCATATGGCCCAGCCATCTCAATCCTAGATATGTACCCAGAGGAACTGAAGGCAGGAATGCAAACCGAAACCTGTACACCAATGTTCATTGCAGCACTTTCCACGATAGCCAAAACGTAGAAACAACCGAAATGTCTACCAACAGAAGAGTGGGTAAACAAAATGTGATACAATGGAATATTGTTGTTGTTGTTGGGTGCCAGCGGGTTCATTTCAACTCATAGTGACCCCATGTGACAGAGCAGAACTGCCCTATATGGTTTTCTGGGCTGTGATATTTACAGAAGCAGGTCTCCAGATCTTTCTCCCTTGGAGCCACTAGGTGAGTTCGAATCGCCAAATTTTTTATCAACAGCCGAGCGCATCACAGTTTGTGCCACCAGGGCTCATTTCAATGGCATATTACTCAGCCTTAAAGAGAAATGAAGTTCTGATGTATGCCGCAACATGGGTGAACCTTGGAAACATGCTGAGCAAAATAAGACAGTCGCAAAAAATACCTTATGATCTCACTTATATGAAATAAGCAAATACACCAAAAACCAAACCAAATCTATTGCTCTCAAGTCAATTCTTACTCATAGCGACCCCATAGGACAGACTAGAACTGCCCCGTAGAGTTTCCAAGTGGTGCCTGGTGGATTTGAACTGCCAACCTTTTGGTTAGCAGCCATAGCTCTTAACCACTATACCACTCCAAGCAAATATAGAAAGCAAAAATTATTAATGGTTACCAGAGGTGGGAGGAAGGGGGAAATGGGGAGTTTTTTTTGGGGGGGGGACCATTGAGTTTATTTTAATGGCGGTGGGATAATTTGGAAAAGGATAGCAACAATGGTAGCACAACATGAAAAATGCCATCCATGGCATTGAATTGTAGATGTGGGTGTTGTGTTGTCAGATGTTTGGGTGTGTATGTTTTCACCACAAGAAAAAAGAGAAAAAAAATGGAAATATGAGATACAGAATAAAACTTTTATTTGGAAAAAAAAAAAATAATGACCCTCCTAACGCCTGCACATCTCGTAAGGTATTAGGTCTGTCCTCCTATACGACCTACTCCCTCCCCTCCAGACCAGATACAGACCAGGCCTGTTGCTCTCTCCACCTAAACAGAAGGAACCTTCCCCACATGAGATTTATTACCACATTTTCACGATTCTCCAATATGTCATATCTGTAAGACACATCGCTGATTTAATAGCACCTTTCTAGAAGAAAAACACAAGAATGAATGTCCGCATCAGTTGTCAGTTGTATCGTGCTTTGGGAAATGTTAAAGCGTGGGAAAATGTGCACCTTGGAATTGAAAAAGTACATTCATGTTAACTAAAAGGGCACTTGTTACAAAATGCCAGAACTGTCAATGGATTATGAAGCTCCAGCAGTGGTCTCAAGACTCCCTGAGCTTCCCTCTCCTTTGTCTCTGTTTCAGAGTCTGCATGAGCCTGGCTCCTGGCCTCCAGGGAGCTGGTGTCTAACCAGTGAAGTCACATACAGATCTGTAGCATGTGGCACCAATGATTCTAACCTCTGTCTTCATTTAGGCAAGTCACATATTTTCTGCAGAACTCCTACTCCGTTTACAATCTGTGTGTTCATGTGGGTGACTAAGACCCACTGATCACCAGGCAACAGGAGGGTCTAAACTGACTGCTGCCTTGCAAACCTCCTGGCATTTTGTTGCTGAAAACTGTTGTTGTTATTAGGTGCCATTGAGTCGGTTCCGATTCATAGTGACCCCATACACGACAGAGCAAAACACTGCTTGGTCCTGCACCATCCTCATAATTGTTTTTATGCTTGAGTCCATTTTTGCAGCCATTGTGTCAATCCATCTCGTTGAGGGTCTTCCTTTTTTTCGCTGACCTTCTACCGTACCAAGCATGATGTCCTTCTCCAGGGACTGGTCCCTCCTGATAACATGGTCAAAGTATGCGAGACGAAGTTTCACCATGCTTGTCTCTGAGGAGCATTCCGGCTGTACTTTTTCCAAGAGAGATTTGTTCATTCTTCTGGCAGTCCATGGTGTGTTCAATATTCTTCACCAACACTGTAATACAAAGGTGTAAATTCTTCTTCGATCTTCTGAGAAATAACAAGATAAAAAAAAAACCCACGGCCGTCAAGTCGATTCCAATTCATAGTGACCCTATAAGACAGAGTAGAACCGCCTCATAGGGTTTCCAAGAAGTGGCTAGTGGATTCAAACTGCTGACCTTTTAGTTAGCAGCTGAGCTCTTAATCACTGCACCACCAGGGCTCCAGGGAGATAAAAGGAGTTGATATTTGTTCTATGACTCAAAAAAAGAAGATCTAGATGGATTTATGTTCCTCTTATCTCTTTCATCTAAAAACCAGGGCTATTTCCTTAGTGACAAAGGCCCCCTTGCCAGGGTAGAGAACAGTGTGGACATGCTAGTTTTGTAACTCGAAAGAATAAATGTCACCTAAGCAATGGTTTTCTGTTTATGGGGATAGAAAATTTGGTAATGGATATTGGTGACAGTTGCACAACATGATTGATGTAACTGGTCTCATTGAATTGAAAATACAAAAAATGTTGAACTGGCAAATGTTATCTATATTTTTTCAAAAAGAACAAATGTTTTGAGTGTACCTATATGTGAGTGGAAAGTGTTTGAAAGTGACCTTATGGGCTACTAACCCATCCACTTTGGTTGTCCATTGGCAAAGCCCAAAAACCCTCGACTGGCAAAAGGGAATGTTAAAAACTAGTTGGCACTGAGCTGATCCTGACTCATGGACACCCCATGTGTGTAGGGTAGAAATGAGCTCCAGAGGGTTTTCAATGGATTTTTCTGAAGTAGGTCACCAGGCCTTTCTTCCAAGGCACCTCTGGGTAGACTCAAACCTCCAACCTTTCAGTTAGCAGATGAGCACATTAACCGTCTGCACTACCTAGGGATCCCAAGGGGAATATTTGCCCATATAAAATGAGAGTAGTAGGGGAGAGGATGTTGACAAGGCCATAAAGCATACAAATGAGGGAGCTCTGTAACAAACAACTTTTAGCTGGCCTAAAATCTGTGCTTGAATCGTCCCCTCCTCAGAGAGCTGCCTACTTTCCTTCCCCTTTCAGTCTATAGAGGTAAACCTGACCACCAAATTTGTTCTACATAATCCCAGCTCAAGGTCATAGTTTGATTAAACTAGAGCAGATCACCCAACAGAATTCAGAGTCTAATCAAGTAGATGTCATTCAGGCTCCATGACTGGCTAAGAAAACAAATTCTGGAGCCTGACACCTTGGGTCAGCTCCACCACTTCCTGCTGTGTGACCTTGGGCAAGTTACTTAACCACTCTATGTCTCAGTTCACTCACCTAGAAACTAAGGGCAGTAATAGCACCTACCTCATGTAAAAAGCTTAGTACATTGTTCTTGGCATGTAAAAAATACTCAATAAATATTAACATTATTATCATATTAGTTTTCTATGGCTGCCATAACAAGTCATCGAAAACTTAATGGCTTAAAACAATAAGTTTACTACCTTGCTGTTCTGTAGGTTAGAAATCCAACATGGTCTCCCTGGGTTAAAGTCCAGGTGTCAGCAGGGCTGCAGTTCCTTCTGGAACTCTAAGGGAGAGTCGATCTCTGTGCTTTTTCCAGCTTCCAGCAGCCACTTAAGGATTTCCTGGGTGGCACAAATTATTAGCTGTAAGGTCAACAGTTGGAACCTACCCAGAGGCACCTCTGAAAATAGGCCTGGTGACCTGCTTCCAAAAAGTCAGCCTTGAAAACCCTGTGGAGCAGTTTTACTCTGCACACATGGGGTTGCAATGAGTCGGAATTGATTCAATGACAGTTAACAACAACAACAGAGGCCACCTGCAGTCCTTGGCTCATGTCTTCAGTCCTCCATTTTCAAAGCCAGCGATGGCGAGTCAAGCCCTTCCCACAATGCATTACTCTGACCTCCCCTTCTGCCTCCCTCTTCTACTTTTAAAGGCCCTTGTGAATACACTGGGCCTACTTGGATAAGCTAGGATAATCTCCCTATTTTAAGGTAGCTGATTAGCAAATTCAACTGAACCTTCATTCCCCTTGCCATGTAGCACAGCATATTCACAGGTTCTAGGGACCAGGATGTGGATATCTTTGGGGGAGTCATTATCCTGCCTACCACAATTGTCACAAAAGTTTGGGATCTCTGGGGCAGCAACAGTACATCACAAAGATGGTGAAGAAGAGGAAGAAATTCTGCAAGGAGAGTGAAAATGGGCCAGCTATGTAAACTTCTGGGGGTTTCCAGTTCTCCAGTCCAGCCTTCCTAGGGGGCCATCTACATTTCTTCATTTGGATTCCTGAAAAGTCCCAGAATCCTTATAACAAATCATCTTCACTCACTTTTTTTTTTTTCTGGCTTCGTTGCTAATACTTACAGTTGAAATCTCGACACAAAGGCTATATTGCAAACAATAGTGTTTTACACCCCAGCTACCCAGTAATGCTATTACCAGAGACAACTGATGTAGAGGTACACACCACCCACCAAGCCAGTACTCATCAGTTCTTCACTCTCCGCTTATAACATGCCATCGAAACACACACTGCAGTTGGGATATCTTAGGATTTGCTTCATGGGTATTGGGTTGGTTGGTTTATTTAGGAACCAAACACTCATTCTAGAAATGGCCCAGGGCTTTTTATGTCAATCAGTGGCACCTAGATGCATAAAATTACACTAACCCCAAAATCCACTGTTGTGGAGTCTATTCCTGCTCATGGTGACCCGTATCTGTCAGAGCAGAAATACTCCATAAGATTTTCTCGGCTGCAGTCTTCATGGAAGTAAATCACTAAGACTTTCTTCCATGGCACCACTAAGTGGGTTCAAACCACCAAGCTTTAGGTTAGTAGTTGAGTGCAAACCAACTGCACCATCCTCACAGATAATTACTTCAATATTTTAGCTGAAGCAAGTCTACTTTAGCATCTTCTCTCTGTCCAGAAGTGCAAATCTCTCTTGAAAGTTGCCTTCAAGTTTTCTTTTTCACCACCTCTAAACAGCCCTTAAAGAAAGGCCTGCCGTTGTATTTCTGAAAATTAGTCAGTGACAACCCTGTGGATCACAACAGAATATTGTATGATGCAGTACTGAAAGATAAGTCTCCTAGCTTGGAAGACACCCAAAATACACAGTGGCTGCAACAATGGGCTCGAGCATATCAACCATTATGAGGATAGCCCAGCATTTTGTTATGTTGTACATGGGGTCTTCCCTGAGTCAGAGCCCACTGGATGCCTGCTAACAACAACAAAATAATCATTTCATCAGCACCATCACATGAGAGACAAAGACACTCAGGTGCGGATTTCTGTGAGCACACGTGTGTGTACTGGCCTCATGCTGTGTGGAATTGGGTTGTGGATGGACTGAAGGAAAGATGTATTTGAATTCCAGCTGTCTCTTATAAGCTCTGGGATCTCAAACAATCTATGGAGCCTCTCTTAGTTTCAATATCTTCATCAGATAAAGGAGGTATAATGCTCCCTACTTCCTAGGATTACTGTGGGAATTAAATGAGAATAATACACCTGACCTAGTGTCAGATGCACAGCAGGTGCTCAAAAATGGAAGTTTCTGGCCCTTTTTATTTGCTTGAAGCAAAAATCAAAACCACATTCCAGACACTATCTTCTCTTACACCAGCAGGGACAGAAAAAAAAAAAAAAAGAAGTAGCAGCTAAATAAGCATAATCCATCACTTTCCTTTGGTTGTTTTTGGGTCAGTGGTTAAAGGCAGAGCATAAGAGATGGCCAGAAAATCAGAGATCTGTGTGCCATGTTTACACAGGGCAATGTGAATAAATCCCCAAAACGTGGCGGGAGGGGAAAAAGGTAAGAAATAGGATGGGATTTACAACGCAACGCCATTTACGTAAATTCCAAACAGGCACACCCAGACAGCACCATATTTTTTTCAAGAGTACAGGTATATTTAAAAAGTCTGTAAAATATGGAAGGTGACTTGAAGGGTATATATGAAATGTACTGGTGTGGCTACCAGGAGGGGAAAAAGGAAGAAAATAAAAACAATAAAAGAAAACAAAAGAGGGTCCTAGCACTGGCTGCTGCTGTAATAGGCCATGAACAGGGGCGTATGATCATCTCCTTTGTTTGTCTCTGAGGTCCTTTGTTAAAGACAAAAACTAACAGGATCAATAGTGACCTTCATACTTCAACTCACGTTGCAAAGAATTGTTGGAAAATGTTACATTTAACAGAAGAGTTGTATTCAGTCTACACCACTGCAATACACTCAGGGACCTCCAAGGATTTAGGCTGATCTATTTTTTTTGGGTGTACTACCAAAGGAAAACCCTGGTGGCATAGTGGTTAAGAGCTAACCAAAAGATAGGCAGTTTGAATCCACCAGCCACTCCTTGGAAACCCTATGGGGCAGTTCTACTCTGTCCTATAGGGTTGCTATGAGTGGAACTGACTCAATAGCAACACTTTTTTTTTCTTTTTTTTTAATGCTACCTGGTACTATGAGTCAGAATCGACTGAGCAGCAACAGGTTTGTTTTTTGGGTTTTGGGTACTACCAAGATTTGACTAGTCTAGTAAACCTTGTTTTGCCTAAAATTTCAACCATCCTGTGCTCCATCAAGCTGTAGTAGAGCTTCATCACATGAAAATCTGATGGTATCATGGTTGGTTTAACTGTCCCTTCATTTGCTGTCCTTTAAATGTACTTGTACCCAAGCAAACAGTTGCATCACCCACTAAATTAATCACAGCGGAGATTGACTCAGACACTATGAAATTATTCTAGGCTGGTCCCCCAGCTCCTCCTTGTGTATTCTACATGCATTGAGGGATGCTGCAGCCCTTTTAGGACTTAGTTTTCTCTATCTGTAGAATGGACAGACTGTCTTGTCCTATTTATTTCCCGCTCAGGGGAGCCAAGGGGGTCAATGTCTCCTCTGAGGTGCTTGCTGTAGTGCAGTGGCCAAGAACACTGGTTTGAAGTCAGGCTTATGGGGTTGCACCTGGGCTCTGTCATTGATTGGTTGTGTAATTTTGCATATAACTTCACTTCTTGGAGCCTTCAGTTTCTCCATCTATAAAATGAAGATAATAGTATGTATCATGGAGCCTTGGTGGCACAGTGGTTAAGAGCTATGACTGCTCACCAAAAGGTCCGCTGTTCAAAGTACTTAGCATAGTGTCTAGAAAATGGTAAGAACTCAATAACTATGTGCGATTGTGCTATTATATAATCCAAGAAGCTAGACTATATGAAGAAGAACAGGGCATCAGGATTGGAGGAAGATTCATTAATAACCTGCATTACGCAGATGACATAACCTTGCTTGTTGAAAGTGAAGAGGACTTGAAGCACTTACTGATGAAGATCAAAGACCACAGCCTTCAGTATGGATTACACCTCAACAGAAAGAAAATAAAAATCCTCACAAATGGATGAATAAGCAACATCATGATAAATGGAGAAAATAGTGAAGTTGTGAAGTATTTCATTTTACTTGGATCGACAACACTGATGGAAGCAGCAGTCAAGAAACCAAATGATACATTGCATTGGGCAAATCTGCTGCAAAAGACCTCTTTAAAGTGTATTAAAGCAAAGATGTCACTTTAAGACTAAAGCGTGCCTGACACAAGCACGTTGTTTTCAAACACCTCATATGCATGTGAAAGCTGGACAATGAATAAGGAAGCCCGAAGGACTGATGCCTTTTAATTATGGTGTTGGTGAAGAATACTGAATATACCATGGACTGCCAAAAGAACAACCAGATCTGTTTTGGAATAAGTACAGCCAGAATGCTCCGTAGAAGCAAGGATGGTGAGACTTTGTCTCACATGCTTTGGACATATGATCAGGAGGGACCAGTCCCTGGGGAAGGACATCGTTCTTGGTAAAGTAGAGGGTCAGTAAAAAAGAGGAAGACTCTCAATGAGATGGACTGATACAGTGGCTGCAACAATGGGCTGAAGCATAATAATAATTGAGAGGATGGTGGGGGACTGAGTAGTGTTTTATTCTGTTGTACATAGAGTCGCTATGAGTTGGAACCAGCTCGACAACACCTGACAACAACAATTGTGTTACTGCAATTATTATCATGCCTACCATTATCATTATTGTCAACACAATTATCATACTATCCTGTTTTGGGGGCAGATTCATTGTGTGAAAACATATGCAAAGATCTGGCCATTAGAAAATCATTTTGAAATCTACAACAAATCTACAGAACACTCAGAATTGAAAAAAGAGCATGGGGAAAGAAGAAGGAAGAAGAACCAAGGACCAAATGATGAACAAATATGAATTGCCCAGTTTGGAAACATGTCTAATGATCCCTGGTGGCACAGTGGTTGAAGTGCTCAGCTGCTAACCTAAAGTTCGGCAGTTCGAACCCACCAGCCACTCTGTAGGAGCAAGATGTGGCAGTCCGCTTATATAGAGATTTACAGCCTTGGAAACCCTATGGGGAAGTTCTTCACTGTCCTATAGGGTCACTATGAGTCAGAATCAACTCGATAGCAGTGGGTTTTGTTGGAGAACTATTTCCGGTACACAGTAGTTACCCAATATATACATGAATGAACAAATGAATCCTTAGTAGATAAATTATGAAAGAGCTGAGATGTAAATACTGACCAACTACAGACCTATTAGTTAGATCTCCAATCCCACCACTCCCCTCCTTGGTGCTCTAAGAACTCTGTGAGTCAAAATGCTTTGACTCTGCTCTGTGGCTCACACTCAGTGAGGTTCTTAGGTGGCATCATGAAAATAGACCAGTATACATCTGTGATGAAATTGTCATTTATCTCTGGTAACAGTAGTGTTCTGCAAGTCATAGGCTATGAGACAGAGAGTGACCCTCAGGCTGTGAGAGAGAAGGACATGATATTTAATGCTCCGGACTCATTTTTTTTTTCTCAATTTTTTTTTTATTGTGCTTTAGATGAAGGTTCACAGAGCAAATTAATTTCTCATTAAACAATTAATACACATATTGTTTTTTGACATTGGTTGCCAGCCCCATGAAGTGTCAATACTCTCCCCTTCTCAATCTTGGGCTCCCCACTGCCAGCTTTCTTGTCCCTTCCTGCATTCTCATCCTTGCCCCTGAGCTGGTATGCTCATTTAGTTTTGTTTTGTTTTATGGAGCTGTCTAATCTTTAGCTGAAGGGTGAGCCTCAGGAGTGACTTCAGTACTGAATTAAAAGGGTGTTCGGGGACCATACTCTTGAGATTTCTCTCATCTCTGTCAAACCAGTAAGTCTAGTCTTTTTTTGTGAGTTAGAATTTTGCTCTACACTTTTCTGCTCCGGACTCATTTTATAAGATGATTTTTGCTTTTGTGCTGTGATAACAATGATTAATTTCATCCAAATTCTCCTTTCTCTCATTATTAATCCATTGTGTTTTTCTGAACACTGTCCTATGGATTACCATTGATGCAGGAGTTCTTCGGAGGGCCCAATCAATGTAGCAAAAGCTCCCCAAGATGTTTACTGATGCTCTTCTCCTATTCATCTAATTAAAGATCATGATGCCTAATATAATTAGTTTAGCCTGCCTTTCTGTCAGGACGGTTTTTATACTTTCAGACTTGTAAGTGCCAGGCTACATTGCTCTAGGATAATGATTTGCAATTCTGAAGGAAATGGCTTTCAGGGTACAAATACGTGAATCAATTGGGACTTGAATTATAGGATTTCTCGTTTCTTTGGCAATTGATGGTTTTTCTCCTCCTAGACCTAGTCCTTTTCCATCTAGAGGATAGACGTCCAGAGCCATTTTGTGAAACATGCTTTAAATTCCTGATTTAAGGTGTTGTGCTGAGAATGGGGTGAGGAGATGGTGGGTTAACTCTCTAGTTCCACTAATGACTACCATTTTCTTTCATTCCGTGCCATTTGTTCATTGATGGAAATTAATCATGGAAGATATGGATGGTACAGGAGAGAAAAAGGAGAAATGGAAAAAGTAAAAGCCTTAAGAAGGGAAAAGTAATTGTTAACCATTTGGTCTCATCTAGGTGATTTTTTAAAGGAGCACAGCACTTACATGTGATGTTATTTTTTGAGCCAATTTTGTTATTTAGTTACAAAGTGACCTCAGTGGTTAGTTTCAGTTCAAGGTTTAAAGAGTACCTCAGGGTAACAGTCTGGGGGAGTCCTCTAGTCTTGACCAGCCCAGCAGGTTTTGTTTTGTTTTTAAAGAATTTAAGATTCTGGAGGCAGAGCAAAGATGGCAAAATAGACAGGTGCTTCTGGCGAGCCCTCTTTACAACAAAGGCCCGAAAAAACAAGTGAAATGAGTATATTTATGACAAGCTAGGAGTTCTGAACATCAAAGGCAAGTTGAGAAAATGAACTGAGTGGCAGGGGGTGGAAGAGACTGTTCGGAAGCAGAAAGGAGTTACTGGACCTGAATCGCGGGGAGCCCTCAGGCACAATTCCCAGAGCCGCAGCGGTGGGCTGATACTACCATTCAGCCACAGTTTCCTCAGGGAGAAGCAGCCTGCCAAACAGCCCAGTCACACCTCCCAAACCAGAGAACAGTGCCCTCAGCAAAAGCTAAGTACTTGCGTATATTTTAGCACGCCCCCTCACCCCCAAGTTGGCTTCAGTGGCTGAATTCCTTGGGCCTGAGATAGGCACTCTTGAGCACCTACAGCCATCCTCCCACCCTTGGAGAAGGAAAAAGTTTGCATTTGGGGAAAAAGACAATTTGCCAGCTCCACTAACCAGGGGAGCTCAGGACAGAAGCAGCTCTTGTCCAGGCATAAACAGACCGTGGACTTTGAGCACCTTTCCCCTCTGCATGGACCTGTGAGGGCCAATTTCAGGAGAATAGGCCCTTGTTGGCAGACTCCAACCATTTCAGCTGTGCGGCAGAGAGTTGGGTATTGGATGTTTGACATTGCTTTGCCTATTAAACAGGGTCCTCACCTACCCACATCAGGGGCCTAAGGACTGGTAGCTCCACTCAGGTCACCCAGCTACCCATGACAGGGGTCCAAGGGTGACTGGTACCTCCCAGTCCTTAAACCAAAAACATTGGGTGCCCATGGTCCATCTGCAGAACCCACCCACCTGCACGCTCTAGGGAACAGGGACATGTTTTCCTCAGAGACACATGGGGGATAACTCTCAGCCCCCTGCCTTGTTCAGAGTGTGACTCCCTGTCGTAACCAGATACCAGTACCTACACCAATCACCCCTGCCTGTCTAAGACTGTAGGACAGACCCTGTACCACACACTTGGTGATCAGCTACCTGGACACCTGAGCTGAATTAATACAAGAAAACTGAATGAACTCCTAGACTGATATACCTAATAACAGCTCTAGCCATCTGGGGACAGGACGTCAAGCTCTAAAGGCAAAAATAATCAAGCTAGCTCACTCAAGCAACCCATTTGGGCACATCAAAACAAAACAGGTAAGAAGCTACAACATAATAAGCAAACATATAATAAACTAACACAATAACTTATAGATGGCTTGGAGACAACAGTCAATATCAAGTCACATAAAGAAACAGACCACAATCACCTCAACAAGCTCTGAAAACAAAGAATCAAGGGACCTTCTAGATGAAAGTGTCTTCCTGGAATTACTGGAAGCAGAATACAGAATATTAATATACAGAACCCTTCAAGACATCAAGAAGGAAATCAGGCAATATGCAGAACAAGCCAAGGAACACACAGATAAAGCAACTGAAGAAATTAAAAAGATTGTTCAGGAACATAATGAAAAATTTAATAAGCTGGAAAAATCCATAGACAGACAGCAATCAGAAATTCGGAAGATTGACAATAAAATTACAGAAGTAGCCAACACAATAGAAAGTCAGAGGAGCAGAATTGAGCAAGTGGAAGCCATGATTTCTCAACTCAAAGATAAATCACTTGGCATTAATATATTTGAAGAAAAATCAGATAAAAGAATTTTAAAAAATGAAGAAACCTTAAGAATCACGTGGGACTCTATCAAGAGAAATAACCTACGAGGGACTGCAGTACCAGAAGAGGGAGGGATAACAGAAAATACAGAGAGAATTGTTGAAGATTTGTTGGCAGAAAACTTCCCTGATATCGTGAAAGATGAGAAGACATCTATCCAAGATGCTCATTGAACTCCACATAAGGTAGATGTTAAAAGAAAGTCACCAAGACATATTATAATCAAAGTTGCCAAAACCAAAGATAAAGAGAGAATTTTAAGAGCAGCTAGGGATAAATGAAAAGTCACCTACAAAGGAGAGCCAATAAGAATAAGCTTGGACTACTTGGCAGAAACCATGCAGGCAAGAAGGCAGTGGGATGACTTATTTAAAAAATGGAAGGAAAAAAATTATCAGCCAAGAATCATATATCTAGCAAAACTGTCTCTTAAATATAAGGGTGAAATTAGGACATTTCCAGGTAAACAGAAGTTTAGGGAATTCATTAAAACCAAACCAAAACTACAAGAAATACTAAAGGGGGTTCTTTCGTTAGAAAATCAATAATATCAGGTATCAACCCAAGACTAGAGCATTGGGCAGAACAATCAGAAGTCAACCCAGACAGGGAAATAAAAAAAAAAAAGCAAGATAAAAAAAAAAAAACCAAACTTCAAAACAGGGTAACAGGGTTGTTATTACGTAAAAGAAGACAACATTAAAACAATAAAGAGGGACTAAGAACTGTAGTCATAGAACTTCCATATGGAGAGGAAGATAAGGCGATACAAAGAAATAAAAGTTAGGTTCAAATTTAGAAAAACAGGGGTAAATAATAAGGTAACCACAAAGGAGACAAACTATCCTACACATGAAAACAAAATACAAGAAAAAAATAGAGACTCAGCAGAAACAAAATCAACAACAACGAATATAAGGAAAGGACGATACATAAAGATAAACTACTCAGCACATAAACTTAAGTGAGAAAAAGAAACTGTCAACAACACACAAAAAAAGACATCAAAATGACAGCACTAAATTCATACCTATCCATAATTACACTGAATGTAAATAGACTAAATGCACCAAAAAAGAGACAGAGAGTGGCAGAATGGATTAAAAAACACGATCCGTATATATGCTGCCTACAAGAGACACACCTAAGACTTAGAGACAATCTAAAACTCAAATGATGGAAAAAAATATATCAAGGAAACAACAATCAAAAAAGAACAGGAGTGGCAATACTAATTTCTGACAAAATAGACTTTAAAGTTAAATCCATCGTGAAGGATAAGGAAGGACACTATATAATGATTAAAGGGACAATATACCAAGAAGATATAGCCATATTAAATATTTATGCACCCAATGACAGGGCTGCAAGATACATAAAACAAACTCTATCAGCACTGAAAAGTGAGATAGGCAACTTCACAATAATAGTAGGAGACTTCAACACACCACTTTCGGTGATGGACAGGACATCCAGAAAGAAGCTCAATAAAGACATGCAAGATCTAAATGCCACAATCAACCAACTCGACCTCGTAGACATATACAGAACACTCTACCCAACAGCAACCAAGTATACTTTCTTTTCTAGTGCACATGGAACGTTCTCTAGAATAGACCACATATTAGGTCATAAAGCAAGCCTTAGCAGGATCCAAAACATCAAAATATTACAAAGCATCTTCTCTGACCAAAAGGCCATAAAAGTAGAAATCAATAACAGGAAAAGCAGGGGAAAGAAATCAAACACTTGGAAACTGAACAATACCCTGCTCAAAAAAGACTGGATTATAGAAGACATAAAGGATAGAATAAAGAAATTCATAGAACCCTTTTTAATGAGAATGAAAACACTTCCTATCAGAACCTTTAGGACACAGTGAAAGCAGTGCTCAGAGGCCAATTTATATCAATACATGCTCACATACAAAAAGAAGAAAGGGCCAAAATCAAAGAATTATCCCTACAACTTGAACAAGTAGAAAGAGAGCAACAAAAGAAACCCTCAGGCACCAGGAGAAAACAAATAATAAAAATTAGAGCAGAACTCAATGAAATAGAAAACAGGAAAACAATTGAAAGAATTAACAAGACCAAAAGCTGGTTCTTTGAAAAAATTAACAAAATTGATAAACCATTGGCCAAGCAGACCCAAATGAAATTAAAAGAATCATATCAGATCACTATAAAAAACGGCACTCAAACAAATTTGAAAACCTAGAATGGATGAATTCCTAAAAACACACTACCTACCTAAACTAAGACAAATGGAGGTAGAACAACTGAAGAGACCCATAACAAAAGAAGAGATTGAAAAGGTAATCAAAACACTCCCAACAAAAAAAAAGCCCTGGTCTAGAGGGCTTCACTGCAGAGTTCTACCAAACTTTTAGAGAAGAGTTAACACCACTACTACTAAAGGTATTTCAGAGCATAGAAAAGGACAGAATACTACCAAACTCAGTCTGTGAAGCCACTATATCCCTGATACCAAAACCAGGTAAAGGCATCACTAAAAAAGAAAATTACAGACTAATATCCCTCATGAACGTAGATGCAAAAATCCTCGACAAAATTGTAGCCAATAGAATTCAACAACATATCAAAAAAATAATTCACCATGACCAAGTGAGATTCATACCAGGTATGCAGGGATGGTTCAACATTAGAAAAACAATTAATGTAATCCATCATATAAAAAAAAAAAAAAAACAAGAATCACATGATTTTATCAATTGATACAGAAAAGGCATTTGACAAACTTCAACACCCATTCATGATAAAAACTCTCAGCAAAATAGGAATAGAAGGAAAATTCCTCAATATAATAAAGGGCATTTATACAAAGCCAACAGCCAACATCACCCTAAATGGAGAGAGCCTGAAAGCATTCTCCTTGAGATCAGGAATCAGACAAGGATGTCCTTTACCACCGCTCTTATTCAACATTGTGCTGATTCAGAACAATTAGGCTAGATAAAGAAATAAAGGCCATCCAGATTGGCAAGGAAGAAGTAAAATTATCTCTATTTGCAGATGACACGATCTTATACACAGAAAACCCTAAGGAATCCTCCAGAAAACTACTGAAACTAATAGAAGAGTTCGGCAGAGTCTCAGGGTATAAGACAAACATACAAAAATCACTTGGATTCCTCTACATCAACAAAAAGAACATCGAAGAGGAAATCACCAAATCAATACCATTCACAGTAGCCCCCAAGAAGATAAAATACTGAGGAATAAATCTTATCAAAGATGTAAAAGACCTATACAAAGAAAACTACAAAGCACTACTACAAGAAATTAAAAAGGACATACTTAAGTGGAAAAATATACCTTGCTCATGGATAGGAAGACTTACATAGTAAAAATGTCTATTCTACCAAAAGCCATCTATACATACAATGCACTTCCGATCCAAATTCCAATGACATTTTTTAATGTGATAGAGAAACAAATCACCAACTTCATATGGAAGTGAAAGAAGCCTCGGATAAGTAAAGCATTACTGAAAAAGAAGAAGAAAGTGGGAGGCCTCACTCTACCTGATTTCAGAACCTATTATACAGCCACAGTAGTCAAAACAGCCTGGTACTGGTACAACAACAGACACATAGACCAATGGAACAGAATTGAGAACCCAGATATAAATCCATCTATGTATGAGCAGCTGATATTTGACAAAGGTCCATTGTCAGTTAATTGGGGAAAAGATAGTCTTTTTAACAAATGGTGCTGGCATAACTGGATATCCATTTGCAAAAAAATGAAACAGGACCCATACCTCACACCATGCACAAAAACTAACTCCAAGTGGATCAAAGACCTAAACATAAAGACTAAAACGATAAAGATCATGGAAGAAAAAATAGGGACAACCTTAGGAGCCCTAATACAAGGCATAAACAGAATACAAAACATTACCAAAAATGACGAAGAGAAACCAGATAACTGGGAGCTCCTAAAAATCAAACACCTATGCTCATCTAAAGACTTCACCAAAAGAGTAAAAAGACCACCTACAGACTGGGAAAGAATTTTCAGCTATGACATCTCCGACCAACGCCTGATCTCTAAAATCTATATGATTCTGTCAAAACTCAACCACAAAAAGACAAACAACCAATCAAGAAGTGGGCAAAGGATATGAACACGCACTTCACTAAAGAAGATATTCAGGCAGCTAACAGATACATGAGAAAATGCTCTCGATCATTAGCCATTAGAGAAATGCAAATTAAAACTACGATGAGATTCCATCTCGCTCCAACAAGGCTGGCATTAATCCAAAAAACACAAAATAATAAATGTTGGAGAGGCTGCGGAGAGATTGGAACTCTTATACACTGCTGGTGGGAATGTCAAATGGTACAACCACTTTGGAAATCTATCTGGCGTTACCTTAAACAGTTAGAACTACCATACAACCCAGAAATCCCACTCCTCGGAATATACCCTAGAGAAATAAGAGCCTTCACACAAACAGATATATGCACACCCATGTTTATTGCAGCTCTGTTTACAATAGCAAAAAGCTGGAAGCAACCAAGGTGTCCATCAACGGGTGAATGGTTAAATAAATTGTGGTATATTCACACAATGGAATACTACGCATCGATAAAGAACAGTGACGAATCTGTGAAACATTTCATAACATGGAGGAACCTGGAAGGCATTATGCTGAGCGAAATTAGTCAGAGGCAAAAGGACAAATATCGTATAAGACCACTATTATAAGATCTTGAGAAATAGTATAAACTGAGAAGAACACATACTTTTGTGGTTACGAGCAGGGGAGGGAGGGAGGGTGGGAGAGGGTTTTTTACTGATTAATTAGTAGCTAATTTTTTTTTTTTTTTTTAAGAACTGCTTTAGGTGAAGGGAAGGACAATACTCAATACATGGAAGGTCAGCTCAACTGGACTGGACCAAAAGCAAAGAAGTTTCTGGGATAAACTGAATGCTTCAAAGGTCAGCAGAGCAAGGGCGGGGGTTTGGGGAGCATGGTTTAAGGGGACTTCTAAGCCAATTGGCAAAATAATTCTATTATGAAAACATTCTGCATCCCACTTTGAAATGTGGCGTCTGGGGTCTTAAACGCTAACAAGCGGCCATCTAAGATGCATCAATTGGTCTCAACCCACCTGGATCAAAGGAGGATGAAGAACACCAAGGTCACACGATAACTAAGAGCCCAAGAGACAGTAAGGGCCACATGAACCAGAGACCAACATCATCCTGAGACCAGAAGAACTAGTTGGTGCCCGGCCACAACCGATGACATGACTGCCCTGACAGGGAGCACAGCAGAGAACCCCTGAGGGAGCAGGAGATCAGTGGGATGCAGACTCCAAATTCTCACAAAAAGACCACACTTAATGGTCCGACTGAGACTAGAATCCCGGCGGTCATGGTCCCCAAACCTTCTGTTGGCCCAGGACAGGAACCATTCCCGAAGACAACTCATCAGACATGAAAGGGACTGGACAGTGGGTAGGAGAGAGATGCTGATGAAGAGTGAGCTATTTATATCAGGTGGACACTTGAGACTGTGTTGGCATCTCCTGTCTGGAGGGGGGATGGGAGAATAGAGAGAGTTGGAAGCTGACAAAATTGTCACAAAAGGAGAGACTGGTAGGGCTGACTCATTGGGGGAGAGCAAGTGGGAGTACGGAGTAAGGTGTATATAAACTTATATGTGACACTCTGACTTGATTTGTAAACGTTCACTTGAAGCTCAATAAAAGTTAATAAAAAAAAAATCAGTTGGATTCCTCTACACCAACAAAAAGGACATTGAAGAGAAAATCACCAAATCAATACCATTTACAGTACCCCCAAGAAGATAAAATATTTAGGAATAAATCTTACCGGAGATGTAAAAGACTTTTACAAAGAAAACTATGGTACACTTCTGCAAGAAACCAAACGAGACCTAAATAAGTGGAAAAACATATCTTGCTCATGGATAGGAAGACTTAACATTATAAAAATGTCTATTCTACCAAAAGGGATCTATAGATTTAATGTAATTCTTATCCAAATTTCAAAGACATTCTTTAATGAGATGGAGAAACAAATCACCGGCTTCATATGGAAGGGAAAGAGGCCCCAGATAAGTAAAGGATTACTAAAAAAGAAGAAAAAAGTGGGAGGCCTCACTCTACCTGATTTTAGAAAATATTATACTGCCACTGTAGCCAAAACAGCCTGGTACTGGTACAACAGATACATAGACCAGTGGAACAGAATTGAGAATCCAGACATAAATCCATCCACATAAGAGCAGTTGATATTTGACAAAACCCCCAAAACAGTTAAATGGGGAAAAGACAGTCTTTTTAACAAATGGTGCTGGCATAACTGGATATCCATCTGCAAAAAAATGAAAGAAGACCCATACCTCACTCCATGCACAAAAATGAGCTCAAAATGGATCAAAAGACCTAAATATAAAATCGAAAACGATAAAGATCAAGGAAGAAAAAATAGGGACAATGTTAGGAGCCCTAATACATGGCATAAACAATACACAAAACATTACCAACAATGCAGAAGAAAAACTACATAACTGGGAGCTCCAAAAAATCACTCATGCTCATCCAAAGACTTCACCAAAAGAATAAAAAGATTACCTACAGATGAAATGCTCACCATCATTAGCCATTAGAGAAGTGCAAATCAAAACTACAATGAGATTTCATCAACAAGGCTGGCATTAATCCATAAAACACAAAACAATAAATGTTGGAGATACTGTGGAGAGATTGGAACACTTATACACTGCTGGTGGGAATGTCAAATGGTACAACCACTTTGGAAATCCATTTGGCGCTTCCTTAAAACGCTAGAAACAGAACTACCATATGATACAGCAATCCCACTTCTTGGAATATATCCTAGAGAAATAAGAACCTCTACACGAACAGATACATGCATACCCATGTTCATTGCAGCACTGTTTACAGTAGCAAAAAGATGGAAGCAACCAAGGTGCCCATCAACAGATGAATGGATAAATAAATTATGGTATATTCACACAATGGGATACTATGCATTGATAAAGAACACCGATGAATCTGTGAAACATTTCATAACATGGAGGAATCTGGAAGGCATTATGCTCAGTTAAGTTAGTCAGTTGCAAAAAGAACTAATATTGTATAAGACCACTATTATAAGAACTTGAGAAAGTTTAAACAGAGAAGAAAATATTCTTTGATGGTTACAAGAGCAGGAAGGGAGGGAGGGTGAGAGAGGGGTATTCACTAATTAGTTAATAGATAAGAACTACTTTAGGTGACGGGAAAGACAACACAAAATACAGGCGAGGTTAGCACAACTGGACTAAACCAAAAGCAAAGAAGTTTCTTAAATAAACTGAATGGTTCGAAGACCAGAGTAGCAGAAGCTGGGGTTTGGGGACCATGATTTCAGGGGACATCTAAGTCAATTGGCATAATAAAATCTATTAAGAAAACACTCTGCATCCCTCTTTGGAGAGCGGCAACTGGGGTCTTAAACACTAGCAAGTGGCCATCTAAGGTGTATCAGTTGGTCTCAACCCACCTAGATCAAAGGAGAATGAAGAACACCAAGGACACAAGGTAATTATGAGCCCAAGAGACAGAAAAAAAAAAAAAAACTAGTGCCATCGAGTCGTTTCCGACTCTTGGCGACATAAACCAGAGACTACATCAGCCTGAGACCAGAAGAACTAGATGGGGCCCGGCTACAACCGATGACTGCCCTGACAGGGAACACAACAGAGAACCCCTGAGGGAGCAGGAGAGCAGTGGGATGCAGACCCCGAATTCTCGTAAAAAGACTAGACTTAATGGTCTGACTGAGACTAGAAGGGAACCAGTGGTCATGGCCCCCAGACCTTCTGTTGGCCCAGGACAGGAACCATTCCCAAAGCCAACTCTTCAGACAGGGATTGGACTGGACAATGGGTTGGAGAGGATGCTGGTGAGGAGTGAGCTTCTTGGATCAGGTGGACACCTGAGACTATGTTGGCATCTTCTCCCTGGAGGGGAGATGAGAGGGTAGAGGGGGTTAGAAGCTGACAAAATGGACACGAAAAGAGAGAGTGGGCTGTCTCATTAGGAGAGCAATTGGGAGTATGTAGCAAGGTGTATATAAGTTTTTGTGTGAGAGACTGACTTGATTTGTAAACTTTCACTTAAAGCACAATTAAAAAAAAAAGGAATTTAAGATTCTGTTCCACATTGTCTCTCATTTTATCAGGGTCCAACTATTGTAGCCCTGATTAGAATGGTTGGTACTGGTAGCTGGGCACCATCTAGTTCTGATCTCTGGGTAGAAGAAGCCATGGTTAGTATAGACTATTTGTCCTGTAGGCTAGATTCTTCTTTGAGTCTGTGGTTTCTTTCTTTTCCTTTTGCTCCGGATGAATACCCAGTGCCGTCGAGTCGATTCCAACTCATATAGACCCTATAAGACAGAGTAGAACTGCCCCATAGAGTTTCCAAGGAGTGCCTGGCAGATTTGAACTGCCGACCCTTTGCTTAGCAGCCTACCCTTTGGTTAGCAGCCATAGCACTTAACCACTACGCCACCAGGGTTTCCTCCAGATGAATAGGGGTCAACAATTACTTTAAAACAAAGATGAGTATGTAAGGGGGCAGGGAAACTAGATTAATGTAAATGGAACAACCAGAATAGAAATAATGAGAATGTTTACACATTGTGAAAATGTAACCAATGTCAGTCAACAACTTGGGTAGAAATTGTTGAATGGGAACATAAACTGCTGTGTAAACCTTCACCAAAAACACAATAAAATATTATTGAAAAACAAAAAAGAAAGGAAAAGTATGTAAGATCTAGATCTCGTGTTGAAGAATTGTATTTGGGAAGAAAATAAATACTTTATCAAGAGAGAAGAATGAGGTCAATAAAGATACTGGGGAGGTCTGGTGATGACAAGATTGGGGAGTTCTCACCTGAAGGTTTCCAGTTTCTCAACTGACACCGAGGTAAAGTCATCAGCTGAGAGGAGTATGAGTTAATGATAATAACAATAGTAACAAGAACAACAGTAGACAACATTCATCGAGTGCGTTACACATACCAGGTAATATTATATTATTTTGCATATATTAATTCTTTTTCAACAATATTTATTGTGCTTTCAGTGCAAGTTTACACGGCAGTTTAGGTTCCCACTCTGCAATTTCTACTCAAATTTTTCAGCGGCATTGGTTACATTTTTCACGATGTATCAGCACTTTGATTATTGCCACTCGTTGTTCCATTCCATTAATCTAGTTTCCCTGCCCTCTTACGTTCTCATCTTTGTTTTAAAGTAAATGTTGACCATTTGGTCTCATACAGGTAATGTTTAAAAGGAGCACAGTACTTACAGGTGAGATTCATTATTTTTTGAGCCAATTTGTTATTTAGCTACAAGGTGATCTCAGGGGTTAGTTTCGGTTCAAGGTTTGAAGAGTATCTCAGAGCAACAGTCTCGAGTAGTCTTCCAGTCTCAACCAGTCTGGTAAAGGTTTGGTTTTTTCATTTTTTAGAAATTTGAGGTTCTGTTCCACATTTCCATATATTAACTCTTAATCTTCACAACAACCTTATAAGGTTAGGTTGGATCTTAGAGTGGGGGAAAGCAAGCTCTCTAGAGAAACATCATAGGATCTAAAGCAAGTATCCTGGTTTAATTTTTTTCTAGTGTTTAGATGCTCAGGTATAGCAAAAAGAAAGCAAATGGCTTATTGCATCCAGGCTGTTTTGTTAGGCAAATATGATGGAGACAGAAGAGGAGTCAAGGATGCTGAGTAAGTGGACAATTGTAAGTGAAAATTAGAGTGATGGGCCTTGGAATCTAAGCAGAATACAAAGGGCAGTAAAAAGAGGAAGGAGCTGATAAATGAGGGGAAGGTGTTGGTATAAATGGACTAGAAGCATAGTGAAGTTGAAGAATTATTGCATTAGTTACCTCCAAGCTGAAATAATAGGAATTCACAGGCAGAAAGCAGGAAGATGGCATCTGTGATGTTTGTAGATGGGGCAGTTTTCAGCGATGAAGAGTTCCCAGATGTGACCCCAGGGATGGTATACTGTTGTTTTTAGCTGCCAGTGAGTTGGCCCCTGACTCATGGTGACTCCATGCACAGAAGAAAAGGCCCAATCCTGTGCCATCCCCATAATCAATTGTGGTTTGGACTGTTATGATCCACAGGGTTTTCACTGGCTGATTTTTAGAAAAAAGATAACCGGGCCTTTCTTCCTAGTCTGTCTTAGTCTCGAATCTCCGCTGAAACCTGTTCAGCATCATAGCAACACACAACCCCCCACTGACAGACAGGTGGTGGCTGCGTATGAGGTGTACTCGCTGAGAATCAAAACCAGGTCTCCTGCATGGGAGGTGAGAACTGTACCACTGAACCATCACTGCCCACATAAAAAAAACAAAACCAAACCCATTGTCGATGAATCGATTCCGACTCATAGCGACCCTACAGGACAGAGTAGAACTGCCCCATAGAGTTTCCAAGGAGCGCCTAACAGATTCGAACTGCTGACCTTTTGGTTAGCAGCCGTAGCACTTAACCACTACACCACCAGGGTTTCCACTGCCCCAAAACCCAAAACCCAGTGCCGTTGAGTAGATTCTGACTCATAGCGACCCTATAGGACAGAGTAGAGCTGCCCCATAGAGTTTCCAAGGAGCGCCTGGCGGATTCGAACTGCCAACCCTTTTGTTAGCAGCTGTAGCACTTAACCACTACGCCACCAGGGTTTTCACTGCCCCAATAGAGGAGGTTAAATAATAGACATGATCAGATTTGTGTCTGGAAAGATGAGCAGTATGGAAGCAGGGACACAACTGCAAAAGAATTTTGGTCATCCTGGAGAGAGTTCAGGACAGCTTAGCTAGGATAGTGGCAGTGAAGATGTAGGCAAGGAAGTGGGTAGACTGAGGAGGTATTTAGCAGGTAGAACGATGGATAGGACTCAGTGAGTTTGGATGTGGGAGGTCAGAGGGGAAAGATGCAGTGATACCCAGGTTTCTGGCTTAGGCACCTGGATGAATGTTGGTCTGATTCAATCATAGAAAAGGACCTGGGGGAGGGAAACAACCAGTCCAGAGTAGACAACTCAAGATTTTGCTGCTACATGTATACAAGATCCTTACCTATTGCTTTTCAATGTTTTATCTCCTGGAAGGAGAGTGTTATACTTGGCTAAGTTACTAATTAACTCAAATAGGGTCTGTAGGAGGAAAGTGTTGAAAACGGAGAAATGAATACAGATGGTTAGGAAAGACATTAAAAGAACTGAAGACAGGACCCTACTAGGGCTAGAAATAAATGAAGTAGTGCTCCCTGGCCCGGCTGTGTAGTCTATGGATCCAGGGTATAAATAACAGCAGGTATGGAGCACTGGTGGAGCAATCGTTAAGAGCTCGGCTGTTAACCAAAAGGTCGGCAGTTCGAATTCACCAGCTGCTACTTGGAAACCCTATGAGGTGGTTTTTACTTTGTCCTATAGGGTAACTATGACTGGACAGCAATGGTTTGTGTGTGTGTGTTTTTAATAAACTCTGTACCCGTGGTGACTGCCAAAATCTGTGTGGTTTATCCTCATTTTGAATCATCTTGGAAGAAGAAAACCCTCAGAAAGTTTTTTCTCAATCTCCCATATCCTTATATGATATGAAGGGTCTTACTGGGTTGCAGATAAAGAGAAACTCACTCCTTCCCTCCCTCCACTCTCTTTTTCTTTCCTTTATCCCATCTTTCCATCTCTGCCTGTCTTCTTTCTCCTTTCTCTGTCCTCTCTCTCTCTTCTTCGCTCTCAAAATAAATACAAACCAAAGTGGGGGGTGGGGGTGGGGGAGGAGGACCCACGATGGCTGTTATTTCAAAAAAATGAAGCACAAGGAAAAACCACTTTGTGCAACAACTTTATAAATGTTGGCACTATTATTGCCTATGTTCAACTGATAAAGAAACTGAAATTCAGATAGATGAAGCACTCTGGCATGGAAATAAATGAGTTATTTGGATGGTTAGTAGCTGAACAGTCCCCCAAAATTGCAAGAGGAGCTCGGCAGGGGGACAGGTGATGCAACTTTGCGCTCTGCCATCCTGTATCTTTCCCTGGGTACAGCCCCTCCCTGTGATTCTGTATACCAAGAGGCCATGAATTATACATGTACTTTCTGAAGTTTGATGAAAGTTCCCAATCTAACATAAATCTAATCCAAATATGCTTCGGAAAATACTGTGCCATTTTTCCTCTATTATGGTGACTTCCGCTTTACTGTATCATGTACTCAAAGTGCCAAGAGCTTCTGCTAACTCTACTTTCACCTGGGGATTACGAGCCAGCCAAATGAACTTGCAACATGGCTCAGAGACGTGAGAAATCCAGAAAACATGGCCTCCATCATTCCACTCATCACTCAGGGGGAGGCAGCCCAGCCCCTGCCCTGCAAGCAGCTAGCAAAAACAGAAAAGGATCTGCTGCAGGAAGAGAAGCCAAACTTCCAAATAAAAATCTGAAGTCAGAAAAAGCTGGGGTCACATCCCAAACCTTTAGTGGTGTGTTATTGCCTATGGGTGAAGAAATTTAACGTTTTTAGGAAATCATCCTAAGCTCTTTGTGATACACTTTCTTTCTATGTGTGCAACTTACTGTGGCCCCAACACACTTTCTTTTCCAGCCATTTCAAACTACAGCAAATCCTTGGAATGTTCATATTGAACAGCCCTATTATCAGCTATTCCTAAATGGCCCTGCAGTTCTTGTACTGACTTTTTTTTTTTCCAGTAGCAGATAAAGTGAACATAACTCAAATTGATTTAAGCAAGAAGAAAAAATTGCTAGGCTATGCTGTTGGGCAGTTCAGGGGTATCAGAAGCTTCAGGTACGGCCGGATCCAGGGGTTCAAATGACATCACCAAGACTCAGATGCTAACCATCTTTCAGCTATGTTTTTCTGTGTTGGCTTCATTTTAAGCAAACTTTCTCCCTAAGTTGTCAAGAAGGCCTCTGGTTGTGCTAAATTCACATCCTGTCATTTCAGCCAACTCAGAATAAAGATATAAAGTGCCTCTTTTAAATAATAAGAACCCCTGGGTGGCACAGTTCCACACTTGGCTACTTATCAAAAGGATGGCTGTTCAAATCCACCCAGAAGCACCTCAGAAGAAAGGCCCGGCAACCCACTTGCAAAATATTATAGCCATTGAAAACGCTGTGGAGCTCTTTTCTACTCTGAAAACTCATGGGGTTGCTGTGAATCAGAACCAATTCAATGGCACCTTTTTCTTTTACAGGGAGTCCCTGACTTATAATGGGTTTCTGTTCCAACAACTTTGTCGTAAGTCGATTCTGATGTAAATTGTATGCCTCATTTTTTTTTCATTATTGCTTTTTATTATCAATATTTAATAATCTGATCTTTACTTGTCTTTGGGGGTTGGCATGAGAATGAAAACATCAGCAAATTATGTGCTACAACACTGTACATAGTACATATTACTAACAATAAGATGTACAAAACAAAAAAAACAGATGGTCATAAGTGCTGTTCGTGGTCACTCAAACACATTGTAAGTCAAGGAATACCTGTACTAGAAAAGCTTCAAGTATTTGTAGTATTTATTTAAAATCTGATTCAAGAAATACCAGAATATTTCATGAATATCCCAGTTGAGTGTATCTCTTGAAAATGCTGAAGCTCTGATAATACTGGGCCTTCATTGGCAAGCGTTTACAATGGGTCAGCTTATCAGATGACGTGCCACTTAACTAGGACGTGTAATCTCCAGTTCACTACCATCCCTCCCACATCCTATTGTCTCCCAAACTCTAGAGCCAGGCATAGTTGTCACTTGTCTTCATGCTCTCATTGTTGTCTGCTTCAGGAGAGAAGTGTTTCTCTGTGTCCACATATCAAGAAAACTGAGAGAGGAACTACAAGTTTTCTTATACCTTTTCCACCTGAGTCACTTATACTGCCTCCCTGGCTCCCGATGGCATGGAGGTTGGAGCTTTTGTAGGAAAGCGGTTCTCCTTTGATGATGTGGTCCATGGGAAGAGTAGCTGTGCTTAGAGAACCATGGGCCAGGGATGGACAGAAAGAAAGCACAAAAGAATGTTCATCCACGAACTGAATATTCCACCTCTTCCCCACTCAGAACTGACTCTCCCACCCAACATGTAGGCCACAGCTAAACTGATGGTTCTCTTGGTGCTTGTCCAAAGGCACCAGTGTAGGACACGCATTCCTCATCATTCAAGTTGGTCATCTTCTTGGGAGGGGGAAAAAGCAATGTCCAACTATTTTAAGGAAGCAATGGCGTATGTTGTTACCCGTTTTCAACCACAGAACTTCCTTTCTGGGATCAGAATGAATCACTGAGTGCTTTTTGCCTGGGACCAGCCAAAAAAAAAAAAATCATATCTTTATATCTTTTGTATAAATCTCAGTGTACCTAAACGAGGAATCAGACTGATAAAAAGAGCCAATTGTCCATTTATTGAGTTATTGATTTAGTGTTTTCTTGGATTCCTCCACAGCCCAGGATCTTAATTGGCTCTTTGTTTGGCATAGAGGCCACTATTGATAACTGGTCAATAGTCAGCCCTTTCTAATGTAAGTAAAAAAACCCACTGCTCTCTAGTCGATTCTGATTCAGAGCGACTGATAGAACAGAGTAGAACTGCCCCCCATAGGGTTTCCAAGGAGAGGCTGGTGGCTTCGAACTGCTGACCTTAGCAGCCTGAGCTCTTATTCACTGTGCCACCAACGTGAGTAAGGACAAGTATTATTTCTCCACTTCTGAGTGGGAGCAATTTGGTTCTGGAAAGACTATGTGGGATTACTGAATGCACCTCAGCATGCCTGAGCAGAGTAACCATACAGCCTTTCCGTGAGATCCTGGAAAAGGGGAAATCAGGGGACTTCTGATCTGACAAGGCTCCACACTGGAACCCCTCCCTTCGGTATCTAACTATAATTAGCGAGAACCATCCAGATGGCGACTCTTCTCGGGCCAGATGGGTGGTTGTCAGGCGGCACATGATCTTTGCTTCACTTTGAAGGAGACATGAGTAATCCTGAGGATATTAATCCAACAGGGACTATATTTATCTCCATTTCTTTGGTTGATAACACATCTCTATTTCTTCCTAGGCCTCAGGGATACAGGGCACACACACCAGGACAGTCCTGCCAGAGCCTAAGGAAGCACGATGTCTCCATTCTCTGGGGTTCTTACTTGATTCCACAGCCCCACCCTCAGATGGCCTCAGCCACCCTCGCAGGCATAGAGTATCAGATCGTTGAGGGATATTGGAGCCTTAGAGATTGTCTGGTCCGTTTGACAGATGAGGACACTGAGACTCGGCGAGGGTGTGTACTTGGCTCAAAGCAAGTTAAGAATGGATCTGGAGTAATAATCATATGACCTCTTTTTGGTTTTAAGTGGGGGTGATTATACACCCCTTTTTGCATCTGCTGAGGCAGCATGCTCCGTCATTCTCAAAAGATGAAAATTTATATGGTCACCCAATATTGAGAGACCATAGCCACCTTTGGAGCGCAAACAGTTAACGCACTCAGCTGTTAACCAAAAAGTTGGCAGTTCAAGTCCAAAGGCACCTAGGAAGAAAAGCCTGGTGATCTACTTCAAAAAAATCAGCCATTGAAAGCCCTGTGGAGCACAGTTTTACTCTGACACACATGGGGTCACCATGAGTCAGAATCCACTTGAGGGCAATTGGTCAACTGGTTTATATCCACCTTTAAAAGGAGCATAAATGTGCTAGAAGTAAAACCAGAAAAGCTCTTAGGATTTGAGGTAATTCTACAAACAACCTACTCCATCCACCTCTCTCTTAGTCCACAAGTTTCCACCTAATGATGGTTCTGCTTCTCTTGTTTCTCAACTCCATTATTCTCACCCTCTCAGCTAACTAATCTTCAGATTTTACAGACCACATCCCAGAGGAAGCCAGTCTGACTGGCTCTGCTAATAGCCATCAACTTAATTGGCCATAGTCCTTTGTATTAGACCACCTCATTGGGCACTGGCCAGACAATGAATGAGGTACCAACCCATGATCCAATCAGAAGTATCCCCCATGAAAAGGGCAGCCAAGCTGACTGAGCAGGGGCTGTGGATGGGGCCATTGTAGCTAGAAGAGGATGCTGGACACAGCAAATGCTTGTTCTCTCATTGTGAAAAGTAGTGTCTTCCTTAGGTCCAAACCAAAAAAATCTAAGCCAGTTGCCAGTGAGTCAGTTCCAACTCATGGCGACTCCATCTGTGTCAGAGCAGAACTGTGTTCCATAGGGTTTTTATGGTTGTGACCTTTCAGAAGCAGATCACAAGGCATTTCTTCTGGGGCACCTAGGGGTAGGTTTGAACCTCCAACTTTTCAGTAAGCAGCTAAGCGCGTTAACTGTTTGCACCACTCAAGGACTCCCCTTCTTAGGTACCAGAACTTTATTGATAATGTTCTTTATTAAAATAATGACACTTTCGGGAAGTGGGACTTTAAAGAACAGAAATTTATTTACTCACGGTTCTAGAGGCCAAAAGTCCAAATCGGGGTGTCAGCTATGTTGATTCCTTCTGAAGGCTCTGAGACAGAAACTGTTCCATGCCTCTCTCTTAGCTAATAGTGGATGCTGGCAATCCTTGGCATTCCTTGGCTTGCAGCTAGGTCTGCTTCCAACCTCGTATGGTCATTCCTTTCCTGCCTAACTCTCCAGGTTTCTTCTCTTTTATAAGACACCATTCCAACTGGACTAGGTCCCCCTGCTCTGATGTGACCTCATGTTAACTGATAAGATCATCGAAGATCCTATTTCCAAACAAGGTCATGGTCATAGGTAGCAGAGGTTAGGACTTCAACACATCTTTTGGGGGGGATACCATTTAATCCATAACAGATGCCATTCTGTATATAGCATTATTTGACTTTTATTTTGCTAACATTGTATTTTTGAGGTTTATCCATATGACACATTTGGCTCTAGTTCATTCATTTTAATAGCTGCATAATATTTTATTGAAATGACTATATCACAGTTTATCTGTTCTCTTGTTAATGGTAATGATACATTTTTGTTGAGAACATTCTGGCCCCAGTTAAGTGCTTTATGTTTATTTTCCTATTTAATCTTGACACAACCCTATGGCATATGCACCATTATCTCCCTGGAAATCGAGGTCTAGAGAACTTACTATTTCCTTAAGGTGATATAGCCAGGAATAGGTGGAGCCAGGATTCAGACCCAGAGAGCCTGACACCAGGAGCCACACACATAATTAGCTTGTTGCTCAGCCCCTTCTTAAAGGAGTTGTCTTTGATATCTTTTACCCCCTATCTTAGGTTGGGTTCTCTACAGAAGCAAAACCAGTAAAGTGCATAAATAAGTATGTGGAGGTTATATGGAGAGACTTATATCAAGGAAATTGTTTGTGTGGTTGTAGAGGCTAGAACATCCAAGTCTGTGGGTCAGGATAGAGGCTTCTCCTGATTCATGTAGCTGTAGGGGCTGGCAAACCCAAGATCAGCAGGTCAGACAGCAGGCCTCTTGCTCACAGGCTGCGAAGATCAATGAATCCCAAGATTGTCAGGCAAGACCACAGGTAAGCTGCTAGCTCAAATCCCAAGAACTGGAGGTCAGACAAACAGGAGCCAGCTGCAGGAGCCAGCACAAGCAAAAAGCCCCTGAGCCTTGCCAGAATGTTTGCTTACATTCAATGCAGACCACATGCCCAAGGAAACTCCCTTTCAGCTGATTGGCTACTCACAGCAGATCCCATCATGGGGGTGATCACATATCAAATCTCAACAGGGAAGAGATCACATTATACAGCTGCCAAAACACTGAGAATCATGGCCCAGCCAAGTTGACACACTATCTTAACCATCACACCTCCCTTTCTGGTCTCTTTCCAGTGTGGACACCTATAAGATCTTACCTTGAAGGTCTTTGATATCAAGTAAAAACTTTAGCCAACATAACCTGGCAAATTTACAGTATCTTTATTATTTTTAATTACTGTTGTTGTTGTTTTGCATTTTATTAGCAGACTCTTTAAGAAGTCTGGAAAGCCTTCAAGATCCCAAAGTATAAACTTTAGCTATGTTAAAGAAGAAAAATGAAAAGATTCAAAACACAGGCGGGCACATTTCTGACTTGGGGTAAGTTCCTTACCTTTCTGTATCTCAGTGTCTTCACCTATAAAATGGGGATCATGCTTCCTACCTTATAGTTACTGAGGCTTCAATGTAAAAATGCCCGTGGAAATGCCTTGAACAATCCATGGTGCCAAGTACTTGCTCAGTAAATATTTGTGTCATGGCCTGAAAAATTCATTTTAGGCATCATCACTAAGCTACGCACCTCAGACTTACAACAGTCATGCACCCATCTGGTTCTTCGTCCTATAATCCTTGCCATGAAAGCTTTATTTCTCCAGAGTATCTGACTTGGTTCAACTATCTCTGGGTCTGATTCATTACCTTTTAACTTATTCTCCAATTTCTGACCTCAACTAGACCTTCATGCCTGAAGCCCTACACTTTCTTCCCCCTTTGCCATCAGGTCTTGTGGGTGGCTCGCCTCATCTTTACTTCACCAAAGAGACATCAGCCAGCTAGATTCTGCTCTCTTTTCCCAAGCTAAGGATAGCCAATATCTTTCAAACTAAAGTCTGTCTGTCACTGAGATAGTGGCCCAGTTCTTGAAATGGAATTCTAAGTCCATGAATGGATTCAATGGGAAGAAGTTCCATTACTGATTAGCAATGTCTGCCTGGGCACAGTGTAGAGAGTAATGACCCATATTCCATCTCTGCCCTATGCTTATTGCACTGATCTTGCCGTCCCCTCTCCCCCAATCTTTCTAGAATTGTTGCCAGATCACGTGGATGGTGAGGATGCAGGTGAGGCCATGGAGAAGCGCAGGTGCATAAGCCTCCATTGCTACTCAATGAACCACTCATAGGCTTTCCTTCCTGGTTCATCAGAAGTTGCATTTCATATGCAAAAATGCATGTTGTGCAATTCACTCATCATTGCATAAGCTAAACAGACCCAGAGAAGCATCTTTTCTGAGGAGTTGAGGGAATTAGGCCATTAGGTTTTCTCCATCTTGAATGTTTTTAATGAGTCATACAATTAGGAAGGAAAACTGGGGAACAAGGTATGGCTGTGTCTTTCTTTAGGCTACAACAGCAATTGCATTACTAATAATTACCCCAAAATTAAAAACCTGTTGCCATCAAGTTGATTACAACTCATAGTGACCCTATAGGACAGAGTAGAACCGCCCCGTAAGGTTTCCAAGGCTGTAATCCTTACGGAAGCAGACTGCCACATCTTTCTCTCATGGAGTGGCTGGTGGGTTTGAATCCCCAACCTTCTAGTTAGCAGCTGAGTGCTCAACCATGCACCACCGGGGCTCCTTAGCCAAAGATTACAGCCTAGAAAACCCTACGGGGAAGTTCTACTCCGTCACATGGGGCCACTATAAGTCAAAATCAACTCGAAGAAACTTAACAACAACCTAAAGGAGTACCCAGACAGGTCCCTGGCTCAACTACCAACCTAAAGTTGATGGTTTGAATCATTTAGCAGCATCATCAAAGAAAGGCCTAGCTATCTTCTTCCATAAAGTTTATAGCTAAAAAAAAAACAACAAAAACCTATGGAGCAGTTCTACTCTTCAACACATAGGGTCACCATGAGTCGGAATCAACTCAATGGTCACAGTTTATGGGTTACTTTTAGGGGGTACCCACTGTTTACTAAACACTGAGAAAGACACACTGCATATGGCTTCTCGCTGAACTTCATAACAACCTTATGAGACTAGCACTACTAGTATCTTCTTTTTATAGGCAAAGAGCTTGCCCATATCTACACTGAAGATGAGTAGCAAAGTTGGATTTTACCCTGGATATGCTGTATCTCCAAAACCTGAGTTCTTTCCATAATAGCGTATTGTTCTCAGCAAGGATCTGGAGGTCCTTAGCTTAGCTGCATGTCAGCCCTCCAGACCTAAACATGCCCTTTTCTTATTTGCTGTTGTCTTAGACTGGGTTCTTTAGAGGAGCAACACCAGTGAAGTGTATACATAAATATAGAGGGAGATTATTTCAAGCAAATGGCTCATGTAATTGTCGTGGAGCAGTGGTTAAGAGCTACAGCTGCCTACCAAAAGGTCAGTAGTTCGAATCCACCAGTGGCTCTTTAGAAACCCTATGGGGCAGTTCTACTCTGTCCTATAGTTGCTATGAGTTAGAATAGACTCAACCGCAATGAGTTTTTTGGCAAGTCCCAAATCTGTGGCTCAGGCAACAGGTTGAAGACCTCTGCTATCTCACGGTGTTGCAGGGGCTGATGAACCCAAAATCTGAAGGTCAGGTAGCAGGCTGCTGGCTCATGAGGTTGTAGGAGTTGGCAAATCCAAAATCTGCAGGTCAGGCATCAGGCTGAAGGCTTCCCACATCCCAAGAACCAGGTCATGCATCCACAAGAGAAATACAGGATCAAGAGAGAGCAAGCTTTGCCAAAACATCCATTTATATCATGGATGCATGCCACACCCTCAAGGAAACTCCTCTTCCAACCGATTGGCTGCTCTCATCAGGTCACAAAATGGAGGACAATTACAAAGTGTCTGCCAAAATCCTGAGAGTCATAGTCTACCCAAGTTGACACGTAACATTAACCATCACAGCTGTTTAATTGGAATTTGACTTAGAAATTGTGTAGTGTGTGTGTAAGGGTGTGTGTGGGGTGGGGTGGTATTTCTGAAAGCAACTTGGCTTTCTGCAGTAGATTAGACTTAGAAGATTTGGGCTCAAAGGGTCAGGCTGTCACACCCATGCATTTGCTGGGTCACAGGACACAGGCCATGGGTGAAGTCTGAATTGGTTCTCACCCACAAGCCAGGAATCTTAGACGAGCCCACTTTCAACCTCTGGGTTCTCTGTATGGGAATCAGCATTCATACATTAGCTCTGCCCATGGAATGAAACAAAAGAGGAAGGAGGCATGAAAAGTTACCAGAACCAAAGGTGGGATTCACACAGCCTGTAGAAGAGTTAGGTTCCTAGCACATAAAACAAAGAGGAATATCCTGCTACAGCAAGTAACATTTGCTTAGCATCTACTATGTACCAGGCTCCCTGCTAAGTGCTTTGCAATCATTTCCACATTTAGCTCAATCAGCAGTGGGCAAGTGAGTATTCGTGTCAGTTAATTTAGGCTTCATAATAAACCCAGGAGGTAGGGACTTCTGTTGGACCCATTTTACAGAGCAGAAAGTTGGAACCTAGCGAAGGAAAGACCCCTCAGCTAGCAGAACTAGAATTCCAAATCAGGGACAGAGTTTCTTCTTCCCACCATCAGCCATATGTATCCATGAGGATTGGCTGAGGGCCAACACTGGCTCAGACTTTAGACAACTGGGACAATGACCACTATATTCATTTTCTAGGGCAGCTGTAAGAAGGTACCACAAACTGGTAGCTTCACACATCAGAAACTTATTGTCTTTCAGTTCTGGAAGATAAGAGTCTGAATTCCGGGTGTTGGCAGAGCCATGCTTGTTCCTAAAGACCCAGGTGTCCTTGGCTTGCAGCTGCAGAGGTAGAGACCTCTGTCCTCACATGGCTGTCTTCACACTGAGTGTGTCTCTGTGTCTCTTCTCCTCTTTTATAAGAATACCAGACATATTGGATTAGGACCCACCCTACTCCAGTATTCCTTCATGTTAACTGGTAACATTTGCAAAGACCCCATTTCCATGCAAGGTCATGTTCACAGGTATGAAGTTTAGGACTTCAGCATATCTTGTTGGCAGACATACTTCTGTCCATAATCACCACCAACTGACACATTCTTCCCCTTAGGGATGGTGAAAACATGAAAAGCCCCAAGCAAGAGGAAATCAAATACAGTTATTGACCAGTGATGGCAGTCTATCCCCAATGAAGTGAGAAAAGGGATTGAATTTCTATTCTTGATGTGGAATATGAGATAGCATAAATCTCTAAGTCCAAAGATTACCAAACCTGTTTCCTCATCTGAAAACTGGGGACATGAACATGGATGGGAAAATCAAAGGCTTATGATAGATGCGAAAACAGAGAAAAGAAAACTAAACCCACTGCCATCAAGTCGACTCCAACTCTTAGTGACAGAGCGTTACAGAGTAGAACTGAGCTCCTTTGGGTTTTCTTGGCTGTAGTTGTTACAAAAACAGATAGCCAGGGTTTTCTTCTGTGGTGCCACTGGGTAGGGTTGTGGGTTCAAAGTGCCAGCCTTCCAATTAGCAGGTAAGTGTAAACCATTTGTACCACCCAGGGCACTGAAACCAGGAAAGCATGAAGAAAACGTTGATACTTTACCTTCCTTGGCTGTAGTTATAGCAGAGACTTTTGGTGCTAGATAAGATGAACTTTCTCTGAGTGGCAAGGTTTTTGTTAGCCTTTATAACATTTATATTAAGGTTAGGAGTTTTAACTAGAAGCAGAAAGCAGATACTATATTAGCAAGCAGGGACACACGTGAGAACTCTCTCTCACCTCACCGCTTGTTAGCCAAGGACTTGATGGTTACCTTATGGCAGGGTAGTCTATGTACCAGACATCTGCATCATGATTTTCCTTCTGCTCCTAATTGCTTTAGGATATTCCTACTGATCTCATTCATCCTTTTCTCCCAAACCTTTTAGAGGGTGGAAGGAAGCCTGAATTATCATCTCCTCAGACAACTCGGCCCTTCAAGTTGGCTCCTGGCTCCGGAAAGTCTGAGGTTGCTGGAAGTTTTCCAGAAGTTCCATTCATCCTGATGCCATGAAAGATACATGACACCCAAAAAGGCAGACTTGAAATTTCTCTTCCCTCCTGGACGCTGGGAGTGCATTTGTGATCTATTTAAATCTCAGTGGAAATGTACTTTGGGGGAAGGAACTGGAGGCATATCAATGATCCTATCAGGGTGATAAACACGAGTTGCCATAGAGTCAGTTCTGTCTCACAGCAATCCCATGTGTTTCAGAGTAGAAATTTGTTCCTTAGGGCTTTTTTCTTCTTCTTTAATTGTAAAAATATACACAAAACATACACCATCTCAACAATTTCTACATGTATAATTCAGTGACACTGATTACATTCTTCAAGTTGTGCAACCATTCTCACTATCTTTTTCCAAATTATTCTACCACCATTAAACATAATCTCAGTGCAGCTCCACAGGCTTTCCAATGGCTGGTTTTTCTGAAGTAGATCACCAGTCCTTTGTTCCAAGGGGCCTTTGAGTGGACTCAAACTGCCAACCTTTCAGTTAGCAGCTGAGCACACTAACTGTTTGTGCCACCCAGGGACTCTCTATTAGGGTGAGAACATTTCACAAATTATCCAAGCCAGCTTCCTTTTTTCCAAACTATCCGGAGAGCCACAGGGGGCTTTGACTGAGGCTGGAAGGACTCAAGGACCCAAATGGTCCTCCCCTGCCCCTGCCTGTGGCCGTATTCCCCCTCCCTTGAAACGGAGAAGATGGAGTGTTTGGTGTTTAGATGGATGTTCCAATCACACTGATGCACTGAAGGTCCCCATTTTGTTCAAGGACCGAGAACGCCATTCTAGGGAAGAGTAGCTCTTCTGGATCTCTGCTACAGAAGACCTCTTACTGAGAGAAGCAGCAGACTAAAAGGCCGTACATATTTAAAACACACAAAAACAGACTTCAAAACAGGAGTCCATTTGGAGAGGGCAGAACACCTCAGGGGCAGCTCTGCACCCTGCACTCAGCACCTCTGCCCCCAGAGTGGATGGAGAGGCATGAGTAACCACAGAACAGAGTACATGACTGCCCAAAGCAAATGCGGTGTTATTTTACTGTGTCTCTAAGGATTCCCCATGAGGACAGTGGTGGTTCAGTGGTAGAATTCCCACCTTCCATGGTGGAGACTTGGGTTCAATTCCTGGCCAATACACTTCATGTGAAGCCACCACTTGTCTGTCAGTGGAGATTTGCCTGTTGCTGTGATGCTGAACAGGTTCCAGCAGAGCCTGCAGACTAAGATGGACTAGGAAGAAAAACCTGGAGATCTACTTCCGAAAATCAGCCAATGACAACCCTATGGATCACAATGGTCCAATCCCATTGTGCATGGGGTCTCCATGAGTCGGGGGCCAACTTGACAGCAGCTAACAACAACAGTGATCCCCCATATGAGGCTCCTGAGAGTCTCCTGGAGTCCACTATTGGATATCTTCATTCCCTACTTTCTCTTCCCTCTTTGCAGGGAAATTCTACCTTTAGCTAGTCTGGAGTCTCTGAGGATAACAGAGGTCCTATCTGAACAGTACAGCTTCCTTGCTGCTCTGAGGGAGGAATCTTTGTCCTCGTTTGAGGAAAGGATTTCTGCTTTCTTCAAAAGTGAAGCTTCTTCACATATCCACTGTGATCTGTGAGGCAACATGGGGACTCGCTGGGCCAACTAGATCAGTCAAGTCATTTCCTCATTATTATCTCCCTCATACCCAGTGTTTTCTTAGCCCCTTGTTCGCTCTCTTGTCTTCCAATATGAAATGTTGATTAGAAATGGAGATTATTCTGCCAGCAGGCTTACAGTAAGTCTATCTAGTCCTTCTTGGGGTCCTTTATAACTTCCAAGTGGTTAAGAGATTGGGTGACTGTCTTAGTTATCTAGTGCTGCTAAAAACAGAAATACCACAAGTGGATGGTTTTAACAAACAGAAATTTATTCTCTCACAGTTTAGGAGGCTAGAAGTCTGAATTCAGGTTGTCAGCTCCAGGGAAAGACTTTCTCTCTCGGTTGGCTTTTGGGGAAGGTCCTTGTCATCAATCTTCTCCCAGTCTAGGAGCTTCTCAGTGCAAGAACCCTGGCTCCAAAGGATATGCGCCACTCTTGGTGCTTCCCTCTTGGTAGTGTGAGGTCCCCCTCTTCTCCGCTTGATTTTTTCTTTTATAGCTCAGAGGAGATTGACTCAAGATGTAACTTAATCCTGTAGATTGAGTCCTGCCTTATTAACATAACAGCCTCTAATCCTGCCTCATTAACATCATAGAGGTAGGATTTACAACACATAGGAAAATCACATCAGATGACAAAATAGTGGACAATCACACAATACAGAGAATCCTGGCCTAGCCAAGTTAACAGATATTTTTAGTGGACACAATTCAATCCGTAACAGTGACCATCTTGTTCCGTTTATTTGGGATCTCCCTTGCTTTAGTGCTAAAAGTCCTGAATTCCAGGAACTTCTTCAGTCCTCGGCAAATTATGACAAGTTGGTTACCTCAATCTGAGAATCTTCTCAGTCCCCAAACAGGACTAGACACGTCCCTGCCTCTTCCAAAAGATCTGTCTTCCATAGACCTCCAGAGGGTCTTTCTGATATTTTTTTAAATCTCTGTTGACACCTCTTTTGCTTAAGATCCACTTCCAGTCATTTCTCTTAAATTCTGATCCCTCATTATTTCTCGTAAATACCGTTATCTAATTTCTACTCAGGTCAGGTTAGAAAGAGGGGCAGGTGCCTCAAGATACCAGAAGATTATTTTCTGAAGGGTATTTCGACAGGAAACCAGAACATGAGGTCTAATGTGTGCCAAACACTGCTATTATTGTTGTTGTTAATTGCCTTTGAGTCAGCTCTAACTCATGGTTGCCATATTTATAACAGAACGAAATGTTGCCTGTTCCTGTGGTATCTTCATTATAGTTGTATGTTTCAGTCCATTGTTGTGACTGTTATACCCATCCATCTATCGAGGGTTTCCCCCATTTTTGTTCACCTTTACTTTACCAGACATGATGTCTTTTTCTAGCAATTGGTCTTTCCTGATGACACGTCCAAAGTAAACAAATCAAAGTCTCACCATCCTCATTTCTAAGGAATATTCTGGTTGTGTTTCTGCTAAGACTGATTTGTTCATTCTTTTGGTATATTCAATATTCTCTATCAATTGAAGAATTGAATGCATCAATTCTTCTCTGTCTCCCTTATCCACTATCCAGGTTTTGCATGCATATGAGGCAATTAAAAAGACCATAGCTTGGATCAGACACACCCTACACCTGATCTTTACTGTACATAATGTAATCATTGCAACATGGGTTAAGTATTATTATTTCCATTTTTCAGACAGGAAACCAAGAACTAGAGAGGTTAAGTGATTCACTGGAAGTCACACTGCAAACAAATGATAGAGTTGGAATCAGTCCAGGACTTGCCTGAGAAGAGAAGAGGTCATCCCGGAAGGAAACTTTTGGGATTACAGATATAAAGTTCCCAATGTTGAAACCAAAGGGAAAAATCCACTGTGATGAGGAGAGCAGATGAAGCAGCCAGCAATGTGGGAAAACTGAAATATATGCATTCCTCTTTCTTTTTTCTCACTTTAACACTCTTTATGCAACTTAAGTCACTTTGTAAGCTTTGTAACATAAAAAGATGTATTATGTATAATGTGGTTTGCTCATAAAATTATCATGTTTGGTGTATTTAAAGATGTGAGAACATAGGAAGGAGAAGAGTTTTGGGGGAATGGCTTTTCTCTTTTTTGGAAAAAATTAAACATTTTGGGAAAATTTTATGTTAAGAATAAGTTTTCTACTTTTTCTCCAGATGTTCACCATTTTATTTGCAGCCATTAACTTTTCTCTTTCTCTCTTAACCATCAGGATTCCTTACGCTGATTTTCTTATGTTCCCCTACCTGCCAGGGGCAAATGTCCAGCATCACTATGCCCATCCCCTCTGTCTTAGTTACCTAGTGCTGCTATAACAGAAATACCACAAGCGGATGGCTTTAACAAAGAGAAATTTATTTTCTCACATCTAGTAGTCTAGAAGTCCAAATTCAGGGCATTGGCTCCAGAGGAAGGCTTTCTCTCTCTGTTGGCTCTGGGGGAAAGTCCTTCTCATCAGTATTCCCTTGGATTAGGAGCCTCTCTGAGCAGGAACTCCAGGTCCAAAGGACATGCCCTGCTTCCGGTGCTTCTTTCTTGGTGGTGTGAGGTCCCCAACTCTCTGTTTGCTTCCCTTTCCTTTCATCTCTTATAAGGTAACAGGTGGTACAGGCCACACCCCAGGGAAACTCCCTTTACATTGGATCAGGGAGGGTATTACATCCCACCCTAATCCTCTTTAACCACAGGCAGAAATTATGATTTATAACTCATAAGAAAATCACAAAATGGACAACCACACAACACTGGAAATCATGGCCTAACCAAGTTGACGCATATTTTTGGGGGGACACAATTCAATCTATGACACCCTCCTTGTTCCCTCTTCCTCTCTGGTTGTGAGACCCATCATGGGTCTTGCACCTTCATTTTTTCCTGGTCCTTTCTCAAGTCCCAGCCTTTTATCAAGCTGCCTACTCGAGAGCTCTTCCTAATTAACTACTAGATGACCCATCTCTCTGTTCGTTGTACTGTGTTGGCTTGGCTGTTGCTATGATAATGGAAGCTATGCCATCGGTATTTCAAATACTAGCAAAGTCACCCATGGTGGACAGGTTTCAGGGGAGCTTTCAGAATAAGACAGATTAGGAAGAAAAGCTGGGTGATCTACTTCCGAAAATTAGTAAAAACTCTATGGATCACAGCAGAATATTGGCCAATAGTGTCAGAATATGATCCCCCTAGGCTGGAAGGTAACAATGGACTCAAGCATGCCAGAGACCATGAGGATGGCATGAGCCCTTGTCTTGGCTTATCTAGTGTTGCAATAACAGAAATACCACAAGTGGATGGCCTTAACAAAGAGAAATTTATTCTCTCACAGTCTAGGAGGCTAGTCCAAAATCAGGGTGTCAGCTCCAGGGGTAGGCTTTGTCTCTGTTGGCTCTGGAGGAAGGTCCTAGTCATCAATATTCCCCCGGTGGAGAAGGTTCTTGGAGTAGGGACCCTGAGTCCAAAGGACAGGCTATTCTCCTGGCTCTTTTTTCTTGGTGGTATGAGATCCCCCTACCTCTCTGCTCACTTCTTTCTTTTCTGTCTCAAAAGAGATTGGGTCAAAACACAATCCAATCTGGTAGATTGAATCTTGCCTTATTAACACAACTGCCACTAATCCCACCTCATCAACACCCTAGAGACAGCATTTACAACACACAGGAAAATCACATCAGATGACAAAATGGTGGACAATCACACAATTCTGGGAATCGTAGCCTAGACAAATTGATACACATATTTTTGGGGGACACAATTCAATTCATGACAGCCCTCATATACATGGGGTCACCATGAGTTGGAGCCAACTCAAGGGCAACTAACAATAACAACATGGGATAGTTCATGTCAGGGGTAGCTTGTAGTGGCTGACCTCAAATGGGTCAAAGTCTTCAAAGGAGTTTGGCCCAAAGACTAAAAATAGCCTTAATGCCCACAATGAGCATTGATAAAATTATAATACATCTATGAAATGGTATAATATGCAGCCATAAAAACATTAAGATAGAGCTTTGTTGTTGTTAGGCACCATCGAGTCGATTCCAAGTCACAGCGACCCCAGATGACAGAGTAGAACTACCCCATAGGGTTTTGTAGGCTGTGATCTTTATGGGAGCAGATCGCCAGGTCTTTCCCCCGTGGAGCTGCTGGGTAGGTTTGAATCACTGGCCTTTTGGTTAACAGCCAAGCGCTTAACCATTGCACCACCTGGGCTATTTAAGATAGAGCTATGCCTACTAATCACAGTATTCTTTTTAATGAATATTAAGTGAGAAAAGCAAGATACAGAATAGCGTGGATATATGCCCAGTAACATAAAAAAGAGAGTAGAAATTAGATGACAAGGTGCATGTTTGCTTTTGCATTCATAAAATATCTCCAGAAAAATATTCAAGAAACTGTAACAGAGAGGTGATCTAGGTGATTAAAGGTCAAGAGTAGGAGGGACCTAATTTTAATTGACCGTCCTTTTGTACGGAGCCCTGGTGGCACAGTGGTTAAGAGCTCAGGATGCTAACCCAAAGTTCAAATCTACCAGCTGCTCCTTGGAAACCCCATATGGCAGTTCTACTTTGTCCTACAGGGTCTCTGTGACTCAGAATCGACTCGACAGTAACTGGTATCCTTTTGTATGCTTAATTTTTTCATCATTTGCATATATTATCTTTTCACAGCTAGCTAGCTAGATATACACATAAAACCACTGCTGTCAAGTTGATTCCAACTCATAGCAACCCTATAGGACAGAGTAGAACTGCCCCATAGATTTTGCAAGGTTGTAATCTTTACGGAAGCAGACTGCCACATCTTTCTCCTGTAGAGCAGCTGGTGGGTTCAAACCACCAACCTTTTGGTTAGCAGCTGAGTATTTTAACCACTTTGCCACCAGGGCTCCTGAGGTATACACATAGATAAACAAAAACTTAAAGGGGGGTTGACACAGTATGCATTTGTTAGTATGCGTACACTGTGTTACAAAGGACAGCATGCATATAGCAGAGTGAATCTGGAAAGATTTGTTTGACTCTGAGAAAGGCGGGTAGATGAACTTGCTGCCTATTTGAGTGTGCCTCTGAACAGTCCCTTCACCCATTTAGTCATTCCTATGGCAAACACTGGAATCCCTGGGTAATGCAAATGGTTAATGTTCTTGGCTGCTAAATGAAAGGGTGGGGGTTCAAGTTCACCTAGAGGAACCTCAGAAGAAAGGCCTGGTGATCTACTTCTGAATATTCAGCCACTGAAAATTCTGTGGAGCACAGTTCTACCCTAACAGACATGGGATCACCATGAGTTGGAATCAACTCGATGGCAACTCAGTAATGGCAAGCATTAACTGAGAACTTATCATGGGCCTGCAGTGAGATGGACACTTGAGCTGTAGAGACGAGTAAATCATGGCTGGTCCCTCTGAATCTCACAGTGTGTGTAACCAGGCAGACACCTTGACACATCGCCATAATAAAATGTGATGAATGTTCGTTCCAAAGGTACTGGGGGATGATGCACTGATGAGATTATTTGAACACATTGAATAATTTCAGAGAGAAAAAGAATTTTAAGATTCACTTAGTTCAAACTCTTCATGATAAAGTCAGGGAAACTGAGGCCCAGACAGGAAAACAGACCTGACCAAGGCCACACAAGGATAAAGCAGCAGAACTGGGGGTATATAAGACAATTACAACTGTTTGATGCTGCTGTGTAACAAACAGCCCCTATATCTCAACAGCATACAACGATGAGCATTTATTTGGCTCCTGGTCTGTAGATTGGCTGGGGATGGGCTAGGGGTTGGTTAGTCTAGGCTGAGGTTGGCTGGGGCAACTCTGCTTTGCTCCAAGTGTCTCTCATCCAGCAAGATACCTAGCCATGTTCTTCTCCCAGCGTGGCAGAAATGCAAGAGAAGAAACAAACATGAAAGGCCTCTGAAGGCTTAGTCTCAGGACTGGTACAATGTCGCTTCTGCCTCATTCTATTGGCCAAAGAGAGTCACATGGCTGAACCAAAATTAGAGGGGTAGGGAATTAACTTACACTCCTTTAGTGAGAGAAACTGAAAAATCACAAGGCGAAACAGGCGTGGATAGAGGACAAGGTGAAGCATTGTGGCCAACAATGCAATCTACCACATGGATTTTAAACCGTGTCTTTTGGTTCCAAGTCCAATGGAATAGGCTACCTCTTAGAAAAAAAGTTGCTAAATGTAGGGACATCCAAAGAGGGTAGGTATGCCCTTGTAATCACACTGGCATTGCCAAGGAAAGAAACAGACCTTTACTAGAACAATGGCATTTAATCTTGATAAGGCTCCATTTATCTATTGTCTTTTGTTGCCCGTGCCACTGGTGTCAGGTCTAAGAATCTGCTGTTGAAGGCTAGGCCTCAAAGAAGTTTCCCAAAGTTTTCTTCTAAGGGTTTTATTGTTTTAGGGCATACATTTAGGTCTTTGATCCACTCTGAGTTAGTTTTCGTATACAGTGCACAGTATGGGTCTATCTTCATTTTTTTTTTTTTTTTTGCATGTTGAAATCCTGTTGTCCTAGCACCATTTATTAAAGGGGCTGTTTTTTCACATTTCATGAATTCTGCACACTTGTTGAAGGTGAGTTGGCTATAGATGTGAGTTGGCTATAGATGTGCGCACTTAAATCTGGGCACTCAGTTCTAATCCATTGGTCTATATCTCTATCATTTAACCAATACCAGATTTAAGGAGATTTCCTTTCTTCCCTTTCAAAGGAACCAGACTAAGAGTCTACAGAGGCTGCAAGGATTGGGGTAAGGGGCTAGTGAGGACCACCTGCTCCAGGCCCATTTTGGGACTGAGAATAGAGGGATGGGGACAGAAGTATATTTAGAGGAGCAAAAGGGGAAAGTCTTTTCGTGGTTCAATTTTCAAAAGTGGAATCTTCTCAAATATTTGTTTCAAGCTATTGTATGAACATGATTTTGTCACGAATATGAAGAAGGATTTTTTATATGATGCAAGCACCGAAGTACAACTCTGAGGCCCTAAGAAAGGCAAGAGATGATGTCTTTTTATGAGTTTGCTGGTCTACTAACAAAAAGGCACGGGGTCTGCCCTCAATGGGCCCACTCCTGTTACGTCCTATCCCCAGGCTCCCTTCCCCCTGGTTAGGACCTGGCTAGCCCTCTAGTAGAGCTGGCGAGGAGAAAGGCTGGTAGAATTCTGTCTTGGTGTATTAGGAAGAGTAACCCAGAGTGATAACGCTTAGTGTTTCCTGGAGACAAGACTTCTAAAAATTGGTAAACACCACAGCAAGAACAGAAATAACTGTTATCACACTGTTTAACACCTAAATTGCACATATTGTTACTGGAGAAGAAGAAAATTTGACTGGTGGGTGTTGAGGAGGTTGTTTTCAGGAAAACTGGGTTGCAAAGACATTATGAGATGATTCACTGAGAAGAGAGAGACGGAAATAATAACAATAGCTACCTGTTTATGGAGCATCTGTTCTGTGTTGAGTATTTCTACCAGGTGAGTTTGCTCACTATTCCAATACAGAAGGAATGGGCACATGACCTAATAACAGCCAGTCAGATTCTTTCCTGGGACTTTGACTCTTCAGCAAAGTGATGCAAGGACAGTAGAAACCACTGAAGTTTGTTCATGTTGGCACCTAAGTGAGACACTCAAGAGGTTTCTACTACCAAGGCCTTTTGAAGCTACCCTGATACCTGGTACTGCCTTTTCTCCTCCATCCTGGAAGATATTCCACATTTTTCTAATAAATTCTTTTTGTGAATAAATCCAGAACAAGATTCTGCTGCTTGTGACTAAAGAACACTAGCAGATAATGTAATGCTAGAGATGGGTAAATACATTCTCTTTTAAAGGTAAAAACAACAACAATAAAACCTTACAGTTCACAGAGGTAAAATTGCTATCCTAATGTCACAAAGCTGGTAAGTAGGAGATCTGGGAGGTAGCTACCTAGAACTAGAGCCGGTGCTCTTTCGCCTTCCTTCTTTGGGGTTGCCAATCAGGAGGTAATAGGATGGGTGCTGGAAACTGGGTTAAGATCCTAGCTCTTCACCAATTCTTGAGCTATGGAACCTCCCAGAGCCATCTGGCCTGATTCAGTATGGAGCAAGAAAGATGCTAATAGGTCAAGGATTCATGGACAAATGGGTGGTCAATGCTAATTCATAGCCAAGTACAAAACCTCAGGTCTGCCCTAAATCACTGGGAGCAGAAGGCTGCCACCTGAGGGGTATGAGAGAAAAAGTGTATCTGTTGGTCCAACTCTGGGTGCAGATGTTGTGATAATACATTGTCAGCCATGAGAAAGATCACAACACTTCATTTCCAGAATGGTGTTCTGTACAAATGGAGCAATAATAATGAGACCCAGCATTTGTTGTTAGGTACTGTCGAGTCATTTTCAACTCACAGTGATCTTATATATAACAGAACGAAATGTTGCCTGGTTCTGCACCATCCTCACAATCGTTGCTATTTTGGAGCCCATTGTTGCAGCCACCATGTCAGTCCATCTCACTGAGGGTCTTCCTCTCTTTTGCTGACCCTCTACTTTACCAAGCATGATGTTCTCCTCCAGGGGTTGGTCCTTCCTAATAACACGTCCAAAGTACATGAGATGAAGTCTTGCTATCGTCATTTCTAAGGAGCATTCTGGCTGTATTTCCTCTAAGACAGATTTGTGCATTCTTCTGGCAGTCCATGGTATACTCAATATTCTTCGCCAACACCATAATTCAAAGGCATCAAGTCTTCTTCAGTCTTCCTTATCATTGTCCAGCTTTTGCATGCATAGGAGGCGATTTAGTGAGCACTTATTTTATCTCATCCTAAATGTTTCCCATGGATTGTCTCATTTAATTGTTACATCAAGATCAGAATTATTATTAACCCTGTTTTAGAAAAGAGGAAATGGACAAAAAGTTAAATAACTTTACTAAGGTCTCAGAGCCGAGATCTGAACCCAAATGCTTTGACCCCACAATGCACATTATTCATTGAAACATCCTGGGGCCCTCAGATGACTCAGCTATCAGGAAAACCACCCACATGCCACCCACCTTGCAGAGTTGTGGCCCAGGTCCTGGGGCAACACAAACACAGACGCAGTTCATTTGGCAGTGTCTTAAATTTTAGTGGCGGCGTGGTATCATCCATGATGTGGGAGTTGAACAACTTTCCAGACCAGGCTTGATTCAGAGGGACAAAATTCCATGAATTTTATAGCTCCAAAATTACAATAATGTTTCAAGTTTCCTCCACCCCACCCAATTTTGTCCCTCCTACAACACAACTTTGTAACCACCCACATCCACAAGATGGGATAGGGATGAGGGTGTGGGTAGTGTGAACCTCATCCAAAGAGGCAGCTATTGCTTTTTCCTTATTCTCTGACCTGAATTGTTTCATCTAAGCCTTTGGCATTCAAAATAAGCCATGACCAGCCTCCTTGGCACCTTTGCCAAACTTCATAACACGTACAGTCAAGGTTTTGTATGCACAAAAGAAGAAAACAGACATTCCCCATTTACCTACATACCGTCTTATTTTCAGAGAGCTCTAACTGGCTCTGAGCCTGGAACCATGATCAACTAGCTGAATTAGTGCTAAGAGACAGAAGGATGGAAAACCGTTATGCTGATGTCTGACTACTCAGAGCCTTTCTGGCTCCCAGGACCTTTGCAGCACTGGGTGAAGGCTGCAGATTTGAAGAACAATTTGTACTCACTTTCAGTTATCTTTTTGTATTAGCCTACTACAGGGTCATTACTATTATTCTTCAACACTGATCGGTTTGCCAATCTAGTTGGGTGAACTTGGTTGGTAAGGCACTCAGCTACTTTGAGGCCATTTCCACATCTGTAAAATGAAAATAATACACTACCTAGCTGGCAAAGCTGTTAAGAGGATTAAAAACCAAAAACCCTTGCCCTCAAGTCAATTCTGACTCATAGGGACCCTATAGGACAGAGTAGAACTGCCCCATAGGGTTTCCAAGGCCGGAATCTTTACAGAAGCGGACTGCCACATTTTTCTCCTCTAGGGCTGGTGGATTCAAACCACCAACCTTTCAATTAGCAGCCGAGCTCCTAACCACTGTGTCACCAGGGCTCCTTGTTATAAGGTTTAAAGGAGATAGTATTTATAACAGGCTTAGTATAGTTTTTTTAGTATAATTATTGAGAGATATAGAATACATATGGAGTTGCTAGGTGGCACAAATGGTTAAGTGTTAGGCTACTGCCAGAAGGTGGGAGTTCAAATCCATTCAGAGGAGAATCAAAAGAAAGGTCTGGCAATCTCCTTCTAAATGATCACAGCCTTGAAGCCCTATGAAGTGCAGTTCTTCTGCCTAATGCATGGGGTCACTATGAGTTGGAATCGACTAAATGGAAGTGAACTTCTTTAATACAGTATATGTTGTTGTTTTTTGTTGTATGCCGTCCAGTCAATTCTAACTCATAACAACCCTCCAGGACGGAGTAGGACTGCCTCATAGAGTTTCCAAGGAGGAGCTGGTAGATTTGAACTGCTGACCTTTTGGTTAGCAGTCAAGCTCTTAAGTACTACACCACCAGAGCAGACATATATAATTTATGATTATAATTCCATTATGCTGCTTAACCAGCATTTGTTAAGCACCTACTATATGTCAGGTATTATGTACTTTTAAAAAATATTTTACTTAATGATCACAAATCCCTAAGACGCAGTTCCTACTATTATCTCAGTTTCACAGATAAAGAATTCCAAATGTTTAAATACTTGTTCAAGGTCACATTAGTTATTAATTGGTGGAAACGATTATTATTGCAACTACTATTTTGCTTATTGTGTGGAGCCCAACCCTCTACCAATGCATACATTCCATCCATACGTGGCACACACATCTATACACAAACACACCTGGAGATTCTCAGACAGACACACCTAGATACACAAGCATATGCATATGTTACACAACACATACCACCAAACCAAATCAAACCCACTGCCACTGAGTCAATTCTGACTAATAGTGACCCTATAAGACAGAGTTAAACTGCTCCATAGGGTTTCCAAGGAGTGGTTGGTGGATTTGAACCACCGATTATTTGGTTAGCAGCTGAGCTCTTAACCACAGACTCATCAAATTATAGAAGTTCCCTTTCCCCTCTACTATCAAAACATCCCTCTCAGTTGTACTATTTCTTACAGTGTCCCACAACTCTGATAGATTAATGCAGGTAGAATGCTAATAATAACTTTATTGTAACACCTTCCCGAGGACATCTGCATTTTAACAAGTGAATCCTGGACACCACGATACAAAGGCTGCCAGAATTATCTGCTTTCAGGGGAAATTCAGACCTGTGGTAGGAAGACAAAAGAGAGAATCCTTGGAAAAGATCATTTATTCACTCGGTGAAATTTTATTCATCACCAGCATGCACAGTGCAAGATTCTAGAAAGAATTCTGATATGACGTGATATTATCTCATGGGTATCACGGTCTGGTGGTGGTACAGTTGTTCCCGGCCATGCCCTCCCAATTCCACTTATGGATGGATGGGTCTGGTCACAATCTGGTTACTGTGGGTTCATTAAGAATTCTCATTGTAGACTCCCAGAATCCTAGAGTTGTGCTGCGTAATATGGTAGCCATTAGCCACATGGGAGGGAATTCTGGTGGCACAATGGTTAAGTGTTTGGTTGCTAACCGAAAGGTTGGAGGTTTGAACCTACCAGTTGTTTCATGGGAGAAAAGACCTGGTGATCTGCTCCCATAAAGATCACAGCCTAGGAAATGCTACGGGGCAGTTCTACTTTGTTCTATAGGTTCGCTGTGAGTCAGAATCAACTCAATGCCACACAACAGCAGTCCTGTGGGGTGATATACATTTGAATTTGTTCATTAAAATTAAATAATATTAAAAAATTCAGTTCCTCGGTCATACTAGCCATGGTTCAAGTGCTCAATACCCCTGTGTGGTCAGTGGCTACCATATTGTATGACACGGACATAAAATGTTTCCATTATTGCAGAAAGTTGTATTGCACAGCACAGGGCTAGAGAAAGAAAACATGAAGATAGCTTAGAGGTCTTCAAATCCTACCCCTCACTCAAGTGGTGAAACCAAAGAGAGGTGACCACAGAATAAGGCCTCACTTACTCCAGCTGTAAATGGAATCTTTGCCAAATAACACCCCCAAGCCCTGCTTGTCAGCCTCTCTTTGTAAGCCAGACCTAAGAAGTCATTAACTTCAGATTCAAGGCTGAAGATTTGGCCTTCAGAAAACATTCTTCAGAGGAGATCCTGCAACCCCTAGTAGCTTCTGTGCATCAAAAACAAGGAAAAATAAAATCTACAACAACAACTACCTTTTTATATGTGGTACCTGGTACAGTGGTAAACACTCGGCAGGTATTTTCAGTCTCTCTAGAAGCCAATCAGCTTGGTACCTGTTATAGATTTAATTGTGTCCCTCCAAAGATATGTCGAAATCCTAATCCCTGTTCCTGTGAATGGGACCCTGTTTGAGAATAGAGTTTTTCTTTTGTTATGTTAATGAAGGCATACCCTAGTGGAGGGGGAGTCCTAAACCTAATCACTTCTGAGTAGGGTCTTGTAAAGGGGAGTGTAGACACAGAGTACAGACAGGGGCGTGAGAATATATGCAGAACCATGTACAAGTCAATGAATGCCAAGGGCTGCCTGGAGTTACCAACAAGGAGGGACCCTGTCCTAGGGCCAATGCCCTGATTTGGACTCCTAGACTCCAAAACAGTGCAATAGTAAATTCCTGTTCTTTAAAGCCACTCACCTGTGGTATTTTTGTTATGGTAGCACTAGATAATTAAGACAGTGCCAATACTGCAGATAAGGAAGCAAGAATCAGAAAGGTGAGGTAACCTGCCCAAGGTCACCCAGATGAAGTAGAATCTGGGTCTTTCAACCCTAGAGCCCACTGCTGTTTTGCCGATTTTCCAACCTAACATTTCATTTTAAAGCTTCAATTTAACAGAATAAGATACAATTATAATTGCAGATTTTCCTTTCCCTGGCCTTGCTTCAAATTCAAATACCAAAACAAATATAAAACCAAAGTTTAAACAAGAACCATTTCTGCTGGAAAAGCCATGAGCAATCCATTCCTCAGCCCCATTTTCAGCAGCTTGGGGGCACATCTCAAAGTCCCTGGGTGGCACAAAGGCTGGGCTACTAATTGAAAGGTTGGCAGTTCAAACCCACACACAGGTGCCTCAGAAGAAAGGCCTGGTGATGTGCTTTGAAAAGGTCATGGCCATGAAAACCCTATGGAGGGCAGTTCTCCTCTGACGTAGATGGCATCGCCATGAGTCAGAATCAACTTGATGGCAACGGGTGGTTTTTGTGAACACCTCTGCAACACAAAGGACCCTGGGTGGTACAAATGGTTTGCACTTGCATATTAGCCAAAAGGCTGGTGGTTCAAACGCACCCAGAAGTGCCATGGAAGAAAGGCCTGGAAATATGCTTCTTTAAAGATGACAGTCAAGAAAATCCTATGGAGCTCAGTTCTACTCTATAACACATGGGGTCACCATGAGTTGGAATTGATTCAATGCTGGCTGGTGTTTTGGTTTTCTGCACTGCAGACCCTGGAAACCCTTCTGTGACACCCAGAAGGAGCCACAGCTGGGAGACTGTCTTGGTTATCTAGTGCTGCTATAACAGAAATACCACAAGTGGATGGCTTTAACAAAGAGAAATTTATTTTCTCAGTCTAGTGGCTAGAAGTTCAAATTCAGGGTGTCAGCTGCAGAGCAAGGCTTTCTCTCTCTGTTGGCCGTCTCATCAATGTTCCCGGGACTAGGAGCTTCTTCATGCAGGGACCCTGGGTCCAAAGAACGTGTGCTCTGTTCCCAGCACTGCTTTCTTGGTCATATGAGGTTTCCCCCTCTCTGCTAGCTTCCCTTTCCTTTTGTCTCTTGAGAGATAACAGGTGGTGCAGGCCATACCCCAGGGAAACTCTCTTTACATTAGATCAGGGATGTGACCTGCTAAGGGTGTTACGATCCCACCCTAATCCTCTTTAACATAAAATTACAATCACAAAATGGAGGACAACCACAGAATACTGGGAATCATGGCCTAACCAAGTTGATCCACATATTTGGGGGGGGACATAATACAATCCATGACAGAGACCATGCCCAGACTTTATGCTGCAAACTCAGGCTGCGCCCTGTGGATGGATACGAAGAAGGGTTAAATATCAGAGTGGAGGCACACCCCAGCCGCGGGAAGGCATGGAGGTAAAGATGAAAGGCAAGAAGGCTCTCTTGAAGTTGGGATTGTTCCAAGCCCAGCCTCAGCTGTGCCATTTCAAATTTGTGTCAGGCAAGGAGGAGAGTCAGCTTTATTCTTGTGCAATAAAGCGTTATCATCGCTTATTCATGTACGGTTTACCTCTTACTGTCACTTTGACGACTGAAATATTTGAGAGTTCTCCCTATGGGTCTCCCAGGGCAAGAGAAATGCAGCTGGCTGGAGAGCTCTCTCACCAAACAGTTGAGTTTGTTTTGCAAAAATGAACGTGGCAAAAAGAGTCCACAGGGGCTGCCTGAGCCCTGATGGGAGCATGAGACGAAGAAGGAAGATGGGCCCACACTTTGTAGAGATTTCAAACCCAGCTAAGGATTTTGGGCTTGATATGGGAAGCAACAGGGGATCGTGCAAGTGTTTGTTTTGTTTTGTTTCTTTTTAGCAGAAGATTGTCAGGGATCAGGGTTTATGCGACCATTTAGGGTGTATTAACTATGTGCTATGTGCCAGCAGTGGTGGTCCAGCGGTAGAATTCTTGCCCTTCCATCCTGGAGAGCTGGGTTCAATTCTTGGCCAATGCACCTCACGTGCAGCCATCACCTGTCTGTCAGTGGAGGCTTGTGTGTTGCTACAATGCTGAACAGGTCCCAGTCAAGCTTCCAGACTAAGATGGACTAGAAAGAAAGGCCTGGCAATCTACTGAAAGTCAGCCAATGGTAACCCTGATCACAATGGTACAATCCCATTGAGTCAGGGCTGCCGTGATGGCAACTAATAACAACAATGTGCCAGGTGTTCACCTAGGTCCTGGGAATGCAGGGGAGAACCAGACGGACACGGCCAAGGTTTCACGGAGCTTCCATTCATCTAGTACAGTGGTTCTCAATCAGGGGCAACATTGCCCCCAGGGGACTTTTGGAAATGTCTGGAAACATTGGTCTTCACGGCTGGTGGGGTGTGTGTTAACTGGCATCTGGTGGGTGGAGGCCAGGCATGCTGCCGAACATCCTACAATGCACAGGACAGCCCCCACAACAGAGAATTACCCAGTCTAAAAGGTCGATAGTGCCCAGACTAAAATACCCTAATCTAGTAAGTCCTAAACTCAGACTGTCTTCTTACATATAAATTACAGACACTAACACAATGCTAGGCATGGAGTAGGAACCTAGGGGATCAAATTAAACAAGGTATACGTGAAACGGCTTTAGAAATCGTCCACTTGCACAGCAACGTATTCAGAGGGAATATTTGAGAACCTGAGAGTTTTTGCTTTCAAGTTGGAGATCAAGACAATCAAACTTGAGTCATTTCCACTTTTAGGGACTACAGATACCGTATTTTTATGCAAATAACACACAGCCTCTACATTGGTTTGCCTTTGGCTCTCTTCCCCTCACAAGGTATTTTCAATTTTTTTTACATGTTTATCACCAACAAATTCCCCTTCTGCTTACGTGGGCCACTGTTAGTTTTATTGTCTGCAACCAGAGAACTCTGGGACAGAAAAGATCCAGGAAGAAGGTTCTGGACATTTGGGGCTCTGCCAGCCTTTGGAAGCAGCTAGGGAGTCAGTCTGTGGATCAGGGAAGACTGGTAGGTGTGAAGACAGGATTGGGGCTCAGCTGAGGAATGGGGAGGGTGGAGGAGAGATCAGGAGCTCCCAGAAAAAAGGGGAAGACCCTCAATGAGATGGACTGACACAGTGGCTGCAACAACGGGCTCAAACAGCAACAATTGTGAGGATGGCCCAGGATTGGGCAGTGTTGTGTTCTGTTGTACACGTGGTTGCTATGAGTCAGAACTGACTCGACAGCACCTAACAGCGCAACTTAAAATTAAGGGCATAACATAGATTATTGAATGGTTTTTTGTTTTGTTCTTAGTAGTGCATAAAATAAAAACATAAGTTATTGATGTCATCTGAGATTCAGTATGCATAGAACGTTGCAACAGCTTAAAATATTAGGATGGCTTAGAAATTATTATATTCTCAATAATGTTAAGAATATTAGTAATTATTGATCTCACATATAACCCCAGATTCTAGCACCTCATCAGCACTTAATAAGTGTGGGCTCATCTCTCACCTGGACCCAGTAACAACTGAAGAGAGACCACAACCCAGGCTCCCTTCCTGAGGAAGGAGGTCAGTGGTAGTCCACAGATGGGATCCCTGGACAGGAAGAAATGATGAAACTTCAGTTGCGATAAATCACCCTGGACAGGTTCTCTGGGGTCTCAGGGAAATTTTACAATCGCAGTTCTTCTCTATTCCACAACCTGCTATACAGAGCCACTGACCGCTCAACTCTGCTTCTTGGCCCACTGACAAGCCATCTAGACTACAGGTGACAACCAGGGACCCAGCGGTGGATGAGTGATCGCTCCACACTCAGGCCTTGCAGGCTTGCTGATAAGCCCTTTCCCAATGCCGTCCCTCATCTTCAGCTTCACCACAACATTGGGCATTTGCAGCTCCTCTGGTTATTGTTGCTGTTGTAATTTTTTGGCATGGAATTTTTTTTATCAAATATTGTTTACTCTGACCTACAGAGCAATCATAAGTGGGCACACAGATGATCTGGGCATTTTTTATCAATGTTCACCACACTAAAAAGTTGACCAGAGAGAAGGTAAATTTAGTATGATGATTCAGAAAGCAAGTGCTGGCACCTAACGCCAGCGTTAATGTCTTCACTTCTAAACGTGTGACCTCCCTTCTTAGCAAAGGTACCCAACTTCTTTCAGCCCCAGTTTCCTCATCTATAAAACAAGAATAATAATTGCTAACAATATTATGGGTCAGGTACTCCTCCGTGTGGAGTCCCTGGGTGTGGGTGGTGCAAATGCTTAATGTGCTCAGTTGCTAAACAGAAAGCTGGTGGTTACAGTCTCAAGCAGCCCAGCAGGTCTGGTTTGTTTGTTTGTTTAAGAATTTAAGTTTCTGTCCCACAATTTTCTCCCATTCTATCAGGGTCCATCTATCGTAGCCCTGATTAGAATGGTTGTTAGTGCTAGCTGGGCACCATCTAGTTCTTTTGGTTGCAGGGTCGAGGAAGCCATGGTTCATGTAGACTATTAGTCATGTAGACTAGTTTCTTTTTTGTGTCATCAGTTTCCTTCTTCCTTTTTCGCTCCGGATGAGTGGAGACCAATACTTGTATCTCAGATGGCTGCTCTCAAACTTTTAAGACACCAGACACTATCCACCAAACTAGGACGTAGAGCATAAACTTTATAACCTATAGTCTGCCAATCGACTGGGATGTCCCAAGGGACTATAGTCCTAATCCATCTTGTGTAGAAATGTTGAATGGGAACTTAAACTGCTATGTAAATCTTCACTGAAAACACAATGAAATATTATTTAAAAAAAAAAAGTTCCCAAAGCCAACTCTTCAGACAGGGATTGGACTGGACAATGGGATGGAGAAGGATGCTGGTGAGGAGTGAGCTTCCTGGATTAGGTGGGCACTTAAGACTATGTTGGCATCTCCTGCCTGGAGGGGAGACGAGAGGCTACTAGAGGGGGTTAGAAGCTGGTGAAATGGACATGAAAAGAGAGAGTGGAGGGAGGGAGTGGGCTGTCTCATTAGGGGGAGAGCAATTTGGAGTATGTAGCAAGGTGTATCTTAAGTTTTTGTGCGAGAGACTGACTTGATTTATAAACTTTCACTTAAAGCACAATAAAAATTAAAAAAAAAAAAAGGTTGGCGATTTGAGTTCACCCAAGGGCACCTTGGATGAAGGCCTGGTGATACACTTCTGAAAAATCAGCCATTGAAAACCCTATGGAGTACATTTCTACTGTGACAAATATGGGGTCACTGGTGGCATAGTAGTTAAGAGCTATGGCTGCTAACCAAAAGGTCAGCAGTTTGAATCCACCAGGTGCTCCTTGGAAACTCTATGGAGCAGTTCTACTCTTTGCTATAGGGTCGCTATGAGTCGGAATCAACTCAACAGCAACAGGTTTTGGGTTTATTTGTGAGAATCAACTGGACAGCAACTAGTAACTAGTACTACTCCACATGGTTTACACACAATATTTATTTCCCACAATAATCTATGAAATAGGTATCCTATGAGCATTCCATTTTACAGGTGAGGAAAATGATGCTTAGAGAAGTTACATAACTTGCTCAATTACATGGTTAGACAGTGGCAGGCTGGCTGTCTCCTGAGTCCGTGCTCTTAACCACGGCTCTCTGCTGCCTCCTGAATCTGATAGAAATACCTCCCTGATAGGAAGAGCTGTGGTAAGATCACACAAGATAATGAATGTGAAGCTTAAAGCCCACTGCTAGATTTTATGAACACAATCAAGATCTGCTACTGTTGCTACAGCTTCCATTTATCAAGCACCTACCATGTGAGAAAGGATTGAAACTTCTGAAGTTCTTTGTGAAATGGGGATAATAGCAGAGACTGTATCTCAGTTACTTATACGTAAGGTAGCCATGGGTTGGAGCTGACATGATGGCAACTAACAACAACAACATATCTTAGGGCCACCACCCATCCGTCAGTTTGTCGTACTGTGGTGACTTGCATGTTGCTGTGATGCTGGAAGCCATGACACTGGTATTTCAAATACCAGCAGGGTTACCCATGATAGACAGGTTTCAGTGGAGCTCCCAGACTGAGAAAGACTAGGAAGAAAAGTCTGGTGATCTACTTCTGAAAATTAACCAAATGAACATCCTATGGATTACAACAGAAGATTGTCCAACTCACGTGCTCTGGATACATCATCAGAAGGGATCAGTCGCTGCAGGAGGACATCATGTTTGGTGAAGCAGAAGGCCAGCAAGGGTGAGGGACACCCTCAATGAGATGGACTGGCACAACAGCCACGATGACAGACTTGAATATGCTGGTGATAGTGATGATGATGCAGGACTGGGCAACATTTTGTCCTGTTGTACATAAGGTCACCATGAGTCAGAATCTGGACCAAACTTTAAACCAATCTCTCAATTTTTGCTAGAATTTTTCAAGAGAGACTGGTTTAAATGAACACCCGATTCCACAAAAAGGCTCTTCTTTCATCCCGCCTTATTGAGTTAGAATATCTCTATTAAACAAACATGCCTCTAGGAATGATAAAAAAAAAAAAAAAAAAACCAGGAGAGAGATTCTGTGCGCTGGGTGGGGTGGGGGGGGAATGCAGCTGAGGAAGGGCAAACAAAGGACTTCAATGGAAGTTATAGCGCTTTATTTCTTAAGCTGTCTGATGGATACCTGGATGTTTGCTAAATTGTTCTTTATACATTTTTTTTATGTCCTAAATATGTCATGGTAGAAAAAAAAAAAATTTTAAAGCCTGTCTCCAGTCCTTGAACTCAGTTACAAGTATAACACGATTTGGTGATTTAAAATGCCAAATACCTATTTGGTATTTAAAATACAAAACTTGGAATTTTTCAAGGTTTGTCCTGGAGTTCAAGGAGTGTGGTCTTGGCCCATTTGGAATCTTAACTTTCGCAGAACAAAATTTTCAGCACCTAGAACAGCACCTGGCAGGTCATAAGTGTTCAACACATACTGAATAAATAGATGGCCAAAACCAGTAGCCATTGAGTCAACTCCAACTCATGATGGCCCCAAGTTCTAGAACTATAGGACTGTGCTCCATAGCATTTTCAGTGGCTGATTTTTCAGAAGTAGACCATCAGGCATTTCTTCTGAGATCCCTCTGGGTAGACTCAAACCTCCAACCTTTTGGTTAGCAGCTAAGTGCATTAACTGTTTACACCACCCAGGGACTCCCAGTGATTGGCAGAAACACTAAATTCCCAGCTGCAAGCTCACACTTCTGTTAATGTCTTCCCTACTTTCTCCTCCCCGTGCACGCCTGCACCCCCCACTCCCACCAATAGTTATGCAAGGAATTATACTGAGATTGGGGCAGAACTGACAAAAGGGAATTTAAAGGAATTATTGTCATCAGCATACTTAGAATATCTTTGTAAATACCTCACCCTATGGCACGTTTGGCCCAGGACATTTGCCAAAGACCCGTGAGATCCTGCTTAAAAACAAATAACAAACCAGTTGCCATCATGTTGATTCCGACTTACGGAAACACCATATGTGCAGAAGAGAACTTCTCTCCACAGGGTTTTCAAGGCTGTGACCTTTCAGGAGCAGATCACCAGGCCTTTCTTCCGAGGTACCTCTGGTTGTGTTCAAACTGCCAGTCTTTTGGTTAGCAGTCAAGCACTTAACCATGTGTGCCACCCAGGGATCCGAGACCCTGCTTAGGGGGTACTATATGTCCAACATACCAAACCAAACGTTCTGCCATCGAGTCAGTTCCAACTCATAGTGACCCTATAGGACAGAGTAGAACTAGCCCATAGGGTTTCCAAGAAGTGCCTGGTGGATTTGAACTGCTGACCTTTTAGTTAGCAGCTGTAGCTCTTAACCACTATGCCACCAGGGTTTCCATGGCCAACACAGTCTCCACCAATTTTCCTGCCTGAACGGTGTGCCTTGAATAACGTTAGCTCAGAGCTCCCAGAGCCTGGTTATGTGGGCTAGAGGAAGGCTGTGTCCCAGGCTCTTGTCCTGCCCTTCCACCTGAACTAATGATGCCATCCGAAATCCGAATAGTGTTTTCATCCACATTATCACTCATAAGCACCAGAACAAGCTCCTCCCCCAATATGATGGGCCCAGAACAAGAACAACTTTGAGGGTTATAAGAGAACAGTTCGTACAACCTGCTGCCTTTGGAGTTAAAAAGTCCGAGAACATTGTATTCCCTCTCCTCCCTGCCCTATTATTCATGGGATGCCATAAAATAATTATTTCTTGAAAGGATCTTAGCATTCCAGATGTACTTTGAATGTCTTGAAAGAGTAGAGGATACATTAGATGCGGCAGAAGGCAAGAACGGAAAACAGATTGCCCCGCTCTGTGATGTGCGGCACCAGAACAGCACAGCAAGCTTCCTGAGAGCAGGCTCATTTGCTGCACAGTCAAATCCAGCCTGAACTGCAGACGAGGCCCATCGATCGTCTTCACCTAATCCTGGAAATGTTGTTGAGGTTGTTGGGTGCTGTCAAGTTGGTTTTTGGCTCCTAGTGACCCCATGTGACAGCATAGAACTGCTCCAGAGGGTTTTCTTGGCTATAATCTTTGTTTTTGTTTCTTTTAAGATAATATTTTACTGTGTTTTCAGCGAAGGTTCACACAGCAGCTTAGGTTCCCATTCAACTTCTACGCAAGTTGTTCAGTGACATTAGTTGCAGTCTTCACAATACATGAACATTCTTATTATTTCCATTCTGGTTGCTCTGTTTCCAGTAATTTAGTTCCCCTGCCCCCTTACCTTCTCATTTTTTTTTTTTTTCCCAAGTGACTGTTGACCTTCTTGGCTACGATTTTATAGGAGTGAACGGCCAGGTTTTTCTCCCATGGGGCCGCTGGGTGAACCTGAACCTCCAACCTTTTGGTTAGCAGCCAAGTGCCTAACTGTTGCACCACTACAGCTCCTAATCCCGGAAATGAGCCCATATAAATTTTTCTGAAAATCCCAATTCATCAGGTGGATGAAAGGGATGGTCTTTTTTTAAGGCAAATTTCTTCTTTTTTTTTTAATCACTTTCATAAAGTGGCAAAACCTGCTTTCTCATCATTTCCTCTCTATTAAAGGTGTCTAAACCACTTACTGATTCCTATAAAGAGAGAAAGAGGAAAAAAAGTTCATGTACAAATTGAAGAAGAACTTAGAGGTTTATTACATTCGACTATAATTCAAACAGGCTTTGGGAAGAACTGTTGTCTAATTAGTCATTGTAATCAGGTATCCATATGAATAAGTGTTAACGCTTGGAGTAGACAGTCAATTAATCATGTCTGCTAAAGTCAGCATAATGGCTGGTATCACGCTCCATGCTTTCTAGACTCTGATACAGCAAATACGAAACACGCAGCTCTCCCGTACTTAAGGAGTTCTGATGGTGCAGTGGTTAAACGCTTGGCTGCTAACCAAAAGGTCAGCAATCGAACCCACCAGCAGCTCCATTGGAGAAAGATGTGGCAGTCTGCTTCCCTAAAGATTACAGCCTTGGAAACCCCATGGGACAGTTGTACCCTGTCCTATAGGGTCCCTAGGAGTCAAAATGACTCCACAGCAACAGGTTTGATTTTATCTTGAATTTAACCATTTTCGCCACTCAGGGCTAGAATGGAATGGAAGGCCCATTCTGCTTCTGTGCTGGAAACTCCCTGTGACAGCTCATCTCTGGTTGCCTTTGAATTCAAATTCTTGAATTCTCAACCATGAGCCGAGAAGAAACAGCATTAGAAAACATGGAGAAAGCACATGAAATGCCACTCGGTGAGGAATGCATGATATTGAAAATAACCAATATTAAAAAATCATGACTCTGTGCCAAGCAGTGGGCTAAGTCCTGTGTATATATTAATTTAATCCTTATAAAAACCCCAGGATATAGGCCCTATTATTCTCATTTTACAGATAATGAAACTGAGCTTCAGCGTAGTAAAGTAACTTGCCCAAGGTTGTACAGATGGGGCTGAGATTCAAACCCAGGCCAACCTGATGCAAAGTCTATGATATATTTCTCTCTTTCTTTTTTAAATAATATTTTATTGTGTTTTCAGTGAAGATATGCACAGCAGTTTAGGTTCCCACTCAATTTCTACACAAGCTGTTCAGTGACGTTGGTAACATTCTTCACAATGACTAAATATTCTCATTATTTCTGTTCTGGTTGTTCCATTTCTATTAATCCAGTTTCCCTGACCCCTTACATTCTCATCTTTGTTTTGAAGTAATTGTTGACCCTTTGGTCTTATATAGGTGATTTTTTAAAGGAGCACAGTACTTACGGGTGATATTCATTATTTTGCAAGCCAATTTGTTATTTAGCTACAACTTAGCCTCACGGGTTAGTTTCGGCTCAAGGTTTGAAGAGGATCTCAGGGCAGTAGTCTCAGGGAGTCTTCCAATCTCAACCAGTCCAGAAGGTCTGGATTTTTTTCTTTTTTTTTAGAAATTTGAAGTTCTGTTCCACATTTTTTTCCCGTTCTATCAGAGTCCATTTATTGTGGCACTGATTAGAACAGTCAGTAAATGGTGGCTGGGCACCATCTAGTTCTTCTGGTCTCGGGGTAGATGAGGCCACCGTTTGTGTAGACTACTTGTCCTGTACACTAGTTTCTCCTTCATATATTTATTTCTTAATACCATGGAACCATGTTTGTGACATATATTAAGTGAAACTAGGTAAAACTTGTACACACAGAGCAATTATTTCATTATAAATACTCATCAAGTACTTAATGTAATGTAATCAATTAGTTGAGATCATATTAATGTAGGGTGGATCCTAAACCTAATCACTTCTGAGTTATAGAAGACCAGAATAGACACACACACACACACACACACACACACAGGGAGATCGTCTACAATTAAAGGAATACCAAGGATCACCTGCAGACACCAGAACTAAGAGAGAGGCTCACAGAAGGAACAGGCACCACAGAGACCTTGATTTTGACTTTTGCCCTCCAGAACTGTGAGAAAATCAATTTCTGTTCTTTACTGTGGTTTTTGTTACCTGTGGCATTGCTGTTAGGTTACGGCAGCACCAGGTACTTCAAAAGTTAAGGATATCTCAGCTATGCTAAGAGACCCCAGGGATAAATCTTGGCAGGCTGTAAAAAGGCTAAGTCCAGGGAGTGGAAGCAAACTAGCATTTACTGAGTGACAGCTGTTAAGACACAGGTACAGTTGGGTTCTACTTGCACTCTCTTTTTTCTTACTGTATTGAGATGAGATTCACATAACATAAAATTAACCATTTAAAGTGTACAATTCAGTGGCACATAGTGCATTGAAGGAGCCCTAGTATCACAGTGGTTAAGTGCTTGGCTACTAGCTGAAAGGTGCGGCAATTGGAACCCAGCAGCTGCTCTGCAGGAGAAAGATGTGGTGGTGTGCTCCCAGAAAGATCGCAGCCTTGGAAGCACCAGGGGCACTTCTACTCTGTCCTACAGGGTGGCTATGAGTCCGAATCAACTCAACGGCAGTGGGTTAGTCCACTGACAATGTGTGCAGACACCACATCTATCTAATTCCAGAATATTTTCATCACCCAAAAAGAAACCCCATTCCCATTACCACTCACTGCCATTTCTCCCTCTCCCCAGTCCCTGGCAACCACCAATCCACTTCCCATCTATGGATTTACCTAATTTGGGCATTTCACATAAAGGGGATCATACAGTATATGACTTTCCGTGTCTGGCTTCGTTCACTTAGCATATTGTCTTCAAAGCTCATCCACATGGTAGCATATATTCCTTTTTATTGTGGAATAATATTCCATCGTATGGATGTACCACATTTTGTTTACCCATTCATCCGTGGGTGGACACGTGGGTTGCTTGCACTTGTTTGGCTAGAGAAGGGAGGAGAGAGACAGAGAAAAAGAGATGAGGGGGGGAGAGGGAGGGAGGGAGGGAGGAGAGGAAAAAAGGGAGAGAGAGAAGAGGTAAAGAGGGAAGAGAGAGAGAGAGAAGAGGAAAGGGAAGGGAGAGGAAAGGGGGGAGAAAGAGACAAAGAAGGAGGGAGGAGAGAAAGAAAGAAGAGAGAGAAAGGGAGGGAGGGAGGTCTCATCGTGGGACTGGCTGAGAAGTGCCCCATTTTGTGCATTTCATGGAACCCACGTTTCTCTGGCATGAAACCTGGCCTCTGAACAATTTCCTCCTGGCTAGGAGCCAGCACAGGAGAATGGAGACAGGCGACGGCAACACAGGCACATTTATTGATTCCAAAAGGACTCCCCTGGGAAGACATCAGAATGATTTTCAGGATTCAATTGAATTGACTCATTCTTCAAATTAAATACTTTCATTGCAGCTCAGCTCCTGAACAATCACCCAGGTCTCTCCTAAAGCGGCTCCGATTCCCAATTAATGAACAAGGCCTTGAGTGATCAGACTTTGAAGGTCAGGGAATGCAGAAACCCACAGCTCCTGGAATATTTTCTCCTGGAGAGCCTGCCTGGAGAAGTCAGTTATGAGGAAGGAGGGAGAGGAGCAGGGTTGCTTCTGCAGAGAAGCTCCAAGAATGGATCCCTGTTCTGGGGGAGCTGGCTTCTCTTTGCAGCTGGTTACATCATGCAATCCCACTCAGAAACAGAACCTGGGGGCGGATCAGGTCTCAGAAGTCATAACATCTTGAAATGCAGAAGTATCAGGGAGAAGGGTGGGCAAGAAACTGCTCCTTCTGCATTGTTCTCCCTTCTTTGATCACCTGGAATTCTTTCTTTTGCTGCAATCAAGGTGCAATTTCACATCCTGGAGGAGGGAAACAGCTGGGCTGCTTTGGAAACGAAGGTGATGGGGTGGAGCTGGAGGCGGAACACAGACCTTGGGAGGGTGAGGTCCCTTTGGGAAGCAGCACTCCTCCCCGTAGTTCACATGCACTACATCATTAAGTCCTCACAATTACCCTCCAGGGAAGATGCAACTGGTACCTGAAGCTCACAGATGAGGAAACTGAGGCAGAATGTGGCCATGAATGTGTAGCGAGGATGTGGCTTCACGGGATTTGAACACATGGCTGTTCACCTCCAGTTCTACAGAGGCTGAGCAGTAGGATGGTTAAGAGCCTGATCCAGAGTCAACCTGTCTGTATGTGAATCTTTGTTCTTCTGCCTTCCAGCTGCGTGACTTTCAGCAGTTACATAACATCTCTGTGCCTCAGCTCCACACTCTGTAAGATGGAGATAAAAATAGTACCCACTTCACAGAGTCGTGAAGAGTGAATGAGTCTTGGGGAGAGCTGGGTTCAATTCCTGGCCAACACACCTCATGTGCAGCCATCACCCCCCTGTCAGCAGAGGCTTATGTGCTGCTGTCATGCTGAGCAGGTTTCAGTGGAGCTTCCAGACTAAGAGGGACTAGGAAGAAAGGCCTGGCAATCTACTTCCAAAAATCAGCTAACGAAAACCTTATGGATCAGAAGAGTCCAGTCTGCAACCGATCTTGGAGATGGGATGGCACAGATCCAGATGGCACTTCATTCCTTTGTGCATGGGGTCACCATGAGTCAGGGCCAACTCGATGGCTGCTAGCAACAAGTCATTGAGAGCAGTGACTGTCTGTACAACATAAGTGCTAATAGGTGTTTGGTAAATAAATGTCTGCACCCTTCACCACAATACAACATTCAATGCAGCATGCAAGCCTCAGTGTTAGTCTGTCGAGGGGTGTGGTTTGGAGAAGGGGAGGAGATGTCAGCTGGGCTTTGTTAGATGAGCAGGAAGTAATGGGACTGCACTTCCTGTGTCCCCTGCCCCGCGCCCCCCACCCTCCACCAAGGCCACCTTGACCTGTTCTTGCATCTTTATGGGGCTTCCAGGAGACTCATTTATGACAAGTGGGCCTGTAGACAGGCCTCCAGGCGCCCATGTGGTGTGCTTCCCACCCCGCCAGTGACCAGACCTATGGGCGTGCAGAGGGGAGGCTGCCCATGTGACTCTGAAGCCTCAGTTAGGCCGGATCTCAGCGTGGGTGCCAAGCTGTGTGAGAACAGAGTCCAGCCCTCCTTCCGCAGGACCTAGTCCGCTGAATAAACTCCTCCCAAAGGGCTGCGCACAAGCATCTCACCAGATAAAGCTTGGCTCTGACAGCTCCCTCTGACCTGAAAGACCAAGGTAAACCAGGAGGCAGCACTGCACAGTGACCAAGAGCCCAAGCCAGGAATCAGACAGCAGTGGGTTCAAATCCCAGCTCTACCGCTTACCAGCTCTGTGATCCTGGAGAAATCACGTAACCACGCTAAGCCTCAGTGCCTCCCCTGTAAAACAGTAATAATAACAGTATTAAAAAACAAAAAAAACCAAACTTGCCATCCGGTCTATTCTGACTCATGGCAACCCCATGTGTTACATAGTAGGTTTGATTCATAGGGTTTTCTTGGCTGTAATCTTCACAAAAGCAGATCACCAGGCCTTTTTTTCTGCAGTGCTGTTGGGTGGATTTGAACCATCAACATTTAGGTTAGGAGTCAAGCACAAACCATTTTTGCCACACAGGGACCCTCAGTACTAGTATTATCTACTTCTTAAGGTTGCTGTGATGACTAAAATGAGATAATCCACATAAAGCTTTTAGCTTGCAATATAAGGTCTGAACAATTATGAACTATTATCATTGTTATTATTGATAATAATAATTACAAAATTTATTAATAATTATGAGTACAATATTTGCATTTTTAGGGGGACTTTTTCCAATATGTGGTCAATCATCAGCTTCTTCTAGCTTAGTAGGTTCTGTCTAGGTCTATGTCCCCTCTGAATTTCCAAGCTGTTTGGAGGACAGAATCATGGCCAAGAAGCCTGTGGAGAATATTTTATAAGGAAGGGAACATCTATATGTCGATTAACAACCTCTCCCTTTTTTCAGTTGAGCCCTACGTGTCATTGGGTTGAATCTGTCACCAGAGCATGTTTCCCTGCATCCTCTGAGGTTCATTGAAGTATTTCAGAAAGCACTGATAGCTGTGTCAATATATGAGGAATCACCTGAAGTTTATGTTCCCCTTTTTGCTGAGGCTAGTAGGAAGCTCAAAGTCAACAGTAATACCATCCTTCTTGCTACTCCTTGCTAGGCCAAACCTTTCCTTCCCTAATGGATTTTGTATCTGCTGTATCTTTGCCTGGAATCTCTGCCACCTTAGAGACCATCCCTGACTGTCTTATTTCAAATCTCAACTCCACCTCGGGCACTCTCTATTCCCTCACCTGCTTTATGTTTCTTCATAGGACAGAGGGAAATCCCAACTACAGGCATACATCAACCTGGTCTCAAAAGAACTCACGGTGTAAGTTTGTGCCAAATTCCTATAAAATTTTATGGCAAAATTATCAAGAGCCTTAAAAATATCCATTCCGTTTAGTTCAACAATTTGACGCATAAGGATAGCCTGAGGAAATAATATGGAATACAAAGAATGGTAGACAAGAACATTCATCGAGGTAGCATTTATAGAAGTGAAAAGTTGGAAATAATCTAAATACCTAACCAGAGAGCAACCAGCTGCCGTTGAGTCAACTCCGACTCATGGCGACTGCATGTATGTCAGATGAGAACTGTGTTCCACAGGATTTCCAATGGCTGATTTTTTGGAATTAGATCGTCAGACCATTCTTCTAAGGCACCTCTGGGTAAACTTGGACTTCCAACCTTTTGGTTAATAGTCAAGCAAGTTAACTGTTTGTACCACACAAGCATTCATCTGCCCATTTAACCATAAGGGAATGAATTAAAATGTTATTCAACATGAGTATGTTGGAACATCATGCAGCCTTTTTGAGTTTTTAATACTGTGGAAATACCATTAGAGTGAAAAAAAAAAAAAAACCTGGGTGTTCATCTTTGTTGTTGTTGCTGGGTGTTGTCGAGTCAATTCTGACTTATGGTGACCTTGTGACAGAGTAGAACTGCCCCGTAGGGTTTCGTAGGCTGTAATCGTTACAGGAGCAGATAATAGGTCTTCATCGCAAGGAGCTGTTGGGTGGGCTCAAGCTGCTACCCTTTTGGTTGGCAGCCAAGCACTTAACCATTGCACCACCAGGGTTCTTTATTAATCTTTACTTAGAGTATAATCCTGAATGAGTATACTGAGGCTGTACATCAAATTGTTACAATTATTACTGATAGGCAGAAATATGGCAATTATTCTCTTTATTGTGTAAGGTTTATTTTACAATGAACATGTATTACGTTTTATAGTGATAAACATGCATTATCTTCTATAATATGGAAATAATACTGTATTGTATATGAAGGGTATTTTACAGGCCCCATCAAGTGCCTGGTTGTCATGCATGCAACTGCCAGTCCATTGATAGAATGCGGCCGCTTCACACCAAATGTTCGCAACCACATTCCTGGTGTTTTTGGACACAGTGAGGCAGAGACCTGCTTTTTTTCGTGTGCGCTGTTCAGAAAACAGCAGGCGCAGCAAATAACAACCCTCTAGATAATACAAATGGGTAAATATTGCCAGGATTTGTTACATAAAGTGCTAAAAAAATATAACTTGAGGATGCAACCACTTATTTTCCCACCTTCAGAAATCCCAGCTTCTCTTTCTGCCAGAAAGATGGAGGGTGGGGAATTTTGCAGAGAAAACAAAAATTCTTAAATCTTTTCTTTCAAATTGGCAGAGGGAGAGGTGGGGTTGATACCGGAGGAAAACATTGCAGTAAAGAAGACATTGTTCTTTTATCACTACTGAAAGCACAACAACAACAAGCAAGCTGGGTTTGTAGCACGAGATCGACAGGTGAGACTCGCAGAAAACAAAAACAAAACAAACGCCTTGTCATCAAGTCAATTGCCACGCACGATGACCCTGCGTGTTACAGAATAGAACTGAGCTCCATAGGGCTTTTTTGGCTGTATTCACACAGAAGTAGATCACCAGGCCTCTTCCATGGCACCACTGAGTGAGTTTGAACCACCAACCTTTTGGTCAGTAGTTGAGCACAAACCATTTGCACCACCCAGGATCTTGTGGCCCACAGAAGGACAGGGGACTAAGGGATACTTCAGATTTGCAAGGAAGAATGGGAAAATCCCACCTCTCCTTCCCCAGTGGTACAGTGGTTAAGAATTTGGCTGCTAACCAATAGGTCAGCAGTTCAAATCCACCAGCCACACCTTGGAAACCTACGAGGCAGTTCTACTCTGTCCTATAGAGTCGTTGCAGGAATCAGCTCAACGGCAAGGGGTTTGGTTTGATGTGGTTTTCTTTAACAGAAACACGCAAAGTCTGATTATAGCTCAAGAGAGAAACTCATCCCACAAGGATTTGCCTTGTGACTTTCGGCAATTCAAGGAAAAGCTCCAGGAGGATGAGAAAAAAGTTCTTTCTGAATCAATGTTCTTTCCTCTCAGTTTTCAAACTTCCTCTTTGGCACTACAGATATTGCTTGTCTTCCATGCAGCGGGTGGTAAATTTTTCATCACTGATTTTCACATCCTCTTGCCTTCCTCAGGGTTCTTCCTCCTCCTCCCCTGAAAAAATTTTGCACAGTGTTAAAACACACCTGCTTAGCACCTGAGACTTCTCTCATCTGCCAAGCCCCCTGCAGAAAGGTGAACCACAGGTGAGAATGCTCACAGCTGGCCCCAAGCCTGATCCTGCAAGCCTAGGCCAGTCTCCAACCTGGGCTCCAGTTCTAATTTCCAATGCCCGCTAAGACCTGGCCAATGTCAGGGAGTGCCTACCTGATACTCTGGGCCAATGCCAGCACAGGAGAATTGGCCAGACTTTTGTGAAGACACTGCTGGGATCTGGAGGATTGATATTTGAAGCTTTGATTGAGTTCAGTATTTTTCCGGAAGGGCAGAAGGCCTGGAGTGACTGGGCAACTTTCATGAATCCAAGCTGACAAAATTCTTCTGATCTGGCCAACCTGCTGGTGGTCTGCAGTCAAATTCGGCCCAGAAATGCATTTTCTTTGGGCTGCCCAGTGATTTTTCTTATTTGAAATTACTTGTCAAGATTTAAAACTTGAATGAGTCCACGTGAAAATCTGCATTTCTGATTTTTTTCCAAAAATAAAAAGATTTGGTTGAATAGTGTCATGGCTAAGAGCATGAACTCTGGAGCCACATTTCCAGGTTTAAAATACCAGTGTTACCACCTGGTAGTTGTGTGATTGGGGGCAGGTAACCTAACCTCTCTATATCACAAATTCCTCAGCTGTAAAATGAGAAAAACAACAACAATAGTATCCACCTCATATGCTTGTTGTCTCTCTTTGACGACTACTGTGCATCTGACTCAAGCCATGGTCTTTTCAATTGCCTCATATGCATGCAAAAGGAGGGCGATGAAAGAGGAAGACAGCAGAGCTGATGCATTTGAATTACGCTGTTGGTGAAGAATACTGAGCATGCTGTGGACTGCCAGAAGGACAAACAAATCAGTCTTAAAACCCATTCCTGTCGAGTCCATTCCAAGTCATAGCAATCCTATAGGACAGAGTAGAACTGCCCCATAGATTTGGAGCAGCTCGTGGGTTCGAACTGATGGCCTTTCAGATAGCAGCTAAGGACTTAACCACTGCTCCACTCAGGGCTTCTCTAAATTGGTCTTAGAAGAAATAAAACCAGAATGCTCCTTAGAAGCAAGGATCGCAAAAGTTCACCTTGTTTACTTTGGACATGTCATCAGGAAAAACCATTCACTAGAGAAGAGTATCATGTTCAGTAAAGTAGAGGGTCAGCAAAGATGAAGGAAACCCTCGATGAGATGGACTGACGCAATAGTCACAACGATGGACTCGACCACACCAATGATCATGAAGATGGTGCAGGACCAGGCATCACTTCGTTATTATAAATAAAGTCACTACGAGTCAGAGCCAACTCGACAGCAACTAATACAACAAAAGCAACATGCTTGTTTGTAAATGTTTTTAGAACCCAGTCCACCATATGCAGATGGTAGAGCAGTTACTTAATTAGGTAAGAGCTGGCTATTAATATTAACACAGGGCCTGCGTTCACACGTAACGGTCACTCCGTTCACTCTAGATGGGGCATACCTTCCTCATCTCATGATGTTTCCCACCCAGTTCAATGCCTGGCCTTTGTAAGTATTTGAGTTACAGAACTAACAACAACAACATTTTACGGAAAAGGATGCTTGGCCTAAGCAACTTGCCCAAGGTGACCTGTCCTGTGTGCGGTAAGCTAAGACCCAGGCAATCTAGATCCCGAGTCTGGGTTCCCCACCACTGCATTATTCCACTATTGCAGAATTTTTAAGAACTAAGTAGAATAAACAGGACTTAATGGTTGATTAACAATGAGTTCAAAACAGTGTAAAGACAACTTGGTCTTCTCATTTGTTCTAGGGAAGTGTGTGTGTGTGTGTGTGTGTGTGTGTGTGCACGCACATGCATCCATTTACAACGACAAGCAGGAAAAAGTCCAGAGTGTCCTTTTCCACCCTCATAGAGTGAAATTTTGATTAAAGAAGAGGAGACTCATGGGAGAATGATTACATCATCAAACATTTGCAGGACTGCCATGTGGAAGTGGGGTCTGACTCGGTCTCTGCGATTAAGGAATTGGAATTGGGACAAACAGGTAGGAGTTTCTGAGAGAAAAATTTTATTTTAATGAAAGAGATGACTTTCAGTGGTGAGAACTTTACATGGATAGAACAAGATACCTTTGAGGTAGAGATGCCTGTTACTGCAGTTGTCTAACAGGGATATGGAAAAGGAGAATCCAGAAGTGTGTGTGTGTAGTGTGTGTGAGTGTATGAATGTGTGTGAGTGTGTGGTGCATGTGTGTGGAATATGTATGTGAGTCTATGCAGTGTGTGTGAGTGTGTAGCATATGTGTGTGTGAGTGTGTGGTGTGTGTGTGGTACATGTGTGTGAATATGTATGTAAGTCTGTGCAGTGTGTGTGTGTGAGTGTGTAGTATGTGTATGTGTGCGAGTGTGTGTATGGTGTGTGTCTGAGTATGCAGTCTGTGAGTAGTGTGTGCATATGATGTGTGTATGTGGTGTATGTAAGTGTATATGGTCTGTGTGTGTAAGTGTGTGCAGTGTGTGTGTAGTATGTATATGTGTGTGTAGGGTAATGCTATTCAGCTATATGCATCCACTCCCTAATGGAATCAGCTTTGCTCTTCCCCGAAGCATGCCGGGGATGATTTTGGGATGGACTCGGGCTAAGGTACAAGGCCAGTGGCCAAGGCTGAGGAATGTCTTAGCAACAGGAAGGAAAACATCTGGGCCTGGACGTGAAGTCCCTGGGAACACTGATTGCCCAAGGATGTGGGAGAAAACAATGAGCCTTGGTCCCAAATGGAGTGGTATATAAGCTTGGGTCCCTTGCTAGGTGGCTGTGGAAAACACTCCAGCCGGCCACCACTGGAGAGCAGCTGCTTGCCTGTGTCAGTAAGTTTCCCTGAATAAACTCATGAATCTGGAAAGCGCTACGTGTCAGTTCTTCAGATTATCTGCCAGGAGGTGCAGTGAGGGTCTTTCCTTGCTGGGCTGACCCCCAGCAGTGTGTGAGTGTGGTGTGTGTGGTGTCTAAGTGAGGGTGTATGTGCGTGTGTGTGTTTGGTGTATGTGTGCACGTGTGTGTGGTATGAGTGGAATAAACCAATAAATTATTTCAAAACAATTACAAGACCATTATTATGGATTAAATTGTGTCTCCCAAAAAATATGTGTTTTAAGTCCTAACCACTATACCTGTAGTTGGAGCCCTGGTGGTGCAGTGGTTAAGAGCTTGGCTGCTAACCAAAAAGCAGCAGTTCAAATCCACCAGCTGCTCCTTGGAAACCCTATGGGGCAGTTCTATTCTATAATGGTATACAAGTGGTTATAATTCCATTTGGGAATGGTTTCTTGTCATGTTAATGAGGTAGTACTAGTGTATGTCTTAAATCAATCTCTTTTGAGACATAAAAGAGCAGACTAAGCCAGTAAGCAAGCAACCAAACAGATAATGGGCAAAGATAAATGATAAGCTACATGAAGATTGCTGAGAACTGAGGCCGAAAAAAGACAAGGACTTCCGCCAGAGCCAACAGACAGAGAAAGCCTTCCCCCAGAGCCAGCACCCTGAATTTGGACTTCAGGCCTCCTGAACTATAGGAAAATAAATATTTATTTGTTAAAGCCACCCACTTGTGGTATTTCTGCTACAGCAGCACTAGATAACTAGGTAAAGTAGAAGGCCAGCGAAAAAGAGGAAGACCCTCAACGAGATGGACTGACACGGTGGCTGCAACAATGGGCTCAAGCATAACAACGATTGTGAGGGTGGTGCAGGACAGGGCAGTGTTTCGTTCTGTTGTATGTAGGGTTGCTATGAGCCGAAACTGACTCGATAGCACTTAACAACAACAAGATAATTAAAACAACCATTGCTTTAAATAATTTGTTCTTAATTTGCCTACCACATCTGGGTACTCGCTTTACTCTTGTGGAATACACAGAGGCAATTTGGAATCCGTTTGCCTCTTTGATTATTCCAGGAAATACAGTAGCCAAACTCAATAGAATAAACAGCAATTTGAAAGTAAGGAAAAAAGAAAACAACCCTAGGTATTCTTGGCTCTGACTTGTTCTTGAAAACAGGTAATTGTTTGATGGGGAGCAGCATTCCTTCTCTGTAGAAGAGAGATCAATACCGGCTTTTCTGCTAAGGCAAGCGTCTTTTCCTTTTTTTCCAAGAGATGAATGCTGAGAACAGGGAGGCAGAGTGTTCTCAATGAATGGGGTGTCCTAGAACTTTTGCTCTTTGACCAAATAAAAGAAGTGCTTGCAAAAAGTCATCTTCTAGATAGCCCCTCAGTGAACAATACATAGGGCAGCCTCCAAGTCCTTTATCCACTCCCTGCTCTTGGCTTGAAGATGAGATTTTCTTTCTGTAAAAAAAGAACATCTGAGAGGCTGGTGCAAATCTACAACTAGATCTTAGTCTGAGCACAGGGGTAGGTGTTGTTGCTGTCATTACCTGCTATTGAGTTGGCCCCAATGCGTGGCAACCCCACGCACAATGGAACGAACGAAATGCTGCCTGGTGCTACACCATTCCCACTAATGGTTGTGGATCAGGCCGTTGTGACCCGCAGGGTTTTCATTGGCTGATTTTCAGAAGTAGATTGCCAGGTCTTTCTTCCTAGCCCATTGTAGTCTGGAAGCGCTGTCGAAACCTCGTCAGCATCATAGCAACACGAGAGACTCCACTGACAGATGAGTGGTGGCTGCTCGTAAGGTACCTTGGCCAGGAATTGAACCTGGGCCACAGGGCTAAGTACCAGAGAAGAAATATAAAGATCACGGAAATGTGAACAACGAGTCATCCCAAGAGGTGAGGTGCGAACACAGGAGCAAAGAGGGAAGTCCAAACCTGTCTTGATGAGTCGGGCAGGGATATCCAACTCCACAATTGTAGGGCACCAAATGCAATATGAAAAAGAGCATAGTAGGAGTGGCTTGGTTCAAGGCAGCGGTCAGGGCAAATGCACACATATATCAAGTTGTAATTGGCTCCTATCAGTCACATCCTTAAGGCTCTTAGAAACTGGGATCCCAGCCCACCTTTGGGTTTTATTATTCAGCACCATGAACACAACATGGAGGCCATGATGGCTCCACATTTGGTTTTCCTTAATATCACAACTGAAAGCAAAAGAAATTTCCAGAACAGAGAGTGATCATAGGGAACACTATTCAAGCTACAAAAGGCAAAAGAACAGAAAGTTATAGAGTTAGAAGTAGGTCATAAAAGCCAAGGGAGTGAGTGCAATTTCAACAGGACACTCTGGAACTGAGAAATAAAAGACCATTGCTTTCTCCACCAGGAGTGCCTGGGTGGTACAAATTGTTAACATGCTTGGCTGCTAACCAAAAGGTAAGACGTTTGAGTCCACCCAGAGGTGACCTGGAACATAGGCCTGGTGATCTACTTCAGAAAAATCAGCTGATGTGGAGCACCTCCCAGAGATTCTCTTTTGTATGGACACCACTATGATTGGATTAGGACCCACCCTACTCTGGTATGACCTCACATTAATTTAACTGGTGACCTCTTCAAAGACCCTATTTCCAAACAAGGTCACGTTTACAAGTACTGGGGTTTAGGACTTCCACATACCTTTCTGAGGGACACAATTCAATCCATGATAGCCCCTTTAAGTTCTAATAGTCCCTGATCCTGTGACTCTCATGCATGCCTTTCCAGCTCTTCAGTCACAGCAGGAGCTCAGGGATTTTACTGTGACAGGCTGGAAGCCAGCAAGGGGGAGGCAGGTAGGGGGGAGTTGCATTTCATTCTGTCAGCTCCCCTTCTTCTAAAGGGTAACATTGTCACTCACAGCTTATCTTGCTGTGAACTTTCCTTAATGGTTTCATTGGATCTGGGATCAGATTAATCATCCTGGGCAACAGGCAACATGACAAACTCATCACTAATTAATTGGCAGTGACACAAGAAATGACAGCACATTCCCTGGTGCAGAAGGCCTGTTTCCAAATCTGCCTCCAGCCCCTGAGGTCCTAGCTATGGTGCACCATTTCTTTGTCTGTCTGTCTTGCGCATCTTGGCTAAGGGCACAGGTGAAAGCCCGGCATGGGTAAGAAGAGGATTCAGTTCAGGAAAGTGTGTTTCCGTTTACATCTTCATTCTCAAACCCAATGTTGTGTTCTAGGAAGAACTTCTCTTTGGCTGTGTTTCTGTGAATGAAAATGTTTGCCCGTTCACAGCATTAAATAAGACTCCAATATGATTGTGACAATGCAATGCTGTAGAAGATTGGGTCACACCGTGGACAGGCTCTGAATTTTCATTTTCAATATTTTTTTTTAAGTCAAAGAGATTATTCACACCCATATATGCACATACCACCCGCTTGTGTTCACCATTGGATCTCCAGTGCAGAGAAGGATTAATGTTTACCGAGTAAACGAATGAATTTCTCTTATAATGGTTGTGGTTGTTAGTTGCCGTGCAGTCCATTCGAACTCACAGTGATTCCATGTGTGCAGAGGAGAAGTGTGCTCCGTAGGGTTTTCAGGGCTATGACCTTTCAGAAGCAGAGTGCCAGGCTTGTCTTACAAGGCGTCTCTGGGTGGGTTCAAGGCACCAATATTTTGGCTAGTAGTTGAGCAGCTACACATCTTTTTTTTTTTTTTACTTCCTCACCCTCTATTAATTCCTCAAATCACAGTATCCTTGTTTTTATCTCCACATCAGCAATCTCAGTATTAGGATTCCTTCAAAATTATAAGGGATATAAGCATAACTCAAGCTAGCTTAGGCAAAGGAGGGCACTTTTGACTCATGTGTCTAGAAAGGATACTGGGGTAGCTCACAGTGATCGAAGGAAAAGACCTGGGAGTTTGGGCTTGAAGATTCATCCTGAAACTCAGTGCTGCCAGAAATCAATCAACCAACCAATTGTTCTCTCTCACGCACTTCCCTGACTAATCACTTTTCTGTTCCTCTCGGCTTCTCTTTATTTGTTGACCTCATCTTCTTTTGCTGAAGATAGATTTGTTTCCATGACCGAAGATGGCTTCAAGTAACTCCAGGGTTACCTCTTTCTAGTACCTCTGACCCCAATATGACAGCAACTTCCACACAAGGTCCAGAAAAAAGTGCCAGAGAGGACTTGGGTTAGCCTAGTTTGAGATAATTACATACTTGTGAGTTAAACACATAGTTCCAGTTTTTTAAATTGAGCCAACTCTGACTCATAGTGACCCCATGTGTGTCATAGTAGAACTGTGCCCCACAGGATTTTCAATGGCTGATTTTTTGGAAGTACATTGCCAGGCCTTTCTTCCAAGGCACCTCTGGGTGGATTTTAACCTCCTACCTTTTGGTTAGCAGTCAAACACCAGGGACTCCAAACACATGGCTAAGGGGATGGAAATTATAAATTGGCTAAATAAAGTCATATTGCCACACTTGTGGTCAGAGAGAGGATATGGACATGGGATACACATCCAATAGAACAACATCCTTACAGAAGAAAGGGGATGGAAAAGCATGGGGAATGCCAGTGCAAATGGACACATTTCAGTTTTCATCTTCCTTTACCCATCTGCAGCTGAGCAAATAATCCAGAAAGCTAGACTATAACAAAGAAGAATGTAGCATCAGGATTGGAGGAAGGCTTATTAACAACCTGTGATATGCAGATGACAGAACCTTGCTTGCTGAACACAAAGAGGACTTGAACCTCTAAATAATGAAGATCAAAGACCACAGCCTTCAGTATGGATTACACCTCAACATAAAGAAAACAAAAATCCTCACAAATGGACCAATAAGCAACATCATGATAAACAGAGAAAAGATTGAAGTTGTCAAGAATTTCATTTTCATCCACAATTAACACCTATGGAAGCAAATGATGTATTGCATTGAGCAAATCTGCTGCAAATGGCCTCTTTAAAGTGTTAAAGAGCAAAGACATCACTTTGAGGACTAAGGTGTACCTGACTGAAGCTGTGGTATTTTCAATCGCCTTGTATGTACGCAAAAGCTGGACAATGGATAAGGACGACCAAAGAAAAATTGATGCCTTTGAACTATGGTGTTGGCAAAGAATATTGAATATACCATTTATTCTCAGAAGACGAAAAAATCTGTCTTGGAAGGAGTAAGCCAGAATGCTCCTTAGAAGGGAATATGGTGAGACTTCATCTCACATACTTTGGACATGTTATCAGGAAGGACCAGTCCCTGGAGAAGGACATCATGCTTGGTAAAGTGGAGGAAGAAAAAGAGGAAGACCCTCAATGAGATGGAATGACACATTGGCTTCAATAATGCGCTCGAACATAGCAATGGTTTTGAGGATGGTGCAGGGCTGGGCAGTATTGTGTTCTGTTGTACACAGGGTCGCTATGAGTTGGAACTGACTGCATGGCAACTAACAACAACAAACACTAACTCAAGAATCCCTGGTGGTGCAGTCGTTAGGTTTTCAGCTGGTAACCAAAAGGTAGGTGGTTCAAACCCATCAGCCACTCCAAGGGAGAAAGATGTAGCAATCTGCTTCCATGAAGATCACAGCCTTGGAAATTCCATGGAGCAGTTCCACTCTGTCCTATAGGGTCGCGATGAGTTGGAATCAGCTCAATGGCAACAAGTTTGGTTTTAGTTTACCACCAACTCATTAGCTGTCTCCTGGAAATGGTCTTTCATTGACTTAGACGATACCAACCCATTCTAGTTTCCATTTATTTCTCTGATCATTTATCCATTTATGCTCCTTTGTTGATTTTTACCTAGTCCCATGTTTTCAAATATCACCATCACTTGGACCCTCCAAATATAATCTTCAGCCCAGATTTACCACCTGAGCTATCTAGGAACATATCCTGCTGCCTACCAAATACTTACACTGATGCCCTACATGCACCTGTCCAAACTGAACACATCATCTTCCCCAACATATCCCCCTCCATCATTGTTTCTGTAGACACTCTTCATCTCTGCAAATGGACCAACATTTACCCATTAGCCAAGCCAGAAACTGGAGGAGTACCAACACTGACATATTCTTCTCCTTCATCCCCAAACAATCACCAGTTTCTATTTATTATACCTACCAAGTAGTTCTGGAACTTCTTCATTAATCTGTACTTTATCTGTCAACATCTCAGTGAAAGTGACCATCATTTCTCAGCTGGATTTATACAACACTCTCTTAAGTGGTCCCTGTGATTCCAGTTCTACACTCTGTAATCTAGTTTACACTTGATGCCAAAAACTTAGTTATGTTATTCTTCTGCATGAAACTCAGCACAAATAAAAGACCCTTCACGGTCTGGCTCCCACTTACCTTTCCAGCATTATCTTTTGCTCTTTACCTTGTCACACTCTTTATTTTAGCCACATGAATCTACTTACAAGTATCTTGGACCACATTATGCTCACTATTGGTTCTGAATGTTTAAACATCTAGCTAGAAAATCCTTTCCACTGCTCTTTACCTGATTAACTTCTAGTCTTTCTGGTTTTAGCTTGGAGCCCTGGTGGCGAAGTGGTTAAGAGCTCAGGCTGCTAACCAAAATTTTAGCAGTTCAAATCCACAAGGCACTCCTTGGAAACCCTATGGGGCAGCTCTACTCTGTCCTGTAGGGTCGCTATGAGCTGGAATTGACTCAACAGCACCCAACAATGGTCCTTCTGGTTTTAGCTTAGCTGCCCTTTCCTCTGGGAAGCCTTAACTTCCTCTCAGATTTAGTTAGGTTCTTCTGGGTTCCCATAGCACCTTGTTATCACTCCTACTGTAGAACCACTTTACAGTACTGTGCATGATACACCTCCTTTTCTCCTATTAGATGATGATTTCCTTAATGGTGGAAACACTGCTGGCATAGTGGTTAAGTGCTATAGCTGCTAACCAAAAGGTTGGCAGTTTGAATCCACCAGGTGCTCCTTGAAACTCTATTGGGCAGTTCCACTCTGTCCTGTGGGGTCACTATGAGTTGGAATCAACTCCACAGCAGCAGGTTTTTTTTTTGCTGTTTTTTCCTTAATGGTAGGAGTAGTGTTTTGTATTTTGTATTTTGTCCACTGTTGTGTATGCTTAATTAATACTTGTTTAATGATGGATCAATGAAATCATGAGTTTTAGCCATACTCCAGTTATATACTGACCATAATCCATACTAGTGTAGCCAACTGAGGCCTTATAAAAAAACAAAAGAAAACAAAACACACTTTCACCTTTAATGAAAGTCTATTTGTAAGGCCTTTAAGAAGCATCTTTTTTTCTTTTTTTTGATCTACACACAAGGTTAAGAAGTTTATTTTGGTCTTTCTGCTAACTTCATTACCTTCACCTTGAAAACCTGTTCTATCCATCAGTCCTTGCTGTGCTAGAATACTTTCACTCTGTGAATGAAGATCTGTTTTATCAACAATTATCCTCAGACTGGTTCCTTCTTATTACTCTTTTCCCTAATACAGGTTTACTTGTTTTCCAATCATGATGTTGTCCTATAGGGTCGCTCTGAGTCGGAATCGACTCAATGGCAGTGGGTAATCATGATGTAATAAATAAACACTGGCTCTTAGGTTTTACCAGGAAACTTGGCTCACTTAGATATGTTTGCCTGTTTTTATCTGGGCTCTTGACTGCGACTTTACACTAGTGTAAATTATATCTGACGACAAAGATAATGTTTGGAAGACACAAGGGAAAGATTAGTCCAAAGGACTAATGGACCACAACTACCATAGCCTCCACCAGACTGAGTCCAGCACAAGTAGATGGTGCCCGGCTACTACCACCCACTGCTCTGACAGGGATCAAAATAGAGGGTTCCGGACAGAGCTGGAGAAAAATAAAGAACGGAATTAAGACTTAAAAAAAAGACCAGACTTACTGGTCTGACAGAGACTGAAAAAATCCCAAGAGTATGGCCTCTGAACGTCCTTTTAACTCAGTACTGAAGTCAATCCTGAAGTTCACCTTTCATCCAAAGATTAGACAGGCTCAAAAAACAAAATGAGACTAAATGGGCATACCAGGCCAGGGGCAAGGACAAGAAGACAGGAGGGGACAGGAAAGCTGGTAACAGGGAACCCGAGGTCAAGAAGGGGAGAGTGTTGACATGTCGTGGGATTGGCAACCCATGTCACAAAACAATATGTGTATAAATTGTTTAATGAGAAACTAATTTGCTTTGTAAACCTTCATCTAAAATACAATAAAACATGTAAAATAGTGACTATTTATATATATATACACACACACATAATGCTTGGATACAATAGTTACTGAAAAATAAAAACCCAACCCATTGCCATCAAGTTGATTCCGACTTATTACAGAATAGAAATTCTTCACAGAGTTTTCTTTCCTGTAATTTTTATGGAAGTAGATCACAGGGCCTTTCTTCTGTGGTACCACTGGGTAGATTCAAACCACCAATCTTTAGGTTAGTAGTGGAGTACTAACTGTTTATACTACCCAGGGATGTTATTGAAAAAAGGGTATAACATTTTAAGTGCAGGTTTTTTGTCTAAGATGGATGAGTAAATGACAGAAGGAACAGAATTGGAAAGATGGGAGAAGTACCACCAAGGTACTATGGTGGAGAGAAAAACATCTGAGAAAGATTGATAATGAAATTAGCAGAGTGAAGAACAAATAGGCTTTGGGTCATCAGCAGGGTTAGTAAAGAAAAAAAGTTAAGCCAGGCCCTGGATATCAGAGTGGCTTTATCTGACAGTTGTCCTTAGAGTCATATCTTATAAATACATCTTTGACCCAGGAATTCTGACAATGGACTCCCAGAGTGGAATCTATGACCAGAGAGGTGGAGTTATGCCTCAGACAGCTTCCAGGACACTCAAGGAGCTTTCATGCCCTGCCCCCCCCCAAAAAAAATCCTCCACTTATACACTTTAAAGGAAAGTCGCCTGGTCTCATATCCTTTCTTCCACTCTCTTATCAAAACGGTTATACAAAAGAACTAAGGCCCTTATGATCCAAATCTGCATTCATAGTCAAAAGAACATGAAATTTCACTTGGGCTGAATTATTACTACCCAGCTACCTATATCACTCAATTTAAATTTCATCAATAATCACAAACAGCAACCAACAAACATCATACATTTGAAGAAACCTAACAATGTGAAAACAGATTTCAAAGTACAGAAACAATTAGTGTGCAAGACAACTTATCGAGCTATCACATCAATAAGAAAGAACAGGTCGCTAAGGAAAAAGGAACAACCAGAACTCTCAAAAGCAAAATTTGAAAACCATGATTGCCAAGCTAAAAACTAAAATGTAACAATGGATGGTCTACATAAGAAAATAGGTCCCATGGAAAACTAAAACTTGGACTGAAACATCACACTGAAGGTGCCTCTCAAACTCATGCAAATGGTCGAAAACAGGAAAAAATGTTAAGGTACCCAACAGATACATCCAGAAGATTCAACATCTGCTTAGTAAATATTCCAGAAGGAAAAAACAAATAAAGGAGAGGAAGGCGGGGCCAAGATGGTGGAATAGCCAGATGCTTCTGGCAATCCCTCTTACAACAAACCCAAAAAATCAAGTAAAACAAGTATATTCACGACAAGCTAGGAGCCCTGAACATCACAGACAAAGTTAGGAAACAGACTAAGTGGCAGGGGGAGAGTGAGACTGTTCAGAAGCGGAGAGGAGTTGCCAGACCTGAATCACTGGGATCCATCAGGCACCATTTCTGGGAGCAGCTGTAGCATGCTGCTGATAGCGTTCGGCTGCAGTTTTTTCAGGAAGAAGCAGCAACCTGCACAGCCTACTCACACCACCGGAACCAGAGAAGAATGGCGCTCTCAGCAAAAGCTAAGTACTTGTGTATACTTGACTGTGCCCCCCGCCCCCAAGCTGGTTTCAGTGCCTGTTGATTTCCCTGGGCCTGAAATAGGCCCATTTGAGTGCCCTGAGCCATGCTCGCAGCCTTGGAGAAGGAATAAATTTACAACAGGGGAAAAAGATAATTTGACAGTGCCACTAACCCAGGGAGCTCAGGACAGAAGCGGCTCCTGTCCAGGCATAAATGGTCCATGGAATTTGAGTAACTTTCACCTCTGCATGGACTGTATGGGCCTATTCTAGGAGAATAGGCCCTTGCTGGCAGACTGAGACTGTTTAAGCTGTGCGGTGGAAAGGCGGGTATTTGATGTTTGACATGGCTTTGCCTACTAAACAGGAACTTCATTTACCTATAGGGTTTTTTTGTTTGTTTGTTTTTTGTTTTTCACCTACCTACATCAGGACCCTAAGGACTGCTGGCTCCTCTCAGGTCGCCCAACCCCCGCAACAGGAATCCAAGGTTAACTGGTATCTCCCAGTCCTTAAAACCAAAAGCATTGGGTGCCCATGGTCTGTCTGCAGAACCCACCCACCTGCATGCTGTAGGGAACAGGGATGCGCTTTCCTCAGAGACACTCAGGGGATGGTTCTCAGCCCTGTCTTGTTCAGAGCATGACTCCCTGCTGCAATCAGATACCAGTACCTACACCAAACACCCCTGCCCCTCTAAGACAATAGGACAGAGACTGTACCACACACTTGATGTCCAGCTACCTGGACACCTGTGCTGAATCCACATAAGAAAAGTGAATGGGCTCATAAGCTCATATACCTGATAACAGGTCTAGCCATCTGGTGACATGACTTCAGAGCCCCAAAGGCAAAAATAATCAAGCTAGCTCACTCAAGCAACCCATCTGGGCATATCAAAACAAAACAAAGTGAGAAACTGGGATACAGTAAGCAGACATAAAACGAACTAATACAATAACTTATAGGTGGCTCAGAGACAACAGTCAATATCAAGCCACATAAAAAAGCAGACCATGATCGCTTCAACAAGCTCTCAAAATATAGAATCAAAGGAACATCTGGATAGAGGTGCCTTCCTGGAATTACAGGATGCAGAATTCAAAAGATTAATACACGGAACTCTTCAAGACCCAAGGAAGGAGATCAGGCAATACGCAGAACAAGCCAAGGAACACACAGATAAAACAGTTGAAGAAATTGAAAAGGCTATTCAAGAACATAATGAAAAATTTAATAAGGTGCAAGAATCCATAGAGAGACACCAATCAGAAACTCAGAAGATTAACAATAAAATTACAGAATTGCAGAACTCAATAGAAAGTCAGAGGAGCAGAATCGAGCAAGGGGAAGGCAAAATAGGGGACCTTGAAGATAAAGCACTTGGTACCAATATATTTGAAGAAAAACCTGATAAAGGAATTTAAAAAAAAAAAATGAAGAAACCTTAAGAATCACATGGCACACTCTATCAAGAGAAATAACCTATGAGTAATTGCAGTACCAGAACGAGGAGGGATAATAGAAAATACAGAGAAAATTGTTGAAGATTTGTTGGCAGAAAACATCCCTGATATCACGAAAGATGAGAAGATATCTATCCAAGATGCTCATTGAACTCCACATAAGGTAGACTTTAAAAGAAAGTCACCAAGACATATACTCAAACTTTCCAAAACCAAAGATAAACAGAGAATTTCAAGAGTAGCTAGAGATAAACAAAAAATCACCTACAAAGGAGACTCAGTAAGAATAAGCTCGGACTACATGGCAGAAAACATTCAGGCAAGAAGGCAACGGGATGACTTATAAAAAGTATTGATGGAAAAAAATTGCCAGCCAAGAGTCATATATCCAGCAAAACTGTCTCTCAAATATGAAGGTGAAATTAGGACATTTCCAGATAAACAGAAGTTTAGGGAATTCATAAAAAACCAAACCAAAAGTACAAGAAATACTAAAGGGAGTTCTTTGGTTAGAAAATCAATAATATCAGCTATCAACCCAAGACTAGAACACTGGACAGAGCAATCAGATGTTAACTCAGACAGGAAATCACAAAAATAAATGAAGATAAAAAAATGCTGAAAAGGGGGAAACAGCGATGTCATTATGTAAAAGAAGAGCACATTAAAATAATAAAGCGTGACTAAGAAGTGTAGTCATAGATCTTTCATATGGAGCGGAAGACAAGGTGCTACAAAGAAATAAAAGTTAGGTTAAACTTAGAAAAATAGGGATAAATATTAAGGTAACCACAAAGGAGAATAATTATCCTACTCATCAAAATAAAATACAAGAAAAAAATAGAGACTCAGCAGAAACAAAATCAACAACAATGAATGAGAGGAAAAGATGATATATGAAGATAAACTACTCAGCACAAAAAATTAAGTGGGAAAAAGGAACTGTCAACAATACAAAAACAAAGACATCAAAACGAGAGCACTAAACTCTTACCTATCCATAACTGCACTGAATATTGATGGACTAAATGCACCGATAAAGAGACAGAGAGTGGCAGAATGGATTAAAAAACACGATCCATCTATATGCTGCCTACAAGAGACACACCTGAGGCACAAATAAACTAAAACTCAAAGGACGGAAAAAAAATATCAAGCAAACATCAATCAAAAAAGAGCAGGAGTGGCAGTATTAATTTCTGACAAAATAGACTTCAAAGTCAAATCCACCACAAAGGATAAGGAAGTACACTATATACTGATTAATGGGACAATATACCCAGAGGATATAACCATATTAAATATTTATGCACCCAATGACAAGGCTGCAAGATACACGACACAAACTCTATCAGCATTGAAAAGTGAGATACACAGCTCCACAATTTTAGTAGGAGACTTCAACACACCACTTTTGGTGAAGGACAGGACATCCAGAAAGAAGCTCAATGAAGACACAGAAGATCTAAATGCCACAATCAACCAACTCAACCTTATAAAAATATACAGAACACTCCACCCAAAAGCAGGCAAGTATACTTTCTTTTCTAGTGCATATGGAACATTCTCTAGAATAGACCACATATTAGGTCATAAAGCAAGCCTTCCTGAATCCGAAACATCGAAATATTACAAAGCATCTTCTCTGACCACAAGGCCATAAAAGTGGAAATCAATAACAGAAACAGCAGGGAAAAGAAATCAAACATTTGGAAACTGAACAATACCTTGCACGAAAAAGACTGGGTTATAGAAGACATTAAGGGTGGAATAAAGAAATTCATAGAATCCAATGAGAATGAAAACCCTTCCTATCAGAACCTTTGGGATACAGCGAAAGCAGTGCTCAGAGGTCAATTTATATCAATAAATGCACACATCCAAAAAGAAGAAAGGGCCAAAATCAAAGAATTAACCCTACAACTTGAACAAATAGAAAGAGAGCAACAAAAGAAACTCTCAGGCACTAGAAGAAAGGAAATAATAAAAATTAGAGCAGAACTAAATGAAATAGAAAACAGAAAAGCAATTGAAAGAGTTAATAAAACCAAAATCCGGTTCTTTGAAAAAACTAACAAAATTGTTAAGCCATTGGCCAAACTGACAAAAGAAAAACAGGAAAGGAAGCAAAAAACCTGAATAAGAAATGAGATGGGTGATATTACAACAGACCCAACTGAAATTTAAAAAATCATATCGGATTACTATAAAAAATTGTACTCTAACAAATTTGAAAACCTAGAAGAATGAATTCCTAGAAACACATTACCTACCTAAACTAACACAAACAGAGGTAGAACAACTAAATAGACCCATGACTAAACAAGAGATTGAAAAGGTGATCAAAAAACTCCCAACAAAAAAAAAGCCCTGGCTCAGACAACTTCACTGCAGAGTTCTACCAAACTTTCAGACAAGAATTAACACCACTACTACTAAAGGTATTTCAGAGTATAGAAAAGGACGGAATACTCCCAAACTCATTTTATGAAGCCAGCATATCCCTGATATAAAAACCAGGTAAAGACACTACAAAAAAGGAAAATTACAGACCTATATCCCTCATGAACCTAGATGCAAAAATCCTCAACAAAATTGTAGCCAACAGAATTCAACAACATATCAAAAAAAGAATTCACCATCAACAAGTGGGTTTCATATCAGGTATGCAGGGATGATTCAACATTTAGAAACAATCAATGTAATCCATCATATAAATAAAACAAAAGAACCACATGATTTTATCAATTGATACAGAAAAGGCATTTGACAAAGTTCAACACCTATTTATGATAAAAACTCTCAGCAAAATAGGAATAGAAAGAAAATTTCTCAACATAATAAAGGGCATTTATACAAAGCCAACAACCAACATCACCCTAAATGGAGAGAGTCTGAAAGCATTCCCCTTGAGATCGGGAAACAGACAAGGATGCCCTTTATCACCACTCTTATTCAACACTGTGCTGGAAGTCCTAGCCAGAGCAATTAGGCTAGATAAAGCAATAAAGGGCATTCAGATTGGTAAGGAAGGAGTAAAAGTATCTGTTTGCAAATGACATGATTTTACACACAGAAAACCCTAAGGAATCCTCAAGAAAACTACTGAAACTAAGAGTTCAGCAGAGGATCAGGATACAAGATAAACATACAAAAATCCGTTGGATTCCTCTACACTAACAAAAAGAACATCGAAGAGGAAATCACCAAATCAATACCATTTACAGCAGCCCCTGAGAGGAAAAAATACTTGCGAATAAATCTTACCAGAGATGTAAAAGACCTATACAAAGAAAACTACAAGACACTACTGCAAGAAACCAAAAGAGGCCTATATAAGTGGAAAACATACCTTGCTCATGCATAAGAAGACTTAACTTTGAAAAAATGCCTATTCTACCAAAAGCCATCTATAGATACAATGCTATTCCCATCCAAATTCCCACGACATTTTTTAACGAGATGGAGAAACAGATCACCAACTTCATATGGAAGGGAAAAAGGCCCTGGATAAGTAAAGCATTACTGAAAAAGAAGAACAAAGTGGGAGGCCTCACTCTATCTGATTTTAGAACCTATTATACTGCCACAGTAGTCAAAACAGCCTGGTACTGGTAAAACAACAGATACATGCACCAATGGAACAAAATTGAGATTCCAGACATAAATCCATCCACATGTGAGTAGCTGATATTTGACAAAGGCCCGAAGTCAGTTAAATGGGGGAAAAGACAGTCTTTTTAACAAATGGTGCTGGCATAACTGGATATCCATCTGCAAAAAAATGAAACAGGACCCATACCTCACACCATGCACAAAAACTAACTCAAAATGGATGAAAGACCTAAATATAAAATCTAAAACGATAAAGATCATGGAAGAAAAAATAGGGACAACGTTAGGAGCCCTAATACATGGCATAAACAGTATACAAAACATTACTAACAATGCAGAAGAAAAACTAGATAACTGGGAGCTCCTAAAAATCAAACACCTATGTTCATCCAGAGACTTCACCAAAATAGTAAAAAGATTACCTACAGACTAGGAAAAAGTTTTTAGCTGTGACATTTCTGATCAGCGTCTGATCTCTAAAATCTACCTGATACTGCAAAAACTCAACTACAAAAAGACAAATAACCCAAGTAAAAAATGTGCAAAGGATATGAACAGACACTTCACTAAAGAAGAAATTCAGGTGGCTAACAGATACGTGAGGAAATGCTCATGATCATTAGCCATTACACCCATTTAACCCATTGCCATCGAGTCATTAGAGAAATGCAAATCAAAACTACAATGAGATTCCATCTCACTTCAACAAGGCTGGCATTAATCCAAAAAACACAAAATAATAAATGTTGGAGAGGTTGTGGAGAGACTGGAACACTTAGACACTGCTGGTGGGAATGTAAAATGGTACAACCACTTTGGAAACTGATTTGGCGCTTCCTTAAAAAACTAGAAATAGGACTACCATCAAACCCAAAAACCCAGTGCTGACGAGTCGCTTCTGACTTATAGTGACCCTATACGATCCAGCAATCTTACTCCTTGGAATATATCCTGGAGAAATAAGAGGCTTTACGCAAATAGATATATGCACACCAGTGTTCATTGCAGTGCTGGTTACAATAGCAAAAAGATGGAAGCAACCAAGATGTTCATCAACAGATGAATGGATAAATAAAGTGTGGTATATTCACACAATGGAATATTAAGCATCGATAAAGAACAGTGAGGAATCCGTGAATCATTTCATAACATGGAGGAATCCGGAAGGCATTATGGTGAGTGAAATTAGTCAGCTGCAAAAGGACAAATATTGTATAAGACCAGTATTATAACAACTGGTAAAATAGTTTAAACAGAGAATATTCTTTGATGGTTATGAGAGGTAGGAGGGAGGGAGGGAGAAAGAGGGGTTTTCATTAATTAGATAGTAGTTAAGAACTGTTTTAGGTGAAGGGAAAGAGAACACACAGTACAGGAGAGGTCAGCACAACTGGACTAAACCAAAAGCAAAGAAGTTTCTGGAATAAACTGAATGCTTCCAAGGCCAGCGTAGCAGGGGCGGGGGTTTGGGGACCATGGTTTCAGGGGACATTTAAGTCAATTGGCATAATAAAATCTATTAAGAAAACATTCTGCATCCCACTTTGGAGAGTGGCGTCTGGGGTCTTAAGCCCTAGCAAGTGGCCATCTAAGATGCATCAATGGGTCTCAACCCACCTGGATCAAAGACGAATGAAGAACACAAAAGACACAGGGTAATTACGAGCCCAAGAGACAGAAAGGGCCACATAAACCAGAGACTACATCAGTCCGAGATCAGAAGAACTAGATGGTGCCCGGCTACAACAGATGACTGCCCGGACAGGGAACACAACAAAGAACCCCTGAGGGAGCAGGAGAGCAGTGGGATGCAGACCCCAAATTCTCGTAAAAAGACCAGACTTTATGGTTTGACTGAGACTAGAATGACCCTGGAGGTCATGGTCCCCAGACTTTCTGTTAGCCCAAGACAGTAATCATTCCTAAAGCTAACTCTTCAGATGGGGATCGAACTAGACTACGGTAGAGAAAATGATACTGGTAAGGACTGAGCTTCTTGGATCAAGTAGACACATGAGACTATGTTGGCATCTCCTGTCTCAAGGGGAGATGAGAGGGTAGAGAGGGTCAGAAGCTGGCTAAATGGACATAAAAAGAAAAACAGGAGGGAAGGAGTGTGCTGTCTCATTAGGGGGAAAGCAGTTAGGAGTATACAGCAAGGTGTTTATGAATTTTTGTATGAAAGTCCGATGATTTGTAAACTTGCAGTTAAAGCACAATAAAAATTAAAAAAAAAAGAATAGAGGAGAGAAAATGATCAAATAAACAATACAAGAAAATTTTCCTGAACTGAAGAAAGGGCTGACCAGAAAATCATTGGGGATATTTCATTTATTCAGCAAATTTCATTGACTACCTGTGTGTCAGGCACTATTTTAAATGCAGTGATAAAAAGGACAAACATCACATTTAAATATATCCTGGTGACCTTATCTGAATTCCAAAGATTAAAAAAAAAAAAATGTTAAACATTTCTGCTTCTGAACATGATGGAGTAATTGGTACTAAACTAGCACTTTCACTGTAAACAAACAGAAAACTAGACAAAAGTGATGAGGCAACAAACTTTCAGAACGTAGTGAACAGTCAGCACAAAACTGATACCTGAAACAAGGGGAACTTCCAAGCTCCTAAGGAACATTCTGGTTGCATTTCTTTCAAAACGGGTATATTTGTTCTTCTCGCAGTCCATGTATGTTCAATAGTGTTAGCCAACACCACAGTTCGATTGCATTAATATTTCTTCTGTCTTCCTTTATTATTGTCCAGCTTCCACAGGCATATGAGGTGATTGAAAGACCTTGGCTTCTGTCAGACACAGCTTAGTCATCAGAGTGACATCTTTGCTCTTTAAAACTTTAAAGTGGTCTTTTGCCCAATGAAATATGTTGTTGGATTTCTTGACTGCTGCTTCCGTGGACATTGATTGTTGATCCACGTAGAATGAAATCAATGACAACTTCAATTTCTGCTTCATTTGTCATGATGTTGTTTACTGGTCCAGTTGTGAATATTTTTGTTTTTCTTTATATTCATGCATAACTCATACTGAAGGCTGCAGTCTGACTTTCATTAGCAAGTGCTTCAAGTTGTCTTTATTTCTGGCGAGCAAAGTTGTGTTTTTGTTTGAAGTTGTGTCAATTGCATCACAGGTTGTTAATAAGTCTCCTGATGCCACTTTCTTCTTCATACAGTCCAGGTTCTCAGATTATCTGTTCAGCATGCAGGTTGATTAAGTGAGAAGAAAGGCTAGAACCCTCCCACACACCTTTTTCAATTCTGACCCACACAGTATCCCTACTCCTATAAGTCAAATTTACCAAGAGATGACAATTACGAACTCTAAACAAACACTTCAAAAATTAAAAAAATTTACCTGAAGGCACTGGAGAACAAGCAAAACCAGGAAGAAACTGAACAGGGCTCTACACTTGGAAGAAAGAACCAGCACTGAGTAAATCTCATAAGTTTTTTGTTTGTTTTTTTGTTTTGTTTTTAGCTCTTTGTCTTAGAGTAGCTCCTCTAGTCAATCTGTGTGGGTGAAAGTTAGATAAAAAAAGCCAAGAGTCATATGGGGTGGGGGTGGGGGGCGAGGGTTCCAGATAAGAGATATTCTTCAAATAATCGCTGCCCAAATCTCTAGCTGAACTGTGAAGTATACAAGAACAGGTTAGGCCCAAATTATTTCAGCTATGGCTAAAAGAACTGAGCAGAGGGTTCAGCTGTTATCCACCACAAAGGAGACAAAGTTTGGAGTTTATATTCAGCAAAATTAGCTGCCTGTTAAAATAAGAACTAAATATTCTTCAAAGGAACATTCAGAGACCCCAAATTGTATAATTAACAATGTTTAGAATAAAATCCAAAATTTCTAGACATGCAAAGAAAAAATGTGAACTATATTCAAGACAAAAGGTAATCGATAAAGACTGACCCTGAGGTGACTGAAATGTTAGAATTAGCAGACAAATATTTTGAAGCAGCTATTATTACTATGCAACATTATATTATTACATATACAACAATGAATTAATATGTAGAATATAAAAATAATTCTCTCAGGGGTCTTAAATGCTAACAAGCAGCCATCTAAGATGCATCAATTGGTCTCAACCCACCTGGATCAAAGGAGAATGAAGAACACCAAGGTCACACGATAACTATGAGCCCAAGAGACAGAAAGGGCCACAGGAACCAGAGACTTACATCATCCTGGGACCAGAAGAACTAGATGGTGCCCGGCCACAACCGATGACTGCCCTGACAGGGAGCACAACAGAGAACCCCTGAGGGAGCAGGAGAGCAGTGGGATGCAGACCCCAAATTCTCATAAAAAGACCAGACTTAATGGTCTGACTGAGACTAGAGGAATCCCGGCGGTCATGGTCCCCAAACCTTCTGTTGGCCCAGGACAGGAACCATTCCCAAAGACACCTCATCAGACACGGAAGGGACTGGACAATGGGTAAGAGAGAGGTGCTGATGAAGAGTGAGCTACTTGTATCAGGTGGACACTTGAGACTGTGTTGGCATCTCCTGTCTGGAGGGGAGATAGGAGGGTAGAGAGGGTTAGAAACTGGCAAAATTGTCACGAAAGGAGAGACTGGAAGGGCTGACTCATTAGGGAGAGAATAAGTGGGAGTATGGAGTAAGGCGTATATAAGCTTATATGTGACAGACTGATTTGATTTGTAAATGTTCACTTAAAGCTCAATAAAAATTATTAAAAAAAAATAATTCTCTCAAAAGTCAACAGTAAAAAAATAAAATAAACAATTAGAAAATTGGTAAAAGACATGAAGAGATATTTTACTGAAGAAGATAATAAACCCAAACCAAACACATTGCCATCTAGTCGATTCCAACTCATAGCAACCCTATAGGACAGAGTAAAGCTGCCCCATAGTGTTTCCAAGGAGCAGATGATAGATTCGAACTGCCAACCTTTGGTTAGCAGCCATGGCTCTTAACCACTGTACCACCAGCGCTCCGGTGCACGTACAGATTACAATTGAGCACATGAAAAGATGTGCAACAGCATTAGCCACTAAGCCACAAAAAACCAAACCCATTGTTGTTGAGTCAATTCTGACTGACAGTGACTCTATAGGACAGAGGAGTAGAACTGCTCCATAGGGTTTCCTAGTCTATAAATCTTTACAGAAGCAGACTGCCATATCTTTCTCCCGTGGAGCAGCTGATGGATTCAAGCCACCAACCTTCTGGTTAGCAGCTGAGTGCTTAACAACTGTACAACCAGGGCTCCTAGCCAGTAGGCTAATGCAAATTAAAAACACAATAGTATAGCACTACACACCTATCAGAATGAGTAAATAGAAATGAATGCCAACACCAAATCCTGGTAAGGATGCATATAGTCAAGATCACTCACACATTGTAAGTAGGCATGTAAAATGGTACAGCCTCTCTACAAAAACAGTTAGGCAGTTTCTTTAAGACTATGCAACTACAATAAAATAGCATTCTGGACATTTATTTCAAAGAAACAAAAACTTACATTCACACAAAAAAGCCTGGACATGAATTTTTATAGCAGCTTTGTTCATAATAGCCAAAAATTAGAAAAAAACCTAGATTCCTTTCAATGGGTGAATGGTTAAACAGCCTGTGGAAGACTGCTCAGCAGTAAAAAGAATAGACTATTGCCATACTCAAAAGCCTGGATGAGTCTCCAGGGAATTATGCTAATTAATAATAAACCCCAAATGTTTCATAATGTATGATTCCATTTATAGAACATTCTTGAAATGACAAAAGTATAGAAATGGAGGACAGGTTAGTACTGGCCAGGGCTGGACAGAGGAGGGCAGGCCCATACAAATCAAACACAGGAGACCCTTGTGGTGAAGAAAATGATCTGTACCTTGACCGTATCAAGGTCAATATCCTGGTTGTGACATTATGCTACAGTTGTGCAAGATGTTACTATTGGGTAAAACTAGGTAAAGGGAAACATAAGATCTGTTCTACTTCTTACACCTGCATATATATCTACATTTATCTCAAAACAAAAAGTTTAATTTTTAAAAAGGTGGGATAAAGGTATTTTAAGATTAATGAAAAGTAAAAGATTTTTTTGCTTTTGTTTGTTTGGTTTTGTTTTGTTTTGGGCCAGCAGGCCTACCTTACAAAAAATAGTACAAAGTTCCTCACTCTGAAAGGAACTGATATCCAAAAATAATTTTAATCTTCCAAAAGGAATAAAGGTCATTGGAAATATTACATCCGTGGGTAAATAAAAAATAATATTTTCCTCTCAGTTCCTTTAAAATACTTATGACTGTTTAAAAAAAAAAAACTGTAACAGTGTATGGTGGGGTTGAAAACACGTTGAAGGAATACTTAGAACAAATGTAACATAATGGACGAGGAGTAATAAATGGACCTCACAACTGAAAGTTCTTACATTTTACACGAAAGGACATAATTTTTACACTGCATAGGCCGGGAAAAGCTAAGGATGTACTCTAATCCCCAGAGCAACCACTAAACAAATAAGGCAGAGCTTAATTTTCAAAAAAGAAATTAAGACAGAACTGTAGATATTTCTTGTTTCAGCTCTAACATCTAAAGAGTGTGGAGTTTGTCACTCACACCCTTACAAGAAAAAACTGGACAAGCTGAAAATCAGTGACTTTCCTTGGACCCATCAGAGAACGAGTTTGCAGAGCAAACTGCTACCCTGAAATCTAGAGAGGCAGGTGAATGCAGAGAATGACAGCCAAGACCTGCTGACTTGGAGCAGAATCCCTGGAACCATAAGCTGGTAGGAACACATACACGGTCACTTTGATGAATTGCTGGATGAACTGATTCTAAACTTTAGATATCTTAAAACAAAAATCATATAAAGTCCACAACAGAAATTGACTGAAGTTTGTTTAATATGCGATTTGCAAATCAGGGTAATGTTTCGAATAGAGTCAAACATGTTCCAAAGAAGAAAGAACTTCCAAAGATTTTTCTACTCCATCTTATCAACACTGCCATAGAAAAAGGGCTGGAACAGAACCTATAAAAAACAATTTGTGGTCAGGAAGGATTCCATACAGCATTGTCTGGAAGAACCATTAAAATAATGATTGATTTAACCTAAAACAAAGCTCTAATCTGACCTTTGGAGTTTCTGTTGAAGCTGCACATAGGTAATTCTTTCAAAAGAGCACAATGCCTAAGACAAAACGTTCCTTACTCATTAACCTAGACCACTGCTTGTGGCGAAGTGGTCGAGAGCTCAGGCTCTGCTAATCAAAAGTCAGCAGTTTGAATCCACCAGCTGCTCCTTGGAAACCCTATGGGGCAGTTCTACTCTGCCCTATGGGGTCTCTATGAGTTGGAATCGACTCGATGGCACACAACAACAATAACAACTGTTTGACTTAAAAGTAACTTTTAGAAAACCAATATTCTCTAGGCCGAAGGTTCAAAGATCATCTCAGGGGGATAGCTTGGGTGGGTACCTCAACCTCTATGAAAAAAACCAGAAATCTGGATTCCACGAGAATTAAAGCTCCGTTTCTCGTATGGAAAGGCAAAAGACCTAGAATAGCCAACACAGCACTGAGAAACAAAGCTGGGAGACTGACACTACCCAATTTCAAGAATTACTGTAAGGCTACGGTAATTAAGGCGGTGTGCAACTGGCAGAGTACAGAGACACAGATCAATGGAAGAGGATAGAGAACCCAGAAATAGACACACATAGATACAGCCAAGTGACCTTTGACAAACGGGCAAGGCAATTCAGGGGAGAAATCACAGATGACAATATTTTAAAATAAAACGCTAAAAATGTTGAACAGACAAAAAAAATCGCACAAAAAGAGATCAGACTTATATTGGCATTTGGCTTCTCATCGCTAGGATAGAGCAATGATTTAGGTTATTTAGATTATTAGAGGTTATAATTTTGAGTGTTTCTTTCCATACTCAGGCAAAACTATACTGTAGTGCAATCTCAATAACATAAAAGTATGCACAGAAACTATCTGAAGAAAAATATTAACAGACCATTATCTAGACATATAAAAGAAACAACATGTGTTGGGCACGTAACATGTGCCAGGCACAGTATTATGGATTTTAGGAATATTATCGCACTTCACCCTCACGTTATCACACTTCACCCTCACGTTATCCCTACGAGGTTTTTACAGCTGTTTTGTGCTGTCGAGTTGGTTCCAACTCATAGTAACCCTAGAGAACAGAGTAGAACCGTCCCATAGGGTTTCCAAGGCTATAGTCTTTATGGAGGAGCCCTAGCGGCACAGTAGTTAAGCGCTGGGCTGCTAACTGAAAGGTTGGCGGTTCAAACCCACCAGCTGCTCTTTGGGAGAAAGATGTGGCAGTCTGCTTCGGTAAAGATTTTGGCCTTGAAACTGCCCTATGGGGCAGTTCTACTCTGTCCTCTAGGGTCGCTATGAGTCAGAATTGACTCGATGGCAATGGGTTTGGTTTGGTTTATCTTTACAAAAGCAGACTGCCACATCTGCTGCTGATGATTTCAAACCAACGACCTGTCAGCTAGCAGTCAATTGTTTAACCACTGCACCACCAGGCCCCTTCCTTATGAGGTAGGGATTATTACGTTTTTCTTTTTGCCCAATTTGACACAGTTGGTAAAGGATAGAGCTGGACTTGGATTCACGCCTTTGGAATGGGAGGATTGTTTGACTGAATGCCTTGCCACGAGATTTGAGGAATTTTGACTTAATGTTGAGTGACAGATACTGCTACTGTATCAAGTAATCATTGCCCCAACTCAGGGCAGACCCAATGACCAGTACTCCGGGCCAGACTTCTAACAAACCCTGGGGAACTGTGCTCGATTAGAGAGCAACTGACTGACTTCTCATCATCTCATGGGTTGATGTCCTTCTGCTGTAGGGAATTAACGAGACCTCCCTGAAACCTGTTTGATCCCACTGGATTTCCTCCAAAGGGATAGTTATCATTGCTAAGTGCTCTCCCAGCTTCAAGGTAACATGAATGACTTGCTCAGGCATTCTGATTCCACACAGAGTCATGGAATTTGGGCCACTTGGCATAATGGGGAGCTTTCTTCTCCTTTCTCTGGTCAGGGTCAGCCAGCAGTAATTTGGCTCCCTTCTGTCTGCCCACATTATCTCTACCATGGGGAATTAACAACCTCTTCACTGCACAGCTGCTAGAGGCTGGAATAATTCATTAAAATTTAAAATAAAACCATTTTACAATCCTTTGCATCTGAAGCTATAGGAGTGGGTAACCTCTTCAAGGCATTTCAAAAGATTAGCAAGGGAAAGAAGAAAATTTTTTCAAGAGTATTTCAGCAGTATAAAGGACATTTCTTAAGTATATCTATATATATACAGATATGTAATCAAACCATAAATGCTGACATTAAAGCAGAACAATCTTGTTGTGTGTAACAACTGGAAATTTACCCAGAGCATCGAAATGCATTCATATGGGGAGGATGAGAGCCAGGACACCAGATTATAAACATAAGCGAAAAAAACGATAATTCAAGATGGCGACCAGTCCATGTTTTATCATGGGCCCCAACAACTGACCTAGTCTGTCACCAGCTGTGAACCTCCCTATGGGGGTAAACTTTGTTGCTGTTAGTTGCCATTGAGTCGCCTACTACTCCTGGTGACCGTATGTATAACAGAGTGAAAACTTGTCCGCTCCTGTGCCATCTTCATGATCGTTGGTGTGTTTGAGTGGAACAGTCCAAAAACTGATGGGCAGGAACACATTTTTATGTTTTGATTTTATGAGGCTTCAAGTGAGAAGTAAACAAGCTAATGGTATGTGTTGCTATTGTTGTTGTTAGTTGCCGTTGAGGACGCTCATGGTTACTCCGCGTACAACAGAATGAAACATTGCCCAGTCCTGCGCTTTCTAATCCCAGAGACATAGATAACCACGGACTTCAAAAATTCACGCTGCCTCTCTACAAGAAACCAAACTTGTTGTCGAGTTGTTTCCGACACATAGTGACCCTCTAGGGCAGAGCAGAACTGCCCCTTACAGTTTCCAAGGATCGGCTGGTGGACTCGAACCGTCAACCTTATGGTTAGCAGCCATAGCTCTTAACCACTGCACTACCAGGGTCCCAAGACAACTCTAGAGATTAATTTTCTGAGACTGGAGGGAGAGAAGAAGAATTCACTGAACCTCTACTCTGTACCTGGTTCTGTGGCCTCTTTGCATAAATAATCTCATTAATTTCTAGAGCTGTAAATCTTTACAAAAGCAGACTGCCACATCTTTCTCCTGCAGAGTGGCTATGAGTCAAAATCCACTCAATGGCATACAATTACAATATACCTGTGATTCTCAAGCCTGGCTGATTATTTTGATTCAATGTGCCTGGGGTAGAGCTCAGATCGCTTTTTTTTTTTTTTTAAGGTTTCCAGGTGATTATTTTAAGGAGCCTTGGTGGCGCAACCATTAAGTGTTCGCTGCTAACTGAAATGCTGGCAGTTCAAACCCACTCAGCAGCTTTGTGGGAGAAAACTGGAGATTTGCTCCCATAAAGATTACAGCCCAGAATTCCATGGGGCAGTTCTTCTCTGTCACATGGGGTCACTATGAGTCGAAAATCAACTCGAAGGCACCCAATGACAACAATAACAAATGATTCTAATTGGCAGCCAGGTCATGGGAACCATCATTCTAGAGTCCAAAAGAAAATGTTGGTGCACTCATTCTACTTTGATGTTACAATTCCTGGATGACCACTGTAGTTCATTTATTCCATTGCTTCTGTATTCAGCTTGGCTAAGAATGCTCAAGTGTGGGTTCTATGTTACAGCTCTTCATTTGGGCATCAGATTTGGGTCACATTTCTACAGCCCACTGAACACCGACATCCCACCTCGTTCCCCTCCTCAGGGTCTGAGGTCAGTGCTCAGTTCACTCTTTCCTCTTAAACTTTCAAAACACAAATGCCTGATAACACTCTTCCTTCCCAATAGAATGGTACCACTTGATCTACTTCCCCAGATAGGATCCAGACCCTACTCCCCTCCTTAGGGGATGCTACCTTCAATGGCTCAAAAGTGATTTCCTTTGTATGGCTAATTGCCTCCATGAACAATTGCTTCATTTGCCATGAGAACAGAAGAACTGCATGGTGCTCAGCTACCATTGCTGAACATTTTGATCAAAGATTCTATAGAAGAATCCTGATCAAAAGAAGGAAAATGAATTTCAAATTCTCATGGAATGGACTCCAGACTTTCTGGAGCCATGGGGGCTGAGTAAACCTCTGAAACTATTGCCCTGAAATAATCTTTAAACCTTAAATCAAAAATACCCCTGAAGTCTCCTTAAAACCAAACAATAGTTTAGCTTAACTTGTAAAAAAATGTTTACCTTGAGGATTATGCTCTTTTAAGAACTACCTATCTGGAATCGAAGTGACAAAAGCAACTCAAAAGATTAAATAAGAATCTCAGGGTGCAGTGAGTTTATGTTAGTGATGGCAGAATAACTTAGAAAAGGAGGGTGACAATGGTTGCCCAACGTGAAGAATAGTCAATGTCACAGAATTGTACATGTAGAAACAGTTGAATTGGTACACGTTTTGCTGTGTATATTCTCAACAATGACAACAAAATTAATTAAAAAAAATTTTTTTAAGCCAAAAAAAAAAAAAAAAAAAAGATTTCCTGTCCAAGGGAGGCTCTTCAAGTGATTCCAAGGTGTTAAACACTATCCTGATTAGAGGCCACCTTTAGTGACTCCAAGGTGTCTGATGTCCCATTTCCTCCTTATTGTACCTATTTCTTGAACAATAAAACAAAGAAAAAATACATGCAATTACTGCTGAGGCATGTCACAACCTGCACAATCACCCCATGATGTAAGTATATTGTTATCCTAATTTTCAGATGGAGACCTTGGTTCTCAAGTAGTTTAATTGGCCAACAGGGAGGGTATAAGAACACCATTGCAACTCTCCAGGGCACCTCCAGTAGATTTTTGGAAGAAGACCTTTTGTTCAAGGTGAAGTAGACTTAGAAACAGAATGTACCTTTCTAATGACTCTCTCTTAGGAAAGTGGGGAAGGAAAAGAGAAAATGAGGGACAGAGAATGAGAATTTTCAGCTGTATGAAAATTGCTGAAAATTGCAGACCCAGCATTTCAACTCAGGCTTTTTTGACTCCAAAGCCTGTGCACTTTCTACTACTATTTGTTGACTTCTCTCCACCTTGCTTCTTCGCAGAGCAAGGATTTCAGCATTCCCCTTAAAACACAATTTAATTGTAAATACATTCTTCCAAAGCTCATTCTCTGTCCCTCATTTTCTCTTTTCCTTCCCCACTCTCCTAAGAGAGAGTCATTAGAAAGGTACATTCTGTTTCTAAGTCTACTTCACCTTGAACAAAAGGTCTTCTTCCAAAAATCTACTGGAGGTGCCCTGGAGAGTTGCAATGGTGTTCTTATACCCTCTCTGTTGGCTCTAGAATCCTAGAGCTGTAGGAAACGCATCCACCTGATGCCACAAAGTCTTCCTCCTTGTCTCAGCCAAGCTACAGCCTGTAGACCTTCACCACCAGGGGAAATGCAAACTAAAGGCAAGCTGTACTTTTTGTCAAATAAACAGGTAGAGACTGATGAGCAAGGCAGGGCATTTAAGCCCTTATCAGAGCCCAGCAAACACCTTCTCCCAACGTGGATATTTTTTAAATTTTCCATGAAGGAAGTCTGATGATAATTGGGTCAGTCTCTCCGGGTCTTCTTCCAATGCCCTTGTATTCAGCTACAGATCAGTTTTGACAAAAGCCAGCCTTGCTATTGGGGGAGTTTCCTAAAAGCTAAGTTTCACTAAGGCCTATGGTGATTGGGGTGCAATTGACTCAACAGTAACTAACAACACCATGTTGATTGTAAGGCCTTTCTACCTAGAAAGGTTAAATTAAAAAAGGTACAAATGGTTGTGATGGTGAAGACTGCATGTCAACTTGGCTGGGTCATGATTCTAAGTGTTTATATGTGATCACTCCCATGATGGGATCTGCTATGAGTAGCCAATCGGTTGAAAGGGAGTTTCCTTGGTGGTGTGGCCTGCATCTGAATCCTGCTACTGCCTCCTGTTCATCTGACCTTCAGTTCCTGGGACTTGAGCTGTCAGCTTATCTGCTGATCTTGGGATTTATCAATCTTCTCAGCCTGTGAACAAGAGCTCTGCTCTCTGACCTGCTGATCCTGGGTTCGCCAGCCCTTGCAACTATGTGAATCAGGAGAAGCCTCTATCCTAATCCACGGACTTGGGACATTCTAGCCTCTATAATCGCGTGAGCTGTTTCTTTGATATAAATCTCTCCATGTATGTATTTATACGCTTTACTGGTTTTGCTTCTCTAGAGAACTGAGCATAAGACAATGGTTACTGCGTTTGGCTGCTAATTGAAAGGTTGGAGGTTTGACTCTACCCAGAGGCACCTTGGAAGAAAGGCCTGGTGATCCACTTCCAAAAAATCAGTCATTAAAAACCTGGTGCACACAGGTTCTACTCTGACACACACAGGGTCTCCACAAGTCAGAGTTGACTCAGTGGCAACTGGTTATGATTATTGTAGGAGTGTGGTTTTTGGTTGCCTGGACCTGGGATCAAGCTCTTTATCTCCTGTTTACAAAGTCTACAGCCTTGAGAAAATTGCCTCACCTCTCTGAGTCACAGATTCCTACCTACCTCTACAGCTTTATTTATATCATTGCTTCCTTTATCCTTTTTTTTTTTAAATTCATATCACCCAGGGCCTTTGCATATGCTATCCCTCTGCCTATAACACTCACAGCACATTTCAGCTGTTAAGAGGCCATGTTGTCTACCTCCCTCATTTATAGTTGGGGAAACTGAGGTAGAGAGAAGGGAAGTGACTTCTCAGGATCAGACAGTGAATCAATAGTGGAAGATTACACTTGGCAGGAGCCCCTTTTAAGAATGCACACAGACAGGGGTAGGCAGAAACCTGAGGGAGTAAGAGCACCTTGACCTTAGAAAGCTGCTTTCTGTTTATGATCGTCAGGAGTCTGAGCATGTAGCGAAAGATCCATTCCTGGACATGCCCCATAGGGTAAGTATTGCTTTGCCTATCTTGCACGTGATGAAAGTCAGGTTCAGGCAGATTAAATTGCATTTTCAATGTACACAGCTGCTAATAGCCTGAAATGGGATTTAACCCAGGGCTGTCTGCCTTCAAAGCCACACTACGCAGCCTAAAAGGATACAAGTGTGATGCAACACTCCTACATGGCTTTGCTTTCAAACTTCCATAAGCCTATTCTTCTCTCAAGGACCAGCTCAAAGTCATCACCTCCTGAAAGCCTTCTTCTATTTCCCTTCCTCAACAGAATGTCATCTCTTTCCTCTGCCACACTGGCACTTTGTGTGTACCATTATGGGGCTCTCCTAACCTTGTGTAACAGTTATTTGTTGACCTGGATACCTCCACCACTGGCTTGTTGCTTGTTGAGACTGAGACCATGTATTAACCTCTGCATCTGTTCAGTACAGACACATACTAGGTATATCAGTTATCCAGTTAACTGGTTGCCATCAAGTCAGTTCAGGCTCATAGTGACCCTGTGTGTGTCAGAGTAGAACTGTGCCCCATACAGTTTTCGATGGCTGTGATCTTTCAGAAGTAGATCGTCAGACCTTTCTTCAGAGGCACCCATGGGTGGATTTGAATGGTCAACCTTTCAGTCAGTAGCCAAGCACTTAATCGTTTGCACCACCCAAGGACACCTTAATAGGGATACATATAACTCGTAATAGGTATATAGGTCCCTGGATGGCACAAAGAGTTTGCACTCGGCTACTAACTGAAAGGTTGACAATTCAAATCTACCTGGTGGCACTGCAGGAGAAAGGGATTGTGATCTGCTTTCATAAAGATTATAGCCAAAACTGAGATAAGGAGGATTATTACAGGATATTATGAAAAAATTGTATTCTAACAAATTTGAAAACCTAGAAGAAATGGAAAAAATTCTAGAAACATTATCTACCTAAACTAAAACAAATGGGTAGAAAACCTACACAGACACATAATAAAAGAAATTGAAGATGTCATTAAAAAAAAAAAAAAAAAACTCCCAACATAATAAAGCCCCAGCCCAGAGTTGACACCAATTCTTCTCAAACTACTCCAGAATGTAGAAAATGAAGGAATACTCCCTAATTCATTCTATGAAGCCAGCATAAACCTGATACCAAAAAAGCCAGGCAAAAATACTGCTAAAAAAGAAAATTATAAACCAATATTCCTCATGAATGTGGACACAAAAATTCTCAACAAAATTCTAGCTAAAAGAATATAATTGCATATCAAAAAAATAATACAGATCAGGTGGGAATCATACCACAGATGCAAGGTTGGTTCAACATTACACAATCAATGTAACTCACCACATAAATAGAACAAAAGAAAAGAGTCACATGATTATCTAAATCAATGAGAAAAGACAATTGATAAAATCCAAAACCCATTCTTGACAAAAACTCTCAGCAAAAATAGGAATAGAAGGGAAACTCCTCAACATAAATAAGGCCATATATCCAAAACCAACAGCCAACATTATTCTCTATGGAAAGAGATTGAAAGCATTCCCGTTGAGAATGGGAACTATACAAGGATGCCCGTGATCACCGCTCTTATTCAATACTGTACTGGAAGTCCTAGCCAGATAAATAAGGCAAGAAAGGGAAATAACGGGCATTCAAATTGGTAAGGAAGAAGTAAAACTATCCCTATTCACAGACGATGATCCTATACATGGAAAATCCCAGATATTCCATAACAAAGCTACTGGAACTAATAGAAGGCTTCGGCAAAGTGGCAGGGCACAAGATCAACATACAAAAATTGTTGAATTCCCCTATACTAAGAAGGAGAATTTCAAAAAGGAAATTAAGAAAATAATACCATTTACAATAGCCCCTAAAGGATAAAATATCTAAGACTAAATCCAACCAGGTATATAAAAGAATTTATACATGGAAAACTAAAAAACACTACCGCAAGAAACCAAAAGAAACTTACATAAATGGAAAAACATACCATGCTCATGAATTGAAAAACTTAACATTGTGAAAATGTCAATACTACCCAAAACAATCTATAGATATAATGTGATCCCAATCCAAATACCAACAACATTCTTTAATGAAATGGAAAAACCATTCACCAACTTTATATAGAAAGCAAAGAGGCCCCAAATAGCTAAAGTATTATTGAAGAAGAAAAACAAAGTAGGTGATCTCACACTTCTCAATTTCAGAACTTATAATACAGCCATGGTAGTCAGAACAGCCTGGTACTGGAACAATGACAAACAGATCAGTGGAACAGGACTGAGAACCCAGGAGTAAATCCACCCAGCTATGGACAGCTAATCTTCAACAGGGAAGAGACAGTGTCTTTAAGAAATGGTGCTGGCAAAACTGGATATCCATTTGCAGAAAAATCAAACAGGATCCATGTCTCACACCATATGCAGAAGCTAACACAAAATGGATCAAAGACCTAAATATTAAACCTAAATCTACAATGTCCCAAGGATGTAACATAGGGGCAAAGCTAGTGTTCCCAATTTATGGCATAAATACACTATCAAACATAACTAAAAACACACAAACAACAGAAGATAAACTAGATAACTTGGACCTCTGAAAAATTAAATACGCTCACCAAAAGACATTACCTAAACAATAAAAAGAGAACCTACGACTGAGAAAAAAATATCTGACAAGGGTTTAACCTCTAAAATATGCAGAAAACTTCAACACCTCAACAACAAAAAGACAAACAATTCAATAAAAAATCGGCAGAGGACATGAACAGACACTTCACCAAAGAAGACATTCAGATGGCTAAACACATGAACAGATGCCCCAATTATTAGCCATTGGAGAGACACAAATCAAACTACAATAAGATACAATCTCACCCTTGCAAAAACAGCACTGTTCAAAAAAACAGAAAACAACAATGCTGGTGAGGTTGTGGGGAGATCAGAACTCTTATACGTTGTTGATGGAATTTTAAAATGGTACAACCAACATGGAAAATGGTATGGCACTTCCTCAAAAAGCTAGATATAGAAATATCATTCCAGCAATCCCACTCCTAGGTATATATCCTAGAGAAATAGGAGCAGTAACACAAATAGGCATATGCACACCTATGCTCATTGCAGCATTATTCACATTAGCAAAAATATAGAAACAACCTAAGTGTCCATCAACAGATGAATGGATTAAAAAAAAATGTGGTACATACAATGGAATACTACACAACAATAAGAATAATGATGAGTCTGCAGAATATCTTACAACATGGATGAATCTGGAGGGCATTATGCTGAGTGAAATAAGTCAATCACAAAACTATAAATATTGTTTGATACTGCTTTTATAAACAGTCAAAAATAGGTTTACAAACAGAAAGCAACATTCTTTAATGGTTACCAGAGATGGGAGAGGGAGGGAGGATCACTTACCCTATAGTAAACATGTGTTAATCCTGGTGAAGAGAGAAGTCAGTGCAACATGACCAAGGTAAATGAAGACACTGAGAGGTGTGCAAGAATAAAAGACAACTATAGTAGCTGTCACATATACAGTTCTGTAACAACAGTAATAACAACCAAAAATTTGTGAGTGGTTACAAAGGTAAATATGTATGCTAAATACGTGTGGGTAATGTTGTGAAGAATGGGAATCCCAGAACACTTCATTGTGCAAATTAGGAGCCTATACACAGACCAAGAGGCAGTCATTCAAACAGAACAAGTGGATAGTGTGTGGCTTAACATCAGGAAAGGTATGCATCAGGGTTGTATCCTTTCACCATACTTACTCAATCTGTATGCTGAGCAAATAATCCGAGAAGCTGGACTATATGAAGAAGAATGGAGCATCAGGATTGGAGGAAGACTCATAAACAACCTGCGTTATGCAGATGACACAACCTTGGTTGCTGAAAGTGAAGAGGACTTGAAGCACTTACTGATGAAGATCAAAGACTACAGCTTTCAGTATGGATTACACCTCAACATAAAAAAAACAAAAATCCTCACAAATGGACCAATAAGAAACATCATGATAAATGGAGAAAATATTGAAGTTATCAAGGATTTCATTTTACTTGGATCCACAACCAATGCCCATGGAAGCAGTAGTCAAGAAATCAGATGATGTATCATGTTGGGCTAATCTGCTGCAAAAGACCTCTTTAAAGTGTTAAAAACCAAAGATGCATATTCATATTGGCATCCCAAACACTTCCCCAGCCCTCCAGCCCAAGTGCTTAGCACAAAAACCCCTAGTCAGTCCCAGATGATGAAGACTAAGGACTAAGTTGTGCCTGACCCAAGCCATGATATTTTCAGTTGCCTCATATGCATGCGAAAACTGGACAATGAATAAGGAAGACTGAAGAAGAACTGATGCCTTTGAATTATGGTGTTGGTGAAGAACACTGAATATACCATGGACTGCCAGAAGAAAGGACAGAGACTTCATCTCACATACTTTGGACATGTTATCAGGAGGGACCAGTTCCTGGAGAAGGACATTATGCTTGATAAAGCAGAGGGCTCAAGCATAGCAACAATTGTGAGGATGATGCATGACCACCAGTGTTTCATTCTGTTGTATATAGGGTCACTATGAGTAGGAACCAACTTGACAGCACCTAATAACAACAAATAGGTGTGGGAGGGTGTATGGTAGAACATGCATGTGCATATATAGGTATAAAAAATAAATAAAACATTGCCATCGAATCAATTCCAACTCATAGCAACCCTGTAGGACTGAGTAGAACTGCCCTGTAGGGTTTTCAAGGAGCAGCTGGTGGATTCGAACTGCCAAGCTTTTGATTGGCAGCCAAGCTCTTAAGCACTGCGCCACCAGGGCTCCATATATAGTTATAGTTGTGGGTATTTGTATATACATATTTGTATGTGCTGCATATATATTCATATCTAATAGAGCAAATAAGGGGCACAGTTATGGAAACATCTTAGACATATCCAAACACCTCATGGGACTTAGTTACTGGGCTTGAAGGCTAAGGACCGCAGTCTCCAGGGATATATAGGTCAATTGGCATAACATAGTTCCTTAAGATAATGTACTATATCCTAGTTTGGTGAGTAGTGTGTGGGATCTGTAAAAACTTGTGAGTGGCCGTCTAAAATACGACTATTGGTCTCTTTCCGTCTGGAGCAAAGGAAGCCAAAGACTCAAGGAAGCAATTAGTCCACAGGACTAATGGTCCACAAGAACCACAGCCTTGTCTAGCCTGAGACCAAAAGAACTAGATGGTGCCTGGCTACCACTACCAACCACTCAGACCAGGGACACGACAGAAGGTCCCAGTTAGAATGGAAGAAAAATGCAGAACAAAAGTCAAATTCATAAAAAAGTCCAGACTTACCAGCTTGATAGAGGCTGGAGGAATCCCTGATACTATAGAACTTAGACACCCTTCAAAACTGGGACTAAAGTCACTCCTGAAGGTCACCTTTCAGCCAAATAATAGATTGTCCTATAAAATAAACAGTAACACCCATGAGGAATGTGCTTCTTAGAACAATCAACTGTATGAGACCAACCAGGCAACAGTTGCCCAAAAGCAAAGATGAGAAGGCAAGGCGGGGCAGGGAAACCGGAGGGATGGAAACGGGCAAGGCAGGGTGGAAACGGAGAGAGTGATGACACATCGCAGGGATAGCAACCAACTTCACGGAACAACTTGCGTAAGAATTGTTGAATGGGAAACTAATTTGCTGTGTAAAACTTTCACCTAAAACACAGTAAAGTGTTCAAAAAAAAAAAGATTACAGCCAAGAAAACCCTATGAAGCACAGTTGTACTGTGATACACATGGGGTTTCCATGAGTCAGAATTGAGTAACAGCAAAAGGTTTGTTAAAAGGTATATAAGAATAACTGATATTATATGTCCAGTTGGGCACATAATAGGTACTCAGCAGACACCTGCTGAAAGTATCACAAAGTTAGAGATGGAGGTCTTATCCAAGAATTGCCACTTATTTTGGCTGCATGTTGATTTTTTTAATTAAAGGATACCAGGATTGATATAAAGACATTTAGCTCATTAGGAAGGAGCTATCACAAGGAAATGTGCCCACCATACTAAAAGAGGAAAACCTGCTGACATTAAGGGTGGAAACAAGACTGTTAAGCACTACAGAGAAGGACTCCTTCATTTCCGCCCATACATGGAGAACATTATATGCTGCTAAGCCTCCTGCGCAGTGAGAGTATCTCAAATAGAGAATGTTTCTTTGCACATAAGGCATGGCTTGTTCATATTGGCATCCCAACCTTTCCCCAGCCCCCTAGCCCAAGTGCTCAGCACAAAAACTCCTAGTCAGTCCCAGGAGATGAGCCGAAAGGTGGGCTAGTAAGGTTTGTGGGGATCCTTGAAGCCATCCTCCACAGATTTGTGTAGCAGCTGCATCCAACTGCATCTCCCCTGCCCCCCGAGGTCTTTGGACCCTTTCCTCTTTGTTGATGCATCCCTGGTGAAACCCTCTGGCCACAGGAATCCTTTGAGTCTCAGGAATATCTAGCCCAACACACAAGAGGACAGTTCCAGTTGCTAAACCAAGAAAGGCCAAAAAAAAACAGAAGAGAATTCCTGCTCAAAGAGCTCCTCAAAGTGCCAAACGCTGAGCCAAATACTCACAGTTACCCTGCAAGGGGTCATCGGTTTAATTTTATAGGTAAGGTAGCACAATCAGAAATGTAAGGCAGCATTTCCAGGGACACAGAGAAGGCAGAGCAGGCAAAGGACCCAGGTTGGTCTGACTCACTAGTGGCTTGTAATAGGCCAGTCAACGGGTTCTATCACTTACTTAATCATTCTCCATCTCGTTAAACATTTAGATTACATTCTCCTTTTCACCAGTGCAGTAACACTGTGATGAAGCTTTTTTTTTTTTTTTGGTACAAAAAACTTTGGCTGCATTTAGGATCATTGCCTGGGAGGTAGAATAGTTGAATTAAGGAGCATGGTTATTTTTAAGGCTCCTGATGTACATTGTCTAGTTGCTTTCCAAAAGGGCTGTACAAATTCACACTGTCTCCAGCACTGCAAGAGAGTATTGATTTTAGCTCACCTCCATCAGTTCGGGTATTCTCATTTTGGGGAAATGTTACATATTTGCTAGCTGAAAATAGCATCTTCATTTTCATTTGCATTTCTTTGATTACTAGTAAGGTTGAACATTTGCCCATGTGCTTTTGAAGTTTTGTTTTCTCTTTATGGTTTTTTTTTTCTTTTTTCCAATTTTCCTGCCTATTTTAGCTTTCAGGATCTCAGTGATTTTCATAATGATTGTATGAGCGCTTTTATGTTAAAATATCAAGGCTTGGTTTTTCATCTTTGCTTTAGAATATTGTCCCATTTTGCTTCTTTTAAACGCTTTTGTTAAATAAGAACTTTCTGAAAAATACAATTGCCACATCAATCTTTGATTTTGTGATTTTATCCATCAACGCCCTCTGTCTCAGCAACTTGATAAATGTTCAATCTTATTTTATCTTGATGCTTATTTTTATTAAAAGTTTTATACATTTTACTCTAGCTGGAAGGTTTGTTTTCTTGTTTCAGTGTTGAACTTGAAGCAAGGAGCAATCTGAATTTTTGCCAAATTTCTAACCAACATTTGTCCCACCGGTGTGTTCTGAATAATCTCCTTGCCTTCCCATATCTTGTTATCATACAGTAAGGTCTTCTTCCTGAGAGGGGCTGTTTTTCATCCCTCCCTTCTCTGAGCTGTGCAAGAGTCTCTGCAAATGTTCTTTTCTCTATTCCACCCACCTCCACCTACTCAGTTCCGCCCCCAGCGGGGTCCCCAGAGCTATCCCTGGACTTTCAGCCAAATAAGTTACCATCTTGAAAGTTTTTGCATTTGTACTGCCAGTCTACAATGCAGGAGGTCTGGGCTTCCCTGAGCATTTCCAGCTGGGAAACAGAGCCACAGTCAGTACCAGCGGGAAGGCTGCCTCTGCATCTGAACCTGCCAACACTGCCCCCATCAAAGCCCTCTCCCTTCAGCCTGGACAAGCCTCAAGGTGGGAACAGCCCATACGGAGTTCCAGAGATGGAAAGCAGGCACCGAGAAGCACCAAGCCCTCCTCTTAGTCCAAGAATGGGGAAAGAATTCACCTCACATAAGAGAACTAAACACTTACTGTCCCAAACCAGGAAATCAATAAATACCTGGTGTGAATTCATCAAGAAATAGCAATACACCCATACTTAGAAAAACAGAGCTAACTTGCCAAAAGAAAGAGCTAACCACTCAAAGTCCTTGCCATTGCGGAGGTGAGAAGAGATGGGGAAGAGAAGCTCTTCTTTTCCTTGTAAAGCTGATTGATACTTTTAACTAAGTGCCTGCAATTACTTTGATATAAAAACAACATACATACATTTTTAAGAATTATCCACTGAATATGGCAATGCAAAACCAAAACAATATGGAAAATATGCACCCACTTTCTTGTCTGGTGTCTGGTGTGCAGAAATGGATCTCTTGTCTGGTCTCATAAGATCAGAGAGTCTCACTGTGTGAGTACGCAGATGGAGATGACCGGGGCTTAGAAGATCAATCTTAATGTGAATTGATGCCCAAAACCGTCTCTGGAAGTCGGCAGATGATTTTTTTTAAAGACAAAACCCTCCAAATCTGCTGGCTTTTTAATTATTATTATTATCATCTTTTTGCTGCTTTCCTTAGAAAGAGCTCATTTCTGTTTTTCATACTAAACTCCTCACTGGTTGAGATAAAGGGTCTGCATTTCACTGACTTCCATATCCTTAGCACACATCACATAGTTTGATGTTGTGCATAACCTCAATGAATATTTCTTGAATGAGTGACTGAATAAATGAATGAATGAGTGAATAAACAGGATACTCTCAAGTCTCAGGAAGTCAGTGTGTCCATTCCCTTGACTCCATGCTGGGTGGGATACATTAGAACCTTCTATGACAGAAGTATATCATATCTCTGCTTTGAGTTTGTGATTCTGGTTGTGTTTGTAATTGAGAGACATCGTTTGTAACGCACATAGCACACAGCCTGACCCATATCTGGATCCCATGTCCAGGACATTTTTACTCCTTCTTTCTCCTTGATAGTAACCAACTCTCACAGCTGTGTCTCACTTTGGAGTTTTCAGATACTTCCACATGTTGTTTCATGCACTCCTCATGACTCCACCATGAGGAGACTGCTGTCCTTCTCAGTTGCAGACAGGAAGCTGAGGCCTGGAGAGGTTGTGTGGCTTGTCCAGTCTCATAGCTGATAACTGGTAGAACCAGAACCCAAACTACATTCTTCTGTCTCCAGGTTCAGTCTGTTTCTGAATCCAACATAGCTCTCTTCCCAGGGCAGGAACCATGGGCTGTGGTGTCTCCACTGCTGGAGGAGACCTGGGCTCTGGTTCTGATGTTGAACACCATGGCTTGTTTACAAGTTGTCCAGAGCTACCAGGACTCATGCCCTGGAAAAGCCAGTACCAAAAGTAAGCGCTGTATTTTTTTTAACAAATAAGACACACTTTATACATTTTTTGCCAAACTTGCAACCTCTCCCCCACCACTCTGCACGTTATTTTCCTAAGCTCGCTATGACAATTTTTTTTTTATATGTTGCTGAGTTCAATTCCTATTTCTGATCACAAGGAAACTTTGCTTAAGGTAGGTGTTGGTTTTATATTACTTGAAATTTACAACAAAATTATTTACCTGTAGGTCAAAAGTGATATACAAAATTTAACTTTTGTAATTTCCTGATAAAATATCATCGCCACTCTCATAAATGGAGCTGTGGGACGCCATGTTGAAACCAAAGAGTATGAATGCATGAAACCAAACATCCGTTGCCCTCAAGTTGGTTCTGACTCATAGTGACCCTATAAGACAGAGTAGAACCGCCACATAGGATTTCCTAGGAGTGGCTGGTGGATTTGAACTGCTGACCTTTTGGTTAGCAGCTGGGCTTTTAACCACTGAGCCAACAGGTTTTCACAAATGCATGAAGAACCACAAATTAGTAAGAAATGATCCTAGGCCTAAAACTAAAAGAACAAGATGCTGTTTATATTTTATTGCTTTCATAAATCTTAAACGGAAACCTAATCATGATCAAAAGTAACATCTCCAGACTATTTCTATGCATATAAGCAGGAGATTAAAGAAAATGAACAGAAGGATATGATTTACCTGTAATATGGGAGGATGGGTGAATGAGGCCGAAATTCACTTCTGGAAATGGCACAAGACATGTGTGGTATATGCACGGGCAAGCTATGCCAGAACTGCTTTACTTAATTTCATCACTTCTGCGTGTTGTACGTGTGGGCACGTTATTTACGTGGGCACATTATTTGCGAAAAAACACAGTACTATTTTCACTCAACTCTTATTATTGCTCCTAAATCAGGGCTCACTATCAACTCAAAGCTTAGGTATCAGAAGGAGGAGCTTCCAAAATGTGACTGAAGGCTGGAAACAAGACAAACATTCTGTTTAGCATAATTAAGCACAGAAAAAATGCTAGTATGAAGTTGGTCTTTGTAGTACAAAAGGTTTGACTGCCTTTTAGAACCCCCCCCGCTCCTGGTTTTCTCCATTCTCAATATTTAAAACAATCCCTTTCTTTTCCTGTCATGGATCGAACTGTGTTCCCCCAAAATAAATGCTGAAGTCCCGTACCTGTGAATGTGACCCTGTTCGGAAATCAGGTTTTTTATTTTGCTATGTTAATAAGTTCATACCAAAATAGGGTGAGTCCTAAACCTAATCCCTTCTTCGTGGTGTCTTATAAAGGGAAGTATAGTCACAGAGAGACAGGCGCACAAGGGGAGACCCCATGTGATGATGGAGGCAGATGGATTTTTAAGCAGCAAAGAAACACTAAGCATTTCTGGCAGTCACCAGAAGTCAGAAGACCTGTCTTAGAGAGTTGTTATGAGTTGGAATCAAGTCAATGGCAACAGGTTTGGGTTTTCGTGTTTGTTTGTTTTTAACTTTGGGTCTTGTTGAAAAAGTAAATAGAATAGAGTTCTACCCTCAGGGATCTTTCAGGCTAGTGGGGAAGGCAGCAACCTAACAAACATGATGCCATCTTATAAAGCTTCTAATGTAGACAAAGCACAGTGAGACATAAGAGACTGGTGAGCTTGGTACTGAAGAAAGGTGAAAAGTGAGAGCTGTAGATACCAGGGTCAGGAACTCGGACTTTCAAGGGTGTTGCATAAAGATGAATACATTCTGGCTGCACCGTGTAGGTGCTTAGGCTGCTTCATATCAACTCATAGCTAGTAATAACCTCATTCCTTTCAGGCACTGAGCACATCAGGACCAGTTTTCCTCAACAGCTGATACATAGTCTGTGTTGCTTGGGGGCATTCGAGGATGGTAGGGATGTTGGCTTCCTCTCAGACTGAACCTCAAAGAGAATTCCTGGCTCTCATCTGAGTCTCTATAGAGGGGGCCACCTGGCTGGCTGATTTAATTAATCTCTATGTCGTCTATCTCCTCTTGGAAACTGTTGTCATGTAATTGATATTAACACCGCTCAAAGACATGCCTGCAGGCTATACCTGCCAGCCAACTCCCATCTCCTGACATTCTCAGGCACAGAAGTTAGCAGCAAGGCAGAAGATGTTTTGATTCCTGGGGATGGTCATCTCTCATCCTGAGAGAGTTGGTCAGAGATGAATTAAGAGTCTCATCAGCTCTCAACTCACAATTTGCCTCTTGGGCTCATGAAAGCATTGGTCACCAGCTCATGTCCATTCCAGGTCCTTTGAAAACAAAGTGTTCATGATCACATGCCCTCAGCACTTGGCATTTGGTGGACCTGTGAGACTGTCATCCACCAGCTTCTTTCTACGTGATGTTATAAAATATTGAATCAGTGGGGTTGGAGTATAAGAAAAAGAGTAGTGAATATCATCACAGAGTAAGGATTCAGATATGAAAAAGTCCATTCCTGGCCAAGTGGAGAATAATTCCACAATCTCCATGAGCTTGGTGAGAATCTTGCGCTCTGGAGTTAGGAGGACCTCCATTCTAATTGAACTTTGATACTTATCAGCTATGTGGTCATGGCCAAGTCACTTAATGTCAGTGCCCAGTACAAAATGGGAGTGTTATCACCATCACCACCATCAATGCCATCACCATTATTATCATCATCATCATCACTATCATCAATGTCATCGTCCCCATCATCATCAGTATTATCGTTATCAAAGTCATGATCACCATTGTCTTGATCATTACCATCATCACCAACATTACCATCATCACCATCACACCATCATCATCATCATCATCATCATCATCATCATCAGTAACACTAAGGATCCAAGCTGGGTTAGATGCTTTGGGTTACCAAAGCACCCTGAAGTTCCCCAACATGGAACATATCACATTTTGTCACCACATCTCTCAAGGGCATTGGTAGGTCTTATTCACCACTGTATCTCTAGTTCCTAGGGATGTGCCAGGCATCCAGTAACTAACTATTCAGTACATTGTTAAATTAATGAGTGAATAAGTAGAAGGCAAGGGAACCAACCTTTACCAAGCACCTATTATATACCATGTGCTTTACAAATTTATTTATAATCCTCGAAGAAACCTTAAAATGTTTCTACTTCTATTTTCATTTCTTGGCTGGAGTAATAAAGACCCAGCAAAGTTAAATGACTCAACCAAGGACACACAGTTAATAAGTGGCAGTAACAGGATTCAAATATAGGTCTGCCTAATAATCTTTTCATATCAGGATGATTCCCTAATGAACCAGAAAATTTATTTATTCAGAATCTTCTTTCTTCTCATTATTCTAAATAGCCACAGTTTTACTATCTCCAAGTAAGGCTGGAGGGGAGGGCACTAAGGTGAGGGATATGGATGGCAGATGGCCAAATGGCATCAGGAACACTAAATTACATGGCCTCAGGGCTGCTTAGATTTTCTAGTCAAATTCCAGCCTCTTGAAGAAAATGCACAATTTTTTTCATTTGCAAAACTATCCATCTGCACAGGGCGTGCTGAGAAGCCTGGGCATGATGTTTTTATTTGCAGAGGGCTACTTTCAAATTCTTGGAGTTCTTTGCAAAGAAAATGGCAAACACAGATTTAAGTGGTTTAAGTCACCAATGAAATAAGTGTTTAAACTGGGGCCGCTTCCATAAAGCACATAGTGGGAAGATTTCGGGTTCCATTGGCTTCTGAGTAGAATAGGAGGGAGCCGAAGACATTAAGGGACGATAGAGTTGTCTAACTCTGAAGGTTGAGTTAAGGGCTTTTATATAAATGTTTGATCGCAGGTGGACACTCAAAAAGAGATGGCAATATCTGTAAAGACATTTGGAGTTTGTTTTTTTCTCAGAACCACAGTATTTAAATTGACAGAAATGACAGCTGGAGGGGAAGATATCCCCCAACGTTCCTCAGCTTTATGAACAGGAGTGATCAAAAAAGATGATGTCATTGCAAAGTTAAAGTACTGCATAGCAGACCAAGATACCTAAACCCAATGGTGGTGACTGTGATGATGATGGTACCATTTCTGAGCATGGACCATGTACCAGATCTTGTCCTAGGCACCACTCTTGAATGTTATCTACTTAAAACCTTATGGGTTTGTTATTATTAGTCCGATCTTAGCAATGAGGAAAGGGCGTCCCAGAGGTGAAGTAACTTGCACATAACTAATAAAAAGTAAGCCAGATGCAACTTAGACCAATTTAATTATATTTAATTATCCTACACGGCATCTTCAAGAATCTCTCAAGTCACCCTCCACGATTATAACAAAGTACCTCATGGAAGTAGCAACAATACTGCAAAAACGAAGCAATGCCCAGGGACAAGTTTCTATATCAATGGCCAAACCTTTCAGCCAAGAGGGAATGCAATGTTCCAGGGGCAAGAGGGAGGGCACAGAATTCTAATTCCATCTTTGCTCCTCTAAAACTTCCCAGATGTGCAGACAGCCTGGCAAATCATCTGAGCTCTGGCTACATTTCTAGAGTTGAAGTTGGTAACAGTGGGTTCAAAGAACCCAAAGGTCTACATGGGATAAACATCAGGGAGTCCATGAATTCCTGCCACTATATCAAACATGGAGTCCCTGGGTGGCATAATCAGCTGCTAATCAAAAGGTTGGAGGTTCTAGTCCAGCCACGAGTGTGGGGGCACCAGGAGTACTAATCAACTTGACAGCAACTGTTTTGTTTTTTTTTTTTTCATATCAAACATATTGAGGGTGAGTTTTTCTGGGGAGAAGGTCACAGCTTTACTCAGACACTCAAAGAGATATAAGGCTTCTATCCCACCAAAGAACAGTTTTCAATCTCAAGGACTTTCAAACCACACATTGTTGCTTGTGCTCAGTTAGCCATGGACTACTGATGCTCAGGAAAGCAACAAGGTGTAGCAAATAGAGCACCAATTCATTTACTCACTCATTCATTCATTCACGTATCTGTCAGTTGCCTTACTTTATGCCCTGTTCGAGATGCTGGGAATTTAGATGGGATCTTTACAGAGCTCCGGTCTAGTAGGCAGAAAGACATCTAAGCAGATGATTCTAAAACAATATGTTAATAATTTCAATGATGGATACATATAGGTTATGAGGAAGAGCATTAATCCAGGCTAGGAGGGTCTGGAAGATTCTGAGTCTTAAAGAATGAGTAGAGTTAACCAGGGGTAGAGGGAAAGTCATTTGGGCAGAGGAAAGGGCCAGGCCAGGTGGCTGGAAACAGCAATGGTAGACATGTGGGGGAACTTGCAACAGCTTAATTTTCCTAGGACATAAAGTGAAAGGCAAACAAAACCCACTGCTATTGAGTTGATTCTGACTCATGGTGACCCTATGTAGTATATACAGTAGAACTTCTTCATAGGGTTTTCTCAGCTGTAATCTTTATGGAAGCATTTTGCCAGGCCTTTCTTTTGTGGTGCCACTGGGTGGGTTTGAACCACCAACCTTTAGATTAGTACTCAAAACGCAAACCAACTGCACCACTCAGGGACCTAAGTGAAAGGCAGAGAATGGTAAAAGATGAGTCTGGGAGGGGGCGGGACCAGGTTATGGAAGGCTTTACATGACACCTCTTTATATAACAGGGAAGGAGTTCGATTAAAAAAAGGTTCAAATAAATATTGAGATATTCTGACCTTGGAATCACTGGCACTATCTTGATTCTGCTTTAACACTTGTATAACTTCAAGCAAGTCTTTTGAGCCTTGGTTTCTTCATGGGAATAATTGATATGATAATAATATCTATTTCATGTTAGGAAAATTAACTGAGATCAAATATGTTAAATGCTTAGACAAGTGTCTGGCATAAACCAAAATAAAAAAAAAGGGAGGCGGAGCCAAGATGGTGGAATAGACAAACGCTTCCGTGGAGCTCTCTTTACAGCAAAGACCCAAAACAACAAATGAAACAAGTATATTTGTGACACACTGGGAGCCCTGAGCATCAAAGGCAAGCTTAGACAACGAACTGAGAGGCAGGGAGAGGAAGAGGCTGTTCAGAAGTGGAGAGGAGTTACTGGACCTGAATCACAGGGAGCCCTCAGCCACTATTCCTGGAGTGGCAGCAGCGGCGGTGGGCTAGTCCTAGTGTTCAGCCGCAGTTTCCTCAGGGAGAAGCAGCCAGCCACACAGCCCACTCACACCTCTGGAACCTGAGGAGATCGGCTCGCTTTAGGCAAAAGCTAAGTACTTGCATATATTTTACCGCCCCCCCACCCCCGCCCCAAGCCAGCTTCAGTGGCTGAATCCCTAGGCCTGAGATAGACCCTGGTGAACACCTGGAGCCGTCTTCCCAGCCTTGGGGAAGGAAAAAATTTCCAACTGGGGGGAAAACATAATTTGCTAGCTCCATTAACTGGGGGAGCTCAGGACAGAAGCAGCTCCTGTCCAGGCATAAACTGTCTGTGGACCTTGAGCACCTTTCCCTTCTGCATGGACCTGTGTGGACCTATTTTGGGAGAATAGGCCCTTGTTGGCCAACTCCAACCACTTCACCTGTGTGGTGGAGAGGTGGGTGTTTGACATTTGACATTGCCTTGCCTATTAATAAAGGTCCTCACCGACCCACATCAGAGACTTAAGGACTGGTAGCTCCACTCAGGTCACCCAGCCACCCGTGAAAGGGGTCCAAAGATAACTGGTACCTCTCAGTCCTTACAACCAAAAACTTTGGGTGCCCAAGGTCTCTCTGCAGAAGCCACCCAGCAGCATGCTCTAGGGAACAGAGACATGTTTTCCTCAGAGACACTTGGGGGTCAGTTCTCAGCCCCCGGCCTTGTTCAGAGCGTGACCCCCTGCTGCAATCAGATACTGGTATATAAGCCAATCACCCCTGCCCCTCTAAGACTGTAAGACAAAGCCTGTACCACACACTTGATATTAGCTACCTGGAAACCTGAGCTGAATTCATACAAGAAAACTGAATGCACTCCTAGACTAATATACCTGATAACAGCTCTAGCCAGCTGGGGACAGGACACCAGAGCTCCAAAGGCGAAAATAATCAAGCTAGCTCACTCAAGCAACCCACAGGGGTATACAAAAACAAAACAAAGGAAGCAGCTACGACACAGTAAGAAGCATAAACTGATACAATAACTTATAGATGGCTTAGAGACAACAATCAATATTAAGTCACATAAAGAAACAGACTATGATCTCTTCAACAGGCTCTCAAAACAAAGAATCCAGGGATCTTCTAGATGAAAGTGCATTCTTGGAATTACCAGATGCAGAATACAAAAGTTTAATATACAGAACCCTTCAAGACATCAAGAAGGAAATCAGGCAATATGCAGAACAAGCCAAGGAACACACAGACAAAGCAACTGAAGAAATTAGAAAGATTATTCAGGAACATAATGAAAAATTTAATAAGCTGGAAAAATCCATAGACAGACAGCAATCAGAAATTCAGAAGATTAACAATAAAATTACAGAATTAGATAACTCAGTAGAAAGTCAGAGGAGCAGAATTGAACAAGTAGAAGCTAGGATTTCTTAACTCGAAGATAAATCACTTGGCACTAATATATTTGAAGAAAAATCAGATAAAAGAATTTAAAAAAATGAAGAAACCTTAAGAATCACGTGGGACTCTATCAAGAGAAATAACCTATGAGGGACTGCAGTACCAGAAGAGGGAGGGATAACAGAAAATACAGAGAGAATTGTTGAAGATTTGTTGGCAGAAAACTTCCCTGATATCGTGAAAGATGAGAAGACATCTATCCAAGATGCTCATTGAACTCCACATAAGGTAGATGTTAAAAGAAAGTCACCAAGACATAGTATAATCAAGCTTGCCAAAACCAAAAATAAAGAGAGAATTGTAAGAGCAGGGAGGGATAAACAAAAAGTCACCTTCAAAGGAGAGCCAATAACAATAAGCTTGGACTACTTGGCAGAAACCATACAGGCAAGAAGGCAATGGGATGACATATTTAAAAAATTGAAGGAAAAACATTGCCTGCCAAGAATCATATATCCATCAAAACTGTCTCTTAAATATGAAGGTGAAATTAAGACATTTCCAGATAAACACAAGTTGAGGGAATTTGTAAAAACCAAACCAAAACTACAAGAAATACTAAAGGTAGTTCTTTGGTTAGAAAATCAATAATATCAGGTATCAACCCAAGACTAGAACACTCGGCAGAGCAACCAGAAGTCAACCCAGGCAAGGAAATCCAAAAAAACAAAGCAAGATTAAAAAAAAAAAAAAAAATCCCAACACAGGGTAAGGGCAATGTTATTATATAAAAGAAGACAACATTAAAATAATAAAGAGGGACTACGAAATGTAATCATACACCTTCCATATGGGGAGGAAGATCCGGCAAAACAAAGAAATAATAGTTTTAAATTTAGAATAATAGGGGTAAATAATACGGTAACCACAAAGGAGACAAACTATCCTACTCATCAAAATAAAATACAAGGCAAAAATACAGACTCAGCAGAAACAAAATCAACAACAACAAATATGAAGAAAGGACAATATATAAAAAAAATCTACTCAGCACATGAAATCAAGTGGGAAAAAGAAACTGGCTACACACAAAAAAAGACATCAAAATGATAGCACTAAATTCATACCTATCCATAATTACCCTGAATATAAATGGACTAAATGCACCAATAAAGAGACAGAGAGTGACAGAATGGATTAAGAAACAAGATCCGTCTATATGCTGCCTACAAGAGACACACCTTAGACTTAGAGACACAAACAAACTGAAACTCAAAGGATGGAAAAAATATATCAAGCAAACAACAATCAAAAAAAAGCAGGAGTGGCAATATTAATTTCTGACAAAATAGACTTTAAAGTTAAATCCATCAAAAGGATAAGGAAGGACACTATATAATGATTAAAGGAACAATACACCAAGAAGATATAACCATATTAAATATTCATGCACCCAATAACAGGGCTGTAAGATACATAAAACAAACTCTATCAGCATTAAAAACTGAGATAGACAGCTCCACAATAATAGTAAGAGACTTCAACACACCACTTTTGGTGAAGGACAGGACATCCAGAAATGAAGCTCAATAAAGACACACAAGATCTAAATGCCTCAATCAACAAACTTGACCTCATAGACATATACAGAACACTCCACCCAACAGAAAACCAACTATACTTTCTTTTCTAATGCACATGGAACATTCTCTAGAATAGACCACATATTAGGTCATAAAGCAAGCCTTAGCAGAATCAAAACACTGAAATATTACAAACCATCTTCTCTAACCATAAGGCCATAAAAGTGGAAATGAATAGCAGGAAAAGCGAGGAAAAGAAATCAAACACTTGGAAACTGACCAATACCCTGCTCAAAAAAGACTGGATTATAGAAGACAGTAAGGATGGAATAAAGACATTCAGAGAATCCAATGAGAATGAAAACACTTTCTATCAGAACCTATGGGACATAGCAAAAGAGGTGCTCAGAGGCCAATTTGTATCAATAAATGCACACATCCCAAAAGAAGAAAGGGCCAAAATCAGAGAATTATCCCTACAACTTGAACAAATAGAAAGAGAGCAACAAAAGAAACCCAAAGGCACCAGAAGAAAACAAATAATAAAAATTAGAGCAGAACTCAATGAAATAGAAAACAGAAAAACAATTGAAAGGGATTAACAAGACCAAAAGCTGGTTTTTTGAAAAAATCAACAAAATTGATAAACCACTAGCCAAACTGAAAAAAGAAAAATAGGAGAGGAAGCAAATAACCCGAACAAGAAATGAGGGGGGCGACATTACTACAGACCCAGCTGAAATTAAAATAATCATACCAGATTACTATGAAAAACTATACTCAAACAAATTTGAAAACCTAGAAGAAATGGATGAATTCCTAGAAACACACTGCCTACCTAAACTAACACAAACAGAGGTAGAACAACTAAATAGACCCATAACTACAGAAGAGATTGAAAATGTAATCAAAAAACTCCCAACAAAAAAAAGCCCTGGTCCGGATGGCTTCACTGCAGAGTTCTACCAAACCTTCAGAGAAGAGTTAACACCGCTACTAATAAAGGTACTTCAGAGCATAGAAAAGGACGGAATACTACCAAACTCATTCTATGAAGCCAGCATATCCCTGATACCAAAATCAGGTAAAGACACCACAAGAAAAGAAAATTACAGACCTTTATCCCTCATGAATGTAGATGCAAAAATCCTCAACAAAATTGTAGCCAATAGAATTCAACAACATATCAAAAAAATAATTCACCATGACCAAGTGGGATTCATACCAGGTATGCAGGGATGGTTCAACATTAGAAAAAGAATTAATGTAATCCACTACATAAATAAAGCAAAAGATAAGAATCACATGATTTTATCAATTGATGCAGAAAAGGCATTTGACAAAGTCCAACACCCATTCATGATAAAAACTCTCAGCAAAATAGGAATAGAAGGAAAATTCATCAACATAATAAAGGGCATTTATACAAAGCCAACAGCCAACATCACCCTAAATGGAGAGAGCCTGAAAACATTCCCACTGAGATCAGGAAACAGACAAGGATGCCCTTTATCATCACTCTTATTCAACATTGTGCTGGAAGTCCTAGCCAGAGCAATTAGGCTAGATAAAGAAATAAAGGCCATCCAGATTGGCAAGGAAGAAGTCAAAGTATCTCTATTTGCAGATGACATGACCTTATACACAGAAAACCCTAAGGAATTCTCCAGAAAACTACTGAAACTAGTAGAAGAGTTCAGCAGAGTTCTGGGATACAAGATAAACATACAAAAATCCGTTGGATTCCTCTACACCAACAAAAAGAACATCGAAGAGGAAATCACCAAATCAATGCCATTTACAGTAGCCCCCAAGAAGATAAAATACTTAGGAATAAATCTTACCAGAGATGTAAGACTTATACAAAGAAAACTACAGTACGCTTCTGCAAGAAACCAAAACAGACTTACGTAAGTGGAAGAACATACCTTGCTCGTGGATAGGAAGACTTAACATTACAAAAATATCCATTCTACCAAAAGCGATCTATACATTCAATGCAATTTCGATCGAAATCCCAACGACATTCTTTAATGAGATGGAGAAACAAATCACCAACTTCATATAGAAGGGAAAGAGGCCCCGGATAAATAAGGCATTACTGAAAAAGAAGAACAAAGTGGGAGGCCTTACCTTACCTGATTTTAGAACTTATTCTACCACCACAGCAGTCAGAACAGCATGGTACTGGTACAACAACAGATACACGGACCAATGGGACAGAATTGAGAATCCAGACATAAATCCATCCACATACGAGCAGTTGATATTTGACAAAGGCCCCAAAACAGTTAATTGGGGAAAAGACAGGTTTTTTTTACCAAATGATGCTGGCATAACTGGATATCCATCTGCAAAAAAATGAAACAAGACCCATACCTCACTCCATGCACAAAAACTAACTCAAAATGGATCAAAGGCCTAAATATAAAATCTGAAATGATAAAGATCATGGAAGAAAAAATAGGGACAGTGTTAGGAGCCCTAATACATGGCATAAATGGTATACAAAACATTGTAAAGAATGTAGAAGAAAAACTAGATAACTGGGAGCTCCTAAAAATCAAACACCTATGCTCATCTGGGGTTTGGGTATGCTCATCCAAAGACTTCACCAAAAGAGTGAAAGGACTACCTACAGACTGGGAAGAAGTTTTTAGCTATGACATTTCTGATCAGTGCCTGATCTCTAAAATCTACATGATACTGCAAAAAGTCAACTGCAAAAAGACAAATAACCCAATTAAAAAATGGGAAAAAGATATGAATAGACACTTCACTAAAGAAGACATTCAGGTAGCTAACAGATATATGAGGAAATGCTCACGATCATTAGCCATTAGAGAAATGCAAATCACAACTACAATGAGATTTCATCTCACTCCAACAAGGCTGGCAGTAATCCAAAAAACACAAAATAATAAATGTTGGAGAGGCTGTGGAGAGATTGGAACACTCAGACACTGCTGGTGGGAATGTCAAATGGTACAACCACTTTGCAGATCGATTTGGCGCTTCCTTAAAAAGCTAGAAATAGAACTACCATACGATCCAGCAATCCCACTCCTTGGAATATATCCTAGAGAAATAAGAGCCTTTACGCAAACAGATATATGCACACCCATGTTTATTGCAGCACCATTTACAATAGCAAAAAGAAAGAAGCAACCAAGGTGCCCATCAAAGGATGAATGGATAAATAAATTATGGTATATTCACACAACGGAATACTGCGCATCGATAAAGAACAGTGAGGAATCTGTGAAACATTTCATAACATGGAGGAACCTGGAAGGCATTATGCTGGGTGAAATTAGTCAGTTGCAAAAGGACAAATATTGTATAAGACCACTATTATAAGAACTTGCGAAATAGTTTAAACTGAGAAGAAAACATTTTTTTGTGGTTACGAGAGGAGGGAGGGAGGGACGGTGGGAGAGGGGCATTCACTAATTAGATAGTAGATAAGAACTACTTTACGTGAAGGGAAAGACAGCACACAATACAGGGGAGGTCAGCACAATTGGACTAAACCAAAAACAAAGAAGTTTCCTGAATAAACTGAATGCTTCGAAGGCCAGTGTAGCAGGGGCAGGGGTCTGGGGACCATGGTTTCAGAGGACATCTAAGTCAATTGGCATAATAAAATCTATTAAGAAAACATTCTGCATCCCACTTTGAAGAGTTGCATCTGGGGTCTTAAACGCTACCAAGCAGCCATCTAAAATGCATCAATTGTTCTCAACCCACCTGGATCAAAGGAGAATGAAGAACACCAAGGACACAAGGTGACTACAAGCCCAAGAAACAGAAAGAGCCACATGAACCAGTGACTACATTATCCTGAGACCAGAAAAACTAGATGGCGCCTGGCTACAACCGATGAGTGCCCTGACAGGGAACACAGCAGAGAACCCCTGAGGGAGCAGGAGAGCAGTGGGATGCAGACTCCAAATTCTCATAATACCAGACTTAATAGTCTGACAGAGACTGGAAGGACCCCGGTGGTCATGGCCCCCAGACCTCCTGTTGGCCCAGGACAGGAACCATTCCCGGAGCCAACTCTTCAGACATGGTTTGGACTAGACAATGGGTTGGAGAGGGATGCTGGTGAGGAGTGAGCTTCTTGGATCAGGTGGACACTTGAGACTATGTTTTCCTCTCCTGCCTGGAGGGGAGATGAGAGGGTGGAGGGGGTTAGAAGCTGGCGAAATGGACACGAAAAGAGAGAGTGGAGGGAGAGAGAGCAGGCTGTCTCATTAGGGGGAGAGTAATTGGGAGTGTGTAGCAAGGTGTATTCAAATCCACCAGGCGCTCCTTGGAAACTCTATGGGGCAGTTCTACTCTGGCCTATAGGGTCGCTATGAGTCGGAATCAACTTGACGGCACTGGGTTTTTTTTGGGGGGGGTGGTTAGCAAGGTGTATATAGGTTTTTGTGTGAGAGATTGACTTGATTTGTAAACTTTCACTTAAAGCACCATAAAAATTAAAAAAAAAACAAAACCCATTGCCGTCAAGTCGATTCTATTCTGACTCATAGCGACCCTATAGGACAGAATAGAACTGCCCCATAGATTTTCCAAGGAGCGCTTGGTGGATTCGAACTGCCGACCTTTTGGTAGTAGCCATAGCACTTAACCACTATGCCACCAGGGTTTCCAGCATATAATAAGCATCCAATAAAGGTTATTTGATCCCCTTAATAAATCCTGTCTAATAATACTTCACAAAAAGTTTAGGAATTCTGTATGGGGGTTGCTTGAAAAAAAAGAAATTGTTGTATTAACCTGGGTATTAAATGATGAAAACTGAACAAAGATCATGGCCATCTATCCATCTAGCCCATGGTCTGGCCCATGTCTTTGTCTTGTCTGCACTTGTCCTAGACCTCACAGAGTCTGCCATGTAGTATGCAACACAACAAGCAGAATTTGTTGAGTAAATAAGTCAATAGTAAGGATGGAGAGCTGGCGATAGCATTTAAGAAATATTTATAGAGGGTTATGTCAACAGGACCTGGAAAGAGACATGATGTGGAAGGTGAGGGAGAGGGAGAACTGAGAAAGCTTCTAACGGTAGGCAGATCTGGGTTTTGACTCCTGAACTTGAATGACGCTTCTTTGGGACAACAGGAATGGAAATAGACGGTAGTGATGGCTTAATATGGACTGACCTCAAGGTACAATGAACAGTTTGTCTGTGTATGAAAAAGGGAGACAGAGAGAGTCCTAGAGATGGAGAGTAAGAGAGGGGAGATAGAAAGAGTGAGAAAGAGAGGATGGGTTTTGGGGAGAAACAGACTTGAGAGGCTGAGAAATGCACGTAATAAAAAGGAAGAGTGAAACCCACACGGAAACCCTAGTGTAGTGGTTAAGTGCTACGGCTGCACACCAAAAGGTCAGCAGTTCAAATCCACCAGGTGCTTCTTGGAAACTCTATGGAGAAGTTCTACTCTGTCCTATAGGGTTGCTATGAGTTAGAATCGACTCAACAGCAACAGGTTTGGTTTTTTGGTTTTGAAACCCACACAAAAAGATAATGTGTGTGTGTGTGTGACAGACAGAGACTGTGAGAAGGTAGAGGGAGGGAGTGAGAGAACATGAGAGGAAAAGGGAGAATGTGAGGGGGAGAGAGAATGTGAGAGGTCAGGAAGGAGGGAGGGAAAAGGGGAGAAACAGAGAGAAAATGTGAGTGGGAGAGAATGTGGAAGGGAAGGAGAGAGACAGGGAGAAAGGAAGGATAGAAAGAAATTGCTGAGTTCGAGGGAGAGTTACAGAGAAGCAACAAAGGATGGGGGATAAAGATACGGAGGCAGAACCAGAATAAAAGTGGAGGGAGAGGTAGGAGAAGCAGTGAGGGTGGGAGGAGACAGTAAATTCAGTGAACCTACCTGGAAAAGCCTGACACAGGTGTGTGGTGTCATTAGTGGATAAAGAGGCTCAGGAGGATGAGCAGAGAACAAAGGGTGGGAAAAAAAAAAAAGGGTGAAGTTAGGGAAAAAGCAAAATGAAAGAGGCTGTGTTGGGCAGAGAACCAGCCCCTCTCTTGCTGCTTAGACCAGCCTAGTGTTAGCCTGCCTGTAGATCCATTAGAAGACCACATTGCCTCAGGGCACATCTGCTCAACAAGAGGGCTGGCGTTTAACAAGCCCAGAGGGACTGTTCCTTCATTTGCAAGAGTCCAGTTCTCTCACTTTGCCCACAAGGTGTCCACTAAGGGCTCTCTGGGAAGCCCCAGGGACAGCAGAAGCTTAATGTCACTTCAGGACTTGCCCCCCAATCTCTGGTTCCGGGTGAAGTGATTAGCCAGGAAAGAACATCATGGTCATTACCGACTAGACAGCCCTGCACACCATGGATGGATGGGCTCAGAAACCACAAGATGATGAATAAGCAATCAGTCTATTCTTGGGTCTGCTATTACTGCCCTTCTAATTGGGTGTCTCAGAGTCCCCTGGGCTTCCCTGAACCACAGCACTGTTCCCAGAGACACTGGTGACTGAGGCTAGAGACATGATAACTCACATCAAACCTTCTGATTGGGACTGATGACGCTTCCAGAAACGGTGACAAGTTGTCCTGTTATCTTTATCTTCCCTCTCCCCAAGATCCATTGTGAAGGCTAGACATGAAAAGTTCTTGAGTTTCATTCAAACTTGGGTTTGAATCCCAGATCTGCCAATTCCTAACTGCATGGCTTCAGGCAAAGCATTTTACTGCCCTGAGCCTTAATTTCCCCATCTAAAATTAGGATTAACCGTTCCTACCGCATTTTTTTTTTTTTTTGTGGAGACTAGTGCTAATGTATGCAAATTGCCTGGCACATAGTAGACTTTCAATAAATGATAGCTATTAGTATTATTATTATAGAGGGCATCTTTGGTGAGGATGCAAAGGACTGGCAGCCTGACAAATAAGAAGCCAGAGCTATATTTTGAAAACCACCATCGAAGTATGCAGTAGCCCTAATTAGAATTCTCATTAAACGCTGATAATGAGAAATATGTGAGAAGACACTTTTCAATCTCCCAAGAGAAAACAGGAAGTGGAAGGATTAAAAAATAAAGCAAAGCAAGGAAAAGTAACTCTCAATGGCATCTCATTGCTGTTTTCACTCTTGGGGAGTGCTGGGTGAAATTAGATGAGATATCTCTCCTTTTCTCACCTGTCGACCTCCTGGGGGTGTTTCATAATCCTCTTGTCCAAGGATAACTAGTGCCTAAGTGGATCTATCTCCCTCTCAGCTCAAGAACTGATGGGCTATCAGGATACCTGAGTACACCAGGATGGAGCATGGTGTGAGGAGGTGGGTTCAGACAAGAGGTTCAGGATTAAGGTTGTAAATGGCAAGATGGCTCTGAAAATGAAAAAACCCAGCTGCTGTTGAGTTGATACCAAGTCATGGCGACCCCATGTGTGTCAGGGCAGAGCTGTGCTCCACAGAGTTTTCAATGGCTGATTATTTTGAAGTAGATCACCAGGCTTGTCTTTCAAGACACCTCTGGGTGAACTCGAACCTCTAACCTTTAGCTAAGTAGGCAAGCAAGTGAATCGTTAGTACCATCTAGGGACTCCCCTTTATATGAAGTTTGCCATGTGGCAGTAGCTTAAAGGGACACACAAGTATAAGTAGCATGATGCCAGGGCCATTAACTTCTGTGCTACTGTCGAGTCATTAGGGTTCTCATCACAGGAACCGCTGACGCCTTCGCTTTAAAGGCAGCCCTGGTGGTGCAGTAGTTAAGAGCTTGGCTCCTAACCAAAAGGTCAGCAGTTCAAATCCACCAGGCACTCCTTGGAGACCCTATGAGGCAGTTCTACTCTGTCCTAAAAGGTTGCTATGAGTCAGAATTGACTCAATGACAACAGGTTTGGCTGTTTTTTGTTTGTTTGTTTTTCTTTAAAGAGTGGCAGGTAGCTGGCCAAAGAACCAAGTCATAGTTAAAGAAACTCAGCGCTTTAAAGAAATCTTTGAGGACCCTATGCTGCCACCTCTAGCGACCCTTGTACTGTAGACAGATGGTCCCATAAGTATTGATGACACTGTTAGGGTAGTAGGAGAGATGGCACCCTCATGATCCCCACCCTTAAATTTTTTCCTGCCACTCACTCATTCAGCATTTATTGAATGCCTACTATGTTCCTGGCACTGTACCAGGTGCTAAGGATACAGCAGCAATCAAAGGTTTGGACCCTCTTGGAGCTTTTAGTCCAGTGAGAGGAGACAGACAATAAGAGTAAAACATAAGAAAGTAAATTATATAACACGTTGGAAAGCACAAAGTGCTGTAAAAGAACAGTAGAGCAGGTTAGGACATGGGGAGGCTGGTGGCGGCAGGGACAAGGCAGGGGAAATTGCAGTACTGATAGGGCGTTGGGAGACACCTCATTGAGAAGGTGAAATATGAGCAAAGACTTGAAGGAGGTGAGGGAGTGAGTGAGGGGAGGACGAAGGTTGCCAGAAAAGGGACCCCCAGAGTTTCTTAACCTCAGCACTAATGACATTTACGGCCAGTCAATTCTGTGTTGCGGGGGCTATCCTGTGCACTGTAGAATGTTTAGCAGCATCCCAGTCTCTACCCATCGGATGCCAGCAGCACTCATTTGCCCCAGTTATGGCAACCAACAATGTCTCCAGACATTGCCAAATGTCTCCTGGGGGGCAAAATTGCCCCCAGCTGAGAACCACTGCCAAAGGCTAAAGGAGAAGGTGTGCTTCAAGCATATAAGGAGCAACAAAGGCAGGTAGCTGGAACAGAGTGAGCAAGGCATGAGAAGTAAGAGAGAAAGCCAGACAAGTAACGGGGGGCTAGGGACTTTTCAGCTTTTTGTAAGGGCTTTGACTCAGAGTGACATGGAGGCAAGTGAAGGAAGAGTGTCATCATCTGTTTTCAGGGAACCTGTTATGTATCAGACTTCGTTACAGAGTACTTTATATACATTCTGTCACAAAGCTGAGATCTGAACCCAGTGCTCTTGAGTCTACCCAGAAGGACCACAGAAGAAAGGCCTGGCAATCTACTTTTGGAAAACCATCCACTGAAAACACTACAGAGCACAGTTCTACTCTGACACACATGGAGTCACCAGGAGTCAGAGTAGACTCAGCGACAAATGGTTTGGTTTTGGTACTCTCTGATCAAGCAGGAAGTGGACAGGTTACAACTCCTGTTACTGCCCCCATTTGGTCACTAAGTATACAGTTGGATCACTGGATAACTATTTCAGACCTAGAATTCCACTGGAGAATCAGGCCAGGGCCAATAAGTAAGGGGCATCAGCCTGGGTTGTCCCCAACCAGAGCCTGGGCAGGGGGTTGCAAGCAGGGAGTTATTTGGGGGAGTGATCCCAAGGCAAAAAAGGAGGGGCTGGAAAGATGGAAACCTGAGAGGAGGAAAAGCCAACCCCAGGTGCTTTATGGAGTGGTTGACCACTGTGGTTATCACCAAGAGTCCACTGAGAGCCCTCTGAAGAGCTGTTGGAATGCACTCAGAATTGTCCGCCTAAGAGATAAAGTGGGGAGTGTGCACCAGCAGCTCCCACCCCTCGTTGGTGAAGGTTTGCACGTGCTTCAGAATGGCGGGGCAGATGCCCTGTGGCATGCTGGAGGCAGAGAGGCGCTGAGGCAGAAAGCATGAGCTAAACAGCACACCAAGGCTGGGCATTCTCTGGCTACACTTGCACAGCTGGTTGCCACAGCAATGGCTGGAGTAGAAAAGGATGGCCAAGAGGAGGTGAAGCTGGGCTCAAGAGGTACCTGATACAGGAGGCCAAAGTGTTCACTGAATATTCTCTGTCTGCAGTCCCTCTGTGTCTGAGCACAGAGAGGTGGGAGCTTGGGGATGGTGCATCTCCACCACAAGGGCCATTATCTTGATTCTTGTGGAGACTCTTAGCATTTTCCCATCTGCCACTTTATCTGGTCCTCACAGCAGCCCTGCAGGAAGACAGAACAGGTGTCAAGAGCCCACGGTGCAGATGAAGAAAGATGCTCAGAGACCTTCACAACTAGACCAGAGTCACACAGAGTGTTGGCAGAGCCAAGTCCAGGTCTGTCCAAGTGATTCTCAAATGATGGCCCACCAACTATCTGCATCATCATCCCTCCTGTGCCTCATAAAATACAGATTCCTGGGCCCTCGGTGCTCCTGAACCATGATAGTTGAGTCTGAGAACTACCATTTTATACAAGTCACCAGTGTCTATCTCTCCATCTGCAGCAGTAGCCCTCAACTTCTAAATAAAATGGCCAAGTGGAAACAAATTCTGCTTCTAGTATCCTGGACAGAGAACCTCCTCGAGCCCAAAGCTAAGCCTTCCCCAGAACCCAGGAAAGCAAACAGTAAGTTGGTTGTACTAAATGAACACCTTAGTTGCTGTCAATTTGACTCTGGCTTATGGAGACCTCACATACAAGAGAATGAAATGTTGTCAACTCGTGTGTCATCCTCACGATTGCCAGCATATTTGAGTCTATCGTTGGAGCTATTGTGCCAATTCATTTCACTAATGGTCTCCTTTGCCTTGTTGGCCCTCTGCTTCACCAAACATGGGGTCCTCCTCCAGCGTTTCATCCCTTCTGATGATGCGCCCAAAGCATGCAAGTCAGACAGTGTTCTACTGTGATCCATAGGGTTTTCATTGGCTAATTTTCAGAAGTAAATCACCAGGTCTTTCTTCCTTGTCTGTCTCAGGCTATAAACTCCACTGAAACCTGTTCACCAAGTGTGACCCTGCTAGTATTTGAAATACCAGTGGCATAGTTTCCAGTATCATAGCAACATGCAAGCCACCACAGTACAACAAGCTGACAGGTAGAATCAGCACCTAGCGTGTGCCATTCCTAGAGTCAGGCAAAATCAGGGAAAGAATAAGATATTTCAGAAGGTAGAGTTCCTGGCCAAGAGGTCTAATTCTAAAGGATCCCCGAACACACACACAACATCATATACCTGTTCCTGTTGAGTCGATTCTGACTCATAGTGATCCTACAGGACAGGGTAGAACTCCTCCATAGGGTTTCCAAGGAGTGACTGGTGGATTTGAACTGCCAACCTTTTGGTTAGCAGCTGAGCTCTTAATCACTGTGCCACTAGGGCCCCATCATCATTATATGGATGAGGAAAATCATGTCCAAGTTCATGCTGCTAGTTCCAGAGTTGGAATTAAAACTACAAATTTCCAGACTCTGATTCAGGGCTCTTGGGAGTTCAACCAGCTGCAAAGGAGCAGGTAAATCACCTTTGTTGTCCAGATCCCCTAGCGCAATTAACGACAGATTCTATTTGCCATTCCCCAGGAATGCACACTCAGGACCGCTTCCTGTGTTCCATTCCGCCCGCCCCAAGTTTTAAGTTAAACTCTGGGTGGTTTTCCATTATCTCCACGTCACCTTCTGTCACATCTGAGGGTCTAGGTTGAATTGAATTCCCCAGAATGTCATAGACTTTGGCAACCTTCAGAAGGGCCCTTGAAAAACAGCAGTGGGAGGTAAGAACTTAAAGGGCAGCAGGCTGGCTCTCTTCCAACTGATCTGAAACCTAGGTAAGTGGTGGGGGTTGTTGTTACTGTGTGCAGTCAAGTCAATTCTGGCTCATAGTGACCCTGTAGGACAGAAGAGAACTGTCCTATTGGGTTTCCAAGGCTATAATCTTTACAGCCTTATCTCCTGTGGAGCCACTGCTTGGTTCAAACCAACAACCTTTCATTTAGTAGCCAAGGGCTTAACCACTGCACCACCAGGGCTCCTTCTCTAAAACCTGTTGCAGCTGAGTCGATTCCAACTCATAGTGACCCCATGTGACAGAGTAGAATCGCCCCATAGGGTTTCCTAGGCTGTAATCCAGGTCTTTTCTCCAGTGGAGGCGCTGGTGGGTTTGAACCAACAAAACCCTTTAGTTAGCAGCTGAGTGTTTCACCATTGCACCACCAAGGCTCCTTGTGGTGAGGGCAGGCGGATGCAAGACAGGAATACAGAGAGGAAGTAAACGAGGAAGTAGGGTAAAAGGAAGAAGTTACTGAGTCAAGAACAGAGCAAGAGGGAGACAGAGAAAGAGACAGAGCAAACTGAATATACAAGGAAGGACAGAGAGTCTGTAATTTATGCATCTGCCTCTCCCTCTAGATGCCAAGGTCCTCAAAGGCTGGGCTGGGTCTGATTCATAGCAGTGTCCCAGTACTTAGCCCTGAGGCTGGCATATAGCAGATATTCAATATATATTTGTCAGATAAATCAGGGACCATAAAGACATCTCAGCCTAGAACAAACCTAAAAAAGGGCATCATGGTTGCTAATTGTTAAAGGAGAAAATTCAAGTCAGACAGGGAAATGTGGTTGCCCAAGGTGACACAGGCTATAAAAAGGCGGGCAGGAATTTTATCTTAAGCCAGGTTGGCCCCGATGCTATGCTACAATGCTGCCCATTAGTTATGTTTTCACAGGGAAATTCTTCAAGCTTCCTGCCAAGGAAAACTCCTCTTAGTTACTGAGGCTAGTCAGACCAGGGCTAATGTCCCCCAAAGTTAAAAAAGGGAGATATAATCTATATGGTTAGTGCTTTGCCCAGAAGCCCTTGTATTTCTTCTACCATTTCCATACACCCTTCGCTGGCTTTTGTGTGCCTTTCTGACTGCCAGCACCTGAGACTCTCTGGGGTTCCTGGGCTGCTTTCCCTCCACATGCAGTGAGGCAGAAGTCTCCAGGGATTTATGAGTCCTGGTGGTACAATGGTTAAGCGCTTGGCTGTCAGCCAAAGGGTTGGCGGTTCAAACTCACCCAGTGGCTGTACAGGAGAAAGACCTGGCAATCTGCTCCTGTAAAAATCACAGTCTAGGAAACCCTGTGGGGAGTCCTACTCTGTTACATGGGATCGCCATGGACTCGATGGACTCAATGTGCCTAATAACCTGACAACAGCTAATGACTAACTAAACAGTTGCTGTCTAGTCAACTCCAACTCATGGAGACCCCATGTGTGTCTGAGTAGAACCGTGCTCCACTGGGCTTTCGGTGGTTGATTTTTCAGGGATAAATCAACAAACCTTTCTTCTGAGGTGCCTTTGGGTAGACTCGAACCTCCAACGTTTTGGTTAGCAGCTGAGTGTGTTAAATGTTTGCACCACACAGGGTGGGTATATAAGTATGAAAGCCCAGCTCCCTTGCTTGGAAGTGTACACATTCTAAGGAGTAACACACTCTAGAGCTACCCTCTGTGGGCCATTACCTGAAATTGCCCCCTTACTTGGCTTTTCCTACACCCTTACCAATTTCTCTCTGCATCCCTTCCTGCCTTGCGTATAGATCTGTTTCTGGGAAATCCAACAAACACAAAAGGAAAAAACAAAGCTACCCCATTAGCCTGGTTTCCTATCAGTAGGAATGAATGATAAGCAGATGCTTTATGTTAATAACAGCTCCAATTTATTGAACATCCACGATTAAATGTTTTACAAACCTTACCGCAAATGCTCTAATAATCCTGCAAGTAGATATGGTTGTGTCCATTTTACCAATGAGAAAACTCAAAGCTTTAAGAAGCACAGTAATTTCCCCCAAAGTCACATAGCTAGAAGTATTAGAGCAAGGATTCAAGCCCAAGGCTACCTGACATCAAGGATTTCCCCCACCCACAATGCCTCTCTTCATGGCACTTGTGCATCCATTTGTCTGTCTTCCACCTTCCTTTGGTTGATTATTTTAGAGGGTGGTGAGAGAGGGACTGTTGTATCTTCAAGGCCCAGCACAATGCCTGCTACCTAGTAGGTGCTTCATTTTCGCTAAGCGAGTGACTAAATGTGGTGCTTTAAGCAGCTCCAAGGACTCAAAAGTGTTCTCTAATATTTCTCCTCAAATTCTGTTGACTTTGTGTTGAGAAAGCATCAAATACCCATGAGGTAGATTCCCACCGTGTTTAACAAGACCCAGGATAAAGGCTTCAAGATCTGCATGGTGTTGACGTTTGCCACCTTAAATCTGGGGACCCAACTTGTAGAATAACCTATACATTCAGCTCAGCTACCTTTGATAGCTGGACAGCAAAATACAAAAACAAAATTATAGCATCAAAAACAGCTGCACATTACCAGAAAATTACTCCTACAAGAAAACACAGGTATGGTTTCAGGGCCTAGTTTTTTTAACAGTGGATTCTTAGATATGACATCAAAAGCACTAGCAACAGAAGACAAAACGGATACATCAGACATCATCAACACTAAAAACTTTGCTCAACAAAGAAGATGTCAAAATGGCCAACAAGCACATGAAAAGATGATCAACATCACTAGCCATTCCAACTCAAAACCACTGCTGTGGAGTCACTTTTGATTCCTAGCAACCGTGTAGGACAGAGTGGAACTGTCCCATAGGGTTTCCCAGGCTGTAATCTTTACAGAAGCAGATTGCCATATCTTTTTCCTGAGGAGTGGTTGATGGATTCGAACAGCCGACTATTCGGATAACAGCTGAATGTTTAACCACTGTGCCACCAGGGTACCCATTAGCCATCGCCCGTGGCCCTTGAGTGGATTCTGACTCATAGTGACCTGATACGACAGAGTAGAACTGCCCCACAGGGTTTCCAAGGAGCGGCTGATGGATTCGAACTGCAGACCGTTTGATTAGCAGCCTAATGCTTAACCACGGAGCCACTAGGGCTCCTATTAGCCACTAATCAAAACCACAATGAGATACCACTTCACTACCACTAGGATGGCTAAGATAAAAACTAAACAAAAACAAGAGAAAACAACAAATGTTGGTGAGGACATGGAGAAATTGGAACCCTTATCCATTGCTGGTGGGAATGCAATAAGGTATAGCCTCTGTGGAAAGCAGTTTGGTAGTTTCTCAGAAAGCTAAACATAGAATTACCATATAACCGAGCAATCCCAATCCTAGGTATATTAAAAAAAAAAAAAAAAAAGGTATATAGTCAGAAGAAATGAAAGCAGGAATGCAAACAGAAACCTATACACCAATGTTCATCACGGCACTTTTCACAATGGCCAAAAGGGAAAACAACCCAAGTGCCCATCAACAGACGAATGGCCTAACAAAATGTGGAACATACATACAATGGAATGTTTACTCAGCCTTAAAGAGAAATGAAGTTCTGATGCGTGCTACAACAGGGATGAACATTGAAAACAGTATGCTGAGCAAATTAAGTCAAACACAAAAGGACAAATAGTATATGATCTCACTTATATGAGACATCTAAGGTAAGCAAATGTGTCCAGACCTATGTTTGTTAGTGGTTACCAGGGGCATGAAGAGGGGAAGGGGAGCCAATATTTAGGAAGCAGCGAGTTCTGTTTATAGTGATGGGAAATTTGGCAACTGTTATTGGTAAGGATTGTTGTTGTTGTTGTTAGGTGCCACTGAGTCACAGCGACCCTATGCACAACAGAACGAAACATTGCCTGGTCCTGTGCCATCCTCACAATCACTGTTATGCATGAGTTCATTGTTGCAGCCAATGGATCAGCTCATTGAGGGCCTTCCTCTTTTCCATTGACCCTGTACTTTGCCAAGCTTGAAGTCCTTCTCCAGGGATTGATCCCTCCTGACAACATGTCCAAAGTATGTAAGAGGCAGTCTCACCATGCTTCCTTCCAAGACAGATTTGTTTGTTCTTTTGGCAGTCCACGGTATATTCAATATTCTTCGCCAACACAACAATATGAAGGCATCAGTTCTTCTTCAGTCTTCCTCATTCATTGTCCAGCTTTCACATGCATATGATGGGATTGAAAATACCATGGCTTGGGTCAAGCGAACCTTAGTCTTCAAGGTGACATCTTTGCTTTTCAAAACTTTAAAGAGGTCCTTTGCGGCAGGTTTACCCAATGCAACGCGTCTTTTGATTTCTTGACAGCTACTTCCATGGCTGTTGATTGTGGATCCAAGTAAAATGAAATCCTTCACAACTTCAATCTTTTCTCCATTTAGCATGATGTTGCTCATTGGTCCAGTTGTGAGGATTTTTGTTTTCTTTACGTTCAGCTGCAATCCCAACTGAAGGCTGTGGTCTTTGATCTTCATTAGTAAGTGCTTCAAGACCTTTTCACTTTCAGCAAGCAGGTTGTGTCATCTGCATAACACAGGTTGTTAACAAGTCTTCCTCCAATCCTGATGCCCCGTTCTTCTTCATATAGTCCAGCTTCTTGGATTATTTGCTCAGCATACAGATTGAATAGGTATGGTGAAAGGATACAACCCTGACGCACACCTTCCCTGACTTTAAACCAATCAGTATCCCCTTGTTCTGCCTGAACAACTGCCTCTTGATCTATGTAAAGGTTCCTCATGAGCACAATTAAGTGTTCTGGAATTCCCATTCTTTGCAATGTTATCCATTATCCATAATTTGTTATGATCCACACAGTCGAATGCCTTTGCATAGTACCTTCTGGTACTCTTCTGCTTTCAGCCAGGATCCATCTGACATCAGCAGTGATATTCCTGGTTCCATGTCCTCTTCTGAAACCAGCCTGAATTTCTGGCAGTTCCCTGTTGATATACTGCTGCAGCCGTTTTTGAATGATCTTCAGCAAAATTTTGCTTGCATGTGATATTAATGATATTGTTCTATAATTTCCACATTCGGTTGGATCACCTTTCTCGGGAATAGGCATAAATATGGATCTTTTCCAGTCAGTTGGCCAGGAACCTGTCTTCCACATTTCTTGGCATAGGTGAGTGAGCACCTCCAGCCCTGCACCTGTTTGTTGAAACATCGCAATTGATATTCTGTCAATTTTTGGAGCCTCGTTTTTCGCCAATGCCTTCAGAGTAGCTTGGACTTCTTCCTCCAGTACCGTTGCTTCCTGATCATATGCTACCTCTTGAAATGGTTGAACATCAACAAATTCTTTTTGGTATAATGACTCTGTGTATTCCTTCCATCTTCTTTTGATGCTTCTTGCATCATTTAATATTTTCCCCATAGAATCCCTCACTATTGCAACTCGAGGCTTGAATTTTTTCTTCAGTTCTTTTAGCCTCAGAAATGCTGAGTGTGCTTTCCCTTTTGGTTTTCTGTCTCCAGCTCTTTGCACATGTCATTATAATAATATACTTTGTCTTCTCGAGCAGCCCTTTGAAATCTTCTGTTCAGTTCTTTTACTTCATCATTTCTCCCTTTTGCTTTAGCTGCTCGACGTTCAAGACCAAGTTGACATCCATCTTGGTCTTTTCTTTCTTTCCTGTCTTTTCAATAACCTCTTGCTTTCTTCATGTATGATGCTCTTGATGTCATTCCATAACTCGTCTGGTCTTCTGCCACTAGTGTCCAACGCTTCAAATCTATTCTTGAGATGGTCTCTAAATTCAGGTGGGATATACTCAAAGTCATTTTGGCTCTCATGGACTTGCTCTGATTTTCTTCAGTTTCAGCTTGAACTTGCATATGAGCAATTGATGGTCTGTTCCACAGTCAGCCCCTGGCCTTGTTCTGACTGATAATATTGAGCTTTTCCATTGTTTCTCTCCACAGATGTAGTCAGTTTGATTCCTGAGTGTTCCACTTGGCGAGGTCCATGTGTATAGTCACCATTTATGTTGGTGAAAGAAGGTATTTGCAATGAAGAAGTCATTCGTCTTGCAAAATTCTATCATTTGATCTCAGGCATTGTTTCTATCACCAAGGCCATATTTCCCAACTACCGATCCTTCTTTGTTTGCAACGTTCACATTCTAATCACCAGTAATTATGAATGCATTCTGATTGCATGTTCGATCAATTTCAGACTGCAGGAGCTGATAAAAATCTTCTATTTCTTCATCTTTGTCCTTAGTGGTTGGTGCGTAAATTTCAATAACAGTCACATGAACTGGTCTTCCTTGTAGGCATATGCATATTATCCTATCACTGACAGCATTGTACTTCAGGATAGATCTTGAAGTGTTCTTTTTGACGACAAATGCAACACCATTCCTCTTCAAGTTGTCTTTCCCAGCATAGTAGACTACGTGATTATCTGATTCAAAATGGCCAATACCAGTCCATTTCTGCTCTCTAATGCCTAGGATATTGATGTTTATGTGTTCCATTCCATTTTTGACAGTTTCCAATTTTCCTAGATTTATACTTTCTACATTCCAGGTTCTGGTTATTAATGGATGTTTGCAGCTGTTTCTTCTCATTTTGAGTCATGCCACATCAGCTAATGAAGGTCCCGAAAGTTTGAATCCATCCATGTCGTTAAGGTCGACTCTAAGGAGGCAGCTGTTCCCCAGTTTTCTTTTGGGTGCCTTCCAATCTGGGGGACTCATCTTCTGGCACTATATCAGACAATGTTCCACTGCTATTCATAAGGTTTTCACTGGCGAATTCTTTTCAGAAGTAGACTACCTGGTCCTTCTTCCTAGTCTGTCTTAGTCTGGAAGCTCAGCTGAAACCTGTCCTCCATGGGTGACCCTGCTGGTATCTGAATACTAGTGGCACAGCTTCCAGCATCACAGCGACACGCAAACCCCCACAGTATGACAAACTGACAGACACGTGGGGGTGGTAAGGGTTAGACAGCATAATTAATGTTTTTTTTTCATGGTTGTGAATACGTATATATAACACATTTGTCAATTCAACATTTTTCATGTGTACAAGGTAGTGATCTCAATTACATTATGTGGTGTAACCCCTACCATAATTAATGTAACTGAAATCATTATTTTGTATACATGAAAAATGTTGGATTGACAAACGTGTTATATATACGTATTCACAGCCATGAAAAAATGACTAAAAAGTATATAATAACCAAAAGAAAAAGAAAAGCAGGCACTGGCACATCATACATTGCCTGTTGGGGTCTTCCCATTTTGTGACACTTAGGATGAAGACAATAAAGTGTTCAATTCATATGAAGAGATTTTTTAAAATGAGGTGCCCTTTTATATTATTTGAAAAGAAGCATTATAAGATTGGAATCTAGTTCAAACCGTTGAACTTGCAAAGAGGAAAAATTCAAGATGATGTGACAAAATTATTTGTAGCAACCATGACATTTCTTGATGTGAAATGCTTTCTTTCAACCATACAACACAGCATGAGTTAGGATGTGGAATCTGACAAGAAAATAAGCCAGATGCCAAGCTGAGGTTGTAGACATTATTCTTCTTGCAAAGGTTTAACCACAATGACAGAATCCAGAGTGCCAGCAATTTTGAGAAGGTTAAGTGGGATGGAGGTCCCTGGGCAGTGCAAGTTGTTTGCGATCTGCCACTAACCTAAAGGTTTGTGGTTTGAACCCACCCTGCAGCACCGTGGAAGAAAAGACCTGGTGATCTGCTTGCATTAAGATTACAGCCAAGAAAACCTTATAAAGCAGCTGTGTTCTGTAACACACAGAGTGGCCACCTATTGGAATTGACTTGATGCAACTAACAATAACAACAACAAGCAGGATAGTAGAAATGGTGGGACCAGACAAACCCAGGTTTAGATTATAGCTCCAGTACTTCTTCTGTGACTTTGAGTAACTTATAATATAACTTCTAAATTTACTTATCGATCACATGGGATTATTAGCCCATTCAGGGTTGATGGGAAGATGAAAGATCAGGTTCTTGAAGTTGTCAATGATTTCATTCTACTTGGATCAACAATCAACGTCTACGGAAGCACCAATCAAGAAATCACATGATGTATTGCATTGGGCAAGTCTGCTACAAAAGACCTCTTTAAAGTTTTAAAAAGCAAATATGTCAGTTTGAAGACTAAGGTGCATCTGACCCAAACCATGGTCTTTTCAATTGCCTTATATGCATGCAAAAGTTGGACAATGAAAAAGAAAAGACAGAAGAAGAATTGATGTACTCAAATTGTGGTGCTGACCAAAAATAGGAATATACTGTACATTTCCAGAAGAATGAACAAATAAGACTTAGAAGAAATACAACCAGAATATTTCTTTGTCTTGCTTACTTTGGACACGTCATCAGGAAAGACCAATGGCTAGAAAAGGTCATCACTGCTGGTAAAGTGGAGGGTCAGTGAAAATGAGAGAAATCACAATAAGATGGGTTGATACAACAGCCAAAACAATGGACTCAAACATACCAATAATCATGAAGAGGGGACAAGATCAGGTATCATTTATATATAAGGTCACTTTGAGTTGGAGCCAGTTTGAAGACAGCTAGTAAGAACAACAGCATGTAAAGTTCTTATTATGGAGTAGTTCAGTTAAAATAATGATGATGATGATAGTGGTAACAGACAGATATTGTGCTAAGTGCTTTGTATGTTTGTTAAAGAAACTCTAACTACTGTAACAGATTAACCCTGGAGTCTCAGGGTTTAACACAATAGAAGATTATTTCTTGCTCACATAAAGTTCAGTTTGTGGTGGGAATAGTGATGAGTGAAGTCACTGCTCCACAAAGTCATTCAGAGATACAGGCTTACCAAGGCTTTGCCATCTTCAGCGTGTGGTTTCCAAAGCTTCTCTGGGTGTTGGTTCCATCCAGTAGATGGGAGAGAGAGTGAGCAGGATCATGCTGGAGGCTTTTATGCGCCAGAGCTAAACATGACCCACATCACTTCCACCATATTAGCCAAAACTCAGTCACATTATTCCCATCTGGATGCAAATGGAAAAGGGCCTGGAAGCAGGATTCCTGTCTGAGCAGCCACAACTCCACATTTAATTGGACCTCTTGTTTGGACCACCAGCTATCTTTGCCGTTCACACATTCCATAGTAAAGTCCTCACACAATAAACCTGAGGGCTGGGTGCTATTATCATACCCATTTTTGATGATGGAAAAACTGAGACCCAGAAAGTAATTAGTGGTAAGGCTGAGAGTTGATTCCAGGTTACTTTGACTGCTTGACAGTGATACCAGTGTCACAATCTGCTCAGATACCCACTATACACACACACACACACACACAATAATAGCTCAGACTGGAGAGGTCTCAGACACCATCAATTGTAAGCAGTCTCCAAGATGACCCTAAATGATCCCCACCATTTGGTTTTCACAGACTTATGAAATCCATTCCCCTTGAGCAACTTGTTTCTAACCAACAGAACACAGCACTGTTGAAGGGATGTCACGTCTGGGATTAGATTACAAGAGATTCTTAATTCTGTCTTGCTAGCAGACTCTCCTCGCTTGCTTTGATGAAGTAAGTTGCTGTGTTGGAGAGGTCCACATGGCAAGGAACTAAGGGTGGCCTCTGGCCAACACTCAGCCAGGAACTGAATACTGTCAAAACCAAAAAAACCAAACCCACTGCTGTCGAGTCGATTCCGACTCATAGCGACCCTATAGAACAGAGTAGAATTGCCCCATAGAGTTTCCAAGGAGCGCCTGGTGGATTCGAACTGCTGACCTCTTGGTTAGCAGCCACAGCACTTGACCACTATGCCACCAGGGTTTCCAAATACTGTCAACAACTATGTAATTGATCTTGGAAGCAGATCCTTCTCCAGTTAAGCCTTCAGATGAGACTCTTGTTGTTGTAAGGTGCCATTGAGTCAGTTCCAACTCATAGCCACCCTATGTATCACAGAACAGAACACTGCCCAGTCCTGTGCCATCCTTACAATCATTGTTATGCTTGAGCCCATTGTTGCCGTCACTGAGTCAGTCCATCTCGTTGAGAGTCTTCCTTTTTTCCACTGACCCTGTACTTTACCAAGCATGATGTCCTTCCCCAGGGACTGATCCCTCCTGACATGTCCAAAGTATGTAAGATGCAGTCTCGCCATCTTTGCTTCTAAGGAGCATTCTGTTTGCACTTCTTCCAAGACAGATCTGTTTGTTCTTTTGACAGTCGATGGTATATTCAATATTCTTCGCCAATACCACAACTCAAAGGCATCAATTCTTCTGTGTTCCTTATTCATTGTCCAGCTTTCACATGCATATGATGTGATTGAAAATACCATGGCTTGGGTCAGGTGCACCTTAGTCTTCAAGCTGATATCTTTGCTTTTCCACACTTTAAAGAGGTCCTTTGCAGCAGATTCACCCACTGCAATATGTCTTTTGATTTCTTGACTGCTGACTCCATGGATGTTGACTGTGGACCCAAGTAAAATGAAATTCTTGACAACTTCAATCTTTTCTCCCTTTATCATGATGTGGCTTATTGGTCCAATTGTGAGGATTTTTATTTTCTTTCTGTTGAGGCGTAATTCATACTGAAGGCTGTGGTCTTTGATCTTTATTAATAAGTGCTTCAAGTCCTTTTCACTTTCAGCAAGAAGAATGCGTCATCTGTGTAACACAGGTTGTTAATGAGTCTCCCTCCAATCCTGATGCCCCGTTCTTTTTCATATAGTCCAGCTTCTTGTATTATTTGCTCAGCATACAGATTGAATAGGTGTGGTGAAAGGATACAACCCTGACACAAACCTTCCCTGACTTTAAACCACTCAGTATGCCCTTGTTCTGCCCAAACAACTGCCTCTCGATCTATGCATGGTTTCCTCATGAGCACAATTAAGTGTTCTGGAATTCCCATTCTTCACAATGTTATCCATAATTTGTTATGATCCACCCAGCCGAATGCCTTTGCATAGTCAATAAAACACGGGTAAACATCCTTCTGGTATTCTCTGCTTTCAGCCAGGATCCATCTGACATCAGCAGTGATATCCCTGGTTCCATGTCGTCTCCTGAAGCCGGCCTGAATTTCTGGCAGTTTCCTGTCGATATACTGCTGCAGCTGCTTTTGAATGATCTTCAGCAAAATCTTGCTTGCATGTGATATTAATGATATTGTTCGATCATTTCCTGCATTTGGTTGGATCACCTTCTTAGGAATAGGCATAAATATGGATCTCTTCCAGTCAGTTGGCCAGGTGGCTGTCTTCCAAATTTCTTGGCACAGACGAGTGAGCACTTCCAGTGCTGCATCTGTTTGTTGAAACATCTCAATTGGAATTCCGCTAATTCCTGGAGACTTATTTTTCACCTATGTCTTCAGTGCAGCTTGGAGTTCTTCCTTTACTACCATCAGTTCCTAATCATACACTAATTCTTGAAATGGTTGAACATCGACAAATTCTTTTTGGTACAATGACTCTGTGTATTCCTTCCATCTTCTTTTGATGCTTCCTGTATCATTTAATATTTTCCCCATAGGATCCCTCACTATTACAACTCGAGGCTTGAATTTTTTCTTCAGTTCTTTCAGCTTGAGAGACACTGAGCATGTTCTTCCCTTTTGGTTTTTTATCTCCAGCTCTTTGCACATGTCATTATAATACTTTGTCTTCTCGAGCCACCCTTTGAAATCTTCTGCTCCTTTTTTACTTCATCATTTCTTCCTTTTGCTTTAGCTGCTTGATGTTCAGGAGCAAGTTTCAGAGTCTCCTCTGACATCCATCTTGGTCTTTTCTTTCTTTCCTGTCTTTTCAATGACTTCTTGCTTTCTTCATGTATGATGTCCTTGATGTCATTCCACAACTCGTCTGGTCTTCCGTCATTAGTGTTTAACATGTCAAATCTATTCTTGAGTTGGTCTCTAAATTCAGGTGGGATATACTCAAAGTCATTTTGGCTCTCATGGACTTGCTCTGATTTTCTTCAGTTTCAGCTTGAACTTGCATATGAGCAATTGATGGTCTGTTCCACAGTCAGCCCCTGGCCTTGTTCTGACTGATAATATTGAGCTTTTCCATTGTTTCTCTCCACAGATGTAGTCAATTTGATTCCTGAGTGTTCCACTTGGCGAGGTCCATGTGTATAGTCACCATTTATGTTGGTGAAAGAAGGTATTTGCAATGAAGAAGTCATTCGTCTTGCAAAATTCTATCATTTGATCTCAGGCATTGTTTCTATCACCAAGGCCATATTTCCCAACTACTGATCCTTCTTTGTTTGCAACGTTCACATTCTAATCACCAGTAATTATGAATGCATTCTGATTGCATGTTCGATCAATTTCAGACTGCAGGAGCTGATAAAAATCTTCTATTTCTTCATCTTTGTCCTTAGTGGTTGGTGCGTAAATTTGAATAATAGTCGCATTAACTGATCTTCCTTGTAGGCATCACTGACAGCATTGTACTTCAGGATAGATTTTGAAGTGTTCTTCTCGATGATGAATGCAACACCATTCCTCTTCAAGTTGTCATTCCCAGCATAGTAGACTATATGATTATCTGATTCAAAATGGCCAATACCAGTCCATTTCAGCTCACCAAGGCCTAGAATATCAATGTTTATGGATACCAAATGTATCCATTTCATTTCTGACAATTTCCAATTTTCCTAGATTCATACTTCCTACATTCCAGGTTCTGATTATTAATGGATGTTTGCAGCTGTTTCTTCTCATTTTGAGTCATGCCACATCAGCTAATGAAGGTCCCGAAAGCTTGAATCCATCCATGTCGTTAAGGTCGACTCTAAGGAGGCAGCTGTTCCCCAGTTTTCTTTTGGGTGCCTTCCAATCTGGGGGACTCATCTTCTGGCACTATATCAGACAATTTTCCACTGCTATTCATAAGGTTTTCACTGGCGAATTCTTTTCAGAAGTAGACTACCTGGTCCTTCTTCCTAGTCTGTCTTAGTCTGGAAGCTCAACTGAAACCTGTCTTCCATGAGTGACCTTGCTGGTATCTGAATACCAGTGGCATAGCTTCCAGTATCACAGCAACACACAAGCCCCCACAGTACAACAAACCGACAGACACGTGGGGGAGATGAGACTCTATCCCTGGTCAGCACCTTCATTGCATCCTCATGAGGAACCATAAAGCAGAAGACTCAGCTAAGCTGTGCTCAGATTCCTGACCCACAAAAACAGTGAGACAACAAATGTGTGTTGTTTTAAGCCACTAAGTTTTGGGGTAATTGTGTGGTTATATAACAATAAAAAATAGACAAGTAATATACCATCTAAAGCCAAGGAATCGCAAACTTTTCTTTTTTTTACCAGCATGGACTTCATTAATTATGATTTAATTATGTAAAGTCCCTTCTACCAAACAAACCATGTTTGGTAAGAAAGAATTAATTTTCCTTCCCATTATTTTAAAATATTTTCAGGACTTTTTTCCAAATAGGTGTATCTCATGGTTCTATATGTATTATTTTGTGCATGAAAAAGCATTTTTCTGAGGTGGGATCCATAGGCTTCATCAGACAGCCAAAGAAATCCAAGACACAAAAAAGTTCAGAGCCACGGTATTAGTCCATGGCTGCTAGAAGAGAGAAAAGACCTTAGGGTAATGCCAGGTACCTAGCAAGTGCTCAATACACAGGAGCCATTACTTCAGTGATTATTTTACACCCAGTAAAATCCTGTTCAACCAGGAGCAAACCATTGCAAGTAGTAAGGGACCCGATTCCACCGACTATACCAAATGTTGCAGTCATGAGGGGGGAAGGTTCAATCAAGAGAGAGAGCAGGATTAGATATGATCGACTGTAACTTCCTCCTTCAGAGGATGAACAAGCAGGGTCTCAGAGAGGGCTGGTTTCTGGCTCCAGGGCTCGTGGAGGTTGGTGCTGGAGTCAATACTGCCACCCAGTATTCTGGAGTCAATCCTCTTTTCCATCATACTACACATGACGTGAAGCCAGAAGGGCGAGAGTCCCTCTCTCTGGAAGCACACATCTTCATCCTATTTCCTCCTGCATCCTGAGGTCTTCAGGATGAACCCAAACCCAAACCAAGCCAAACCCATGCTGCAGAGTCAGCTCCAACTCATTGTGACCCCACCTGTTACACAGTTGCTCCATGGGTTTTCTTGGCTCTAATCTTTTTGGGAGATCACCAAGCCTTTCTGCTGCTGGGTGGGTTCAAACTGCCACATTTTGGTTAGTAGCCAAGTGCAAACCTTTTTTTGCACCACCCAGGAACCTAGGATGAGCCTACAGATGTTGGATGATCAGGCAGCATGGCATCGACCATATAAATCTTCTCAAAACCTGGTATAGGGGACACTGCATTGTGACCATGGGGCGTTTGTTACAAACACTGAATCAGAGCTAGGGCATCTGAGTCTCTCCAGGAGGTGATTGGGAATTAGCGTTTAAATCAAGATTCCCCACTGATTCACATGCTCACCCAAGTGAGAACTAATGGCATAATAAAACATGACCTCTGGAGGCCAAATCCCAATTTCACCACTTACTAGTTGAGTCGCTTGGACAAATTACTCAAATTTTAGACAGATTCTTCATCTCCTCATCTCCAAAAATAGTGTAATAAATCAAACCAGTTGCTGTTGAATTGACTCTGACTCATGGCGACCCCACATGTTGCAGAGTAGAACTGCTCCATACGGTTTTTAAGGCTGTGACCTTGCAGAAGCATATCACCAGGTTTTTCCTCCCAGGTGCCTCTGCGTGGGTTTGAACCGCCAACCTCTTGGTTAGTAGTTTGTGCCACCCAGGGACTTACCTTATACAGTTGTGAGGATCAAATGTGGCAGCGCACATAAAGTCTTTAACAGTGTTTGGCACATAATGAGTGCTTTGCAAATATACTTCATCTGATTGTTGCTGTTGTTTATGATTTGTAACCAACCAGGTGGTTTCAGTACAGGAGCTATCTGCTCCCCTCCCCCACCCCCAGAGGCATGATTCTCTGCCCTTCTACTGCTTCCATGGTCCTGTGATGTGTACTGGTCAGAAACTTCAGCCCTGAGCCGTCTCTGGGTACCAAAAGAGCAACACCTGCCTTCCAGATTCCCCTGATAAACAGAACTATGTTCAAGAGGGAGCCCATGGGATCTGCTCTTGAAGGAACCAAGTGAACCTGTGGCTGGGAAAGGTCTCCAAAACCCAGGGAAGGGCCCCTGAGTCTGGCTCCAGATTGTGGTCCACGATTCCCTTTGCTCCATGTTGATGATACTTCTAATTATCCCAAGAAGTAGCAGCTTCATTCCCAGGAGAACTCACACCTCTAGCTTTGAGCAGCCACTGTGAGTTCCTGCCCCCCTCCCTTGTCCCTCTAGGATTCCAGGGCACAATGGGTGACTTCCAACTGCCCATAGATGCATCACTGTGTCTGGGGCTTCCTCTGAAGCCACGGAATTCCCTTCTTCCCCCACACATGACAGCCTGGGAGTGTCTGAACATTAATTCCTGAAAGCAACGCTCAATTGATGTCTGATGAGAGTGGCATGTAAATACCCCAGCTCCCTGACCCCTTGAGCAGGATAATCCTGAGGTGTGTGCTCTGCACCATCTCCCGGAGTTTCCCCACAGAAATGGGCTCTGTCACCCATGGTGGCAGCTGGCGTGGCAAGGTACCTTTATTGACTGCTTCCCCTTCACCATCTTACCTCTCTATATCCCTATCGGTATTCCCTTCACTTCTCAAATAAACTCTTTACACTCAAACCCTTGCCCCAGGGCCTCTTTTTTGGAGAACCACATTAAGATAGGTTTCTATCTGCAAGTTTCAAACTTCATGCTAACAGAGACCAGGCAGGAAATAAAATTTAATAAGTAGGGGAAGAATCCAATTTTCCACCCTTTCAATATTTGTGTTTTCTACAACCCTGGTCACTGGACAAAACAAAAATGCAAAGCTCAGCAAGATTCTTGCCTATCAGGGATAAATTTAGTTACGATGATGAGATCCAGCACAGAGACGTGTTTTAAGGTAGGGAACTGAATTAAAAGATGTGACACAGACTCTTATCACAAAGGCTTCAGACAGAAAAAAAAGGTCTCCTGGAAAATGTCTTCATTTCTGTTAACTAGAAATTTCCTTTCCCTGCAGCCATTTCCTGAACGTTCTGAGCATTAAATGTTTACCCCTCTGGACTAATATTGGTGCTTCCTAGTGAAAACCCAGATTAGAATGTAGGGCCCTGGAAACATACATGCCAGCCCCAACAGCATCACATATATATCAGTTTTATTGCCAGGTAAGAAATTCATATTAATATAGTGAATACATATGTTTACAAATAAACATTCTTAGAAAACAAACGAATGTTTTTTGTTTTTTTCTTCATTGTAGGAAGTATTATTGGTATCATAAACTCTGCAGTTGTTGACAAGTATTAACACAGGTTTACTTGCAGAACATATGGTTACTAAAATATTTGCACATAAAATATGCTCCATTTACACAAAAAAACTGGGGGGAGTTAGGTGGGGATGCCAGGCAGAGCCCAAGGAGGGTGGAGGCTTAGACACTTTGGGAGGGCAAAGAGAAGTCAGATGGTGGTCCCTTTAGGCTGAAAGTCAGAGGACGGCGAAAGGCAAGAAGTAGAGGCTGGTATGAGGGCATGGGATGGGGAGGGGAGTGTCTCTCTGCTTTGCTCAGGTTTCTTTCTTCTTGGTCTCCCCACTCTAGCTATAGGATCCTTTTCTTGGTACATGGCATAGACAATCCCATAGATCATCCCCTCCTTGAGTATCATGGGGTCTTTCTATTTTCCCTAGATGCCTAAGAATAAACAAACCTCCCCTGTCCAACCTCCACCCCGTTAGTTCAACTCCCAACACCAACTGGAAGATAACGAGGCTGAGCAGGGCTACCCTTTTTGGGTTGTTTTCACTGCTGTACCCAATTGACCAGGCTGTACCCTTGCCGCCAGAATTGTAACTGCAGACCCAAAGTAGCCAAGTTCAGTAGATGAAGTTCACTCAGAGGAGGAGGAGCATGGAGAAGAGAGAAAACACTGCAGATTCAGAAACCAAGAAAGCCCCTGAATCATGGTTGGGATAAGGATAAGATGAAGTGGGTTGAAGCAAGGGGCAAAGTTGGGCCAAAAGGGGTACTGGAATTACAGAATTTTGAGTTGGAGGGAAAGTTACAGATAAGCCAACCCAGTATTTCCTGAAGTGTAGGCTGTGTACCATTAGCATATGTGGAAGGTGGGACAGGAATATACCTAGCACTAATTAACACTGAGTCACATACAAAAGGACTCCCTTTTCATTTATGTTTCAGTCTGAGTTCTTCAAGGAAAAGTCTCTATTGGGTGATACTCTGTCTTTAACACTTCATTGTTGTTGCTGGGTACCATTGAGTCAATTCCGATTGATAGCGAGTTATGCATTACATAATAAACCTGCCCCATAGGGTTTTCTTGGCTGTAATCTTTATACAAACAGATAGCTGGGTCTTTCTCCTGTAGAGCCACTGGGTGAGTTTGAAATGCCAACTTCTTGGTTGGCAGCCAAGTGCTTAAACGTTGCCACACACACACAGAAAAAAACCATTACCATTACCGTCAAGTAGATTCTAAGTTATAGTGACCCTATAGGACAGAGTAGAACTGTTCCATAGGGTTTCCAAGGTTGTAATCTTTACGGAAGCAGACTGTCACCTCTTTCTCCTGTGGGGCAGCTCATGAGTTCAAACCACCGGTTTTTTGGTTAGCAGTCAAGCACTTTAACCACTGTGCTACTAAAAAAAGGGCTCCTTTAATACTTGCTAATCTCTTTTAAATAGAAAGAGAATCAAGCTTCAGGTTCAGACCCCTTCTACATCCAACAGTATCTAGCTAAAATTTAATAAAGCTGCTATGTTTTCTTTGCAATTATTCTTATGCTTACTATCTATTTATGGCAATTGATACTGGTTTTCTATTTGTGATGATGGCATGAAGTTTCCCCTTAAAAATTAAATTTATTAAAAATGAATCTATTTAACTACAGGTATCATCAAGGTGATACAAAATACACCCAAAGTGTGGTGCAGGTGTGTAGGTAACTAACACCAAGGAAACACGGACCAAGGCCATTGGTGTTCACTCCACTCTGGGGAGTGCGGGGGTTTAAATATCCCACCCTGGCTTCAGAAAGCACAGGGCGTCTTTATAAATGGGGATTTTATATAATGGGTTGTCAGATTTCATTGTTTTAAAATGGGCAGAGGTTTTGCACTTCAAAAAGCTTGATCTAGCCTCAAATCCCCATGTTCTAGATAGAGAGACTAGAACCCAGAGATATAAAAGGCATTGCCAGTATCCCCGGACCAGCTGGGAATAAGAAGGAGAATAAACACTTGGTTTCCCTGAATCCATGACACCAGGGAAAAGAGATGGGTGTGAATGAGGGAGCACAGAATGTTGGGGTTCAGGATTCTGGGGAATGCTCAGAGTCTTGTTCAAGCAGATCATTTGCAGCTTCTGGCCCCAGAGAAGCTGGGGGTCTCTCAGCAGTTCCTTTTTATTAGCTAAAGCCCTTGTTGTTCTTAGGTACTATTGAGCCAGTTTTGAATCATAGCGACCCCATGTGATGGAGTAGAACTGCCTCATAGGGTTTTCTAGGCTGTAATCTTTACAGGAGCAGATTGCCAGGTCTTTCTCCTGAGGAGCTGCTGGGTGGGTTTGAAACACCAACATTTCTGTTAGCAGCTGAGTGCTTAACTGCTGAGCCACCACAGCTCCGTAGCTAACACCCTTAAGGACTGGTTGAAAACAGCTCACCTTAAATGAAAGCTTTTCTCCCTCAACTCTCCTCTTTGGACTTCTACTAAACGAACAGAGCATAGGAAAATTGTCTGTCTTTGGGGCAACCAAGGGCTGTTGGCTACATGAACCAACCTGAAAAGCCACCTCAGGAAATTCTGGATGGGGGGAGAATGCGTTGATTTATCTGGGGAGGTGGCTTGGAGGAACCAGGGGAATTATGGCCCAAAATGTACGACAGGTTTGGGGGCTAGAAAACGGTACGACTTGAGGGATGCTGACAGTATGGGGAAAGGGAGAAAGTCTTTGTCCTCAAGAGCCCCTGGCTTTGCAGCAGCCCCCTTGGAGGGTGTTAATAGGGTGGGCTCACCAAGGAAAGGAAGGATAGAGATATCTGCTACGGCAGAAGAACAGGAGGGAGGAAGGCTAAAAGAACACAGGTTGCACTTGGGAAACAAGACTCATTAAACAACAGTAACACATTGAAGGCACCACCCACGCTTAAGTCATCTTCAGTCCAAAGCAGTTGAAGTTCGGCAGCGGCGGCAGCAATGAGCTGAAGGGGAAGGGAAGTCAGGGACAGACAGTTAATAGTGGTCTTGTTTCTGTGTCTGTTTCCTGTCTCAGAGGCGAGAGAGAAACACTAGAAATTGAAGACTTCTGTCTGGGTCCTCTTCTCACCTCCTGTAGACTTTTCCAACAATGGAATTTGTTTTGCTAATGTCATTGTTGATTTCTGAAGTCTTCAAGATTTTGGACATAATTTGCTGTTCTCATTTTGTAGTGGGCTTATAATTTTATTTTTCTTTAAAAAAAAAGTTTGTTTTTTTTTTTTCAATACTCTCTGGACCCTCTCCCGCCAGGGAAGCCCACACCTTCCATTTCCAGGATCATGGTCTTTTTGGAAGTTCTCTAAAATTTTCCTTCCTTCCCATCTCTGTCGGTGGGTTCAGGGTCTAGTTATTTTTTGTGAGTTCATGTGTGTATTGTTTTTTGCTTCCAATATTGATGATATGAAAAGTTATATAAACAGAATGGTTGGGGTCCAGCAACTGTCTCATGCTTGTCAAAATTGTGTGTCCACTTCTTGGGATTAGAAAATGCTTATTATGTGCATATCTTCCTCCCAAAATAACTCTTCTTCCAAAGTGCACTCTTCTCTTGTATTCAGCCCCATGCTCTACTTCCTTTCACCTTGGCTCTTTAACCCAGAAATAGACACTGCATGGCAAATGGTGTATGTGCTCAAATGGTCAATTTCTCTAAATTGTGCTACTTTTGTTTCTTCACCATGGATTTCAGTTTCAAGTTAGAAGAAAAGAAAACTTAGCCCCATAGTTTGGGCATGTAAGCCGGCCATCTCGAGCCTGAACTCGAAAGAGCATGCCTCAGTCTCCCCTTTCCTGTATTGCTGAATGTCCATGCTTCGGTCTTCCTCCGCTGCCCGCAGACACGTGTTAGGCATGACGCAGGGAAAGCGTGATTCCGTATCACCGGCAGGTTTGTAATCGGTTCGGGCGGAGAGTGTGAGTGTGGGTGCATGTATAAGGGAGGAGAGGGAGGGTGTGGGCCGGGATATTTTTTGCCTCTCTCAGTTGAGTATGGTCTCCAGGATGCTCCCTGCAGTGAAAGCTCAGACAGTCACTTCCGTTTTGCTGTTGGTGATGAAGTATGGCTGTGGGGGTGGGTAGTGCTGAGTGCGAGTTCCCAAGGGGTCGCTGGAGCCTGACTCGGCCGTGCCCAGCTTGCCCTTGTTGCCGTAAGCCTGCCGCCGGAGAGACTGCTCATTGGGGTCCCAGCCCTTAAAGTTGGTGGTGGTGGAGTTGTAGGCCAGCGGGTGTGGGGGCATCTTATTGGTGCGGGACTTCTGTCCATTCTGTTTGGCGGGCCCATGCTCAGGGCTGAAGGCCCGCGGCTCATCCTCCACTCTCACGGGGTGCAGGGGTAGGTTCCCCTTGGCAGCCAGCTCAGCCAGGTGCCGTCGCTTGGAGTAGAAGTCCTCATTGACCTTGTCGGCTGTACAGGGGGACAGGTGGATAAAGAAAGGGAGGAGAGAGGAGAGAGAGAGTTAAGGATTGACAGGTAAAGCAGAGAACAGCCTAAAAGTGGGCCAACAGTCCAAACAAGACACACACTAGAAACTGCAGCTGGAACAAGACAGAGGGAAGAGCAGGGCCATGTCCTTTCCACAAAGAAGAGCAGGGCCAGGAGAGTGAGGGCATTCACAATGGAATCTCTACTCTGCTGCCACTGAGCCGATTTTAACTCATGGTGACCCCATGTGTTACAGAATAGAACTGAGCTCCATAGGGTTTTCTTGACTGCAATCTTTATGGAAGCAGATTGCCAAGACTTTCTTCCCTGGCACCGCTGGGTGGGCTCGAACCCACCTTTAGTCAAGTGCAAACTGTGCCACCAAAGGAATCTATATATCCTCTAGAGGAAACACTTCTCCTATCACAGTCACACTCGTGACTCGGCGAGCCTTTGCTTTCTTACAAAATTCAAGTAGTTTCTTTGTTATTAAAAGGATGTGCTCTCAGTAGAGAAAATACTGAACATACTGAGAAATATTCGTATCTACCGTCTACCACTCAGCCAATGTCAACATTTGGGTGTGTTTTCTTCTGGTCTTCCCAGTAAACAGAGTTGAATTGGCAATTTTCCCTTGTTTGTCTGCTTGCTTTTGTTTTTGCTTTTAAGAGTTATACAGATCTGTGTTCAAATCCCAACGTTGCCACCTACAAGTGGTGTAACTTTGACTAAATAACTTAACTTCTATTACCATCAGCTCCTGCATATGGAAGGTAACTACAATAAAGACGTATATTTGATAGGGTTGTCTGAAGGGCTAAAGAGACAATGTATGTAAAGTGCTTAGATATTAGCCATCACCACTGTCATCATCATTATTATAAATAACTTTGCTTCAACTTATCATGTAACATTCTATCAAGCATTTTCCCATGTTGCTATAAATTATGAATAAACAGCATTTTGATGCCTATGTAATATTTCATTGAGTGGAACTATCAAAATTAATCAATCTCTCTATTGATGAACACTCAAGTTGTGCCCATATTTTGCTAGTATTAACAAGGCTGAGATGAGAATCTTCTGTTCCAATGCTCTCTTTGTATTTAGAATTTTAAATTTAGAATAATTTTTAAAAATATTTTCCCAATCTACATCAAGGGATGGCAAGCTATGGCCCATGGGCCAAATCCAGTCTGCAGCCTGTATTTGGAAATGAAGCTTTACGGGAATACAGGCACACCCATTCATTTACGTATTATCATTCTGATATGGGAGAGCTGATTACTTGTTACAGACTGTATGACCCGGAAAGCCTGAAATATTTACTGTTCAGCTCTTTACTAAAAAAGTTTGCTGACTCCTGGTCTAGATTACTGAAAGTGAAATTACTTAGCCAAAGGATATAGACATTGTTAAGGCTCTTGATACATATTGCCAGCTACTCTCCAAAATGGTTATACCAATTTCCATTCCATTTTACCACAGAGCCACCAATACTGAATGATTGATTGATTTGCTAAGTTCATGAGACCTGCTTTTATTTTCTCATATTTAACTTACTATTCTTTCATTGTAAGAGTCTCTGTACTTTTAATTTCTTAACAATAGACCTGTTCAACCTATCATCACCTGGATCAGAAATATTCACTGCTCTTTCGTCCACATTTCTAACATTCCAAACTACTGCACCTATGAGTTCATGTAAATTCTTAGAGGCCATCACAGTTTCATGCTTCTTTTCTCATTTGACCCTTTAAAAAAAAACCCCAGAGACAGGAAAGATGGGGATTTTTACCCCTACTTGGCAGATGAGAGAGCAGTTTAGCCCAGGGACATGATGTGATGTCTTTTCAGAAAGTTCTAAAGGAAAATAGACTCAGAGGCATCCAACTCTTGCCACGTCAGTGCAGATGTGGGGAGGAGCCCCCAGGAAGAGGAATCACTGAGTCCCAGGTATGTATCTTCACCCTCCTACATACCCAGCATTTTCTTGGATCCACTGAGTTGGCCTTTTGAAGAAGCTGGCATTGGATACTCACTGGGCATATAAAGTGCTTAGCATTTGGGGTAAGACTTGAATGAATGAGAAAGTCTATGGGCTTTGGAGTCAGGCCGAACTGAATTTACGTCACCTCAGTAATGCTACTTAAATAATAGTAACTACTCCCAGGATTATTATGAGGAATAAATTTTGTGAGATATACACATTATATAGCACAATAGTAACAACCATTCAATATATTTTATCTGTCACCTGCCTTATGAAAGAAGCACTGGATAAGATTCAACAGACATTTATTGAGCACTTAGTCTGTGCCAGGTGACCTACTAGGCACAAGGGAGGCAGTCATCAAACCAACCATCCTTTTCTTCCTTCTTCCCTTCCTCCCGTCTACCATGTTTGCTGAGTGCTTAATTTGCCCTATGACTGTGCTAGGTGACCTACTAGGCACAAGGGAGGCAGTCATCAAACCAACCATCCTTTTCTTCCTTCTTCCCTTCCTCCCGTCTACCATGTTTGCTGAGTGCTTAATTTGCCCTATGACTGAGCATAAAAAGAGGACTTGATCTATTTCGTGGGAACTGGTCAGGCAAGGCTTCCTTGAGGAAGTACTCTTCAGCTGAGATCTGAATGTGAAGAGTAACAAAAAGAACATTCACGGTAAGAAAACATGTGATACATTGTAAGAATGGCCACAATACTTTGCAGCTCCTTCCATCAAGAGGTGGAGTCTATTTCCCCACCTCTTGAATCTGGGATGGTCTGTGGCTGGCTTTGACCAGTAGAATGTGGCAGAAGTTCTGAACCTAGGCTTTTAGGAGCTGTGAAGCCTTAGCTATCATACTCTTAGACCCTGTCTCCGTGTGAAGAAGGAAGCCCAGGCTAGCCTCCTGGAGGATGAGAAACCTGTAGGTCAGTTGCCCATGTCCACCATAGCCAACAGCCTGCTAACTGCCAGATATATGAATGAAGCCATCCTACATCATACAGTCATCAGCCAGCCTGCCAGCTGACCACAGGTACTGAGCAATGCCATCTGAGAGCAGCCAACATAGCCCAAACCAGCAGAACTGTTCCAGCTACCACAGAACGTGAGTCTAATAAATGGTTGTTATGCTAGGCCACTAGGAGTCGCTGGTTAAAGCACTCAGTTGCTAACCGAAAGGTTAGAGATTCCAGTCCACCCAGAGGTGCCTCAGAAGAAAGGCCTGGCAATCAACTTCTGAAAAATCAGCCATTGGAATAACCTACAGAGCACAGTGCTACTCTGACACACATGGGGTCCCCACGAGTGGGTGTCAACGCAAAGTCAACTGTTCTGGTTTGTTTTTTTATGTTCTAGCTAAGAAGTTTGGGGCAGTTGGTTATGCAGCCATAGGTAAGTGGTTCAGAACAGCATTTGCAAAATTTCCTAATAGAGAAGGAACATGGTAGCTTCTAGAAACTGAAAGGATGTCTGTGGAGAAGTGAAGAAGGCAGGGGGCACCAGATCACCTACTGCCCTGTAGACCAGACTGGATCATCCACACCTACAATATGTCTGACCACCTTCCTTCCACTAGATTCAGGTGTTTCAGGGATGTGCCTAGGTTGGCACAGGCTTGGTGCCTGGGGCATGAAACCATCCTCCAAACCATCCTCCTTTCAAGATGATTTCGACAACAAGGGAGTTGGGGGGTTAGGTGGGTGAACTGTTGCCATAACAAGGAAATGCAATTTTCATGAAGCTCCCTTCCCACAATATTTCCGGTTCCTTCCGATTTGGATCCAGAGCAGGAGGAGGAAGAAATGTTTACCTGGCCACTCTCAGCTCTGGGCAATGTGGTCCCTGTCTTAGTATATCAAAAAGCTCCTTGTGAAAGAAACATCGGATTCACTGAACAGCCTTGTAAGGGCCATTAATAAATGTATTAACCTAATCAGCCCTGGGACCTCGTGGGCAGATGGCTGATAAGCCGACCAGGAGACAGATGTGTGAGCCCTTCAACAACACTAGTCCTCTCGGCTTGATTTTTCTTCATTTAAAAAGAGGGAGAAAGAAAGAAAAAGGTGCTTTCTTTCCAATAAGCCTAATTGCTCTGAAAGAGCCTGGGCTGTAAAATTAAACCGTACCTTCCTCCATCTGTCTTTCTCTTAATTAGAAGCAGATACTTGTACAGGCGCCGGGCAGGATGGAGCCTTGCTTCCATGGAAATGGAGTGACTCAATGTAATTCCCGGTTTTCAAAAAAGACTGCATATCTGAGGGTCTCAGCAGGTGGCCTCCCAGCTACCGTCTTTCCTTAAGAAAGGGTTTCTACTGCTCATTCTCACCTAGTGATACTCTTGGGTCTCAGCGATGTCCCAACCAAAGCTTTCACCATTGCTCATCTGCCTCTGTCTTTGATCCACAAATATGATGAAAGGGAGTGATCAATCTTCCCATCACACTCAAGAATAAGATCCAAATTCTTTGCAGTGGTCTACAAGGTCTGCATTACCTGGACTCTAGGTACCTGTCCACCTTCAACTCTTCCACCCTTACCCAGGGTTCCTCTCTGTTCCTGAACACACCAAGCTTATCACCATCTCAGGGCCTTTGGACTATTGCTGCTATTTCCTGGCAAAAGCGTTCCTTTTGGTTGCGTATCTGGATCCTTCTGTCATTTGGTTCTCTGATCCAAGGTCACCTCCTCAGTAAAGCCCTCCTGATGATCCAATGAAAGGAGCCCCACCCCAATTTGCTCTTATCACCTCTCCCTATTTTCGTAGCCTGTATCACTACATGGCATTATCTAAGTTACTGTGTATTGTCCAACACCCTTGACTAGAATATTAACTCCCGTTGGGACCGAGACCTTATCTGTTCTTCTCCCACTGTCTTCCTGACGCCTAGCCCAGTGCCTGGGACATAGTGCTGTTGTTAGCTGCCGTAGAGTCGGCCCCCAACATATGGGGACCACAAATACCACAGAAAAACAGTGCCTGATCTGGCACCTTCCCCATGATCAGCTGCAGATTGGACTATTGTGATCCATAGGGTTTTCACTGGCTGATTTTCAGAAGTAGATTGCCAGGCCTTTCTTCCTAGTCCATCTTAGTCTGGAAGCTCCGCCGAAACCTGTTCAGCATCACAGCAACACGCAAGCCTCCACTAGATAGATGGTAGTGGTTGTCCATGAGGTTCACCAGCAGAATCGAACCTGGGTCTCCTGCATGGAAGGCAAGAATTCTACCAGTGAACCACCACTGGCATACATTAGGGCTTCAATAACATGTGCTTAATGAAGGAAGGAGGGCAGTGAAGGTATCTCATTTCCAATGACATTCTTGTAAATGTTAGAAATGGGTAGGGTGTTTCCTCTTCAGTTCATCTAGTCTATGTTGCAAAAGACTGAATGTGCCGTTCATCACCGAGACTGAAGGGCAAGAGCTCTGGGGAAGTGCCTTTACCTCTGGGGCAGAAGAGCCAGGCTGTTCACCCAGCTCCAGATCCCCATGAAAAACGTGGAGAGGCCTGGATGTTCTTTGGCCATCCTAGCTCAGGGGAGGCAGAACAGTCAGGCAAAGGGGCAGAGACTGGTTAAAGAGTCTGCTTGGATGCAGCAAAAGGCTAGGTTTTGGCATAGCCTCCTTCCCCGCTCATCCTCAGATCAGTGGTAAACTGAGTAATGTTGTTGTTAGTTGCCTTCAAGTCCGCACCAACTCATAGCACAGGTCAAAACATTGCCTGGTCCTGCGCCATCTTCACAATTGCTGGCATGCTGGAATTCATTGTTGCAGCCACTGTGCGTTTTGAGTGCTTTCCAACCTAAGGGGTGCATCATCCACCAGTATAATAGGCAATGTTCTGTCATGATTCATATGGTTTTCACTGGCTAATTTCCAAAAGTAGATTGCCAGGCCTTTCTTCCTAGTCTGTCTTAGTCTAGAAGGTCTGCTGAAACCTGTCCACCATGGATGATGCTTTTGGCATTTGAAATACCGATGCCTTAGCTTCCAGCATCACAGCAACATGCAAGTCACCAGAGTATGACAAACTGCTATCTGACCTTTATCAAGTGCATGCACTGTGCCGTGTACTGAACTAGGGAATTTACTGTATTTTTACGCACATAACGTGCACCTTCTATGTCTGCTCGCCAAACACACCCTCCCCCCATGAAGTATTTTTGTAAGTGCCCGCTATGCCAATTTTTTTTACAGGCACAGTGGTAAGTACAAAAATACCTCAAGTGGAAAGGCGCGGTTGGCAAATAAACATAGAAGGTACGCATTATGAAAAAATACGGTACATCTGTTACCCTCCTTACTCGCCTCAATGTTCTAATGAGGTAGTTGCTATTATTGGTCCCATTTTATAAATGGGGAAACTGAGGCTCAGAGAGCTTTGGTGGCTTATCCAATTGATGAAGCTGGAATTTGAACCAAGGATACCTAGCTCAGTGCCTGAATTCACGAACACAACACTCACCATTTATTTAACCATCTACCTGCCTAGCAGAAGACGAGGCTTGAGAAGGGTCTATCTGCAGAAGCATTTCCTCCTAAACCAAATAAAATGTAAGAGGAAATGAGAATTAGGCAGCACAGTTTTCTTGATTCTTCCTCTCAAAACATCAGGGATTGGGGCACGATACACATGTAAATATCATACTTTCAAGAGAAAACATCAAAATGTCACAGCTGGGAAGATTAATGAAGCCCCAAATCCTCCCAAGCCAAACAACATGTCTCCTTTCTTCATCAAGGTGGGGTAGGAGAAAGGAGCTGGTGGTAGCATGAAGCTTCCCCCCACCAACTGCCTTGAGTTCTTCCGCCTATAGGTTGGCTACTATAGAGACAAGGGTCTCAAAGTCCACTGAGATGCAATGATATTGGCCAGAGAGCTGGCCAGTCCTAGACTAGAAGCCAGCCTCCTATTACAAAGCTGGGCTCTCACAGAACTAAGAGGACATGAAGGTTTCTTTACCTGGCAGATACCCTATCAGACACTTTATTCATATTACCTCGTTTAGTTGACCCCCAATGCCAATGAGGTAGATGTGGTTGTCTGGGGTCTTCACACTATTATCACATGGATTCTCTTCATGGCAATGTCGTAGGGTCCTGTCTTGAGATATTCACCAGTATTTTTTTTCCTTGTGCTTCCACTACCCCTTCCCACCATTTGAGCACTTTAGATGAGGACAAAGAGCCAAAGTATTGGTTTTGAATCCCCTACCAGGCTTTTGAAAGCCACAGTAGAGTCCATAGTCTTAAAAGTCAAGACTTCACCTAAGATCAGGGAATGCTGAGAAAGGAGGGATTAACACGGCTGAGAGCTTAAAGGATTCTGTGCACAAGGTTTAAAAACCTAAAATAAGGCCTGAATGAATGCAATCCCTGATTTTTGTGATTGCAAAATCTCTTTTACAATATGGTGGAAAAAGAAGATAGATCTGGGATCAAATTCCAACTCTTTCAACTTATAAGCTTGAGACCTTGGGAAAGTTATCTAACCTCGCTTAGTCTCAACTGTGCAAAGAAAAATAGTACAGGGTCACTGAGTTGGAATCAACTCAATGGCAATGAGTTTGGTTTGGCTTTTGGTTTACACGGCAGGGAACTGAGAGTAGTAAAGAGAATTCTGCAAAGGAGTAGCAATGCCCTTGCCTAAGAGTTGGTATTCAATTGATGGCAGCTATCAGAAAATAAAAAGAATATAAAATGAGGATAATGAAGTCTACCTTTCAGAGTGTGGGGGAGAAGTAAATGGGGCAAGGGATATAAAAGCACAAAACATTACGCATGGCACATAGTGCTGTTGGCTGCCATCAAGTCAGCCCTGATTAATGCTGACCCCATACAAAATGCAACAGAACAAAATGCTGCCCGATCCTGGACCATCCCCATGATCATTTGCAGATCAAACCATTATGGTCCATAGGGTTTTCACTGGCTGATTTTTTAAAGTAGATCACCCAGCCTTTCTTCCTAGTTAGTCAGAAGCTGGAATGAAACCTGTTCAGCATCATGGCACCGAGCAAGCTTCCACTGACAGGCCAGTGGTGGCCGTGCTTCCGCTGCATTAGCCAGGAGTTGAACTCTGGCCTCCCACATGGAAGGTGAGAATTCTACAACTCAACCACCACCACTTCCATATAGCACACAGTGAAAAAAACCCGCTGCCATCAAGTCGGTTCTGACTCATAGCGACACTTTAGGACAGAGTAGAACTGCCCCATAGGGTTTCCAAGGCTATTGTCTTTATGGAAGGGAACTGCCCCATCTTTGTGCTGCAGAGCAGCTGGTGGGTTTGAACCACCCACCTTTCAGTTAGTAGCCAAGCACTTTAACCATTGAGCCACCAGAGCTCCTCCAGGACACACAGTAGGAACCCCTTAAATTCATATCTTCTTCTTTATCTGAACATATGAAGCAGACTGATTCTTGCCCCCCAGATCTGCTCTTCCTTTTTTCCTTTGGCACACAGCCACCCAGATTAAAACTAGCTTTCCCAGCCATCCTAGAAGCTAAATTTGGGCACGCGACTGATCTCTCACCATAGAAGGAAATCAAAAGTGATGTGTCCAATTTTCACTTCACCTCACTTGCCTGAAAGAAAACTGTTTGCCCTGGGTTTCCTCTTTCCCTTTTCCGTAGGCTAGAACAATGCTACGATCCGAAAACCAAATCTGTTGCCATTGAGTCGATTCCGACTCATAGTGACCCTATAGGACAGAGTTGAACTGCCCCCCAGGGTTTCCAAGAAGTGGCTGGTGGATTCAAACTGCCGACCTTTTGGCTAGCAGCTGAGCTCTTAATCACTGTGCCACCAGGGCTCTGATGCTATGATAGCAACCAATAATAATAGTACAGATGACAATAACGTGTAGGGATGGTAGAAGAATAAGTTCAGAGGAACCTGGGTCCCTGAAATATCACCGGGAACAGAGTTGCCCTACTAGCCTGCTCACTCACCTTGTGACTGTTACATGCAAATGAAATATACTTCTATCCTTCTTGTTGTTAGCTGTCATCGATTTGGCCCTGACTCATGCTGATGCCATGCACCATGAAACCAAACACTGCCTGGTCCTGTGCCATCCCTGTGATCAGCGATCAGCTGTGGATCAGACTGTTGTGATTCACAGGGTTTTCACTGGCTGACTTTCAGAAATAGATCACCAGGCCTTTCTTCCTAGTCTAAGTCTGAAAGCTCAGCTGAAACCTGTTAAGCATCATAGGAACGCCAGCCCCACCGATGGATTGGTGGTGGCTGCACCTGAGGTGCGTTGGCTCAGAATGGAACCTGGGTCTCCCACATGGCAGGTGAGAATTCTACCACTGCAGGGCTTAAGCCACTGTATTTATGGGCCCTACTGCTACACTAGGCCAGTAGTTTACTTTTACTTACATAGGAATGTTTTCTGGGTCTCTACTTTTTTTTTCTTTGCAAGCTGAATTGAAAAGTAAAAGGGGGACAGTTCATATGGGTAAAAAAATACCCAGATATTTCTCTCTTCCTTTGAAATACCTGCTATACAGGTTCCTGAAGCTGTCTCAGCAGGCGGAAACAAGAAAGGCAGGGGAACAATGGCCACTTTCCAAGGCAGGAGAGGGCCAGGAAAGAGACAGGAAGGTTTGTCTTTATGGTGAATTTGCCCCATTTTACCTTGTTCAAGGCCTTGCTGCAGACACAAATAGGGGAAATCACATTTGAACCAGTTCCTAATGAGGCACAGGCTCCTGACCCTCCCTGCAGGGGCCCCATATCTTCCCTGAAACCACAGGTTTGTAAGAGGGAAAATTGGAAAGGAGAGCCCAGCATCTTAGCCCTCTTCTGTCCTAACCCTGAGGGCTCCCAACAGGAGGCACCGCTGGCTTTGCTGGGGGAAGATTCTGAAAGTGTCTGGCTTGGGCTCTGCACTAAAGTTGCCCAGACAGCCTCTGTGAGCCCCTGCTGCTGGCAGCCCTCTGAAACCTGAGGCTCTTTGACTCTTCTCTTAGACAGATCTGTAGTGCAGTCCCCATTTCCTGAAAGCTGCTGAACAAAGGTAGGTGAGCTTGTGCTCCAGCCACAGCTGACTACAGAGCCCTTCATGCAGTGAGCCCCAAATGGAAACTATGTGCCCCTCACTGCCTTTTCATCCACCCCACGTTGCTGCTCCATGTTGTTGCTGTTATTGTGTGCCATCGAGTCGATTCTGACTCATAGAAGCCCTAGAGAAAAGAGTAAAATTGCCCATAGGTTTTCCTAGGCTGTAATGTTTACAGGAGCAGGTTGTCAGGTCTTTTCTCCTGCGAAGCCACTGGTGGGTTTGAAAGGTGGACCTTTTGGTTAGCACCATTGCTTAACCATCGTGCAACCAGGGCTCCTTTGTTGCTCAATAGATGGAGGCATTTCTTTCAGGAATTCTGGGTCTTGTTTGCCTTCTGATCAACCATCCAGATAGTGAAATTTAATACAATTAGTGGTTTTTGAATTGAAGCAAACTGAAGACTCACTGGTCCTGACCAAATGGGCAACACCTGCCTAAAAACAACGATGAGAAGGCAGGAAAGGACAGGAAACCTGGACTAACGGACATGGGGAACCCAGGGTGGAAAGGGAAAGGGGGAGAGTGCTGGCACATTGCAGGGATTGCAACTGATGTCACAAAACAATTTGTATATAAATCTTTTAAAGAGAAACTAATGTGTGCTGTACACTTTCACCTAAAGCACAATGAAATTAAAAAAAAAAAAAAAAAAAGAATCTTTGGTCCTACTCATCAACTTCCACTTTTCTGTAGCTTCACAGGACTATCCTATAGTAGATAATGATGAGATTTGGGACCCAATATTAGATTAAAGGAGTTCCTGGGTAGTACAAATGGTTAATATGCTCAGCTGCTAAACAAATGGTTGGAGGTTCAAGTTCACCCAGAGGTGCCTCAGAAAAAATGCCTGATGATCTACTTCTGGGAGAAACAGCCACTGAAAACCCTATGGAGCACAGTTCTACTTGGACACCCATCGGGTCACCACGAGTTGGACTGATTTGACAGCATCTGATGGTTGGTGGTTAGAATAAATATATCAATGGCCTCAAGTCTTTTTTTTTTTTTTTTTTTGTGCTTTAAGTGAATGTTTACAAATCAAGTCAGTCTCTCATACGAAAATTTATATACACTTTGCTAAGTACTCCTAATTGCTCTCCCCCTAATGAGACAGCACACTTCTTCTCTCCACCCTGTATTCCCTGTGTCCATTCAGCCAGCTTCTGTCCCCCTCTGCCTTCTCATCTCCCCTCCAGACAAGAGCTGCTCACATAGTCTCATGTGTCTACTTGACCCAAGAAGTTCACTCCTCACAGTACCATTTTCTATCTTATAGTCCAGTCCAATCCTTGTCTGAAGAGTTGGCTTTGAGAATGGTTCCAGTCTTGGGCTTACAGAATGTCTGGGGACCATGACTTCTGGGGTCCTTCTAGTCTCAGTCAGACCATTAAGTCTGGTCTTTTTAACGAGAATTTGAGGTCTGCATCCCACTGCTCTCCTGCTCCATCAGGGATTCTCTGTTGTGTTCCCTGTCAGGACAGTCATCGGTTGTAGTTGGGCCCCATCTAGTTCTTCTGGTCTCAGGCTGATGTAGTCTCTGATTTATGTGGCCCTTTCTGTCTCTTGGGCTTATAATTACCTTGTGTCTTTGGTGTTCTTCATTCTCCTTTGGTCCAGGTGGGTTGAGACCAATTGATGCATCTTAGATGGAATGGCCTCAATTATTCACCCTTCTCTGTACCTACACTCTTCTCCATGTGACTATGTAATTCATCCAAAAAAGAGGAAGATTTTGTTTCCCCACCACTGGATTCTGAGTTCAGCCATGTTATTAACAAATGTTAGCTGATATGCCACAAACCAATGTTTTTGATATGCCACAAACCAATGTTTTTTTTTTTACTGGTTTTGGGTTGCTCTCTTGACCCTCTGGGATCATCATGAGAATGTATCTGGGCTACCATCTCTGAGCACAAGAGGCATGTGGAGCAGAGCCAAGTCACCCCAGTCATTGCAGCTAAAATCAGCCTAGATCAGCCAAAATCCAGCCAACTCCCAGACAAATGGGTGAACCCAGCTGAGATCAGAGTACCTCCTGGCTCAGCCTAAATCACCAGCAGCGGCAGACAGACACATGATCTACACAAATGCTGAGCTAAATAAATTTTAAACCATGAGATTTGAGGTTGTTTGTTACACAGCATTATTGAAGCAATATGTAACTGATACAAGCACCAATCATTGACTCACCCTGCTTTCAGGGGTAGTCCCCAATTTTTCAGTAGGGGCCTACCTTGCCCCTATTCTTAACCCATGTGGCTTAGATGACACACCCCTCCACTTTCCACCCTCTACCCCCTGCCACTCCCCAGAGATCCCAAACAACCCATTTCATTATCTTCACCATAATGATTTGTTCAGAGGTGGGCACATGACAAGACTAGCCAATCAGAGCAAAGTCTGGGATTTTTACTTCTAGAGGGGGCCAAAGAGATCAATGATTCCAAACTTTTCATTTAATAGGACACGCAATTAAAGCTGTGGGATCAAGGACACCCAGTTGGGTAGAAGCAACAGAGGATCTAGAAAGCAGGTCTTCTCACTTACATCCAGTTGGTTTTCTGCCATTTCCCAGTGTCTCTTCAGAAAAGCCAACAGGATTCCCTTTAAATGTTATGCCCAGCTTCATTTAGTAATCTAGTCACAAAAATGTTTGTTGAGTGCCCACTATGTGCTGTGGGCTCCACGCAAGGGGCTAGGGAAATTTGAAATGAATGGGATCTAACTAACTTAACCTCAGAGAGACTTACTTTGAAACTGATAAAATGTTTATTGCAATCTCCATACAACAGCATTTTCTGCAAAGCCAAGAACCCCTCCACGTCATGCCCTATGGATTCCCAAGGAAGCTTATCAGAACTTAAGTGCTTGTGAGAGCTTTCAAAAGGGACTGAACTCAAAGGCCAGTGGGATTTGATTTTTATTAAAAACCATCACCTCATGTCACCTTCCTCCCCTCCACCTGCTCACCACCAAACCAATAACCCAAGTCAGGAAATTACAAAAGCCTGGATTTCATAAAGTAATGTTTTAAGGCTGCTGGTAGGTGGCTGTTTCCAAAAGATTGTCTCTGGGTGTGGGCACCTCAACAGAACTGTCACCCAATTTATACGTTTCCTATTGACTAGTGCCTTCTCTAGTGTCTCTTAGATGAAAATTTCCCACCAAGCTACATCAATTTTCTCACAAGAGCATTTATGGAGTGCCCACTGCATGCAAGACACGGTGCTAGCCATTTCACCTGCATCATCTCACGGAAGCCCTCTTAAAGAAAGATGGTGGTGACAGTATCATCCTAACCATGGGAAAGAAGATGAAACAGGCCCAGAGATGGTGAGATATTTACCTGTTAAGGTCACACAGCTAAAAAATGGCAAGAAGGATACCAAATGCAAGACGTCCATCTCCAATGTTCTTACTTTTCCAGCTCTAGCCCCAGAGCAAACATCAACTAAAACAACGGTTTTATTTAAGCCAATAGTAAAAATACTTGTGTTTAGATCAATGTTGGCATGTGAAAACTGGTGCTCTTTGTAAGGTTTGTGTTTGCATTTGGGATTGGGCCTTAGAAAAAGGTAGGTCCAAGCATTAGTGGATGTAAAAATCGCTCAGGGTTGCATTTTTTTAAAAAAATTAACATGTTGGGGACCCATATCTAGAGGTTGCAGTTCCATAGGAGTTCCTTGGGAGTAGACGGCTTCCAGGATTTACATTTGTAACAAACATCTCACCTGATTCTGGGTCAAGTCCTCAGACCACTCCAGATCTGGTAATGGGTTGTGAGTCTGATGTAATTTCCCTGTGTGAATTTGGGCAACCTCTTGTATCTCAAGGGAACTCAGTTTCCTCATCTATAAAAGCAAACGTGTATTTCATTCTGAAGGACTCCACCATAATGACTAATTATCTCTGAAGCAGAAGTAAATGGTGACTTTGTGACTATTGGTGTTTGAAACTTACTTGTTCCTATTAGTTGTCATAGAGTCAGACCCTGACTCATGGCGACCCTGTGCACAGTGAAATGAAGTGCTGCCTGGTCCTGCACCATCCCATAACCAGTTGCAAGCTGAACCCTTGTGATCCGTAGGGTTTTCACTGCCTGATTTTCAGAAGCAGATCACCAGGCCTTTCTTCCTAGTCCATCTGAGTCTGGAAGCTCTGCTGAAACTTGTTCAGCATCATAGTAACACGCAAGCCTCTACTGACGGACAGGTGGTGGCTGTGCATGAGGTGCCCTGGCCAGGAATCGAACCCAGGTCTCCTGTACACAAGGCGAGAATTCTACCACTGAGCCACCACTGCCCTCGCTTATACATATTTAGCAGTTATTATATACCATTTTTTTATATACCAGGCCCTGTGCTAAGAACTTTACATAAATCGTCTCATAAAATCACCCCCAAACTGTACGGAGTGTGGATACTATTGTTGCCCCTATTTTGGCAATGACAGATATGGAAGTGGATAGAGTGTAACTTGGGTAAGAGACACAGCCTAGCTCCTGTGGAGCCAGAGTGATCCAATCACAGTCCTTTGCTGGCAGTTTTTCTCAAGTTCATTGTCTCAACATGACACTGGACTAAGGGACAACCAGGTCCAAAGATTTATTTTGTAAAATAAACAGATTTCCAAAGTCATGGATTCATCTTGGTTAGGACAGCCTGCAGGGCTTGAGGTAGTTTCTTCTGTCCTGGGTTTTAAACAAATATTCCAGAAGCTCCCAAGGTAGGGCATGAATGGCTCAAAAGCAGCAACCACTAGGGGGCGACGTGCACAGGAAGTCTCTGGCAGCGAAAAATTAATACTGCAAACTCATGTGGTCTGTTTGCCTTTCCTATCCTTGCAGATAGAGTTCTCTCCAAAGTGAGTTACTGTCAATGCAGGTGGCAGCACTCTGCTTACAATCCCCACTTTGTTCCCAAAGTAGGTTCCCAACAACATTTGTCACACTGGATGTTAAGATGTTAACTGGGCTTTCTTAAGAGAAAAGAGATCAGGCATCAAAAGGGTTTGGGAAATGACAGGTTAAACAGAGTTTAACAGATTTTATTACCACGGGACAAGGAATAAGGAAGACCAAAGAAGAATTGATGCATTTGAATTATGGTACTGGAGAAGAATATTGAATATACCATGGACTGCCAAAAGAAAGAACAAATCTGTCTTGAAAAAAGTACAGCCAGAATGCTCCTTAGAAGCAAGGACGGCGAGACTGCGTCTCATGTACTTTGGACATGTTATCAGGAGGGGCCAATCCCTGGAGAATGACATCGTGCTTGGTAAAGCAGAGGGTCAGAGAAAAAGAAGACCCTCAACAAGATGGAGTGACATAGCGGCTGCAACAATGGGCTCAAAAACAGCAACAATTGTTAGGGTGGCACAGGACCAGGCAATATTTTGTTTTATTGTACATGGGGTTGCTATGAGTCAGAACTGACTCGACGGCACCAAACAATGACCGCAGCATTTCTCCTAGCCTTTAATTTGCTCACTTGATAATAATGGTAACAATAACATCAGTAATAGCTTTCATGCGTTGACTACTTTCCATATACCAGGTACTGTGACACATATTTTGCACATTCCTTCACCTGAGCCTCACAACATTCTAGGAGGTATGTAATATTATTGTCTCCATTTTGCAGATCAGAAAATATGGGCTTACTGTAAGCGGCCATCTAAGATACTCCACTGGTCTCACCCATACGGGGGCAAGGGAGAATGAAGAAAACTAAAGACACGAGGGATATTAGTCCAAAGGACTAATGGACCACATCTACCACGGCCTCCACCAGACTGAGTCCAGTACAACTAGATGGTGCCTGGTTACCATCACTGACTGCTCTGGCAGGAATCACAAGAGGGTCCCAGACAGAGATGGAAAAAAACATAGAACAAAATTCTAACTCAGAAAAAAAGACTAGACTTACTGGCCTGACAGAGACTGGAGAAACCCCAAGAATATGGCCCCCAGATACCCTTTTAGCTCAGTAATGGAGTCACCCCTGAGGTTTGCCCTTCGTTCGAAGATTAGACATAAAACAAAACGTGACTAAAGGGGCACGCCAGCCCAGGGGCAAGGACTAGAAGGCAGGAGGGGACAGGAAACCTGGTAATAGGGAACCCAAGGTCGAGAAGGGAGAATGTTGACGTGTTGTGGGTCTGTGAACCAATGTCATAAAACAATATGTGGACTAACTGTTTAGTGAGAAGTTAGTTTGTTCTGTAAACCTTCATCTAAAGTATAATACAAAATAAAAATAAAAAAGAAAGAAAGAAAATAGGGGCTCAGAGAGGTTGAATGATTTTAAGGCAACCCGACTTGTAAATGATGGGCCAGGATTGGAACCCAGGTGTGTCTTGTTCCAGGCCTATCATACCTGCTTATCCTTCCCCTTTAAGGAGGTGGCAGAGTATGGGAGGCTGGGGGCACACAGACACCCATTGTTATCATTCTTCCTGTAGACTCAGGGTCTGGAGTTTGGGTTGTTGTTGTTAGCTATGGTCCAGTCAGCTCCAACTCATGATAACCCCAGGTACAAATGAACAAAACACTGCCTGGTCCTGCACCATCTTCATAATCATTGGTATATTTGAGTCCACTGTTGTGGCCACTCTGTATTTTGAGTGCCTTCCAACCTACGGGGTTCATCTCCCAGCACTATAGCAAACAATATTCTGTTATGACCCATAGGGTTTTCATTGGCTAATTTTCAGAAGCAGATCACCAAGCCTTTCTTCCTAGTCTTAGTCTGGAAGCTCTGCTGAAAACTGTCTATTCTGGGTGACTCTGCTGGTATTTGAAATAATGATGGCATAACTTCCAGCATCACAGCAACACCCAGGCCATCACAGTGTCACAAACTGACTGATGGTGGCAGGGAGGCTGAACAAAAACCGTAAAGGAAGATCAATGACCCCAGAAGGACTTGGGCCTGGCCCTAGTGAGACCCCTTCTCCCCTCCCCAGAGAAGGTGGCATAAATCAAGAAGCGTTTAGGAGGGCAGCTAAGGTAAGCCAGGTTTGGGTAGAAAAACAGCTTCTAAGCCCACGCTGTTGACCTGTCTTGAAATATGTTCTAAATGCATCAGACAACAACAGGCAGACACAAGGACAGGGATGCTGACTGCCTCCAACTGCTGTCACGGGGATTGTAATGGCTTTGTTTTCACAGGGGAGAGGGGAAAAAAAAGTTTATGCCTCAAATTAGTAGGTCTGTCATGTTCCAAATTGTTTGCTTTTCTAAAAATGGACTTTGACATGTGAACAGATATTATCTGATGCAAGACCCGAAAATCTGTCTCTCTCTAGATGATGCCTGAGTAGCCAGAAGTTCTTGTTAGATGCGTGGATCTAGAGTTTTCTCTCTCTCCCGCAACAATGTGTGAATGCAGTGGCCCCCCAGAGTCCAGGTTGTGCCTGAGACTCTGGGACCCTGGTCAAACTCCCCTCTTCTGAACCTTCAGCCCACAGGAAGATAGTTGGAGGCCTAATCAAAGGGTCTTAGCACTCCAGCAAGATTTCTCCACTGCAGTGGTTCTCGAAGTGTTGTGCCCAAACCAGCAGTATCGGCATCACCTGGCAACCTGTTAGAAATGCAAATTCTTGGGCCCCACCCAGACTTACTATATGAGAAGATCTGGGGTACAGCCCTGTCATCTGAGCTTGAACAAGCCCTCCAGGTGATGCTGATGTGTCTCTAGTAGATAAAGGGAAGAACCATGGTCTACCTCCCTTCTCCTCCCTCACATTCATTCGTTCACTCACTAATTACCCCTCCACTCCATTCTCTTCTCTCCATCCTCTACCCTCCCCAGTTCAGGTCACCACCCACCTGGATGACTAAGAGCTCCCAATGGATGTCCCCAACTCCAGTCCAAACTCACTGCCATCGAGTCGGTTCTGACTGAGAGTGACCCTCCAGGATAGAGCAGAACTGCCCCATAGGGTTTCCTAGGCTGTAATCTTTATGGAAGCGGACTGCCACATCTTTCTCCCTCAAAGCAGCTGATGGGTTTGAACCACTAACCTTTTGGTTGGCAGCTGAGCATTTTAGCCACTGCGCCACCAGGGCTCTTTAACTCCAGTCCACTGTCCCCTAATCCAGTTTCCACCTGGAAGCTGGAACACTTTTTGAGAATGCAAAAAGGGCCCTGCCAGTACCCAGCCTAGAACCCTGCAGTGTCTTTTCATTTCCCTCATTTCAAGGTCATCAAAGAGCTCTACTCCCACCTCCTTGGACCAGCTACATCCCCCCACCACCAAATTCAACAGAACATAAGAAGTGAAGAAAGAAGGGAACCGAGGTTCAGGTCTGCCTGGAAGAGAGCTACTCCCATAGCATCTCAGTGGGATACAGCTGAGGTGCTGCAGTCAGATGGACATTGGTTTAAATCATAGCTCTACTACTTAGCAGCTATGACTCTGGACAAGCGACATCGATTTCCTCGTCTCTAAATGGGAATGACATATACAGCAGGGTTATCAGAGAATCAAATGATTGAATGTAAAGGGTCCAGCACTAAGTCTGGAGTGTATTGTTGTTAGCGGCCATCAAGTTGGCCCCCGACTCACAGTGACCCCATGCACAACAAACAATGCCCCACGATCAGTTATGAATCAGACCATTGTGATCCACAGCATTTTCACACTGCCTGATTTTTGGAACTAGATAGCCAGCCAGGCCTTTCTTCCTAGTCCATCTTAGTCTGGAAGCTCCAACGAAACCTATTCAGCATCGTGGCAACCCGTGGGGCTCCACTGGCTGATGGGTAGTGGCTGCAAGTAAGGTGCATCGGCCAAGAGGTGCATGAAAGGTGAGAAAATATTAGAGTCAATAAATTATAGCTACTGTCTGGACCAATTCAGCCAGCAAGTAACTCACAGACTCCAGCTGACCAACTCCGCACCTCTTGCCACTCACCACACTGCCTTAGAAAAGCTGAAAAGAGCATTCTGCTCCCTAGAAGGCCAACAATTCAGAAGGCCCTGGGTTAATAACTCAACTCTCTTGATCTCTCCCTCAGAAGTTATGTTCTTTCTCCCACACTAATTTACCTCATGTTTTGCCATTTTGCCTTTGTGGCTTTCTGAGGAAAACATTTCCTGGATGTCTTACCTGGGATGGTTTTCCATAGTGGTGATTTCCTACAGGAAGCGAATATCAGGACATGAGGGGTAGCACATTTTTCAACAACTGGCCTGAGCACGGACAAACCACACGTCTGGCCCACATGCACACGTAACACCTACATGCTGGAACTTGGACGAACTTGCACGTGCTATCAGATGGGTACACACGTGTGCACTGGGTCACACATGGACACCAGGATGTTCTGTGTCTTGAGTAACTTTAAATCTGACAACACCTAGACAGAAGAACTAGAAAAAGCCGTACAATACCTTTGGGTGACTTAAGTGTCGCCACTGCCCAGTCACCATCACAACTTCCTAAAAAACAACGATCAAGAGAAGCTGATTTGCTGGCTGGTTTCCCACATTCATGTGCCCTCACCCCCCTGCTGCTGCCCCAGCTGCAGCCTCCAAGGGGGACAGGCCTCAGGGGAACCAGGGACTAGGGAGAAGGGACCAAGTGTGCAAAAAACTCAACTAGGTGTGCACCTCTTTCTGCAAGATCTTAAAGCAGTGTCAAGGTAAAGATCAAAAGAGATCCTCTGAAAAACGCCTAGATGTTTTTAGTCACATGAACCAGAGAGAGAATTCTTAGGCAGTAATTCTGACTATAAGAAGCCCTGGACGCACAGTGGTTAAGAGCTTGGCTGCCAACCCAAACACCAGCAGTTCGAACCCACCAGCTGCACCACAGGAGAAAAGACCTGGCTATATGCTTCCATAAAGGTTACAGCCTAGGAAACCCTAAGGGGCAGTTCTACTCTGTCCTATAGGGTTGCTATAAATCAGAATTGACTCGAAGGCAATGGAAATGGGTTAAATCAGACTCTAAATTTTCAGCCCTTTAAGAAAGAACTATTTGGGTTACATGAAGTCACTTTGGCTAAAGACAACTCTCTGCTAACAAGAGGTAAGTTTTGATCCTGTTTTATTGCAGTCCCCCTCTTGAGAAGGGGCACATTATTAGCCTGAGGCAGGTGCTGCTTTAAATGCCAGGTAGTGAGTCCCATGGGGTGGGGACTGCCCAACCCAGTGCTGGGCGCATAGTATGTGTTTGGAAATTATTGTTGAAAGAATGAATGAATTTCATTTTCTCCATACTGTTACTCTTTTTAAACCAGTTGCCGTGGAGTCGATTCTGACTAATGGTGACCCTATGTGTGTCAGAGAAGAACTCTGCTCCCTAAGGTTTGCAATGGCTGATTTCTTGGAAGTTGATTGCCAGGCCTTTCTTTCAAGGTGCTTCTGGGTGGGCTGAAACCTCTAACCTTTCAGTTAGCAGCCAAGCCAATTAACCATTGGTACCAAACACATTGCCATCAAGTTGATTCCAACTCATGGTGACTCTGTAGGATGAAGAGAACTGCTTGATAGGGTTTCCAAGGCTGTAAATCTCTATGGAAGCAGACCGCCACATCTTTCTCCCACGGAGCAGCAGGTGGGTTGAAGCTTTGGACCTTTTGGTTAGCAACTGAGCACTTTAACCACTGTGCCACCAAGGCTCCTTAACTCCATTCCACCCTTGCCTAATCCTTTCTCCACTTAGAAGCCAGAACAATTTTTGAGAATGCAAAAACAGCCACGCCAGTCTCCAGCCTAGAACCCTGCAATTTCCCTCATTTCAAGGACTTGAGCAGCTGGTGGGTTTGAATTGCAGACCTTCGGTGAGCAGCTGAGCACTTAACCACTGTGTCACCAAGGCTCCTCTGTGGTAATTTCCCTAAATACTGAAGGCATCAAGCTCGTTATCTTAGAATCCCATAATGAGTAATACATTGCTTTACGGAACAGATGTGCGCCTGACGTTTTCACGATAAATCACATTCTCCAAATTGAATTCCGTGTCAAATGTATTGAATGAGCCCTAAGGGTGCCTCGTGTTACTAGCAGAACACTATGGTGACTCCTTTCGTAAAATAAAGAATGGTGAGAACGACCACTGGGCACAGCCCAGCCCCTCTTTGAAAGCCCTTCACTGTAAGACTGGGCTTTACCTAAAGTGAGACAAACCTGCCTATGTCTCTGCCCATTGGCTGGAGGCCTGACCAATCAGCATGTGCTACTAGCTATCCTTTCCTTTCTTAGGAATCTACCTTGAAAGTCCCAGTCCTCAACATTTCTGCACAATTTCCACACATATCAGGCTGAAAGGAGAGACACAGGGAACAGGCTGTGACAGGAGTGATTACAGAGCATAGATCCGGCCCCATTTAACGTTTCTGGTTGGCCTCCCCGGTGTGCCAAAGACACTCAAATTGCTACATTCGCCCTGCAGAGCCGAACTCTACATCCTCATCACTCACGAAGGAAGGGAAATTGGAGTGACAGGAGAAAAGTGACCAAGTTAAAATTAAGTGTGACCACCGTTCTCCACACATAAAGCTCAGTCATTGTCATCTGGAAATAGTGAGGCTGCCCCTGATCTTCCTGTGTGGGTGGACTCGAGGCTAAGGGAGTCCCTGACCCTAAGAAAGTCATCTAACACCAAAGTCAGATCCCTCAGTGTCAGCCTTAACGGCAAGGAACATGCTTTTGTCACCTCTGTCCTCAGTACCTAAGGCGGGGCTTACATCTGACAAGACAGAAGATTTTGTTTCATAAATCTATGCTAAAGAGGGCACTTAATAAGAGCGCACACAGGCTACCGAATGCCGAGTTCAGACCTGGCTACTTCTGGGCGGCACTGTTGTTACTGTCGTTAGCGGCCGTCCAGTTGTCCCCACTCAT